>NC_079497.1:25949090-27149090 GCF_030052815.1 Hevea brasiliensis | reverse complement strand
ATATTTTCTCGGCATTCTAATGCCATAGGAACCTCAATGACCCTTCTCTGGAGTCCCAAAAATTATTTTATGAATTTTTCCCCGGGTCTAGGGCTCCTCGTTGCGAGAACCGCAACTTCCCTCTTGTTTATCCCTCGCTAAGGCACCGGCTCGTTTAACTTGGTTGTATTTTATTTCTAAAATTTTTACTAAATTTTTCTTATTAATATTTGAGTTAATTTTGATTTCTCACTTAAGTTTAAATATTTTTCCGAACGTTCTAGCTGTCCGGACCGACACCGGTCACCGGAACAGTAGAATGTACGGAGTTGCTACAGGGAGCTCAATTGGTAAGAGGCGAAGCAAATCCGTGAGGTGATATGGGTTCGAATCCTAGCTCTGCAAGGCGAAGGGATTGAACTCCACCAAAGCGGACAGTATCGATTTGAGTCGCATCGCCGGCCTCTAGAGGGGTACGCTGGCAAGATGGCCACCCATAGAGGGGCTTGAGCTGGGGCCCACTAAGCCGGGGTGTGACATAATATATATTATAGTTTGAAATTCTCTTAATGTAAATTTTGTAATGATGTGTTTTGTTTCTAATGAAATATGAATGGAACTATTTTATTTAATTTGAATTAAATGGATTGCTAGTATTTTGATGGTCATTGGATAGTGGATTTGAAATTTGAAAGTTGATAAATGTGTTGAGAAATTGATTGAGATTGAGTATGAAATTGAAGCAGTTGTTGAGAAAAATTTTTAGAAGTGCTTTTTACAGGTATTTGAAGAACTGTTTTCTCATAATACAGAGGGAACTCTGTCAAAATTTTTATAAAATTTGCGTAAAAATAAAATGGGCCAAAAATATTAACTAGTTTTAATTTTAACTAAATGTTTTAAGTACTTATTAGAAAATGCTCACCACTTATCAAAAGTAAGAAAATTGTTTTAAAATCCCTTGTAGGGTGCTTAATGAGTTATCGGTAGGTGAAGTTCGGTAGTTCATTAGGTATTCTACAGAATCATGTTATGCCTTACAGAGGGGTAAGGTGTGACAGAGGCGGCACTTTGAGGAAGATGAGGCTTTTAATTTTTTTTTTTCTTTTCTTTTGTCTTTTATCTCTTTAGGAAGACCAAAAATCCAAATAAGTAAATAAATTAATTTTATTCTTTATGGCATCATACATGAGGTCATGCATGATGTCATCACCTTTTGACTTTTCCATTTTCTCTTTCTTTTTTTTTTCTATTTATTTTTCTATTAGTTCTTTAATTTAATTCTCGATCCCGAAGTTTTCTTTTCTCCGATTTTATTTGACATTTAGGTCAAGAGTCAGCTCTCGGGGTCAATTGACCAAATTGCCCCTCACTGGTTCTTCCCGATTTGCAATTAATTCCATATTTCTTTCGGCTCCCTGATCTAATTATTTGACTGGCTTAACAGTTCTTTTTCATGATTTTTTCTTTTCCACTGTGTTCGTAATGGTCCTAAGGACCGCAGCGTCACATTTTATGGTTTGAAATTTGAGTTTAAATCGATTTCGCAGTTGTTCCCGAGAAGGTCACCCATTGTTGTGACTCTCAGCTCGTTTAATTTCTTATGTTTTGTTTTTTTTATTTATACTTAACTAATTGGCAATTACTAATTATTTATATTTATGGCTTATCTAGTTGTCTTAAGTGTGGTTCTAATCCCCTTAATTGTCCGGACCGACACCGGTCACCGGAACAGTGAAATATACCAGGCTATACAAATAGGATTGTTACAAGAAAACCCATGGAAGGAAAATGGGGAATCAAGGGTTGAGAAAGGTTATCAATGGTGGAAGTGAGGAAAGAAGAGAAAAAGAAAGAGTGTGGGGGGGAAAGAATGGCGGCCAACCTACATGGGAAGGGAAGAGGGTTTTGTTTTTCCTATTTATATTTAACCCAAATTTTAATTTATTTAATTCATAATTTTAATTATGTCATACTTATGTCATAATTGTAGTAAAAAATTTGAAAATTTCTTTTCATTTCTTTTCACATTTATACTTGAACTTTTCCTCAAAAATTTCTTCATAATTCAATATCTTATTTTCATTTAATTTAATTGACATTTTGGTAAAAAATTAACTCTTGAAGTGAATTGACCAAAATACCTCTCATCGGGTTATAACCCATCTTTTCCATAGTACCCGATGAATCCTTAGGTTTTGGTTCACTTAAATTTTGTTCTATCCATCTCAATAAATTTTCCCTTTATTTTTGGTCCTCAAGGTGACTTTGGATAGTACTATTCACATACCAAAAATTATACTATTCAGAGTTCGGAGGTTCGAGGTATTATAATTTTACATAATAAAATCTCTCTAACTTCAAATTACTAGTTTCTCGGTTAAATGCTAATGCGGACAAATCTAACACGCGCGTTTGATTAACATTTTTCTCTCATTTCTTTTGCTACGTGTAACAAGATAATCCTTCAACTTTACTAGCTATAACACTATTATTCTTCAACTTTGTCATTTGTAATACCATTATCATTCAATTTTATCATTTGTAATATTATTATCCCACAACTTTATATCAATGTAACACAACCATCAAGAAAAGAAATATTCTTTTCTTTTCTTTTCACATTTATACTTGAACTTTTCCTCAAAAATTTCTTCATAATTCAATACCTTATTTTCATTTAATTTAATTGACAGTTTGATAAAAAATTAACTTTTGAAGTGAATTGACCAAAATGCCTCTCATCGGGTTATAACCCATCTTTTCCATAGTACCCGATGAATCCTTAGGTTTTGGTTCACTTAAATTTTGTAGTGTCCATCTCAATAAATTTCTCTTTTATTTTTGGTACTCAAGGTGACTTTGGATAGTACTATTCACAGATATAAAAATGGTATTATTCAAAGCTCGGAGGTTCGGGGTGTTATAATTTTACATAGTAAAATCTCTCTAACTTCAAATTACCAGTTTCTCGGTTAAATGCTGATGCAGACAAATCTAACACGATGCTTGATTAACATTTTTCTCTCATCTCTTTTGCTACGTGTACCAAGATAATCTTTTAACTTTACTAGCTATAGCACTATTATTCTTCAACTTTGTCATTTGTAACACCATTGTCTTTCAACTTTGTTATTTGTAATATTATTATCCCACAACTTTATATCAACATACCACTATTGTGATTTAAAACAACCATTGTAATTTAAAACCACATTCCCATGATCCCATGCAATATAAATTGTACAAATTTAAATTACAATGGTGTTACATTGATGGTTGTGTTACATTGATGTAAAATTATGGGATAATGGTATTACAAATAACAAAGTTAAAAGACAATAGTGTTACAAATGATAAAATTAAAGAATAATAGTGTTACAATTTATAAAGTTAAAGTATGATCTTATTATACGTGGCATAGGAGAAGAGGAAAAATTGCTAATTAAGCATTATGTTGGATTTGTCTATGTCAGTATTTAGCTGAGAAACCTGTGATTGAAAGTTAGATAAATTTTATTGTATAAAATCTAAAAATTGAGAAAGTTTTATTTTACATTTATAAATTAAAAAATTATAATATTATAATTGTATAAGTTTAGAAACTATTGTTAAAATTTATTAAAAATATCAAATTAACAAAAAGAAAAAAATTATCTAATAAGATTTAAAACAGTAAAAATAATATAAAAATAAACTTTTAAAAATTAAAGAAAATTTTTTATTATTTAAATTAAATATAAAAATTTTACGTTACAAATTAAATTTTAAGATTATATATATATATATATATATATATATATATATATATATTTTTTTTTTTTTAAGAATGTGATAAACAAATAAGAAGTTATAAAAAAAATTTAGGAATTAACGAAGGTGGTTGGGTAGTGAAGATCGGACGGTCGATGAATTAGATAGATCTGCAAGTGTAGGACCACCGACTATGAGAGGCTTTAAATTTCTCTCACTCACCATTATTGGAAGTTCTGAAAGTTTCGCTTTTAGTTTTTTCTGCTCCCTTTTACAATTAATATCATACAAAAACTGAAAAATCAATAATAAAAAAAGAAGCACTACAAAACAAAACCTTTTATTTTCTGTAATAAATTCATAGTATGTGTGGTGTTTCTACGTAAGTGAATCACACAGGGACAATGAAAAAGAGAGTTTTCCTTTTAAAAGCTTCGGGTATTTGTTTTTCTTAATTTTCTAGGCGGGCTATGGACTTGCTGGTAGACCCAGCTTTATTGACCTCTAAAACCTGAATGATTTGCTCCTGTTTTCTTAATATAAACACATTCATAGAACCATTCTTTTTTAGCTGTCTCAATGTCTCTCTTGTTTCTGTAAAATCCAGTGTTAGATAGGATGCTACTAGTGCACAGAGAGTCAACCAAGAGAAGCTGAAGGCGTTCCTAAATTTGGGTCTCCTGCATTTCTTTTTCCTACTTTCGAGAGAGAGAGAGAGAGAGAGAGAGAGGAGAAATGGGTATTGTTCCAGATGAGGCAATCATTCAGTTCAAAGCACTAATGGATCAAGGTTGATCTCCACTTAATTTAATGTCTTTTCTTTATATTCATATCTATTAATCTAAAGATATTGCCTTAATTAACTGTTTTTCACTTCTATTTTGTTTGCTTTTTCTGAATGTAATGGCAGTTGAGGAGCCATTGAAGAGGACATATCAAGTATGTATTTTACTCCCTACATTAGTTATTGTTATTTTTCTCGACTTGGGTCTGAAGTTTTTCAAGGGTATTTCAATTTTCAATGGGTACTTTGCTGATTTTGTTGGTATCAGCTGCATGTTGTGACGCTGATCCACTCATTTTTCTTGCCCTATTTATTTTTTTATTTTGTTGCATAATTGGAAATTTTTTGGATGTTAAAAATGTTAGCCAAATCTCGAATCAAGCAAAAGGTTTGGCTCAAAAATAAATAAATGAATAAAAAAGATAAAAAGATTGTGATGTGAAATTCTAGTAAGGTTTGACTTGGGTAGATGGGCTGCTTATTGTGTTTCTGGGTAATTGAACGAAACTTTGATCTGAGTCTTCTTTTCAAGTTTTACTGAGAAGTTGGGGTTGGTGTATTGAATGAATTCATGTTCAAGGCTGTTTGATGGAGGCTTTGTCTCTGGTAGTGAGTTTTTTTATATGAATAAGTGTATATTTGGATTATTTAAAAAAAAAATATTTATGTTTGGGACAAAATATAATTTTTTTTTTCCTCTAAAACTGAAAAAATATAAAATAAACTTATTTTTCACTTTTTTTTTGGTTACAAAAGGGACCAAATGTTCCAGGTAACTACAACACCTAAGCATACAGGTAAAGAAGCAATGAAAATCCTGTACATTTCTATCTAGTAGTCCATTTGAAGGGTTTTCAGGCATCCTACATCCAAATTTAGTGCAGCATTAGCATGCCAATCTGCACACTCCTTTGCTTCTCTGTACACAACCATTTCCTCCCTATGGATAGAGAGAGTCTAAACCTTTTAGTCAATGCCTGAATTCCGATAAGGCTTATGCCTGAAGTTTTTCCATTTAACCAACTGATTTGGCCATTTTTAATGAATAATCAAGTGATAGATGGATTGATGGGCATTTTTGTTTGTACTTTTGGGTAATAAGTGGCAGAGGGCTTTTCATTATAGTATTGAAAAGTGAAAACATTTTAGTAGCCTTGATGAAGCTGGGTAATTAATTGAGAAGAATGCTCCTGCAGTAGACCGTTAGTTTTAATATTTGTTTTCACTTGCTCAGTTATATTTTCTTCCTTCTGGTCATTTGTATCATTTAAACTATAAGCTTGATTTAATCCTTTTGTTGCCATCCTTTTGATGCTGTGTTAAAACAACTATGCCATAGCAACTATGACATTTGTGCCTTGGCCAAATAGAACTGTCTTCTCTCTCTCTCTCTGATTTCCCTTTCTGGTTAATTTGAATGTCTTAAATTGCATGACACAATACAATGGCTCCACAGGAATTCTGAGAATTTTCTGCTCTTTCTATTCTAGAAGGTCATTATTATGTGAGTTTTATCTTGGTGTGTAACCACTACTTATGTGCGTATCATATTAAAGAGGTTGGATTAGTGGCTTGATAGTGAATTATAACCAACAAAACCCTAATGTGTTATAGATGGCCATCTATGTAATAAGTTTTTTTTTTTTTTTGAAAGATGCTTTTGCATCTTGGTTTCACTGTTGTCATCTTGTTTATATCCATTTTGGCAAAAGCTTCAATGGTATTGTGTAGGGGTGTCCTTCAGGCTAGGCAGGCTATGGGTTAAAATAAAATGCTAATCGTGACTAATTAGTTCAAGAATGGGAACCAAAACCAATCCAAGAGTTATTGAAGTCAACTAATTTAGATTTTTTTAGTTTGGATATTCTATCTATTGGTTCAGTTCAAACTTAGAATGTAGTTCTCTATGTGCTTTTTAAGCTATGGAACAATCTTGAAATGTAACGTTTTTTAATTCATAAGTTCAACCAGTAGGGTAAACAGAACACCAAGAAGAAAGTTCTCTGTCAAGTAAACATACAAGACAAGAAAATATACAGAATAATCATAAAAATATCTTTTGGGAAATTAAGAAGATAATAGACACAGGGAAAAACAATAGAAAGAAACTTCAAGAGAATCTACCAGAAAAACATCATCTGCGTACACACACACACACATACGCTTTTTCATTTTTCTATTGGATACCTTTGCTTCCCATAACTAGTTTTCAGGATATATTATTCTTGACAAAAAAAGTAGAATTTAAGGATGGAGTTGATTAGGATGTGGTGATGCTTTAAGAGAGTGAAATAATCAAGAATTGTTGAGATGGTTGTTGCCTTAAGGTTACAAGATGTCAGAGAAAATGTTCTGTCTTTAATTAAGAAAGAATTCTCTGTTGTCTTAATTTTTGAATTTAAATGAAATAAGGTTGCCATAGTGGAAGAGGTTCTATGCATTTTGGGCCTTTCCCTTACATTGCAAAGAGGATTTTGAAACTGTAACCTCCAAGCTGTAATTGAACTACCTTTCATTTCTTTCTTACTGTTATTGAATTTGCATGAAACATTTGAAAAAATTGTGAGAAATATATACAAGACACACCATAATCTCCTAGAAAATCAGAATGTGAATGAAAAGGTTAAATTGAAATTAATTGTAATAAAATAGATGCAGGGTACAGCTATGAATTGAAATTCTTGATCTATTGAATTGAACTGAATACTTGCAAATATTGCCCAAATAGACTTGTCGGAAAATTACAAGTGTTGAGTAGGCACTTGACCACTGGACTATTGGCCCAATTGCATAAAAATTCCGAGCTATGATCCATAACAAATTGAACTTATTGAAAAATCGATAAGGGAAATAAATATCGTGCTAATTGCTAAGATGGTATTTTCATAAGAAAATTTGGTTGCCTCCAAAATCCAATTTTGGTAAGATTTTATAGCTGGCCCAAGAGCATCCCTTGTTTACTGAACTAATTTGTAATTGTAGAAAGAGATGATTCTCCTTAATTTCAATTAATCTGTACATGGGTATATATATACAATTGATTCCTATAATTGTGTTCTACTAATTAGGAAGAAATCCTAAATAAGAAATCATAAATAGGAATACAGAATACAGAATACACAGAGAAATAATATAGTGATTGATTTTGCATAACACTCTCTCTCAAGTTGGAGCATAGATGTTAATCATGCCTAACTTGTTACAAATGTAGTCAATCTTAGCTCCATTCAGAGTTTTTATGAAAATATCTCCTAACTGCTCTTCAGTTTTGATATGTCCTGTTGAGATGATCTGTTGTTGAATCTTTTCACGAATAAAGTGACAATCAATCTCAATATGTTTGTTCCGCTCATGAAACACCGGATTAGAAGCAATATGGAGAACAGCTTGAATATCACACCACAATTTCGCAGGCAAGGAGGTCTTAAAACCTGTCTCACCTAGTAATTGGGGAAGACATAAACTGACTTACCACACTAACGGCATAAGCAATGTTAGGACGAGTGACTGTAAGGTAGTTCAATTTTCCTACCAATCTCCTGTATCTTTCTGGATCTTCAAACAACTCACTATCCTCTGCTAACAGTTGTAAATTTGGAGTCATTGGTGCACTACAAGGCTTAGTACCTAATTTTCCTGTCTCTGTCAATAGATCGAGGACATATTTTCTTTGAGACAAGAAAATACCATTCTTACTTCTTATAACTTCAATACCCAAAAATACTTTAACAATCCCAAGTCTTTGGTCTGAAACTGGGTTTGGAGGAAGGTTTTAAGAGACGAAATACCAGTAGAGTCACTCCCAGTGATGACAATGTCATCTACATAGACTACCAGGAAAATTAGACTAGCCTCAGATTGCCTATAAAATACTGAGTGATTACACTTACTCTTTTGCATACCAAATTCCTGTACTGCTTCATTGAATCTCCTAAACCAAGCCCTAGGACTTTGTTTCAAGCCATAAAGAGACTTTCGAAGCCTACAGACTTTACCCAACTCCCCCTGAGCTAAAAACCAAGGTGGTTGCTCCATATATACCACCTCCTGAAGATCATCATGAAGGAAAGTATTCTTGATATCCAATTGGTGCAGGGGCCAATCATATGTAGCTGCTAAAGAGATAAACAAGTGAACAAAAGTAAGTTTAGCTACAGGAGAAAAAGTGTCAGAGTAATCAACCTCATATGTTTGAGCATATCCTTTTGCTACAAGGCGTGCTTTTAACCTAGCCACAGAACCATCGGGGTTTACTTTTACTGTAAATACGTATTTGTAACCAATAGCTTTCTTACCAGTGGGTAAAGGCAACAGTTCCCATATACTATTAGCATCTAAAGCCTCCATTTCTTATTTCATAGCAGCACACTAGTCAGGATGAGACAATGCCTCACCAACAGTATTAGGGATAGAAACAGAGTCTAAAGAAGTAACAAAACATCGAGAACAAGAAGACAATTGATTATAAGAAACAAAAGAAGAGATAGGGTAAGTACATGAACGTTTACCTTTACGAAGAGCAATGGGTAAGTCTAGATCAGAATCATTATCAGTATGAGGTACAGGATCTCCCAACGAAGTAGCTGTTGAAGGATCTGAGTTAGGAATTTCCAATCTCCTGGAATAAATATGAACAGCGGGAGGTCGAGTAGGTTTTGAGACAGAAGGAATAGGCTGTAGGAGAGGACTAGACATTGGTTGGACAGTATATATTAAGAGATCATCCTCCTCCCCCTGACTCTCATACACAGATGATTGAGGAAAAAATAGAGTGGACTCAAAAAATGTGATATCTGCAGAAATAAAATAACGATTAAGAGTAGAAGAGAAATAACGGTACCCTTTTTGGAGTCGAGAGTACTTAAGAAAGACACATTTGAGAGACTTTGAATCTAATTTAGTAACCTGTGGATGAACATCATGTACAAAAACGGTAGAACAAAAAATACGGGGTTCAACAGGGAACAAAGATTTTGTAGGAAACAAAGCAGTATAAGGAATATCTCCATTAAGGACAGAAGACGGCATACGATTGATCAAAAAACATGCCGTAGAAACTCATCCGCCCAAAAGTGTTTAGGAACTTTCATCTGAAAAAGAAGAGCACGAGTTACCTCAAGAAGATGTCGATTTTTTCTTTTGGCCACGCCATTTGGGATAGGGTACCCACATAGGAAGACTGATCAAGAATGCCATTTTGTGTCATATAAGACTGAAATTGTGCTAAAAAGTATTTTTTGGCATTGTCACTTCTTAATATGCGCACAAAAATATTAAATTGAGTTTTGATTTCATTACAAAAGGCACAAAAGATAGAAAACAACTCAGAACGATTCTTCATTAAATATAACCAGGTAACATGAGAGTAATCATCAACAATAGCAACAAAATAACAAAATTCAGTTTTAGAAGTAACAAAACAAAGACCCCAAACATCAGAATGAACTAACTCAAAAGGGGATGAAGCCCGTTTATTGACTCTAGACACAGAAGGCAAATGATGATGTTTTGCAAACTGATACGACTCACATTCTAGTACTGATAAAGACTGAAACTGAGGATACAACTTCTTTGTGGTAGACAAAGAAGGATGGCCCAATCTACAATGAGCTTCAAGAGGTGTTATGGTACTGAAGCAAACAAGCGACCGTGGTACATGATTTTCCAGAATGTAAAGACCACCTGACTCACGTTCTCTACCAATAATCTGTTTCGGCGTAAGATCCTAAAACAAACATTGGTCAGGAAAAAAGGAAACAGAACAATTTAAGGTACGAGTAAGTTTACTAATAGAAAGTAGATTAAAAGAGAATTTTGGTAGACACAAAACAGATGACAAAGAAATTGACGAAGTCAGGTTCGCAGTTCCAGAACCCATGACACAAGAAGTAGAACCATCAGCTAAAGTAACAGTAGAGGAAGTGAGATTAGACTGAAAAGCAGATAGAAGACTAAAATTACTTGTCATATGATCTGTTGCACTAAAATCAATAACCCATTTGAATGAGGAAGACACAAGGCATGTAGTGGATTTACCTGACTCAGCGATCGCAGTGACAGGGGAACTGGTAGGCTTTAGAGATGCCTAATACTGGAAAATTGTGTAAAATCCTCTGCAGATACCAAAACGGTTTTCTTAGAAGAAGATATTGTAGAATTATTTGCTGCCATATTTGCCATTTGTAATCGCTGGTTTTTCCTCTGAAGTTGCGGACAATTATATTTTGTATAGCCAGGCTCATAGCAATAATAACAAATGACTCCTCTTGAGTCCTGATTAGAACTAGCTTCTCCATTACGCTGATTACTTCTGTTGCCTGTAATTCCTCCTCTACTTCCTCTTCTATTATCCTGTTGTCCATTTGGATTACGACTAATAAGACCATTACTGGCAGGCTGTGAAGATTGGGTACTCTCTGTACGAAGGACCCGTGTGAATGTTTTATGTAAAGAGAAAATCTCAGAACTGGAGAGAATCTGAGATTTAGCAGTCTTATACTCTGAAGGAAGGCCTGCAAGAAAATTCATAACAGTCAATTGCTCTCGTTGGGCCTGTTGAACTTTTACATCAGGACTAAAAGGCAACAATATATTAAGTTCCTCATATACCCGTTTAAAATTCATAAAATAAGCCGTGGGAGACTTATCATTTTTTTCAGCACGGTAGAATGCCTTACAAACATCATAAATACGGGAGATATTCCCTTTACCATAATACAGAAAATCTAAGTAATCCTTCAGTTCCTTAACAAATTCACAGTGATTAATTAAACTAATTACCTCACTGTGAATCGAGTTCCTAAGTTGCAAAAACAACTGAGCATCCTTCCTTAGCCAAGTTTGTCATGTATCATTAGTAGGTGGATCTTTAGTACGGTGATCATCCTTATCAATGCTACGCAAATAGATCCTAATAGTCTTACTTCACTCCAGGTAATTCGAACCATTAAGTTTGTATTTCGTGATCTTAGTTATCACCGGAATTACATCAAAAATAACATTCTTATTATCTGTTATTTGTTGAGACAAAGAAAACTAACCGAAATGCTAATCCAAAGTGCTTACAGCAGCAAAATAACCTAAAATCATAAATTAAGCAAATACCGAAATAGGATCTAAGAGCCAAACCTCAGAAGTCCTTTAATGGTGTACTGGATTACGCAACAGCACACAGTGGTGGAATGAGGGGGTTGAGGCGATACCGGCGATGTTGATTGGAGTTGAAACGGCCGGTCGGCGGCCAAGGTCTCTCCTGAGCTGGGTGGTAAGAACAAATAGTCACCCTAGATAGATGACTTGCTCTGATACCATGTAGAAAGAGATGATTCTCCTTTAATTTCAATTAATCTGCACATGGGTTTATATATACAATTGATTCCTATAATTGTGTTCTACTAATTAGAAAGAAATCCTAAATAGGAATAGAGAATATAGAATATACAGAGAAATAATATAGTGATTGACTTTCCATAACAGTAATATTAGATTTCTTGACTCAACTTAACTAACTATTAATCCTAAACCATTTCAGATTAACTATGTGAATTTGTTTTTCATTTTTTTTTTCGTTTCATTTGGGATCAGCTATATCTTTAGAAAGGCAAACCGATACCATAAGAAAAGTAAATTAACCATAAATGCCTTTAAACGTAGAAGGTACTCCACCAAGCTTGTTTTAATTGCAATAATTGCATTAATTAGTTAGAGCCATAAAGGTAATATTGTGCACGGTGGAAGCATATAAACTGTAAAGAAATAAAGCAAATATATAAAACAACAATATTTATGCGGTTCACCCTTTTTATATAGGGCTACATCTACGAGCATGTCATTTTCAACTAATAATAATAACAAAAAATCATCATTACAAGCTCAAGCGATACTATCTATCAACCCAATTACACTCAAGAGAATCCACAGTACATAACTGCTCATACTAAATATATTAGCTAGTCCTCTTAGTCTCTTCTAGACATAACCAAATATATTTACTACTTTAACTACTACACCACAAAGGGTGTCTTTAACTACATGGACAAGAGCCCTTTTATTAATGGATAAGAATTCCTTCCTCTTGAATTGTATGTCTTTTCTCCACCTTAGACCGAAATCTCTCTTCCTCAATGGATTGTAATGGGCAAGAGCCTCTTATTAATGGGCAAAGCCACTCTCTTCAATAGATGAACCCAAATAACTTTTCCACAATTCTCTTAGTTATAGTGTTAATTCTCTCAATCCTAATCTAATTAGGAGTCTCACTCAATTTAGGAATAACACTAAAATAAGAGTTCTACTCTAAATAGAAAATATTCCTCCATCCTATTGAGGAATACTTCTCCCACTCAAATTAGGAAAAAGGTCTTTCTCCAAATCCCACTAGAATTTTTGAGCTATAATTTTAACAAGTAATTATGTAGGCAAACATGAAAATAGATTCTTTCTCAATAAGATGATGAAAATGAAGAAAATTAGGAAGATAGCTCTAAAGTTAGTAGCATTGCCTATGCTCAAGCCAATGAAATGATTGCTTTTGAAAGTAATTATTAATTTGAGAAAATTATTATTTAGTATCTGTATTTTAATGAAACTAATTATTTGGTCCTGTATTTTGAACAATAAACTATTTAGTCCCTAATTTTTTTTTATATTAAACTATTTAATTTCTTTATTAAATTTTTGGTTAGTCAATGCTAGTCAAACTACTATTTAGTCTCTCTATTCTAAGGAAACTAATTAGTTGATTCCTATATTTTGAAAAACACTACCATTTAGTCTTCTATTTTATTGAAATTAATTAGTTGATCTCTGTATTTTAAAAATATAATATTTAAAAAAAATATTCTTAGATAAAAATAAAAATTTTGCTAAGTGAAGACTAAATCTGAATTTACATTTTTCTTAAATTGTTCAAGTATTTATCATCCAATTCCTTGGATATTATTTTTTGTTTTTTCTGTCGGAAAATAATTTTCCTTGATTACTTAGAGATTTATGGAAACTAATTAACTTTTTTGTGCAAACAATTTATACCATTTTTATTAAAAGATGAAAATAGAGAGAAAGTGAGTGGGAGAAAGGTGTGAGTGTAGAGGAGAAGAAACATGAGAGAGAAATAAGAAAAAGTAAGAGAGAAATAATGGGAGAGGATTATGATAGTTTGGATATAAAAAATAATTATGGGACTAAATAGTTAATAAAATTAAATTACAGAGAGTAATTAATGTGTTTTTCAAAAATATAAGGGGCTAACTAATTAGTTTCACTAAAATAAAAGGACTGAATAGTAGTGTGATTGGCATTGACTAACAAAAAATTAACGGAGAGACTAAATAATTTAACAGAAGCAAAATATAAGGACTAAATAGTATATTTTTCAAAATATAGGGACCAAGTAGTTAATTTTGTTAAAATGCAGTGACTAAATAATAATTTTCCCTATTAATTTTCTAAAATTAAATACCAAATGCATATTATTATTATTTTTTTTTGGGAAGACCAAACTAGTCAAAACAAATCAAGATGCCTTTGGAAAGCATAAATTTATATTTTAATTCTAAAAAGGACAAGACCAAAGACAATAAGAGAAGTGTCGATGAAGGTTCTTCTCAAAAATCCATATAAAGAGTATATTTGACGGAAAAGAAGGGTAGGACCTAATCCATGTATATATATATGTGTGTGCGCGCATGCGCGCGCGCTTTTCCTTTAGCATTAAGTCCTTTTCTTACCTTAAAACTCCTATAGTTTTCCTCTTTTCATTTCAATAGCTTGTAACCAAGAAGTTCATTTGGACCAATCTTTGTAAGTATCCAATTCAATATATAGAGAATTTGAGTTTATCATTTTTTCCTATATCTATTTTATTAGAGTTAGTTTCTGTTGTGGGAAAATTTTCTCTTGTATTTCACAGTGATTTTGCATAAAATATGTATATACACCTGTCTTCCTATCAAAACGTGTAATTATGCTATCATAACTAATTAGGAATCTAAATCTATATAATTATATGCAAGGGTCATCACTATCCATAACAGTTTCCATTTTAATTTTATTTACGCACTGCATCCTAGGTGCTTGTACAGCCATGAGGGATATGGAATAAACACTGAGTTAGTTTTATGTTAAATTTTAATTTATGTTTGGTTGAAGGTATGACAGTGGTCCTCGCAGTAAATGACAGTGATACCGTGAGCACCCAGCTTTGAATTTGTTTTGGTTCTGATCTGTGGAAGAATTCTTGATTTGTTTTATGTTCTATTAGTATACTTGGAGATTTATGAACTTCTTGTGGGAAAATCTTTGTTGGTTGTTGATTCTGTGTTGTCTAAATTATTGTTTCTTTATTTATAGAATATTCATCAAGGATATCAAACCGAAACTTTGATGCGTTTCCTAAAAGCTAGAGAATGGAACGTTGCCAAGACCCATAAAATGGTTAGCAGTTCCCTTTTCAGTTGAAATGCTTCATTAATATATTGATTTTCATTTTTAATTCTTTGAATTATACTTAAAATAATTCAATCACCATTTGCTGATTTGGTGCCCGTATGATGCTCTAGTTGATTGATTGTTTGCATTGGAGGATACAAAATGAGATTGACAATATATTAATGGTAAGTTTTTTTCGTTGTATCTAGGTGCTTCATTTATCATTATTTATTTATTCCCAAATATGGAATGGCTGTGTGATTAAGGCTTTGTTCGTTTATGGAAGATATTTTCCATGTTTTCTCTTGTTTAGGAGCAAAAATTAAAAACACTGAAAGGAAATCATTTTCCTGGTCATGGGAAAATCCTCTACAAGTTTGGGAAAATGGCTTCCTATTTCAAGATTGTGAAGTCATTTTCCCAAATGCTACTTTACTATCATTGGTCCTTGTTTTGGTTGTGGGTCCACTTAGGCTTTTGGATCACTGAGGCTAGTGATCAATTAGTGTCGATAGTTGTTTTTTTCTTTTTCTTTTTACTTAGTTTTTTGACAATGAATTTATTTTTTTTCTGTACTTTTATTTAATTGATATCTTGTCATGAATTTAATTAGTTTTTTCTATAACCGATTTTTCTATTTTTTACCAAAATTAAAAAGATAATTGGAATTATTATTATTATTATTATTGTTGTTGTTGTTGTTGTTGGGTTAAGTTAAAAATGTCACTATTTATAATATATATATATATATATCATCCTTCTATTGATAAATTATGGTTTAGTTTAATTTTGGACATGAATTTCATATACAGAAAATTGATTATTATTAATGTGCACCAAAAGTCAGAAAATATTTTCCTGCTGATTTTCTATTATATAGCCAAACAACATAAAAATAATTTGTTTTCATACAAACAAGTCATTTTCTGTGAAATAAATAGAGCCTTAGTGTTCTGGTTAAAGGTTGGACTTTATGTGATTTTCTTTTTCCGTGTTTTGTTATCTGATGTGGTGCAAAAGTTACTTTGGCAATTGCCTGGAATTAAATAAATTGTGACGGATAAGCAGATCCAGAAAAAATTTTTTTATTGGATCAACATATAGACAGTAAATGATAAAATATTACTAAAACATATAATATTAATATTTTACAATCAAACTTGACGAGATCCAATATCCTAAAAAATATTAAGAATTATATCATTATTAATACCATCAAATACATTTCTCTTTTTTTAAATAACTAAATAGTCTTTCATCAATTGATCACGTATGTAATTGCACAATTTTGTGTTGAAAAAGTTTGTTGATGAGAAAGTTTGTTCCACAGTTGGCAACTGGTGGAATAAGTGCAAAATTTAAAAATAAATAAACATGTGGATACACTGCCTACTTTTTGTATCAACTAGTTTTTAACTTTTATCAAAAAGAGGGTTTAATAACTAAATTTATGAGGGGTCAATATAGACATATATAACAGTGTCTTCCAGTTGGATTTATACAAAGTAAAATTACTTTGTTATAGACAATGAAAAGATTTAACAAAATTTTACAAATTGTCCCATGAGATTTTTGTAAACTGATGCTGTTTTCCACAAAATAGTTAATTATGAAATGTTTATTAACTTAACGGTAAAAAAGTAAAGTTTCTCACCTAAAAAAACACAATATTTTTTAATAATATTAAAAAAGTATTAATTATAGAGAACACTAAATATGGTATAGTTATCTAGCACTTCACATTTAAAATCTATGATTTTAACTAAAATTTAAGAGTTGCGAAAAATATGATAATTTATGCTTTTTCTTTTTATGCGAGGAAACTTTACTTTTTTTCGTTAATAGTTTTTTTTTTTTTTTGTAATTAACTATTTTACGAAAAAAAAATTAGTTTACAAAAATCTCACGAGACAAATTGTAAAATTTTGTTAAACCATTTCATTTTTTGTAATAAAGTAATTTTACTTTGTAATATAACCAAGTAACCATAGAATACCCCACATAAAGATATTTTTAATAAAGAGGGGTCAATTGACATCTCCCCCCCATTTTACAAGCCGCATTCGCCACTGATATCAATTGTCATCTCAAAGTTTGCATTAGAGTTAAAGCATTATTTGTTGTTCATTCTGTCTTTCTTCATAACCTTCTATTGTCAGTTATTATCAATTATGAAATTTTGCATGACAACATGGGCTATTGAAACTAGAGATTGGACCACTATGGTATGAGACTGATTCATAGTTGTTCCTTCAATGAAAATGGATAACTCATGAGCTTATTCACTTCATGGAATGCAGACTGATAGTTCATCTGATTCCAATATTGGTATTATTGAGCTGCTATAATTCAAACTTGTTTTCCACAAGGAATAAATTTTAAATTACAATTGCACAAACGGATCCTCAACACACACAAAAACGCACACCCCCTTACAACTACCCACCGTGTATGTGCATATTTACTATCAAGATTAAAGACAACCATTTTATCTCCTTTTTTACTTGCAAGGTGGTTTAGGGGGAAAGAGAAGGCTTTACACTTATATCAAGTTCTTTTGGGTTCTTTAGCTAGAATTTTTAATTATTACATAGTCAATGAATTCTTAAATGTGTGATCTGGATGTTATTTCTTTGTACAGAAACCTATAGTTCCAACCGATTTGTACAGAGCAGTGCGTGATTCACAGCTCATAGGAATGTCAGGTTACTCAAGAGAGGTGCTCATTCTATGTTCAAATTTATCATGCTTATGGTTTCTAGCTGCTAGTTTAGAAAAATTCTGATGATTCTGTATCTTGTCAATGATGCACAAAAATGCTTGTTTACATTCCAAGAAGATTATCTATACTCTCAGATATTCCAGTAACTTCTTCCATCTTCTGCAGGGGCTTCCAGTCTTCGCTATCGGCGTTGGGCTCAGCACATTTGATAAAGCATCTGTAAGTATCAGGATAAATGTCTTCCTGATGTTTTATTGTGATGACCTGTTAAATTTTTTAGTAACTTTAATTAAATATTAATCAGGCTTTTTGGAGTATTCTGACTTTTAAGTATGATAATTATAACACTGGGTTTTATTTCTTGTTTCATCTCAGGTCCACTACTATGTTCAATCACACATTCAAATAAATGAATATCGGGACCGTATAATTCTGGTGAGTATTAGATTTATGTCTACTGAGCGTTTTAAGAGGTTATCTGACCTGTATGCATTTATGCAGCCTTCTGCTTCAAAAAAATATGGGCGACCAATAACCACCTGTGTGAAGGTTTTGGATATGACTGGTTTGAAGCTGTCAGCACTTAGCCAAATAAAGGTATAACTTGCCATTCTGGAAGTTTTTGGTTTTCTCCACAGGTCTTTCTATGAATTACTTTCAGTTTTTTCTTTCAAGTTTGAGTAGACTTGTGTATCAAGAGATCAACAGCACTCCTACCTTAATTAACTATATTTTTCTGAAGCAGCAGGATAAGTGACTCGGTCAACCATATTTTATCTTTACTTTTAAACCTCTGACCAGCATATACTCAACTCAACTCAACTAAGCCTTTATCCCAAAAATTTGGGGTCGGCTATATGGATTCGCTTTTTCCACTCTGAACGATTTTGGGTTAAATCCTCAGAAATGTGTAATGCTTCTAAGTCATGCTGTACTACTCTCCTCCAAGTCAATTTAGGTCTACCCCTTTTTTTCTTTCTATCCTCTAGCCTAATGTGTTCTACTTGTCTAACTGGAGCCTCCGTATGTCTACGCTTCACATGACCAAACCACCTCAATCTCCCTTCTCTCAACTTATCTTCAATTGGCACCACTCCTATCTTTTCTCTAATATTTCATTACGGACTTTATCTAGTCTAGTATGACCACTCATCCACCTTAACATTCTCATCTCTGCAACTCTTATCTTAGATGCATACGACTCTTTCAGTGCCCAACACTCACTACCATATAGCATAGGTAAAATTTTCCTTTTAATTTATTGGGAATCTTACGATCACATAAAACTCCGTGGCACGTCTCCACTTCAACCATCCGCTTTAATCCTATGACTAACATCCTCCTCACATCCCCATCTACTTGAAGGAGAGCCTAGATATTTAAAGTGATTACTTTGGGACGCCACTCCATTCAAACTAACTCCTTCCCTATCACCGCTTGGCCTTCAAACTTGCAATGCATGTATTCGTTCTAATTAACTTAAAACCCTATGACTCTAGAGTACTTCTCAAAAGTTCTAGCTTACTAATGACTCCAACTAGTGTCTCATCTATCAGAACAATAACATCCGCAAACATTATGAAACAAGGACTACTCTATTGTATATGTTTCAGTTCATCTAAAACTAATGTAAAAGGTAAGGGCTTATGGTGATCCTTGGTGTAATCCAATTGAGATCGAAAAATCTCTTGTGTCCCTCCCACTCGCACAATAGTAGTTGCTCCTTCATACATATCTTTCAATACTTGTATGTACCTAATAGATACCCTCTTTTGTTCTAACGCATTCCATAAGACCTCTCTTGGAACACTATCATAAGCCTTCTCCAAATCAATAAAAACCATGTGTAGATCTTTCTTCCCATCTCTATATTTCTCCATCAAGCTTCTAATGAGAAAGATCGCTTCCATAGTTGAACGACCAGGCATGAAACCAAATTGATTGAGAGAGATAGAAGTATCATGACGTAGTCGATGCTCCACAACTCTCTCCCACAACTTCATAGTATGGCTCATGAGTTTAATTCCCTATAGTTTGAGCAACTCAGTATGTCTCCTTATTTTTAAAACTAGGTACTAAAATACTCTTCCTCCATTCATCAGCATTTTCTTTGAGTTTAGAATCTTATTAAATAATTTAGTTAACCATGCCACTCCCATATCTCCCAAATACTTCCACACTTCAATTGGTATTTCATCGGGTCCACAGGCTTTACCTACTTTCATTCTCTTAAGTGCTTCATTTACTTCTAAAGATCTAATCCTTCTAGTATAATTTACATTCTTTTCTATTGTTCTATAATCTATATTTACGCTATTTCCATTTTGACTATTATTAAAGAGATCATTAAAATAATTTCTCCATCTTTCTTTAATGTCCTCATCTTTTACCAACACTTTTCCTTCTTTATCCTTAATGCACCTAACTTGATTGAGATCTTGACATTTCCTTTCTCTACTCCTTGCTAATCTATAAATATCTTTCTCCCCTTCTTTAGTTCCAAGTTTCTCATATAACTTTTCAAAGGCTGCTCTTGCTTGGCTAATTTGCCTCTTTCTTTGCTATCTTGTACTGTTCATAAGCCTCATTATTAACACATTAAGGAAATATCTAATACCATTCCCTTTTTCTCTTTGCTGACTTTGTACTTCCTCATTCCACCACCATCTCTCTTTTGAGGGTGGTCCATGTCCTTTAGACTCCCCAAGTACTTTTCTAGCTACTTCTCTAATCTTTGATGCCATCTGTATCCACATATCATTGGCCTCCATATCTAGCTTCCATACTTCAGACTCAAGAAGCTCATTTTTGAACTTCACTTGCTTTACTCCTTTGAACTCCCACCACTTTGTTCGAGCTACACTATTTCTTCTGACCTTACTTGAATTGTTCCTAAACTTGACATCCAAGACCACCAACCTATGTTGACTTGTTAAAGCCTCTCCTGGAATGACCTTGCAATCCTTGCATAGAGCTCTATTTGTCTTCCTGGTTAAGAGGAAGTCGATTTGGCTTCTATGTTGCCCACTTTTGAAAGTCACTAAATGTGACTCTTTTTATAAAGTAGGTATTTGCTAGTATTAGGTCGTATGCCATAGCAAAATCCAGGATGCTTTTTCCCTCCTCATTTCGACTGCCAAAACCAAAACCTCCATGAACATTCTCATAACCTTGCCTATCACTTCCTACATGTCCATTCAAATCTCCACCAATGAAAACATTCTCTTCATTCGGTATGCTTTGCATTAAATCATCCATATCTTCCCAAAACCTTTGTTTACTCTCTAGTCCTATTGGTGGGGCATAAGCACTAACTAGATTTATTGTTTCTCCGTCTAGTACTAGCTTTACTAGTATAATTCTATCTCCTACTCTTTTCACACTTTCAATGTCCTGTCTATGATTATACCCACTCCGTTCTTGTTTCTCTCCTTTCCGGTAAACCACAATTTATACCCTGAATTACCCACTTCCTTACTTTTCTCTCCTACCCATTTAGTCTCCTGAATGCAAGCAATATTCACCCTTCTCCTTTCCAAGGTATCCACAAGCTCCATTAATTTTCCTGTAAGTGATCCAACATTCCAAGTACCAACCCTGATCCTCCTCCTATCCTGCTCCTTCCTAATTGGTCTCCTTCTATGATATCTTCTATTATTTTCTATGTCTATCTTGTGTTCTGTTCCACTATTTGTTCTATTATCTGTCTTATGGACTAACTTCTTTACCCACACCCGTCCATGATTTGGGAACCCTTGCTCACTTAACACCACACCCGGGCGCCGGCATGGCGCGTCGCTTTCGGTGAACGCCCTACACCCTTGCATATTTATCACTACACCCGGGCTCCGATGTAGCGCGTCGTTAGTAGAGGACGCCCCAACGTTTATATCATTTGAATCCATATCATAGGGTGTGACGAAATTTTTACGCTGGTTGTCACCTACCGCAACCCTCCTCCTTTATCCGGGCTTGGGACCGGCTAAGCACAAACTACTTAGGCGGAGTTTCTGACCAGCATATAATATTTGCAAATCATCACTGCTATAATGGGCGGTTGCATTTTAAAAGTTCATGTGCTGACAATGTGGTTGCATTGTCACATTGACTGAGTTCTTTGTTTTGTGTTGCTACAGTTGCTGACAATCATATCAACTGTTGATGACTTGAATTATCCTGAGAAAACAAAAACATATTACATTGTAAATGCCCCATATATATTTTCAGCATGTTGGAAGGTAAGCTCTCCCTTGTTACTGTATTAGGAATAGTGATTTCAGAATTATATAAAATGACCATGGCATTGAACTGTGTGTCATGATACCTGAAATTTTTGGCAGGTAGTCAAGCCCCTACTGCAAGAGAGGACAAGGAAAAAAGTTCAGGTGTTACCAGGTAATGGGCGAGATGAGTTGTTGAAGGTAAGACATTTTCTCCATGATTCTTGAGGTATCAGAAACTTGACTATTACATGTTCTGTGCAGTTCACTATGTTTGATTAGTGACCTCTAGAAACCTTACAAGCACATTTTTCATTTCCCCACAGTTATCAGCATAGCTTTTTGAGGACTGATCTTGTTGTTCATTTTCAATGTAGATAATGGATTTGACATCTCTTCCACATTTCTGTACAAAGGAAGGATCTGGATCTTCACAACATGCGGAGAATGCAACTGAGAGTTGCTATTCCTTGGATCATCCCTTTCATCAACAGCTCTACAACTACATCAAGCAGCAGTCCTTGATCAATGAACCTGACAAACCAATTAAGCAGGGGTCTTTCCATGTTGATCTGCCTGAGGCAGCTGCTGAAGGAACCAAAATCGCTGAAACCATTGAATCTGAGCTACTTAAGTTTGAGAATGGTAATGGGATTTCCAGGTCAGCAAGTAGCCTTAAAATCATCGACGATTGAGGCTGTTACTTAAGAGAGGTGAATTTTCAACCTTGATGCCCAAAATTACTTTGTTATAGGTATACAATATAAATAGTAGCGATTCCCAATATCTATAATTCAGAGGGAAAAGCTAATACTGTATGTAATTTTAGATGTTGGCTGGATAATTTGTATTAAGCTTTCCACAGCTAGAGACGGTGTAGGAATGTTAAGAGAATTGTAATTCCTAGTTTCCTTGTTTTATGCTGAGGGAAATCTATTTTAGCGATCATCATTTGATTGTTTCTGAGTAGGACCCTGTCTCTCGTTTATCTTAGCCTCGGCAAAACTATGTATGGTGAAGGGGCCAATATTTGCTCTCCCTTATTCTTATGCTTTGCGGGTTGGGAAGCAATGGGAAGGAAATTGAAGGGAGAGATTGCGTTTTTTTTTTTTTGGTAGGATGAAAGTGGGGAGAGATAAATGAGGACTAAAATGATACATTATAAGAAGTGAGGAAAAAAATAGAAATAAAAATTCAAATGAAAATTTCAAACTTTCCGAAGAATAGGAATTTAAAATAGGGTGACCATTGAAAAAAAAATGGTGATTATTTGTCCTAAAAGTATGTCGCAGCTAAACATTCACATGCATTGTGCGGGTATTTTAAAATTTTAAATTAATAATAATAATAAGATATGAAAATTTGAAAAAAAATATTTAAAAAATATAGAAAATATGTTAAATGTTAAAAATATATCTTGTAAATATTTGTGAAAAATCACATCATAAGATGTCTAAGCAAGATACATTTTTTAAGCAACAAAGAAAGTAAAAGTTGGTGATTAAGACCTTATATCTCGTCAACAGGACCAGCTTCGAGTGTTGTCCTTACATCAGGAACTCTCGTCAATGGGACGGGGCATCATTCTCACTGAGAGGGTGAACTTCTCATCTTCAAGTGTATCAAGTGCAAATTAGACTTTCCTTTTTCTCTATTTGCATCTCACATCTCGATTTCAGATTCTCAAAATAGGATTTTCTTTTCAATTTTGGTTTGGCATTCTTTGATCTGTTTGTATCTCTCTTGGGGGCATTTGTTGTGAAGCTTTATTATTTTGGGTGTTATTGTGGATCTTTTTTATGGGAGCTATCTTATTTTGAATGCACACCAGGTTTTTGATCAAAGTCCTAAGTGAGTCTGCATGACTCTAATAGGCAAACTCTTCTGCGGTAATTGTTGGAATATTGTGTTGCTGTGTTTCACTATGAAGATTATGTGTTGGAATTGCCAAGGCCTGGGCAACACACTTACCTTCAACCATCTTAAAGGATTATCCCAGCAACATTCTCCTGCCTTTCTATTTTTAATGGAAACAAAGAATAAAATGGGCTTTGTGAAGAAAAATTAAGTAGATTGGGTTTTTTATCATATGCATTTAATTGATCCTTGTGGCACTTCTGAGGATTTGGGTTTAGCTTGGGATGATCAATGTCAGGTTACTGCGATGAATTCTACAATCTTCTTCTTTCACTATCGCATTTCTGAACCACATCCCCAAAAAATTTGGGATATCATCCTATTGTATGCAAGTTGTGAGGATGACATTCCCAAGACTCAATTCCAACAGCTGTTATAGGATAAATCTTCTGTATATATGGTGGCAGGGGACTTCAATTCTATTTTCTTTGCTAATGAGAAAGTGGGTGGAAATCCTTATTCTCAATGCAAATTGCAAATATTTAAGGACTTTGTGGATGAATGGGGGTTAGCAGACATTGGTTTTCTGGGACTTTCTGCTACTTGGAACAATATGAGAGATGGTATAGATAATATTCAAGAACGATTGGATAGATGCTTAGTTACATCATCATGACTCATATCTTTTCCTACAGTTATTGTTGTCCATTTAGAAGATCAAGGATAAAATCACAGGCCATTGTTAATCACCATTTCTCCTCCTTGGTTGAAATCTCAAACTCCTTTTAGATTTGATAGTCGATGGAAGCACAATGTCAACATTGAACAAATTATTTTGGAAGTTTGGCAAATGCAATATGCAAGTCCCAATCTCTCTAAGGTTTTCTTTAAACTGAAAAAATGTAGACATGAACTTACTAAGAGGTGTAAACTACATGATCAAAATGCCCTCTCAAGCATAGAAGATCTTCAATCACAAATTGCTCAAATGAAATTAAATTCCAATGGCACTAATGTCTCTATGGTGTGGTAGTTGGAAATAGATTTTGTAACACCCTTACCTTAGGTAGTCCGTACATCCTACTGTTCTGATGACTAATGTTTGTTTGGACAGCTAGAATATCTGGAACTACACTTAAATTAGGGTGAGAAGATATAAATTAATGAAATAAAGACCAAGAAAAATTAAGGAAAAATAAAAGAAATGAAATGTAACTAAGTTAAAGAAGTCGGGACCACGGCGATAGATGACCGTACTGGGAAGCGACTGTGAAGATAGTTGCTGACCCTAAACCTGTGAGGAATCCTATGAAATAAATTTTTGGGACTTAATTGAAGGTTTACTGATATATAAATGACATTAAAAATGTCAAAGAAAATTTAAAAAATTAAGTCAATCGGTACAGACAAATATAACTCAATAGGCACAATGAGGGGCATTTCGGTCATTTCACCCTTAGTGTTGAATTTTGACCTAAATGCCAAGTGAAATAAGGGAGTTTTAAAATATATAAAATGAATTTAAATAATGAATTATGGAATGGAAAAGGGAAAAGAAAAGAAATGAAAAAGAAATAGAATTATGGCATGAGCATGATGTCATAGTGACATCATTAAAATTTTCAACCAATTAAAATTTAACAAATATATATATATATAGGGAATTTCACAGAGAGAGAAATGGTCTTTTTCTTCCTAAATATATAGGGAATTTCAAAGAGAGAGAAATGGTCTTCTTCTTCTTAAGTCCCTCATGGCCGAACCACCCTAGAAAATTCCACCATTGCTTTTCTTTTCTTCTCACTTAATTTCCCATGCAATTCTACCTCAAAACTCATACCTTCTTTCATTAAAAGTTACTCCTACATCTTAAGGAAGCTCTAGGCAGCCAAGGAAGAGAGAAATCTTGAAGTTTTACAAGCTTGGGAAATTCTTGAACAAGGTTAGTGCATTAATTATCTTACCTCTCTTCTTTAATTATGCTAAGTATGTTGAAATGAGTTGGTATGATAAGAAAATTGAAGAAAATGATGAGTATTTGAGAACCCTAGAATTCGGCGGCCTTGGGAAACATGGGAGTTTGATAACTTCATGCATGTAAATGGTAATTTGTGATATTGATGAATAAGTACATGTGAGTTATATGTTGAGTGATGAAGTTACATATACTAGAAATTTGATTGCATGTGTATGTTTGAGATTGACAGTTTGAGTTAGGGTTTTGACCTAACTATTGGAGATTTCGTGTAATTGCTGGAATTTGACTTTGTTGAGATGAGTTGATGATGTTTAGAAGTGCCATGAGTGCTGAAGGAGGGGGGAGGCGTGAGGCGAAATATCATCCACTAGAATTATGTAAAATGCACCAGGTAATGCCCAAGAAAGATAGTGGAGTCACAATGATATCACTTAAGTACCACCTCTTTAGATAGCATTTTCTAGACATGCACTTCATACAATTCTAATAGAATCGAACTACTGATAAGTACCGTCTTCCCATAACACTACCATGATACTAAGGATTTATGCCACGAAGGCATAGATAGACAGGAGTCACCTCCCGGGTAATAACTGGGACATATTCAATGTTTCTTCCGAGAGTCATGGATGACAACTTACTCCTTGCAGATTTTCCACAACCGTCATTACCATAGCCCAATGTCTAGATTCGGGATAGTGGGTACATAAGGGGAAGGTGTTAGGCACCCCTTACACCTGGTCTAACCTCGTTAATTCGAGTGCCAGTCATCTACTAATGTTTCTAGAAGTCTTTTTTATTATTCCTTTATTATACTTTATCCTAAAAATGCAATTCTAATCCTACACACACAAATAATTCACAAAGGGTTATTTTTTATAAATAATTTTAATGTACAAGTAATTCCTATCTGTGGGGTTGCTAATTATTTAAATGATATTTACCAGGTGACTAAAATTAATTTATTATTGAGAATTTAATTTACAAACAAATTCAATTTCAAATAACCCTAAGTTTCTATTTCACCTAATTAATTAATTTTTCACCAAGTTACCCTAAGGATAATTAAACTAAATTAATTATGTAAATATGTAATTTATTCTAACATCATATAAGGCCTAAATAATCACAACCTAATAAAGATTTCTAATATGCAAATTTATTTTATAATTACCAAGTATTAAATTAAATTTATTTTACATGCTAATGTTAGATTAATTTACAAATAAGATTATTTTTAATTTACAAAGTATTTATTTAAATTAATTACATGCAAAATTTAGTTAAATTAAAAACAAAGTTAATTTTAATTTACCAAATAAAAATCCTATTATTAATACAATTTTATACCAATGGTTATTCTAGGAATTTAGGATTACTTACTTGTTAGTAATTGCAGTTGCCATTGGGGCAAGCTACCCTTAAAAAATGGTTTTCTCTTCTAGTATGGCAACGATATCCCTGACTTACTCCCGTTTAGCTCCATATAAGCTCCATGCAAATACCCTCTTTGGTACTTACCTTAGGGCTACTTACCAATTTTGTTTATAATAAAAATAAAGAAACTAAAAAGTAAAGAAACTAAAGAAAATAAGAAAATACTAATAACAATTCATATTGGATTCTAACTCTAGTATCCTAAGGGGTTAAGATTCCTAATTAGTTATAACTACCTAAGGGTCCAGGTCTTCTAACATGATCCAAACACTTCATAACACTTCTTGAATTAAGAGAACTCAGAAAAATAAATCAAATATTAATTAGAACTCAAGAACACACAAGAACATACATAAATATACAATTCTTAAATTCTGGCAGATTGACAGTAGCAAGAAATTTGATTTTTGAAAAATAGTTAGACACACCTAAAAATTATAAAAAAAAATTACAGAATACAGCCAAAACATCATACAATATCATAAAATTTATAGATTAAACAAAACCCTGGCCAAATAATCTATACAAATCGTAAATTTTCCTGATGACAGAATCGCACTATTTTTTTGTAAAATTTATAACTCACCAACCATAATAGATATGAATACGAAACTAATTGGAAAAGATTCACAAGATTCCAAACTTAATTTTAGATACCATATTTACAAAAAAATATTAAGAAACAAGGGAGATATGGGCTCCAAAATTCGGGTATCTTGCAAATCAGATTTTACAGGAACTCTAACTTCAAATAGCTATAACTTACAAAATATTAAAGCTTTTTTAGTGATTCTTGAGCCTAAAATTAATAGAATTTCATGAAGAATATGAATATAATTTTTATAAATTTTTTCATAGATTCAAAAAATAACAAAAAATAATAAAAATATGTGAGACAGAAAATTGAATATGTGCAGAGTTGTGTATCCCTTTAAATTAAACATGTTTACATGATCTACATGAACATACAAAATAAATTAAAAACAAGGAATATAGAATTAAATATTAAATGGCATAGATCTTGAAAAAAATAAAATAAAAGAACTAACCTTCGAGAAATATCACGAGAAAGAAAGAAGAACTAAAAGAAATTTTGACTATTTCTCTTTTTAAATTTTTTCCTTTTTTTTTATTTTTTGTCTTCTCCTGCTTTTTTTTTTTTTTTCTCCAGTAAGGTATTTATAGGGTTTTGGGAGAGAGGTATAATATGGTTTGGAGTCCTAGGGTGATAAAGTTCATATAACTTAAACAACTAGGATTACAGAATTTGGGTAAGACTGAAATATGGATGAGGTATTTCAACCAATGGGAAGAGAGGGGAAGGGGAAGGCACCAATAGGGAGTGAGGAAGAGGTGTGATAGGGTTTGAAGTCCTTGTGTGATAATGTTCAGATAAATTGGGTGAGATTGGGATTGAGGAATTTGGGTGAGACTAGGATATGGGTGAGGTGTTTTAACCAATAGGAAGACAGGGAAAAAGGGAAGGCACCAATAGGGAGTGAGGAAAAGAGTGGGGCCAAGTGGGAGAGAGAGTTTGTACGAGAGAGCGATAGAGAAAAAAAAGATATTTTCTTATTTTAATTTTCAAAAAAAAATTAAATGGGTTCTATTTAAAATTCCTACCTACGCTTTCTTAGGTCCATGGGGCCAAAGTAAACTTAATTAGGCCCATTTAAGAATTACTCATATTAAATTTAAACAAAACAAATTTTTATTTAAATTTAATTAAATTAATTTCTCAAAAAAACATATTATTATTATTTTTTTTTCAAGATCATGCCATGAAATTAATAATTCAGCTTCATACCTCCAATTACATCTTACAGTCATATAATTTTTCATCATCGAGTTTCCCACAGCCTCAATGCATATACTCATCATAAAATAAGGGTTTACAGTTTGCCCTCCACTTTGGCGAAAGTTGAAACCAATGCGAAAACATTGCTTAAGTTTCGTCAGAGTAAAACTCAATCTTCTAATAACTATGAAACATTGGCTATAAGGATCGAGTACATCTTGCTTGGTCGACATACTTTATGTTATGAGACTAGCTATGATCTCATAGCCGTGATAATTGTTCATGTGAAAATCGAGTGCATCTTGCCCTGTCGATACGCTCTGCATCATGAGACTAGCTACCATCTCATGACAATGGCAATTGTGTGATTTAAAAAGTTATGGATTTGTATTTAGGACTGCGGTCCCAAACTACCTACGTATCCTCTTCGTTATCCTGAGGAAGAATCAGACCCACTCGTAGTTCGATACTTGAAACTGTGATGATGCATATTCTTCTATGCCTTACACACTTACAGGTGACATGTTGATGCGTGTTATTCTACGCCTTATACAACTATGCCATATGCCTTAAACAATGTCTAAGGACTTACCAAAAAATATCTGTTATGAAATGTTATGGGTTTGTATTTAGGACCGTAGTCCTAAACTACCTACGTATCCCCCTCGCTATCCTGAGGAAGAATCTGACCCCCTCATAGTTTGACACTTGAAACTGTGGTGATACATGTTCTTCTATGCCTTACACACCTACAGGTGACATGTTGATGCATGTTCTTCTATGCCTTACACAACTATGTCATGTGCCCTAAACAATGTCTAAGGACTTACCAAAAAACATATATTTCATGATTTGAAAAAATTGGGATGACTGGGTCTCAGAACTCTTTTTGTGATTTTTGTGCTTCTTGTATGCTACTTCCTATCATGGGCATGCTGATTTTGCTAGAGATTCTAAAAAAACTTAGTCCACTGGGGGACCTCTTTTTGCAAAAACTTTCTTATAACCTCAAAATTTTTGAGAAGAACTATTCACCAAAAAAAGACTTCCTTAGGGTCACAATACAATTTCCCTCTGATTTTTCTTTTTCTTCTCTCCCCTCATGGTTGCTGCCTTAACTCATTTCTCTTCCATGAACTCCATTCTCTGTGTTCTAACTTTTACCTGAAATGTCCTTTTGGATTTTCATCTCAGCGGGCTTGCTCTAACTTTTGCCTAAGAGGCCTTTTCGGGTTTTTCACCTAGCGAGCTCCTTTTTTTTTTTTTCTTTTTGAAATTAGACAATTACCAGGGCATTCATATCAAGCACCTATTCTGCCATACTTACAAAATAATGCAGTTCAATCACTTAATCATTTGATGTATCCCTTAAGACGCAAATATTTACAATCATAATTAAATAAAACCTATTCCTAGTTAATGCAATTAAAAACTTCTTTATTTATTTAGGTACACCATTACTCCCTCTTACATTTTATTTTACCAAATTTTTAACATTCCAAAGTTAGAAATAAGCTTTATAACCTACTGAATAACCTTTTTAGGTTTTCCATCCAAATTTTCTCTCATTTCTCCTTTTGCCTAGGCCACCTTTTACAGATTTTCAATTTAGCATTTTTTTCTCTTTTCTTTTTTTTTTCCTTGACCCTTACTTTTGCCTAGACTGCCTTTTGCAGGTTTTCAGCCTAGTGGGCCAGTTTCACACAAATTAACATTTGAGTCTGTCTAAATTGACTGGTTCTTGAAATTCATTCCCATTCAGGTCTGATATTCTTACAGTAGTAATATCTTTTTCACTATGTATGGACCATCCTAGCTTGGGTTAAACTTTCCTCTTAAATCAAAAGGGACGGGCTGAGCTTGTTTTAAAACCATGTCTCCCTCTTTGATCTTTCTTGGCTTGACCTTCTTATTAAAGGCTCTAGCTATCTTCCTCTGATAAGCCTGCATATGATACAAGGCTCACATCCTCTTTTCATCAATCAAAGCTAGCTCTTTATATCTCTTCTAAGCTCACTAATTTTCTAGGATCTTAGCTTCTAACATTATTCTTAAGGATTTGACCTCTTGTTTAATGGATAGCACTACTTTAGTCCCACACACTAAAGAGAATGGGGTTGCCCTCGTGGATGTCCTTGTAGTACTATGATAATCTTAAAGAATATAAGGGAGTTTTTCAGGCCAATCCTTATATGTTTTGAACTTTTTTTCCTAACTAGAATCTTTCCATTCATATGGAGACCACACATTCCTGCATGTGCTTCTTTCATTATTTGCTAAGTTTATTTTTCTATCAAATATAAGAGTTTGTAGAATTACACCCCAGCTAAAGTAAGTTGAGTGGCTAATCTATAAATTATTGCTCTATCTCTTTTGTTAGCTTATTGTGAGTATTCTCTCACTTCCAGAGACCTCCTTATGTCTTTATAACATTTTCCTTCTCCCTCTAGGTCCACATGTGCTATTACTAATCCTTCATAGCACGAAATTTTACTCCTTATTAGGATAACTAGCTAAGTTAACTCTTGATCACCCTTTTCCTATGGGGATACCAGTGTGACTTGGGAATTGGCCATCTAATTCTAAGCTCAAGGTATTTGCTTCTTGGTACTTTGTTAACAAGGCTATAAATTTATCTCTTTCTTCTTGTGTAAATTTTCAGCTAACTTAATGTCTTTAGGATTATTTGGTGTACCCAAATTAATAGAGATCGATTTTGATGCATTAATAGAAACTGTTCTAAATGATTATGAATGCCATGTATATGCCCATTAGAATAAACATAAAAAAAGTAAGCAGAAGGACTGGTCATGTTGTTGATCTTCGCCTTAAAATCAGCATCAATTATATCAGAAATGGAAACATCAGTATCACTACTATGAGCATTACAAAAGACAAACTCAAACTTAGGGGTGTAGCTTTAGGTGCTTGGCTTTCATGTAGTCTTTAGATCAATGGTGCTAACTTTCTGCTCTAATTCTTTCACAGGTGGTAACCCCTAATCATATGTCAAGGTAATTGCCCCCTCTTTCAAGAACTTAGGAGGGTTTGGCTCTTCTTCCTCTTCTGTTGGCTCATAGCTCAAACCATGACTCGTGATTTGCCCCTTCATCTCAATAAAAGTTACCAGACCATCTATACTTTCTCCTAGGCCTATGCTAAGAAAAAACTTCATCCCTTTCTTCATAGTAGCCACTTTTAGATCCATCTAGTTTTCATAGATCCCAATAACTTGAAAATCAAACATTAGTGGAACTGAACCATCTAGTTATAATGCAACTATCTCCTTATCAGAATTAGTCCAGACATCCAAAGGACCTTCATCATAGCTAGAATTATCACAAATGTCAACAATCATTATAGACTGAGGTTCATTGGGCTTTTGGATGAGTTGGATAGGTTCATTGGGCTTTTGGATGGGTTGGATAAAGTCAATAATTCTGTTAGGGTTATTAAGGGTGATGGAGATCATGTAGAGACCTGGTGTAGGTGGAAATTTTGATTAGGCATGGGGCTTTTTGGTTGATTTTTTGGGTCAATTATCCTTTTGACATTAATTAAGTTTAGATATCATGCTTAAGTTGAAAGAATCAGTCGGTGTCATGACTATGGCCTTGGTAGAACCTACAACATTGGTTGATATAATAGCTAGGTGGTAGTGGATTTAGTAGTGGTCTGGGTGCTAAGAGCTATAGGAGGTCTTGAGCTTTGAGACGCTCCAAAACTTCGGATAAGGGTTGACTGAATTGAAAAAATCTCCTTGGGGTGTGAGACACAATTTGAACCTCAATAACTTTAATGCCACTTAATTGGCCTACCTTGAGGTCTCTTTCTAAAGTTGACCACAATTTTCTCTTCTAGCTTAAACATTTTGTTGTTCAACATTTTATCAAGCACAACCATAGTTTCTTCCATTTTAAATAGTGTAGGTGAAATCCTTATTAGTCTCTTCTCTTTCCTAACCCAAGTGACCTAGTCGGAAGTCTCTTTGGTGTATTTCAAGGCTATGTTTGCTAAAAAAAAAAAAATTTAGGGGTTAACCTAAACATACTATGTATATGAATGCAATACATGAATGGACAATCTTTCTTTTTTACCTTTACCTTTACAAAACCAAAACCGAACCATACCAATAGAACCAAAACTGAACTAAAACCAAACCATATAAATTGAACTAAAATTGGACCAAAGACTGAATCAAAATTAAAAAAAAAATCTCGAAAACAGAATCTTCATCAAAACCGAAAAAAAAAATCTTCAAAACTAAATCTTCGCCCCCTTATACCTTCAACTCTCATGTGCAAGGTAAAAACAAATTCTATCCTAGGTTAATGTACACTGGAGACACCAACAGGGGGTGGTCCAGGACGATCCTTCCCTTACAAACAAAGGATTTATATCCTTAAAGTTTAACCATAAGTAAGCATCCTCTTGCTTCTTGCTTAACATGGGTTTTTAAATGGACTTGGGCCTATACACACATTGGGTTTATGCATAGGCCTGGGTTCATCTCAACTACCACTAGAACTTATGGTTTGAACAGTAAGGTTATAAATCCAGTACAACAAAAATCTACGGGGTACCTAGGGTTGAAATCTATGGCTCATGGGCTTCATTGGGTAGGAAAAGGGTCACCCATGCGAGAGCTTGTCCATTAAGCACAACGACCGGAGCTGTGGCTCTTTTATATACTCAAAGGTACGGGCAAGGGGTGCTAGCACTCACCAATTTGTCATAGCTCGAGTGGAACTATAGTCTCCTTGGCTAGTACCAACGGGGCTAAAAAGGGTAAGGGTGATCTATGTGATAGTGTAGTGCAATGCAAAAAGTTTAACTGAGGAATAATATTAAACTAATAAAAACATGTTGGAGTAACTATCCATTTAGTCCCTAGTGGAGTCGCCAAACTGTAGGAGGGGGGAGACGTGAGGCGAAATATCATCCACTAGAATTGCATAAAATGCACCAGGTAATGCCCAGGAAAGATGGTGGAGTCACAATGGTCTCACTTAAGTACCATCTCCTTAGACAACATTTCGTAGACATGCACTTCATACAATCCTAATAGAATCAAAACCATTGGTAAGTACCGTCTTCTCATAACACTACCATGGTACTAAGGATTTATGCCACGAAGGCATAAATAGATAAGAGTCGCCACCCGGGTAATAACTAGAATATATTCAGTGTTTCTTCTGAGGGTCATGGATGGCAACTTACTCCTTGCAGAGTTTCCTTAACCATCATTACCATAGCCCAATGTCTAGGTTCAAGATAGTGAGTATGTAAGGGGAAGGTGTAAGACACCTCTTACGCCTAGTCTAACCTCGTTAATTCGAATGCCAGTTCTCTACTAATGTTTCTAGAAGTCTTTTTTATTATTCCTTTATTATACTTTATCCTAAAAATGCAATTCTAATCCTACACACGCAAGTAATTCACAAAGGGTTGTTGTTTATAAATAATTTTTATGCACAAGTAATTCCTATCTATGGGATTGCTAATTATTTAAATGATATTTACCAGGTGACTAAAATTAATTTATTATTGAGAATTTAATTTACAAACAAATTTAATTTCAAATAACCCTAAGTTTCTATTTCACCTAATTAATTAATTTTTCACTAAGTTACCCTAAGGATAATCAAACTAAATTAATTATGTAAATGTGTAATTTATTCTAATATCACATAAGGTACAAACAATCACAACATAATAAAGATTTCTAACATGCAAATTTATTTTACAATTGCCAAGTAATAAATTAAATTTATTTTACATGTCAATGTTAGTTTAATTTACAAACAAGATTAATTTTAATTTACAAAGTATTTATTTAAATTAATTAAATGTAAAAGTCGGTTAAATTAAAAACAAAGTTAATTTTAATTTGTCAAATAAAAATTCTATTATTAATATAATTTCATACCAATGGTTATTTTAGGAATTTAGGATTACTTACCTGTTAGTAATTGCAGTTGCCATTGAGGCAAGCTACCCTTAAAAAAGGGTCTTCTTTTCTAGTATGGCAACGATATCCCTGGCTTACTCCCATTTAGATCCATATAAAATCCATGCAAATGCCCTCTTTGGTACTTACCTTAAGGCTACTTACCAATTTTGTTATTAATAAAAATAAAGAAACTAAAAGGTAAAGAAATTAAAGAAAATAAGAAAATACTAATAACAATTTATATTGGATTCTAACTCTAGTATCATAAGGGGTTAAGATTCCTAATTAGTTATAACTACCTAAGGGTCCAGGTCTTCTAACATGATCCAAACACTTCATAATACTTCTTGAATTAAGAAAACTCAGAAAAATAAATCAAATATCAATTAGAACTCAAGAACATACAAGAACATACATAAATATACAATTCTTAGATTCTGACATATTGATAGTAGCAAGAAATTTGATTTTTGAAAAATAGTTAGACACGTCTAAAAATTATAACAAAATTATAGAATACAGCCAAAACATCATACAACATCATAAAATTTATAGATTAAACAAAACCCTAGCCAAATAATCTACACAAATCATAAATTTTCCTGATGACAAAATCGCACTACTTTTTTGTAAAATTCATAACTTACTCACCATAACAGATATGAATGTTTTCTAATTGAAAAAGATTCACAAGATTCCAAAATTAATTTTAGATACCATATTTACACAAAAATATTAAGAAACAAGGGAGATATGGGCTCCAAAATTTGAGTATCCTGCAAATCGGATTTTACAGGAACTCTAAATTCAAAGAGCCATAACTTACAAAATATTAAAGCTTTTTAGTTATTCTTGAGCCTAAAATTAATACAATTTTGTTTAGAATATGAATATAATTTTTACAAATTTTTTTATGGATTCAAAAAATAACAAAAAATAATAAAAGTATTGAGACAGAAAACTGAATATGTGCATATTTGTGTATCCCTTCAAAATAAACATGATTACATGATCTACATGAATGTACAAAATAAATTAAAAACAAAGAACATAGAGTTAAACATTAAATGACATAGATCTTGAAAAGAAAATAAAAGAATTAACCTTCGAGAAATATCGCGAGAATGAAAGAAGAACTAAAAGAAATTTTGACTATTTCTCTTTTTAAATTTTTTCCTTTTTTTTTAATTTTTTTTGTCTTCTCCTCCTTTTTTTTTTTTTTTTTTTTTTTCTCCAGTAGGGTATTTATAGGGTTTTGGGAGAGAGGTGTGATAGGGTTTGGAGTCTTAAGGTGATAAAGTTCAGATAACTTAAACAACTAGGATTACAAAATTTGGGTAAGACTGAGATATGAATGAGGTGTTTCAACCAATGGGAAGAGAGGGGGAGACGAAGGCACCAATAGGGAGTGAGAAAGAGGTGTGATAGGGTTTGAAGTCCTAGTGTGATAAAGTTCAGATAAATTGGGTGAGACTGGGATTGAGGAATTTGGGTGGGACTAGGATATGGGTGAGGTATTCTAACCAATAAAAAGACAGGGAAAAAGGGAAGGCACTAATACGGAGTGAGGAAGAGAGTGGGGCCAAGTGGGAGGGAGAGTTTGTATGGGAGAGGGATAGAGAAAAAAAGATATATTCTTATTTTAATTTTCAGAAAATAAATTAAGTGAGTCCTATTTAAAATTCATAACTAGGCTTTTTTAGGCTTATGGGGCCCAATTAAACTTAATTAGGTCCATTTAAAAATTACCCATATTAAATTTAAATAAAAAAAATTATTTAAATTTAATTAAATTAATTTCTCAAAAAAACATATTATTATTATTATTATTATTATTTTCAAGATCATGCTATGGAATTAATAGTTCAGCTCCATACCTCCAATTACATCTTACAGTCATATAATTTTTCATCATCGGGTTTCCCACAGCCTCAATGCACATACTCATCACAAAATAAGGGTCTACAAATGCCAATTTATAGTTTGGGAGTTGAAGGAAATGAAATTGGAAGTGCATATTTCTTAGCAGGTTTGGGACTTTATAAGTCCAGTATGTGTTTTGAGACATAACTTGAATTGTGTTGCTCCAATTGGTTTGAGGTCAATTAGAGATGAAACTAGACCCAAAATTCTCCATTTTTTATGAAGAAACTATGCTCAAATTTTGTCCATAACTTGACCTAATTACTGCTCAAATCTGGCTGACTATACAATGAACTCGGAAAAATGACCAAATAAATAGTATACATTCATTTGGTTATAACTCCCTCTAGATAGATCCAAATGACCTAAATTTTATACCATTGAAAAGCTTAGACATAGGAATACAACTTTCATGGAGGACACAGAGCCCAAAAATGCCTTTAACCAAATCAAATTTGCTGCCCAAGTTAAGTTACAAAATTGTCCAGAACCATATTGCCTAGAAATTGCTGGACATAGGCTTACCCGACCAGTTTTGGCAAAAAGGCCATACCTTAGTCTACAAAGATCTAAATGCAATAACACCAAAAATTTCCATAAGACATAAATCTACAATATTGGTATTTTGACCAAAACCCAGAAATCAAGGGAACTAGGTCAATTGGCTAGGTCAATTTAGTATGCAAATTCTAGAAATTGCCTAAGTGACCACTTGACCCCAGAACAGTCTTTTAGTTATATCTCCCACTAGGAAACTCCAATTGAGATGAGCCATATTGTTCTGGAAACCTAAGAAATAGGGCTCCAACTTTGTTTTAGACACCTTCCTCAAATTGTGTAACACCCCTATTAGTATAGCCTGGTATATTTCACTGTTCCGGTGACCGGAGTCGGTCCGGACAATTAAGGGGATTGGAACCACACTTAAGTCAATTAGAGAAACCATAAACACAAATAATTAGTAATGTTCAATTAGTTAAGTATAAATAAGAAAAACAGAACATAAGAGGTTAAACGAGCTGAGAGTCACGGCGATGGGTGACCTTCTCGGGAACGACTGCGAAGTCATTTTAAACTCAAATTTCGAACCGTAAAATGTGACGCTGTGGTCCTTAGGACCCTTATGAACACAGTGGAAAAGAGAAAATCATGAAAAAGGACTGTTAAGTCAGTCAAATAATTAGGTCAGGGAGCCGGAAGAAATATTGAATTATTTACAAACAGGGATGAACTGGCAAGGGGCAATTTGGTCAATTGACCCTAAGAGCTGACTTCTGACCTAACTATCAAATAAAATCGGAGAAAAGAAAATTTTGGAGTTTGAAATTAAATTAAAGAACTAATAGAAAAATAAATAATAAAAAGAAGAAAAAGAAAAAGTGTAGGAAGATGACATCATGCATGACATCATGCATGATGTCATAAAAGTAATAATTAATAAATTAAATTAAATGGGATTTTGGGGTCTTCCATAAAACAAAATAAATAAAGAAAGGAAAAGAAAAAATAATAATAATAAATTTCATTATCTTCTTCCCTAGTTGCGCCTCTCTCTCCCAAGCTCTCTCTCAAACTTTTCCTCCATGAAAGTTTATTTTTAAGCTTCCTAAATATTAATTTCACCATAAATCCTTTGATTTTCTTGAAGAAAAATTATAAACAAATCTTGGAAGGAAGATTAGAAGGAGAAGAATTGAAGAAAATTGAGAGGAAGTGAAGATCAAAGACTTCACTTAAGGTTAGTAATGCAAACTTCAAATTTTTAGTTTAATTAGTGTATGTATGGCATCAAGAACTTGTAAATAAACTTTTAAAAAAAAAAAATATGTGGGGAGGACCAAACTGAAATTTCGGCCAGCTTGAAGAGGGAATATAATTTGCATGGTTTGATGGATTTAAATGAGTTGTGTTGGAATGGTTGGAATTAAAGCTAAATTCGGAGGGAGTGTGGTCATGCTGCTAGCAGCTTTGAAGGACCAAAAATGAAATTTTACTAGTCCAATTGATATGGGACCAATTGGGAATGAAAATAGACATAAAATGACACAATTTTCATTTAGGAACCATGCCCAAAAAGTGACCAAAACCTAGTGAACAAATTGACCAAAGTTGGAAAAGTGCAGGCTGCCCTGTACAAACTGACCAAATGAACAGTGTTTATTCATTTGGTCATAACTCGAGCTAGGCAGGTCCAAATGACCTGAAATTTTACCAGTGGTTAGATGAGATATAGACCTAAATCTTTCATGAAGAACATAAACCCAAATTCTGCCAGCAACCAAGTCATTTGGCCACCCCAATTTGGTGACCCAAAACTGCCAGCACCAAAATTGCCCAAAAAATCTGGGTTGTTTCCAATCCGGCAGCCATAGTTCAAATGGTCATAACTTGAGCTACAAAACTCCAATTGGGGTGATTCAAAAATGAGAATAAACTTAAGACAATAAGGAACATTTTCTATGAAGGAAGTTTTGCCAAATTCTAACAGTAAAATTACCAATGGAACAGTGCAACTAGGGACACCAAAACTGAAAATTTGACAATTTTGCCTAAAGGACTTAAGCTTTGAGAAAATGACCAAAACCAACAAATTTAATGGCCAAAATGTGGTATGTGGGTGAAGTTAGAGTTCCCATACCTATTAAGCCTTAGAAAGTCAACAATTTGACTGGAATAGTATAGTGAATAGTAACCCGAAACACAAAAACTTCGAGAACGTCGAATTTAGCACGTTAGAGCTAGGTAAAAGTGAAGTTAAATTTATTTTTGGATTTATTAGAGCTAGATAAAAGTGAAGTTAAATTTATTTTTGGATTTATGCTAAGTTATGGTACTGAAACACTATGAAACTGTGTGTTTCAGCTGAAAAAGACTTGGAAACTCGGAGAGACTGAGTCAAGGCCTAGAGGCGACTCACGTCAGGTCTGTGCACAATAATTCTTGTTTAAATATTTTATTCTAAAAAATTTGACTTCTCTGATTAATTATGTACTGTGTTGCCATTTTATAATCGCAAATATGACTTTGGAAATTGATCAGATTTCTCATAAATTATTTAAATAAATTGTTTTGAATTGATTTTGTGTTCACACTTAGCATGACAGTATCACATTATTCCTCCTCCATTTATGGGGTTGAGATCGTTTATTTTCCTCCCTCTCTGGCTTGCCAGTTGAGGTTGAGATCGGATGAGTACTCATTAGCTAGCTAGCCACCTCCCTCATTGATTTTGATTAGTAAGGTTGTAGATTGCTTTGTCGTAGTGTACAACACGGCATTGATCGGAAATTTTGTGTCATGGCTTAAGTTGTGTATGATTTTGACAACACTGTATTTATTAAATTATTTGACTAAATTGTGTTATTATGAGCTTTAATAATTTGTGAAATGTGATTGAGAAATATTTAAATTGTGTTTCATCAATGAATGATTTATGTATTGTATTTTAAATTTATTATTGTGCACCACTGAGTATTTTTATACTCAGCGATAGCTTATTTTGCTGTCGCAGATAAGAGCAAGGAAAAAGCAGCAGAGTGAGCTGCTATTGAGTTGAGGACCACACTGATCTTTTGTACGGGTATTATTTTATACCCTTGTAGTTAATTTTGATGTAAATATTATAACGCTTTATGTATCAATGTAAAGTTGAGCAGTTGTAAAATAAATTGTAATAATATTATTTTTGGATTTCCTTCTGTAAATTAATATTTATACTTATGAATTTCATACTCTATGCCTTGTGAATGAAGTTATTAAATATTTTGAGATGATAAATTTTGATTTGGATTGTGGAATTATTTTGAAGTGAATTGAATTGAGTTGAATTGAGATTAATTGAAGGGTGGGAGTTGAGAAAATTATTGGAAGTATTTTTTTTAGGTATTTGAAGAACTCTTTTCTCCAAATACAAATGGAACTCTGTTAAAATTTTTATAAAATTTGCAGCAAAATTAAAATGGACAAAAATTTTTACTAGTATTTAAACTTTGAATAAATGGTTTTTAATTCCTACCAAAATGCTCACCACTTTCAAAATGTAAGAAAATTATTTTAAAATCCCTTGTAGTGTACTTAATGAATTATCGGTAGGTGAAGTTTGGTAGTTCATTAGGTATTCTACGGGATCATGTCATGCCTTATAGAGGGGTGAGGTGTGACATGTTTTAGTGGTATCAGAGCATGATTTTTCAATAAATTTTAACTATGTGTATGAATATTTTATTGATAAGTACAACAGCTCAAGTGTCTATAATTGATATGTATGACGTATTTACATCATGAATATGCACTAATGGAGGTCAACCTCCTTATGTTTGATCTCAGGAAGTAGAAATTTGGGTTTGTGTTCTTCATGAAAGTTTTAGGTCTATATCTCATCTAACCACTAGTAAAATTTCAGGTCATTTGGACCTGCCTAGCTCGAGTTATGACCAAATGAACAAACACTGTTCATTTGGTCAGTTTGTACAGGGCAGCCTGTACTTTTCCAATTTTGGTCAATTTGTTCACTAGGTGTTGGTCACTTTTTGGGCATGGTTCCTAAATGAAAATTGTGTCATTTTATGTCTATTTTCATCCCCAATTGGTCCCATATCAATTGGACTTGTAAAATTTCATTTTTGGTCCTTCAAAGCTAACTTGGTCATGCTGCCAGCAGCATGACCACACTCCCTCCGAATTTAGCTTTAATTCCAACCATTCCAACACAACTCATTTAAATCCATCAAACCATGCAAATTATATCCCCTCTTCAAGCTGGCCGAAATTTCAGTTTGGTCCTCCCCACATATATTTTTTTTTATTTTAAGTTTATTTACAAGTTCTTGATGCCATACATACACTAATTAAACTAAAAATTTGAGTTTGCATTACTAACCTTAAGTGAAGTCTTTGATCTTCACTTCCTCTCAATTTTCTTCAATTCTTCTCCTTCTAATATTCCTTCTAAGATTTGTTTATAATTTTTTCTTCAAGAAAATCAAAGGATTTATGGTGGAATTAATATTTAGGAAGCTTAAAAATAAGCTTTCATGGAGGAAAAGTTTTAGAGAGAGCTTGGGAGAGAGAGGCGGCAACTAGGGAAGAAGATAATGAAATTTATTATTATTATTTTTTCTTTTCCTTTATTTATTTTGTCTTATGGAAGATCCCAAAATCCTATTTAATTTAATTTATTAATTATTACTTTTATGATGTCATGCATGATGTCATGCATGATGTCATCTTCCTACACTTTTTCTTTTTGTTCTTTTTTTTTATTTATTTTACTATTAGTTCTTTAATTTAATTTCCAACTCTGAAATTTTCTTTTCTCCAATTTTATTTGACAGTTAGGTCAGGAGTCAACTCTCAGGGTCAATTGATCAAATTGCCCCTCGCCAGTTCATCCCTGTTTGCAAATAATTCAATATTTCTTCCGGCTCTCTGACCTAATTATTTGACTGACTTAACTGTCCTTTTTCATGATTTTCTCTTTTCCACTGTGTTCATAAGGGTCCTAAGGACCGCAGCGTTACATTTTACAGTTCGAAATTTGAGTTTAAAATGATTTCGCAGTCATTCCCGAGAAGGTCACCCATTGTTGTGACTCTCGGCTCGTTTAACCTCTTATGTTCTGTTTTTCTTATTTATATTTAACTAATTGAACATTACTAATTATTTGTGTTTATGGCTTCTCTAATTGACTTAAGTGTGGTTCTAATCCCCTTAATTGTCCGGACCGACTCCGGTCAATGGAACAGTGAAATATACCAGCCTATACCAATAGGGGTGTTACAAATTATGAGTGTAAGAACCCTAAAAGTTGAGTCAAAGCCATTGACCTGAACTGGAATCCTGTTGGTACTGGGTACTTGAGTCCAGGCCAGTTATTTGGCTACAATTAATTCTAAGAAATTTGAAAAATTGCAATTCAAAATTTTGAGTGACCATAAGACATAGGGCAACAAATTCTATGAAGAACACTCGGCCTAAATGTAACACCTCTCACCCGTCTACAGTGTAACCGAGCAAGGCGTGCTACATGGCGTACTGGAGCACCTAGTATGTGATTATCTCATTTTCTGAACTCAATTTGATTTAAGAAGTCTTTTATGCCAAGTTCATATCATGTTGATACTATTTTCATACTTTAATAAAATTAGTGTTTCAAAAATGGTAATAAAAATCTGGCATGTATCGTCTGTATTTCGGACAAAATGTCCTTCTAAACCTGTTAAAAATAGTTCAATATGATAATATCAAAATCTCAACTATTTTACAGTCTCAATATTGCAACACAGTCTATTGATTTTTACAATATTTAAATAGTTTTAAAATACAATCCATTATAACTTAAATACATTCAGATACCCTCCGCATAAAGTTATATGTACAAATTATTACAAACCTTAAAGTTTTAGAATATACAAAATTACATAACAAAATGTCAAAATACACTGATAGTCATTACACAAGATCCTAAGTCCTACCATGTATGCAGTGTAGTGCAGATGACTCTGGACTCTTGTACAGATCTGATGTTTCACCCGGTCGTAGGTCTTCTGGGCTCCCTAGCTGTGTCTCCAATACCTACGTGTTACAAAAGCAACGCGCTAAGCAATTTTGCTTAGTGGTGCCAAATATAAAAAAATATACACTAAAATAAAGTAAATGAATTATTTATGAATTTATGACATCGATATTCTTTACAGTTGTTGATTCTACTTTTATTTGCTAACTTTTCATTATTGCTAATTTTGGTGGTGCTATATGTCAATAAACTGAATTTAGCTATTTGAATTTAATAGTGCTTAACTTAACTGCCCGTGTAGCCTATACACTGACCAGACGAGATAAATGGATATACTGGCACTGGGTATATAGTACCTCGGGCCGTCACACCATCGGTCACAAAGTATCTCCTAGTGTGCAAGTAGTGTGGCTAAAAAGCTATATAGTCAATTAGGCGATAAGCCAAGTATAATAACACAATCTGTATAGCCGTAGGCTATTAAAATCACAGTATGGCATAATAAGCTGTAAAAACACAGTATGGCGTAAAGCCATTTACAGAACGGCAGTCAGAATCCTATTGGCATGCCAAACTATCCAAACTAGTTAACTAGGCAAACTAGGGCACATTACAATTTAATTGTTTAATTCCTCTTTTTTTCTGAGTTTGCTAGTTATCATGTAATTCACAAGTCAATGTATATGTTGACCTTTTTAGGTAATATGGATAAGTTGATTCTAGTATCAACATCTCACAAATTGTAATTCAATATGCTGCCAATATAGTGCAATTTACCCTTTTCACAAGTTAGCATTCATTGCCAAATTACCTCAAGTATCATTTTATGTAATTACCAAATTTTCAATTTTAGTATGCTAGATTGGTCTAGCTTATTGTCCTATTTCTCTTGGTTTTTAGCTTCTAGTATAAGAAGCAAAATTGTAGCTCTGTCTTATTGAACTTGTGGCAAAATTTCAGGTCATTCTGAGTTGTATAGACTAAGATATGGTCAATTTACTAAAACTGGATAGATTGCACCTTTAGTGCAAAATTTGGTCAATTTTAGGTCACATTTAGTTCTGGCAGTTTTGGTACCTGAAATTGTGCAAGCTATTTGACTTAGTTCTGGCCATTACTGGGCTTTGGTGTCTTCATAAGAAGTGTTTCTCTATGTCTAAGCTATCCATGGCAAATATTTCAGATCAATTGGACCAGTTTTGAGTGAGTTATGGTCATCCTAATGACTACTATTCATATGGTAAAAAATCTGGGTTTGCAAGGTTGCCATTCCGGATTTGGTTATTTTTAAGGTCAGTTTCTAGACAGAATTTTAGCAACATTTCTACACGAAAGTTGGCCTATTTGGTGTCTAGTTTCACCTCCCATTGGTCTCATACCAATTGGGTTCACAGTTTTGTACTTATGACCTAATTTAGGTGCTGCCAACACACACAACCTGCATTTGAACATTACACTTCCAATTTTGACAATCCTCCTCCTCCCAATACTTCAACATTCAATCATGGCACTTATATATATATTATACACAATTCCAGCAAGCATTTTGGGCAGAAAACTCAAGTACTCAATGCACATAATATACCATTAAAGTTCAACATTTACATCTATCCAAATTCAATGTACATCAATACTTATATTACACATACACTTCCATGGCAATTATACAAACTGCCCACAATTCAACACTATCATATTTCATTAATAAATTTCATAAACTCACATACAAATTCATGATATTTAAGGTTGCCCAACATGGCAGTTTACTAAAGCATCAAAGTCCCACTTTTAAACTTTTAATTCAAGCACTAATATACACATACTTGGACATTAACCTACTACAACTTCCATTTGAGTTAACCAACCTTAATTCTCATCCATTAGAGGCAAGAAAAACTCAACCACAACAAACTTTCATGGCTACTGAAAATGGACAAGTTCATATCTCAATATTTTCTTCCTTTCTCTTCACCAAATTACTCACCTCAACCTAAACACAAGGTTTACTAAAGCAAGGGAGAGGATTTGGACACTTACCTCTTGAGAGCTTCCTTTAAACTTCACCAAATCTTGTTTTGCTTGTTGCCAATATCTTCTCCAAGGTGAGTAGGCAAGTTTTAATAAAGGATCCAAGTGAAAATGATGGCTTGATCATACACTAATGGAGCTTTGCATGTGGGGCGGCAATGGAACTTTCATGGAGGTTCCATTCGGATGGTTGTTTGGGAGGAAGAAGATGGACTGAATTTCTGTCCAAAATGACTTCAATAGTTGTCCCAAAGCTTGAGTTAGTGGAGCACTAACTTGAATTAATAATTCATTAATCTTAAATTCCTTAATTTGCTCATTTGCCACTAATCTTTTACTATTTACATAATGTATCTCATTTTAATTTTTCGTGACATTTTCAAAGTGCAATATCATTTATTTTTAATGGAAATTGAGGTCAAAAGGCAACTCTAGGTGTCAAATGACCAAAATGCCCCTCTTCGGGTTGTATTCCCGATTTTTCGGTAATACCGATTTTTGTCTGTTTCTCGATTTTTTGTTTTTCTTTGTACTAATTTATTAATTTTTATTTGATAATTCTAGTGTCAATTATATTTTAATAAACCTTTACTTACTTAATTCCGAGGGTTTCCCGCAGTCTTGGGGTCGGCAACAACCTTCACGGTGCGGTCACCCATCGCTGCGGTGCCAGCTCGTTTAACTTAGTTTCATTTTCTCTCTTTCATTTTTCTTTGATTTTTCTTGTATTTTCTTTTTATTTATTTCATCATTATATGTTTGTTCACTATCACCGAAGTGTAGTTCCAGACATCCTGACTTGCCTAGACTGATATTAGGTCACCGGAGTAACAGAACGTACAGAATACGTACAGTGGGGATGTTACAACTCTTCCCCTCTAAATAAAAATTTCATCCTCGAAATTTATCTAATGTGAAAAGCTGAGGGAACTATTGCCTCATTGTCTCCTCGCTCTCCTATGTTGCCTCTTTCGTGTTGTGGTGCCTCCATGGGATTTTCACTAGTGGAATTATTTTGTTTCCGAGCTCTTTTACCTCTCTTGCCAAGATTTTAATCGGTTCTTCTTCATATGTCAGGTCAGGTTATACCACAATTTCTTCTGCTGAGATGACATGTGAAGGATCTGATTTATATCTTCTGAGCATCAAGACATGGAACACATTATGTATCTTGTCCAGCTCAGGTGGTAAGGCTAATCTGTAGGCTACTGGTCCCACACGTTCAATAACTTCATATGGGCCAATAAACCTAGGGCTTAATTTTCCTTTTTTCTCGAATCTCAACACTGTCTTCCACAGTGATACTTTGAGAAATACCTTCTCGCCAACTTCATACTCAATGTCTTTTCTTTTCAAGTCAGCATAAGATTTCTGTCGGTCTGAGGCAACTTTCAAATTGGCCTTTATCAGTTTCACCTTTTACTCTGTCTGTTTTATCAGGTCTGGCCCCACTAGCTTATCTTCACCCAATTCAGTCCAACATACAGGTGTTCTGCATTTTCTCCCATACAGTGCTTTATAGGGTGCCATTTATATGCTAGCTTGATAGCTATTCTTGTATACAAATTCTGCCAGTGGAAGGTATCTATCCCAGCTTCCCTCAAACTCAATAACACAACTTCTTAGCATATCCTCGAGGACCTATCACATATGTTCAGTTATTATTATCATTATCAGTTTATTGTTTGCAATAACTCAATGAGTTTCAGAATTTACTTGGATTATTCTTTCTAACTGTCCATCCGTTTGAGGATGAAAAGCCGTATTAAAATGAAGTTGTGTGCCCAAGGATTCTTGTAATTTCTTCCAAAATCTAGATGTAAACCTTAGGTCTGTATCAGATATAATGGAAAGCAGAATTCCATGTAGTCTAACTATCTCACTGATGTACAATTCTACTAGCTTTTCCAGTGAGTAGTCAGTTCTGACTGGCAGAAAATGTGCTGATTTGGTCAACCTATCCACAATCATCCATACTGCATCATGCTTCTTCTGAGTGAGAGGCAGACCACTGAAAAAGTCCATAGTGACTCGATCCCATTTCCACTCAGGTATATTTATAGGCTGTAACAAATCTGATGGAACTTTATGTTCTGCTTTGACTTGTTGACATGTCAAGCATCTAGTTACATAGTCAGCTATGTCCTTCTTCATACCTGGCCACCAGTATTGAAGTTTCAGGTCATGGTACATTTTTGTGCTTCCTGGGTGCATAGTATACACACTGTTATGTGCTTCTTTCAGAATACTGGTTTTCAATTCTTTATCATTTGGTACACACAGTCTTTCTTTATAGTACAGGCACCCATTTTCTTTCACTTCATATTCAGTTTCCTTTCCCTCAGTAATTTTGCCCATAACAGCTATTAATTTCTTATCTGTCTTCTGCCCATCTTGTATCTGTTGTAATAGATTTGGCTTCACTTGTAACTCAGCCAAAATAACTCCATCATGAGTTAAAGATAGTTGGGCATTCAGAGATCTTAATGCTACAATAAATTTTCTGCTTAAGGCATCAGCGACTACGTTTGCCTTTCTAGGGTGGTAGTTGATCACACAATCATAATCTTTCAAGAATTCAATCCATCGCCTCTGTCTCAAATTAAGTTCCTTCTGGGTTGGCAGATACTTCAGACTCTTATGGTCTGTGTATATGTAGCATTTTTCTCCATACAAGTAATGCCTCTATATCTTCAATGCGAAGATAATTGCTACAACTCCAAATCATGAGTAGGGTAATTCTTTTCATGTGGCCTTAACTGTCTGGAAGCATATGCGACCACTTTCCCTTCTTGCATGAGTACACACCCTAACCCATTATGTGAGGCATCACTGTAGACTATAAAATCTTTTCCCGACGCTGGCTATGTTAACACTGATGCCTTTGTCAACATAGCCTTTAGCCTCTCAAAACTGGCTTGACACTTATCATTCCAGTCAAATTTCATATTCTTGTGTAGTAATTTAGTCATTGAAGCAGCTATCAAGGAAAATCCCTTTACAAATCTTCTATAATATCCAGCTAACCCAAAGAAACTTCTGATCTTAGTTGTATTTCTGGGAGGCTTCTATTCCATCACTGCTTTAATCTTCTTGGGATCCACTCTAATCCCTTCAGTTGATACTACATGTCCAAGGAATGTAATCTCATTCAACCAGAACTCACACTTGGATAATTTAGCATATAGTTTCTTCTCTTTTAGAGTCTGCAGAACAATTCTCAAATGCTCTTCATGTTCTGCTTTATCCTTGGAATACACCAGGATGTCATCAATAAAGACCACTACGAACCGATCTAAGTATGGATGGAAGATACGATTCGTAAGGTCCATGAATGCTGTTGGAGCGTTTGTTAACCCAAATGGTATCACCAAGAATTCATAATGCCCATACTGGGTTCTGAATGCAGTCTTAGGCACATCTGCATCCTTAACCCTTAGCTGATGATACCCTGATCTGAGATCAATCTTAGAAAACACACCGGCTCCCTTCAACTGATCAAACATATCGTCAATTCTAGGCAACGGATACTTGTTCTTCACTGTTACTTTGTTTAACTGTCGGTAGTCAACACATAACTTCAGTGTCCCATCTTTTTTCTTTACAAACAGTACCGGAGCTCCCCACGGTGACACATTGGGGCGTATGAACCCCTTATCTAGTAATTCTTGCAGCTGGATTTTTAACTCTTTCAATTTAGTAGGTGCCATCCTATACAGAGCAATTGAAATCGGAGTTGTACCCGGCATAATCTCAATAGCAAATTTAACTTCCCTTTCTGGTGGCAAACTAGGCAATTCCTCAGGAAATACCTCAGAGAAATCCCTTACTGTGGGTATGTTAAACAAGTTAAGTTTACCCTGCCTAGTGTCAACCACGTGTGCCAGATAGGCTTCACACTCTTTTCTCAACCATCTCCTTGCAACTGTAGCTGAGATGATATTGGACAAGAAATCTATCCTTTCACCCATAACTATTATTTCTTCATTCTCAGTAGTTTTCAGAGAGATTCTCTTCAATTTACAATCTACTATTGCCTGATGATGGCATAACCAGTCCATTCCCAAAATCACATCAAACTCATGGAAAGGTAGTTCGATTAAGTCTGCTAAGAACTCTTTCCCTTGAATCTTCAATGGACAGCCCTTATACACCTTGTTTACTATCACACTATGGCCTAGCGGATTTGTGACCAGGATGTCTTGGTCACTTTCCTCTACTGGTATTCCCTTTTCTATGGGCTGCTTGATACAATATATGAATGAGTAGATCTAGGATCTACTAATGCATGCACAAAAGTATTATAGAGGAGAAATGTACCCTTGATGACATATGGAGCATCCTGTTCCTCCTGTGCCCTTATAGCATAGGCTCTGGCTAGTTTTCTACCTTCTGCTCTCCCCACAGACTCTGATACAGGTTTCTGTAAAGTACCGGCTGCCTCAGCCTTACCCAACTTTCTACCCCTTGGAGTTGGAGGTGTAGGCCTATCAGTTGATACCGGAGTAGATGTAGCAGTTCTGCACAGACAATCTCGGATTAGGTGTTTTGTAGACCCACACTGTAAACAAGCACCTATCATCCTCCAACATTCACCCTTATGCCATTTTTGGCAATTTGGGCAAGCAACAGATACTGTTGGGGCTAGTCCCCTGAACCCTATCCCTGGAGAGCTAGCCACTGTGAAGACAGTTGCCGACCCTAGACCCATGAGGAACCCTATGAAATAAATTTTTGGGACTTAATTAAAGGTTTACTGATATATAAATGACATTAAAAATGTCAAAAAATTCAAGAAAATTAAGTCAATCAGTACAGACAAATATAACTCAATAAGGCACAATGAGAGGCATTTTGGTCATTTCACCCTTAGTAATGAATTTTGACCTAAATGCCAAGTGAAATGAGAGAGATTTAAAATACATAAAATAAATTTAAATCATGAATTATAGAATGGAAAAGGGAAAAGAAAAGAAATGAAAAAGAAATAGAATTATGGCATGAGCATGATGTCATAATGACATCATTAAAATTTTCAACCAATTAAAATTCAACAAATATATATATAGAAAGATAAGAAGGGAATTTCAAAGAGAGTGAAATGGTCTTCTTCTTCCTAAGTCCCTCATGGCCGAACCACCCTAGAAAATTCCACCATTGTTTTTGTTTTCTTCTCACTTAATTTCCCATGCAGTTCTACCTCAAAACTCATACCTTCTTTCATTAAAAGTTACTCCTACACCTTAAGGAAGCTCTAGGCAGCCAAGGAAGAGAGAAATCTTGAAGTTTTACAAGCTTGGGAAATTCTTAAACAAGGTTAGTGCATGAATTATCTTACCTCTCTTCTTTAATTATGCTAAGCATTTTGAAATGAGTTGGTATGATAAGAAAATTGAAGAAAATGATGAGTATTTGAGAACCCTAGAATTCGACAGCCTTGGGAAACATGGGAGTTTGATAACTTCATGCATGTAAATGGTGATTTGTGATGTTGATGAATAAGTAGATGTGAGTTATATGTTAAGTGATGAAGTTCAATGTACTAGAAATTTGATTGCATGTGTGTATGTTTGAGATTGACAATTTAAGTTAGGGTTTTGACCTTACTATTGGAGATTTTATGTAATTGTTGGAATTTGACTTTGTTGAGATGAGTTGATGATGTTTAGAAGTACCATGAATGCCAATTTATATTTTGGGAGTTGGAGGAAATGAAATTGGAAGTGTTCATTTCTTTGCAGGTTTGGGACTTTATAAGTTCAATATGTGTTTTAAGCCATAACTTGAATTGTGTTGCTCCAATTGGTATGAGGCCAATTGGAGATGAAACTAGACCTAAAATGATCCATTTTTCATGAATAAATCATGCCCATTCTGTCCATAACTTGACCTAATTACTGTCCTAATTTGGCTGACTATGCAATGAACCCAGAAAAATGATCAAATGAACAGTACACATTCATTTGGTTATAACTCCCTCTAGAAAGATCCAAATGACCTGAATTTTATACCATTGGAAAGTTTTGAAATAGGACTACAACTTTCATGAGGGACACAGAGCCCAGAAATGTCTTTAACCAAATCAAATTGCTGGCCCAAGTTAAGTCACAAAACTGTCCAGAACCATATTGCCCAAAAATTGCTGGACATAGGCTTATCCGACCAGTTTTGGCAAAAAGGCCATAACTTGGTCTACAAAGATACAAATGCAATGAAACCACTAGAAAAATTTCCATAAGACATAAATCTACAATATTGGTATTCTGACCAAAACCCAGAAATCAAGGGAACTTAGTTAATTGGCTAGGTCAAATTAGTATGCCAAATTTGGAAATTGCCTAAGTGACCACTCGACCCTAGAACAATCTTTTAGTCATATCTCCCACTAGGAAACTCCAATTGGGATGAGCCATATTGTTCTAAAAACCTAAGGAATAGGGCTCCAACGTCATTTTAGACACCTTCCTCAGATAGTGAGTGTAAGAACCCTAAAAGTTGAGTCAAAGCCACTAACCTGAACTGGAATCCTATTAGTACAGGGTACTTGAGTCCAGGCCAGTTATTTAGCTATACTTAATTCTAAAAAACTTGAAAAATTGCAATTTAAAATTTTGAGTGACCATAAGACATAGGGCAACAAATTCTATGAAGAACACTAGGCTTAAATGTGGCTGCAACTTGTTCAATTAAATTGGTAAAATGTAACTCCAAAAATCTGCCTAGCTGAGGATCTAGAATTAGGAAATGAACCAGTTATGGTTATTTGACCATAACTTGAGTTCTAAAAATCCAAATGGCATGATTCAAAAAGGGAAAACAAAGACAAGACATAGAGGAATAACTTCCATTGAAGGAAGTATGGCCAAACAGTGGCAAAAAATTTATCAAATTGATAGGTAAATTTATGACATTAAAACTGAATCTAAAGAAATGTTCATAAGACAAATTATTTTATGGTAGGGTTTTAACCCTAATATGTTGCTAAACACCAAATTACATGAAATAGGTATGTAGGACCCACTTCCCACTATAAATTGGCATGAAATTTCTAATAAGAAATTAATAATGCTTAATTGCCCAAAGTAAACCTAGGCTTATGTATATAGTTTGGATCAATCGGTATACCAATTAGGGACTATAGATAGCAGTACTGCCTACATGAATAATCATTGATCGATAAAATATGTCTGATATGATTGTTCTATAGGCTTTATGCCTGTTCGTTAGCCATTGTGCCTAATTTCATTTCTGACTTTGAAAGCCTGCCCGCTAGCCTTGTGCCTGACATGACAGTTGTATACAGGGTAGACATATGGATGTCTAACTAGTATACTCCCGTGTATCTAGCCTTTATAGTCTATTATAAGTTACTGAAAATGAAATAAATTCATAGATAAGATCCTGATAAATAAATTGATCCCAAAGTCAAATAAAAATGCAAAAACTTAAAATTTATGAAATTTGCCTAGAATTATTATTTTTAATTATTTAGTTATTTTTCTTTAAAATTCTGCACCACTAAGTAATTCGCTTAGCACGTTGGTTTTCCATCGCGTAGGTACTGGAGTGTTAGTAGTATGCCCTAGAGCATATCATTTAGTATGTATCTTGTACATGTTTTATTAATAAAAGGCATTTTCACTTTTCCGTTTACATAATATATTTATGTGTAATAGAAAAGGTCCATTGATATTTTGTTAGAAATTCTATTCTTAAGTTGTTAAGAATATGAGTGACAGTATTTCTAGCATAAAGTATCATAAATTGGTTCACAATCGAGGATACTTCATAATAAGGACACAACTTATCCAGAAAGATTGTAATCATGTTTGTTCCCAAGTTATTTATATGAGATGTAAATAAGATAGAATAGTGAGTCTCATGCCATGACAAACATGATAGGCACTTATACATGATAAGTAGGTCGAACCAGCTACATTTATGATAAGCACATAGAGTTTACTCTTGTCAATGTATTGTCATAAATCATATCAGTGCATATAATCTTTAGACCTGAGATTGCACAGTTATCTTATGTATAGGTGGTTTGAGTTTGATACTGCTTTCATACATGTATTGTGTATGGGTATACGGGCATGTGTTGGCTCTTATTAGTTATATATGGAGATAGGTGTTGATCAAGATGGAATTTGTTACCCTAAGTACATAGGGATAAAATCCTATGTTCATTTAATTGTTCTTGATGTTTCAAGTTCCTGGCCAGGACAGATAGATTTAATCAGAAAAGAGTTTCTGATGAGAAAATCTTTTTAATCAAGAATTGGAATTAAAAGAGAACATAATATTCATAGCAAATGGGGTTTGACATAAACCATGACTCCAGCTCGAATTGGGATTTTGTAACAGAGAGATTTTAGTGCATGGCAACATATGATTATAGGTTCATTTAAGGTAAACCTTATTACTGATTGGGTGGCTATGGCATGCTATGCTAGGTATTAACCATAGTCTATGAGCTACATAAAATGATTTAGAGAAATCATTTATGGTAAGAAAGAGTTCTGATGATATTAAGAGTTGATATCATATCTCATTACCAATTAGTGATGAGCCTAGTAAGTCACACACATACACAAGTAATCACCAAATTAAATATGATTTAATTAATTATTTAAATTGTTTAATTGATTAATTAAATAGGTTTGGTTTGCAATTAGATTGCAAAGTCCCTAGCATGGCTTGAAACCAAATCTAGGTTATTGGATGTATAGTATAAGTTAAATTTATATTTAAAGTGTTTAAATATGAATTTAATTAATGAGAATTAATTAATAGAGATTAATTAATTAATTTATATTTGATATAAATTGATTAGAAGAAGAGAAATAATTATTTTGGGTTGAGAACTCAAAATTAAGACACAAGGGTATTTTGGTCATTTCACAGGGTGACATGTGGCACCAAGAGATGATGACACATGGCACCACACATAAGCTTGCCATATGTCTTTTAATCATGTAAGATGATTAAAGTCAAGATTAAATATAGACGCTTGGCACAATGTGATTGGGTTAATTAAATCTAGAGCCAATCAGAAGGTGACATGTGGCAAGGGCTTTAAGTGGTGACTTAGCTATATAAGTGTAAGGATGAAAGAACATAAACATAAGCTGCTGTTCTCTCTTTGGTGCTGCCACCCTTGGCTGCCTCTCCTTCTCTTCCTCTTCATCTCTCATCAATTCAAAGAGATTAGACAATAATCTCTTGAATTAAAAATACTAGAAATCATTTCTAGTGTCCTGTTTACATCTGTAATCTCTTAAAAGGCAAAACTTGATTTTCTAATTGATTGGAAAAGATTTAGAAGCTGTTCAAGGGTTGCCATTGGTGATCTTGGTGTGGACAAGCTAGAGAGATAACATTTGGTATCCTAGGCGCATCCCAAAGGTGCTAAACACACTGCAGTGCATCAAAAAGGTTAGTGCACTTGTCCTTAATCTAATCTAGGGTTCTAAAGAATTAATTTGTTAATTCTAAAATTTTAAATGGAAAATGTAGATCTAAAATATATTAAAAGAGTTTTAATATGCTATTTATCATTGAAATCAAATAGATAAAAATAAATCTTGCATGATGCATGAGACCCTAGGTGAAAAAATTTTTGAATTCAATGATCTAAACTTGTGTTTTTCATGCTTCTGCTCCTTCAATTAGTATCAGAGCCACTATATTTGCCATTTAGATTGTTGATTATGTGATTTAATTGTGTTATTTGATCATGAGATGATTAATTCATTGCTGGTTCCAAAGCAAAGGTGGCAGCTTGATGAAGAACACCATGGTGCGCATGGTTTGATGCATTCAACCATGAGCATGGTTGTTTGGGCTTGTTTGTGGGCTTGGTTTCAAGGCCCATAATTAGGCCCATGACTAATTAAAGTGTTTAATTAGGAGTTTTAATCGCACAATTAAATTTTAATTCATTTGTTTGAATGAGATTCAAATCTGAATTTTTAAAATTGTTTGAATGAGATTTAAATATGAATTTTTTAAATTTGGTTGAATGAGATTCAAATCTGAATTTTTTAAATTTGGTTAAATGTGATTCAAATATGAATTTTTTTAAATTTGTTTGAATGTGATTCAAATTTGAATTTTTAAATTTGCTTGAATGTGATTCAAATATGAATTTTTAAATTTGTTTGAATCATATTCAAATCTGAAATTTTAAGTTGAATATGAGATATTCAATTTAATTTAAGTATGTATATTTTATTTAATTGTTAAATAGTGATATGCATGATGGATGATCATAGACAATAAAAGACCAATGTGATTTGATTTATTTCTTTTATGTTTCTTTGGGTTGTAAATTAATTAATTTATTTTAATTTATTTTGGGCATGTATTATAAAGGTTGTAATATTTTTTGGGTTGTAATTCATTTATTTAGTTCTTGTAAATTCGCCTTGGTATGCCTAGGATTACTATGTAATTGAATTGCAAGAAGATCGAGGAGGTCAAGAGCATTGGTGGGACTAGTGGGAGGAATTCAAGATCAAGAGTTGATTATGTACTCCTTCAGCAACTCTTGTAATATGAATGAATAAAATACACCTAGGAATGCCCTGATTCAATTCTTGGTAGCTCAAAATTGAATTCCTTAGAAAGTCCATGATCATACCATATTTATTTATTATCCATGAATGCATAAGATGTATGAGAATGTATGCAAGTATAGGATATATGCATGCTAATTGGATAATGTGCAAAGTGAGACCTTAATAGTAATTAGGACGACCACAAAATCTTCCAAACAAATGATTATGTTGGAGTAATATAATTAATGTAATTATAACATGGGCCCTCCATTGAGGCAATTATTTTAAGAAATTTTAAATACTTGCATAAGATGCAATTAATTTAAGAGATTTTCTTAAGAATAATTGTTAAGCATAAGATATGACACTCCTTACCCGTCTACAGTGTAGCTAAGCAAGATATGCCACACAGTGTACCGGAACACTATATCTTATTTCATAACAAGTTATCCTTCTTAATTTATTTATTATTCACCAAGTGCTAAATTTTACCAATTATATCATTTATTTATAACTTTGATTTATCTGAATTTTTTATAAATTTCTATAGAAAATCTAGCAGAGTGCCAACTGTAAATTGGAAAAACAATTCTTCTGAACCTGTTAAAAACACTTCCAATATGGTTTTTCAAATCCAGAACTCCAATATACATACATATCAACTCAATCTCCAATTCTCATCACAATTTTCAAAATTTTTGTTCACATCACAATTTGAATTAATTCCATGAATAACTCCTCAACATTTTTTTTTCAACAAAATATACTGATAATTACAATAACATGAAATTTCATATATTTACATTATCATATGATTTCATGAGTTTGTATTTACAATCATAAACTAGTACAAAATGTAAAGTACATAATACAACCCAAAATCCTAATATCCTACTAAGTGCACTGCAGATATGAGGTGACTCTGGACTCTGTGCAGATCTGACTAATCACCTGGTCTGAGGTTTGCTAGACTCCCCAGCTATGTCTCCAGTACCTGCGCATGGCAAAAGTGACACACTAAGCAATTTTGCTTAGTAGTGCCAATATAAAATAAAATAGCTAGAATAAAATAGATATGCAGAATGTATACTGACGTTTTATGTAGACTAAGTTCTTGGTAATTATTGTAGTATTATGTGATTAAAATTTAGCAAGATTTATTTTGATTGCTTGAGTAACCTATACTAGTCGACTGGACTGGATAAATGGGTAAATTGGCACTGGGTACCAAGTACCTTGGGCCATCACACCATCAGTCACATTGTGTCTCCCGGTGTGCAACAGAATAGCTAATAAGCTGTAGTAAATATTGGGTATAAGGCCAAGTATCACACTGATATCAGAATGGCTAAGAGCCATAAAATCCCAGAATGACATATTGCCATGTGCAGTACTGCTAACTGAACCCTATTGGCATGCCAACCTATCTAAACCAATTATTCTAGGCATACTAGGGCATTTTACACAGTTAATGATTCAATTATTTATCTTTATAATGTAGAGGTCACTATTCACTTGACTAATTTCACTCAAAGGTTGACTTTTTAATTTATAATAGATTTGTTGAACCTAAGTTCACCAAGATACCACATTTTGGTTTACAAAAGTGTTGGCATTAGTTGCCAAACAATACTTAAAACCAATGGAGAATAATTTCAGAAATTTCAGTTTTGAGTGCTAGAGTTCACTGTTCCATTAGGCTATTCTACAGTGAAAATTTGGCCAAATGTTCTTCATCAAAATTGTTACTCATTGTGTCTAGTTACATTTCTTTTTTTTAATCACTCTATTTAGAGTTTTGTAGCTCAAGTTATGGGCTAAAAACCATAACTGGCTGGATTGTAATTTTTCTAGAATTTCTGGGCAGAATCAATTTTACAGTTTTTTGTACACTGACTGCAGGTTAGTTTTTGAACATGTTATGGTCAAAATTTGGGTTTATTTTCTTCATGAAAGCTGTAGGGCTATGTCTCAGCTTTTTACTGGTAAAATTTCAGGTCAATTGAACTTTTTTACACTGAGTTATGACTATTTGAACAAACACTGTTCATTTGGTCATTTTTCAGGGACATCATATTGGTCACTCGGATTAGGGTAGTTTTTAGGTCAACTTGGTTTGGTTTTCTGAGCAGGATTTCTTCACCAAAGTTGTGCCATTATGTGTTTAGTTTCATGTCCAATTAGCCTTGTACCAATTGAACCTATAAAACTCCAGTTATAGCTGCCCAAACCTGCTGGAATCACACCCAATCCTGCAGGTCACCAAGGGCAGCAACCTAACTTCAATTTCCATGGAACAAATCACTTCATTTCTTAGTCACACATAGCCAAATGGTCACTAATTGACCATTAAAACTTTCTTTCACCAATACATGAACAAAGTCTCAAGTTTGTGCCCAAACCCTAACTCTACCATACCAAATTTTGCATTAATTTACACTTCATTATCCTACTCAAGAGATTAATGTTAAGGGCAGCCATAATACCATTTTAGTTCTAAGAAATTTTCAAAACCCTACCAAGTCCAAGGCTGCTAAAAATTTGGGGGAGGTATACACATGATTTTTATTCAAGTTTCTTGTAAATATCCACTTAAGTCCACTCCCTCAACATGAATTGAAAGAGAAAGAACAAGTTTGGTCACTAACCTTGAACGGTATCAATTCCAAGCTTGTAAAAGCTCTTCCTTTTTACTTTTTGCTCCCAAAAGCTCCACTAAGACGAAAGATTAAGGTTTTATGTTGGAAACTTAGGGTTTAGTTGAAGAAAAACCAAAGAACTTGAGCTTTGGTAAATAAACAATGGAGGTGAGAGAGAGGGATATGGTGCGGCTTGGAGAGGAGGAAGATGGCGGATGGTTTATTCTATAATTTTGACTTCTTTTCTTTCTTTTTAATGTATTATAAATAATTTTCTTGCATTTTGATTGGCCAAAAATTTTAAATTATCTCATGCTTACCTCATAAATCAATTTATCTTTATTCTTTTCTTTTTCTTTACTACTCACTTTTAATTTCATTTTTAGCAATGTTTATTCATATTTAATATCATATAATTTATATACTTAATTGGACAAGTTGGTCAAAAATCATCTCTGAAAATGAAATGACCAAAATACCCTCCTTTTGGCTTAACGAGCTAAAATTGTGTGCACCGATTAATTAAAATTTTCTTTTATTTTCTCAACATTTTATTGTCATTGAAACCCCAATAATCCTTCCCTAAGGTCTCAAAAATTATTTCATGAAGTTTTCCCCTGGGTCTAGGGTTACTAACGGCCTTCGCCATCACTTCCCATTAGGGTCACTCATCACTGGGGTTATGGCTCATTTAACCTTAGTGCATTTCATTTCTAAAAATTTTCCTTAATTTTTCTGATCATTATTTGGATCATTTATAACTCCTCACTCTTGTCTAATTATAATTCTAGATATTTCAGCTGCTCGGACTGACATTGGTCATCAGAACAGTAGAACATACGGACTAGCTAAAGTGAGGATATTACATAAGATGATGTAAAAATGTAAATAGTTTGGTGGCCAATATTGGATGTACCTGAGAACATTAAAATTATTTGCATAATTACTGGTTCAATGGAATCAACTTAACTAATGCAACATAAGTCAATAATGGATGTACCTGAGATTTTGAGCATTAGGGGCTAGGTAAAGTATTGAACCTCACATGAGATGTGATGGGCAAGGAGTTGCTTACTTATAGTTTATTGTAATTCCAATAATAGATGTACCTGAGGATGATCAATAGGATTATAAGAATTCAATCACCCAATAGAAATCCATCCAACTAGGATTTCCGTTTTCTACTTTGAAAGTGTAGGATTCGCTAAGTTAGTGGGAGGACCAATTTGATTAAAAGACCATAATCATTTTGGTAATTACATGATATATTTACTAATTAATTTGGTTATTTTCTACAGTTAATTTTCTGATAATAATGAGCACACCACAACCACCACCATCTAATATCCTTGCAAGCATACTTGATCGCAATAGGTTGACAGGGCCTAATCTCTCTGATTGGCTAAGAAATTTGAAACTTATCCTAAATCTTGAATATATAGGATATGTTCTAGACTCAAATGTTACTAGTCCCTTACCTCCAGAGGCCACTAAAGAGGAACATGAAACTTTGGACAAGTGGAAGGAGCATGATATGAGAGCCAAATGTCACATGCTTGCTTCTATGAGTAATGAGTTACACAAGTAGCATGAAAACATGCAGAGTGCGAGTGAGATCCTCCTTCACCTATAAGAGTTATATGGTGAGCACAACAAGAATGCTAGGTATGAGAGATCTAAATAGCTATTCCGCATGAGGATGTCTGAGGGACAGAATGTTGGGGATCATGTCCACAAGATTATTCAGCTGATTGAGCAGCTGGAACATCTTAACTTTAACATGGATTTCCAACTGCAAATGGATTTGATCCATCAGTCCCTTCCTGAGTTTTTTGGGAATTTTATGACAAATTTCCATATGACTCAACAGGAATGCACCTTGGCTAGTTTACTCAACATGCTAGTTATTTCCCAAAAGAATATGTCGGCAATAAAGGAAAAGAGGTAGCTTTGATTGTATCTTCTTCTGCTGGAAAGTCCAACAAGAAAAAGGGCAATAAGAAAAAGAAACCTCAGATTCCTGGTCCTTCCAAGAAAATAGCTAAACAGAAAGGGAAGACTAAAGCTGATGGAGGCAAAGGAAAGTGTTTCCACTGCCAGCAGGATGGGCACTGGAAAAGGAACTGCCCAGAATATAGCAATATAAAAGAATGCAATGCCATGGTGAAAATCAACTCAAGTTCAAAATATATTTGGCACTTAAGGTTAGGTCATGTTGCAGAAGATAGGATTGCAAAGTTGGAGAAAATGAGGATTTTATCTTCATTAGGTTTTGGATCTACTCCAACTTGTGAATCCTACCTTCAGGGAAAAATGACTAGATCACCCTTTGTTAGAGAAGGGCTAAGAGCTGAAAATATTTTGGAACTAATACATAGTGATGTATGTGGCCCATTTAGAGAAATGGCTAAAGGCGATTTTTTATTACTTTATTACCTTTACTGATGATAAATCAAGGTTTGGGTATTTGTATTTGATGAAATACAAACATGAATCCTTTGAAAAGTTCAAAGAATTTAAATCTGAATTAGAAAATCAAACAGGAAAAAGTATTAAAGCTCTTCGATCAGATCGTGGAGGTGAATACTTGAGTACTGAATTTGATGAATACTTGAGAGAGCATGGCATTGTTTCCTAACTGACTCCTCCAGGAACACCACAGCTGAATGGTGTATATGAAAGAAGAAATTGTACCTTATTGGATATGGTACTGTGACACCCCTTACCCGTCTATAGTATATCCGAGTAAGCTATGTCACACGGTGTACCGGAACACTCTATTTTATCTTAATTAATTTTTTTATTATAGTTTTGAATATAACTTGTGAAATATAGTTTATTTAAGTCATTTATTGAATTAATAATTTATTTGAGGTTCCGAAAATTTTAAAGAAAATTCGGCAGAGTATCGGCTATAAACGGAGAAAACAGTTCTTCGGAACCTGTAAAAAACACTTCCAATAATCATATTCAATCACCTCAAACTCCAATATCAAAATCTCAATATTTTTCAATTTCATTTCTCAGACATTCATCTCATGTGATAATCATGTACAAGTCACAGATAAATATTCACTTTTCCATTCACAAACACAATTCTCATTATTTACATGAACATCAAAATACATTACATAAGTTCAATTACATATGAGAAAATAAAAGTTAGTTACAAAATACCAAAATGAAACCTAGTGTCCTACCAATGCAATCGTGGATGGTGAGGTGACAGGACACTATGCGAGTGCAGGAGGTCTCACCCGGTCTGCGGTCTCTTGGGCTCTCGGTCGATATCTCGGAACCTACGCGTGGCAAAAGCAACGCGCTAAGCAATAATGCTTAGTGGTGCAATAATAAAATAAAAGGAAATAACAGAAAATAAATATGTATTGAATGTATCGATGTCTTACTTGTTTTGTACTTGTTATATTCATTATTTCATTAAATTTATCCACTTTCATTTTTGGTTGCCCAAGTAACCTATACTGGATGACTGGACTGGATAAACGGGTAAACTGGCACTGGGTATCAAGTACCTCGGGCCGTCGCACCATCGGTTACATATGTATCTCCAGGTGTGCAACAGAACAGCTAATAAGCTGTAAATAACATTAGGCACAAGGCCAAGTCTCAACACAATGTCAGAATGGCTAAAAGCCATAAAATCACAGAATGGCATAATGCCATGTGCAGTACTGCTAACTGAACCCTATTGGCATGCCAAACTATCCAAACCAATCTTGTTAGGTATACTAGGGCATTTGATACTTTTGAATTCTTCAATTTTTGAATTTCAAGTTTTGGTGTCACTATTCACTTCACTAGTCAACAAAAATGTTGACTTTTGCATAGAAAATAGGTACATTGGTTTTAACACTCCCAATGTACCACATTTTGCATTCAAAACTTGTTGGAATTAATCACCAATACCATTTCTAAGCTTAAAACTAAGGGAGCAGAATTTTCAATTTTTGTACCCTAACTTTACTGTTCCATTAGTTACTGTTGCAGTGGGAATTTGAGAAAGTGATAAACATGAAAGTTGTTCGTTATTTTGTCTAGTTGAATTTATTTTTTTGAATCACTTCATTTGGAGTTTTGTAGCTCCAGTTATAGTCCAAAAACCACAGCTGGCCGGATTGAAAAATTGTAGAACTGACCATATCTACAGTGCAGTGAATAGTGACTGCAACTACCTTGTTAGATAGGTTCTGGTCATAATTTGGGATAGGTTTCTTCATAAAAGTTGTTGGTCTATATCTTAACTTGTTGCTGTAAAAATTTTAGGTCAATTGGGCCATTCTACAATGAGTTATGGCCAAATGAACAATCACTGTTCATTTGGTCATTCTGCAGAAACTGGTTGCAGGAAATCCAGATTGGGGCAAGTTTTTGGTCCACTTGATTTGGTCTTTTGGGCATGGTTTCTTCACCAAAATTGTGCCATTATGTGTCTAGTTTCATATCCAATTGGCCAAACACCAATTGAACCTACACAGCCCATGTTATGGCTGTCCAAACAGGCTGGACTCACAGCCACACCTGCTGCTCTCACTAGGCAGCATACCAAATCAGTTTGTAATGCTATAATTCACTCCAAATTATGGTCAACTTACCTCAAATGGTCACTAATTGACCATTAAAATGTTCATTCACAATGACATAAGCTAAGTCTAAATTTCTCTCTAAAACCCTAGCTCAAATTCAAGGTTCACACAACACATGTCATTTAGGCATACTAATCCATTTCAACTTTATATCTACACATCAACAGCATTTCTAAGCCATTTTAAATCCATCAAAACCATCAACATTATCCCTTCCTTAGGGCTGCCAAATTCCATGGTATACATACACATAAGTTTTATTTCATTTAATTTACAATTTCATACTCATTTTAAGTCCCTAACATGGAATAAAGAGAGAAATATGTATAAATAAGCACTAACCTTAGTAGGGCAGAATTTTCCCTTGTAAATTCCTCACTTTCTTTTGTTTTCTTGGCTGCCAAACACTCTAGCAAGGTTGGGTGACAAATTTTAGTGAAGGGACTTAAGGTTTTAAGTGAGATTTGGGTGGGTTATAAAGCTTTGGTAAGCTTTCTATGGTGGAATGGTTATGGAATTTGAGAGTTACGGGTGAGTTTTTGTGGAGGTGATGGCTGCTGGAATTTTAGGAGCTTTTGCTGTATTCTTATCCATTTTTTATTAGTTAATTTAAGTGTTGATTAAATGTGATTGGTGGGTAAGTGTTTAATGACATCATATGATGTCATAATTGGTATTTTCTTCCATTTTTTTTCTTCTATTCTCTACTCATTTTCAATTTAATTTTTAGCAATATTTATTCATATTTTATGTTATAATAATTATTTACTTAACTGGACAAGTCGGCCAAAAATCGTCTCTGAAGGCGAAATGACCCAAATGCCCTCCGTTTGGCTTAACGGGTCAAAATTGTCTGTACCGATTGAAAAATTTTTCTAAATATTTTCTTGGCATTCTAATGCCATAGGAGCCTCAATGACCCTTCTCTGGAGTCCCAAAAATTATTTTATGAATTTTCTTTTGGGTCTAGGGCTCCTAGTTGCGAGAACCGCAACTTACCACTGGGTTACCCATCGCTTGGGCACCGGCTCATTTGACTTAGTTGTATTTTATTTCTAAAATTTTTATTAAATTTTTCTTATTAATAGTTGAGTTAATTATGGTTCCTCACTTTAGTTAAAATATTTTTCCGAACGTTCTAGCTGTCCGGATCGACACTGGTCACCGGAACAGTAGAATGTACGGAGTTGCTACAGGGAGGGTGTTACAACTCTTCCCCTCTAATTTAAATTTTGTCCTCGAAATTTACCTGGTGCAAACAGTTGAGGGAACTGTTGTCTCATCGTCTCTTCACTTTCCCAAGTTGCTTCCTCGGTGTTGTGGTGCCTCCAAAGCACCTTCACTAGTGGAATTTGCTTATTCCTCAACTCTTTCACTTCCCGAGCCAGGATCCGTATGGGTTCTTCTTCATATGTCAAATCCGGTTGTACTTCAATTTCTTCCATGGAGATGACATGTGAAGGATCTGAGCGGTATCTTCGTAACATAGACACGTGGAACACATTGTGGATCTTGTCCAGCTCTGGAGGTAAATCTAGCCTATAGGCCATTGGACCCACACGTTCAATAACTTCATATGGGCCAATGAACCTAGGGCTTAACTTACCTTTTCTTCCAAACCTCAGTACCTTCTTCCAAGGTGACACCTTGAGGAACACTTTATCGCCAACCGCATATTCTATTTCTTTTCTCTTCAGATCAGCGTAGGATTTTTGTCTGTCTGAGGCAACTTTCAGATTGGCTTTGATTATCTTTACCTTCTCCTCAGTCTGTTTCACCAAGTATGGCCCTACCAGTTTATCTTCACCCAATTCACTCCAGCACACTAGAGTTCTACATTTCCTCCCATACAATGCTTTATATGGGGCCATTTGGATACTAGCTTGGTAGCTATTGTTGTATGCAAATTCTGTCAGTGGGAGGTATCTATCCCAACTTCCCTCAAACTCAATGACACAACTCCTCAGCATATCCTCAAGGGCCTGACATATATTTCATGTTATTATTATCATTTTAGTTCAATATTTGTATTAATTCAATTGGTTTCAATTGTTTACCTGGATTACTCTTTCTGATTGCCCATCCATTTGAGGATGGAAAGCTGTGCTAAAGTGGAGTTGTGTACCCAAGGATTCATGCAACTTCTTCCAGAATCTCGATGTAAACCTTGGGTCTCGATCAGATATGATGGAAAGTGGAATTCCATGTAGTCTAACTATCTCAATGATATACAATTCTGCTAACTTCTCTAGTGAGTAGTCAGTCCTAACTGGCAGAAAGTGTGCTGACTTCGTCAATCTATCTACTATCACCCATACTGCATCATGTTTCTTCTGGGTGAGAGGTAGACCACTCACAAAATCCATGGTGACTCGATCCCATTTCCATTCAGGTATGCGTATAGGCTGTAGCAATCCCGATGGAACTTGATGTTCTGCCTTGACTTGCTGACATGTCAAGCATTTAGTCACATAGTCAGCTATGTCCTTCTTCATACCAGGCCACCAATACTGAAGCTTCAGATCATGATACATCTCTGTAGTTCCTGGGTGCATAGCATATACACTGGTGTGTGCCTCTTTTAGAATACTGGCCTTCAATTCCCCATCATCGTACACACAGTCTTCCTTTGTAGTACAGACACCCATCTGCTTTCACCTCATAGTCAGTTGCTTTTCCCTCTGAGATTTTGTTCATAATAGCCATTAGCTTCTCATCTACCTTCTGCCCATCAAAAATCTTCTGTAACAGGTTTGGCCTCACTTGCAACTCAGCCAAAATAACTCCATCTCGAACCAAAGATAGACGGGCATTCAATGATCTCAAAGCTGTCATGGATTTTCTGCTCAAAGCATCAGCAACTACATTTGCCTTCCCAGGATGGTAGTCAATTACACAATCATAGTCCTTCAAGAACTCAATCCATCGTCTCTGTCTAAGGTTGAGCTCCTTCTGAGTTGGCAAATATTTCAGACTTTTGTGGTCTGTGTAAATGTAGCACTTTTCACCATACAAGTAGTGCCTCCATATCTTCAGTGCGAAGATAATTGCTGCAAGCTCTAGATCATGGGTAGGGTAATTCTGTTCATGTGGCCTTAGCTGTCTGGAAGCATAAGCGACCACCTTCCCCTCTTGCATCAATACACACCCTAACCCATTATGAGAGGCATCACTGTAGACCACGAAGTCCTTTCCTGACACTGGCTGTGTTAACACTGGTGCCTATATCAACATAGCCTTCAACTTTTCAAAACTGGTCTGACACTTGTCATTCCAGTCAAATCTAGCATTCTTGTTTAACAATTTGGTCATTGGAGTAGCTATTAAGGAAAATCCCTTCACAAATCTCCTGTAATACCCAGCTAGCCCCAAGAAACTTCTGACCTCAGTTGTATTCCTGGGAGGCTTCCATTCCATCACTGCTTCTATTTTCTTGGGATCCACCCTAATCCCATCAGCTGACACTATGTGTCCAAGGAATGCAATCTCATTCAACCAAAAATCACACTTGGACAACTTAGTATACAGCTTCTTTTCTCTCAGGGTTTGCAGAACAATCCTCAAATGCTCATCATGTTCTTCACTGTTCTTGGAATACACCAAAATATCATCAATAAAGACCACTACGAACCGATCTAAGTGTAGATGGAAGATACGGTTCATAAGGTCCATGAATGCCGCTGGTGCATTTGTTAGGCCAAAGGGCATCACTAGGAACTCATAATGCCCATATCGGGTCCTGAATGCAGTCTTTGGCACATCTGCATCCTTCACCCTCAACTGATGATACCCTGATCTGAGATCAATTTTAGAAAATACTCCTGCTCCCTTCAACTGATCAAACAGATCATCGATTCTAGGCAACAGATATTTGTTATTCACAGTCACTTTATTCAACTGCCGGTAATCAATGCATAACCTCAAAGTCCCATCTTTCTTCTTCACAAACAAAGACCGAGCTCCCCATGGTGACACATCAGGCGTATGAACCCTTATCAAGCAACTTGCAATCGAAGTTTTCAACTCCTCAATTCGTGGGTGCCATCCTATAAGGAGCAATGGAAATGGGTGTCAGATCTTACAGTTGTCTCAATAGCAAATTCAACTTCCCTTTCTGGTGGCAAACCGGGCAATTCTTCAGGAAATACCTCTGGGAAGTCTCTTAATGTGGGTATATCACTAAGGTTTGGCTTAGCCTGCCTAGTATCCACCACATGTGCTAGGTAGGCTTCACAGCCTTTTCTCATCATTCTTCTTGCAACTATGGCTGAGATAACATTGGACAGGAAATCTGTCCTTTCACCCACAACAGTGATCTCATTACCCTCAGAAGTTTTCAGAGAAATTCTCTTCAATTTGCAATCAACTATTGCCTGATGACGTGACAACCAGTCCATTCCCAAAATCACGTCAAACTCATGGAAGGGCAACTCAATTAGATCTGCCAAGAATTCATACCCCTGAATCCTTAACGGGCAACCCTTGTACACTTTGTTCACTACCACACTGTGGCCCAATGGATTAGTGACCAAAATGTCTTGGTCACTCTCCCCTACTAGTATCCCCCTTTCTACAGGTAAGTTGATGCAGATGTATGAATGAGTGGATCCTGGATCCACCAATGCATGCACAGATGTATTGTAGAGGGAGAACGTACCCCTGATGACGTCCGGGGCATCTTGCTCCCCCTGAGCTCTCATGGCATAAGCTCTGGCAGGTGGTCTGTTATCAGGCCTTTCTGCTGGCTCAGATGCAGGCCTCTGTGATGGTCCCACTGCGTCAGATTTGCCAGATTTTCTACCCCTTTATGGTGTAGGAGCAGGTCTGTCTGCTTGTGTTGGAGCAGCTGTAGTAGTTCTGCGTGGACAATTCCTCAACTGATGTTCTGTTGACTCACACCTTAAGCAGGCACCAGTCACTCTCCAACACTCCCCCTTATGCCATTTCAAACAATGTAGACATGCAGAAGTTGCTGGGGCTGGTCCCCTGAACCCCATCCCTAGAGAGCTACCCACTGATGGTGTGGACTGACCTCTCCTAGGGGTAAACTGTGGCCTGGGCCCCTGAGACTGACCCTGACCTTGTGGTTGACCTGAACTATGTGTAGGTGGACCTTTGAACTTCTTCCCAGGTGCAGGAGATGAACTAGACTGACCCGGGCCCCTCTTCTGCTGTCTCTCCCTTCTAGTCTACTCACTTATTCTTACTTTTTCAACTTTTATTGTAGCTTCCACTAACTTGGTGAAGTCTGTGATTCCCAAGGCAGTGATCATGATCTTTATATTGTCATTTAATCCCTCTTCAAATCTCTTACACCTTTCAGCTTCATTAGGGACTATCTCCCTTCCGTAGCGGCTCAATCTAACAAATTCCTTTTCATACTTGGCCACTGACAGCTGTCTCTGCCTCAGATTAATGAACTCTCTTCTTCTCTCTTCCAGGTATACACTACCCACATATTTCTTCTTGAATTCAGAGAGGAAGAAGTCCCAAGTTATTACTTCTGGCTGTACTTCACTGGACACAGTATCCCACCATTCATATGCATCATCTTGCAAAAGAGATACAGCAGCTTCTAGATTTTGCTTTGGAGTGCAGTGGAGTTGTTTTAAAACTCTGCTTACATTCAACCAATTTTCTACGCAATGTAATCATCTTCTCTCTTGCCAAAGAAGTCCACTGCTCCAAATTTTCTCAAATTTTCCAGGTGTGATTTTGGTTGTGGAGGTGGTGGTGGTGGTGGTGCTGGCATTACCCCAGCCATTTGTCTGAAGAATTCGGCTATTTGCTGGAACATGGCCTGTGGAGGCTGAACAGGCTCTGCTTGAGCTAGCGGAGCAGGTTCTCCCATACCCCCAGTCTCAGCTGCTGCAGGTGGAGCATGACTCTCTACTTCCTCCTCAACTGCCCTCTGAGATGTAGGGTCTATATCCTATTCAAAATAAGAAAGACAAACAGATCTGCATTAGTGTCACCTCGACTCTTACAAATGCAATGCATGGTATGGACTCAATCTAGGCCCAGAAATGCCTAAACCATGCTCTGATACCACTAAATGTGACACCCCTTACTCGTCTACAGTATATCCGAGTAAGCTATATCACACGGTGTATCGGAACACTCTATTTTATCTTAATTTTTTTATTATAGTTTTGAATATAACTTGTGAAATATAGTTTATTTAAGTCATTTATTGAAATTATAATTTATTTGAGGTTCCGAAAATTTTAAAGAAAATCCGACAGAGTACCGGCTATAAACGGAGAAAACAGTTCTTCGGAACCTGTGAAAAACACTTCCAATAATCATATTCAATCACCTCAAGCTCCAATATCAAAATCTCAATATTTTTCAATTTCATTTCTCAGTCATTCATCTCATGTGATAATCATTTCACAGATAAATATTCACTTTTCCATTCACAAACAAAATTCTCATTATTTACATGAACATCAAAATACATTACATAAGTTCAATTACATATGAGAAAATAAAAGTTAGTTACAAAATACCAAAATGAAACCTAGTGTCCTACCAATGCATTGTGGATGGTGAGGTGACAGGGACACTATGTAGAGCTGCAGGAGGTCTCACCCAGTCTGCGGTCTACTGGGCTCTCGGTCAGTATCTCCAGAACCTACGCGTGGCAAAAGCAACGCGCTAAGCAATAATGCTTAGTGGTGCAATAATAAAATAAAAGGAAATAACAGAAAATAAATATGTATTGAATGTATCGATGTCTTACTTGTTTTGTACTTGTTATATTCATTATTTCATTAAATTTATCCACTTTCATTTTTGGTTGCCCAAGTAACCTATCTTTGACGATCGGATGGATAAGCGGGTAACCGCACCTTTGGGTATCAAGTACCTCGGGCGTCACACCATCGGTCACATATGTATCTCGGTGTGCAGCAGCTAATAAGTCAGAATAACATTAGGCACAAGGCCAAGTCTCAACACAATGTCAGAATGGCTAAAAGCCATGAAATCATAGAATGGCATAATGCCATGTGCAGTACTACTAACTGAACCCTATTGGCATGCCAAACTATCCAAACCAATCTTGTTAGATATACTAGGCATTTGATACTTTTGAATTCTTCAATTTTTGAATTTCAAGTTTTGGTGTCACTATTCACTTCACTAGTCAACAAAAATGTTGACTTTTGCATAGAAAATAGGTACATTGGTTTTAACACTCCCAATGTACCACATTTTGCATTCAAAACTTGTTGGAATTAATCACCAATACCATTTCTAAGCTTAAAACTAAGGGAGCAGAATTTTCAGTTTTTGTACCCTAACTTTACTCTTCCATTAGTTAGTGTTGCAGTGGGAATTTGAGAAAGTGAAAAAACATGAAAGTTGTTCCTTATTTTGTCTAGTTGAATTTTTTTTTTTGAATCACTTCATTTGGAGTTTTGTAGCTCCAGTTATGGTCCAAAAACCACAGCTGGCCAGATTGAAAAAATGCAGAACTGACCATATCTACAGTGCAGTGAATAGTGATTGCAACTGCCTTGTTGGATAGGTTCTGGTCATAATTTAGGGTAGGTTTCTTCATGAAAGTTGTTGGTCTATATCTTAACTTATTGCTGTAAAAATTTCAGGTCAATTGGGCCATTCTACAATGAGTTATGGCCAAATGAACAATCACTGTTCATTTGGTCATTCTGCAGAAACTGGTTGCAGGACATCCGGATTGGGGCAAGTTTTTGGTCCACTTGATTTGGTCTTTTGGGCATGGTTTCTTCACCAAAATTGTGCCATTATGTGTCTAGTTTCATGTCCAATTGGCCAAACACCAATTGAACCTACACAGCCCAAGTTATGGCTGTCCAAACAGGCTGGACTCACAGCCACACCTGCTGCTCTCACTAGGCAGCATACCAAATCAGTTTGTAATGCTATAATTCACTCCAAATTATGGTCAACTTACCTCAAATGGTCACTAATTGACCATTAAAATGTTCATTCACCATTACATAAGCAAAGTCCAAATTTCTCTCCAAAACCCTAGCTCAAATTCAAGGTTCACACAACACATGTCATTTAGGCATACTAATCCATTTCAACTTTATATCTACACATCAACAGCATTTCTAAGCCATTTTAAATCCATCAAAACCATCAACATTATCCCTTCCTTAGGGCTTCCAAATTCCATGGTGTACATACACATAAGTTTTATTTCATTTAATTTACAATTTCATACTCATTTTAAGTCCCTAACATGGAATAAAGAGAGAAATATGTATAAATAAGCACTAACCTTAGTAGGGCAGAATTTTCCCTTGTAAATTCCTCACTTTCTTTTGTTTTCTTGGCTGCCAAACACTCTAGCAAGGTTGGGTGACAAATTTTAGTGAAGGGACTTAAGGTTTTAAGCGAGATTTGGGCGGGTTATAAAGCTTTGGTAAGCTTTCTATGGTGGAATGGTTATGGAGTTTGAGAGCTACGGGTGAGCTTTTGTGGAGGTGATGGCTGCTGGAATTTTAGGAGCTTTTGCTGTATTCTTATCCATATTTTATTAGTTAATTTAAGTGTTGATTAAATGTGATTGGTGGGTAAGTGTTTAATGACATCATATGATGTCATAATTGGTATTTTCTTCCATTTTTTTTCTTCTATTCTCTACTCATTTTCAATTTAATTTTTAGCAATATTTATGTGACACCCCTTACCCGTGTACAGTATACCCGAGTAAGTAATGCCACACGGTGTATCGGCACACTCTAATATTCCTCAATTAATTTATATCATGTTTTTGCATATAATTTATGAAATACAATTTATTTAAGCCATTTATCAAAAGTATTATTCATTTAAGGTTCCGAAAATTTTAAAGAAAATCCGGCGGAGTACCGGCTAAAAATGGAGAAAACCGTTCTTCGGAACCTGTGAAAACACTTCCAAATAATTTTCAAACAAACCCAACTTCAATTCATCAACAGAGTCTCAATATCAAAAACTCAATAATATTTCTCAATTTCAGTTCTCAATAATCTTTTCATTTCTCAAACATCTATTTCTCATATACAAGCGATAAATACATGCTCAAATTTTTGCATTCATAGTCATAACTTTCATTATTTACATGAACATCAAAATATATTACATGAGTTCAAATACATATGAGAAAGTAAAAATCTGCTACAAAATATCAAAATGACAAAATGACACCTAGTGCCCTACCAATGCACTGCAGGTAGTGAGGTGACACGGACACTGTGCAGATCTACAGGATGAACTCACCCAATCTGCGGTCTACTGGGCTCATGATCAGGATCTCCAGTACCTACGCGTGGCAAAAGCAACGCGCTAAGCAATAATGCTTAGTGGTGCAATAATAAAATAACAAGAAATAATAGATATAAATATGTATTGCATGTACATGTTTTGTTTGTCATGTATTTGCATATCCATTCATTTATTTCTTCTACATTGCTCATTTTCATTCATTTGGTTGCCCAAGTAACCTACACTAGATGACTGGACTGGATAACTGGTAAACTGGCACTGGGTATCTAGTACCTCGGGCCGTCACACCATCGGTCGCATATGCATCACCCGGTGTGCAACAGAACAGCTACCAAGCTGTAAATAATCTCAGGCACAAGGCCAAGTCTCAATGCAAAGTCAGAATGGCTAAAAGCCATGAAATCACAGAATGGCATTTTTGCCATGTGCGATCGCTAATCGAACCCTATTGGCATGCCAAACTATCCAAACCAATCTTGTTAGGTATACTAGGGCATTTGAAACTTTTAAATTCTTCAATTTGTGAATTTCAAATTTTTGGTGTCACTATTCATCATTGGTCAACAAAAATGTTGACTTTTAGAATAAAAATGTGTACATTGACTTTGGCACTCCCAACATACCACATTTGGTGTTTAAAACTTGTTGGCATTAAGTGTTAATACCATTTCAAAGTGTAAACCCACACAAGCAGAATTTTCAGTTTTGGTGAGTCAAGTTCACTGTTCCATTGGACACTGTTACTGTTGGAATTTGAAGAAATGTAAAACATAAAAGTTGTTCCTTATTTTGTCTAGTTGAATTTCGTTTTTTGAATCACTCCATTTGGAGTTTTGTAGCTCCAGATATGGCCTAAAAACCCAAGCTGTCCGGATATGCATTCTGCAGAAAATTACCATATCTACAGTGCATGAACAGTGAATGGAACCACTTGTTTGGATGGGTTCTGGCCATAATTTGGGGTAGGTTCCTTCATGAAAGTTGTTTGTCTATGTCTTAACTTGTTGCTGTAAAAATTTCAGGTCAATTGACCAAATCTACAGTGAGTTATGGCCAAATGAACAGTTACTGTTCATTTGGTCAATTCTGCAGAGGCAGTTTCAGGGTTCCGGATTGGGGCCAAGTTTTGGTCCTCTTGCTTTGGTCTTTTGGGCATGGTTTCTTCAGCAAAAATGTGTCATTATAAGCCTAGTTTCATGTCCAATTGGCCAAACATCAATTGGACTAACACAGCCCAAGTTATGGCAGTGCAAAGGGACTGAATTTTCAGTCCCTATGCTGCTGTCCTAGGGCAGCCTGCAACCTCATTTTGGAACCCTATTTTTCAGTCCATTTGTTGGTCAAATTACCTAAAATGGTCACTAATTGACCATTAAAATGTGCTCTAACAATTTCCTAAGCCAAGTCAATTTTTCACTCTTCAAAACCCTAGTTCCATTATAGGTTTTCACAACACCTTAAATACTAGCTCCTTCAACAATCACATGCACACATGGTTTAAACTTGGTCTATAGCCCACCTTAAGTCCATCAAAACAATCAAAATAATTCCTTCACAAGGGCTGCCAAAAATTCATAGTATATATACACATAATTCTTGTTCATTTTAGTTGCAATTCTCACTCAATACAAGTTACAATTCATGAAAATAAGAAGTTTTAAGTGTCTAATGCACTAACCTTGATTAGGGCAGATTTTTCCCAAGCAATTCCTTCACTTTCTTGGCTTTTCTTGGCTGCCAAACACTCCAACAAGGTGTTGGGGTAATTTTTATTGAAGGGATCTAGGGTTTTTGGTGCAAGATAAGCAAGGTTTCAAAGCTTGGAAGCTTAAACTATGGTGGAAACCCTCTCTTTTCTCTCTCTACGTTTTTGGCTGGTTTTGGGGAAGGAGATGGCTGCTGGATCTTTGATGAATTTAGTCTTCAATTTGTCTCTTTATTAGTTAGTCAAATAAGGGCTTAATTGTGATTGGTTGGTAATTATAAATGACATCACCATGATGTCATAAATAGCCCTTTTTCCTCAATTTCTTTTCTTTCCTCCACTACTCAATTTCAATTTAATTTATAGTAATGTTTATTCATATTTTATGTCATATTAATTATTTACTCAACTGAACAAGTCGGCCAAAAATAACCTCTGAAGGCGAAATGACCAAAATGCCCTCCGTTTGGCTTAACGGGTCAAAATTGTCTGTACCGATTGAAAAATTTTTCTAAGTATTTTCTTGGCATTCTAATGCCATGGGAACCTCAATTACCCTTCTCTGGAGTCCCAAAAATTATTTTATAATTTTTCCCCGGTCTAGGGCTCCTCGTTGAGAACCGAACTTCCTCCTGTTACCCATCGCTGGGCACCTACTGCTTTACTTGGTTGTATTTTATTTATAAAATTTTTATTTAATTTTTCTTATTATTATTTGTGTTAATTATGGTCCCCGACTTTAGTTTAATTATTTTTCCGACGTTCTAGCTGTCCGACCGACACCTGGCCACCGAACAAGAGAATGTACGGAGTGGTTACCGGGAGGGTGTTACAACTCTTCCCCTCTAATTTAAATTTCGTCCTCGAAATTTACCTGATGCAAACAGTTGAGGGAACTGTTGCCTCATCGTCTCTTCACTTTCCCAAGTTGCCTCCTCGGTGTTGTGGTGCCTCCAAAGCACTTTCACCAATGGAATCTGCTTGTTCCTCAATTCTTTTACTTCCCGAGCCAGGATCCGTAGAGGTTCTTCTTCATATGTCAAATCCGGCTGTATTTCAATTTCTTCTCTGGAGATAACATGTGAAGGGTCTGAGCGGTATCTTCTGAGCATGGACACGTGGAACACATTATGGATCTTGTCCAACTCTGGTGGTAAAGCTAGCCTATAGGCTACTGGACCCACACGTTCAATGACTTCATATGGGCCAATGAACCTAGGGCTTAACTTACCTTTTCTTCCAAACCTCAACACTTTCTTCCACGGTGACACCTTGAGGAACACTTTGTCGCCAACCACATATTCTATTTCTTTTCTCTTCAGGTCGGCATAAGATTTCTGTCTGTCTGAGGCAACTTTGAGATTGGCTTTGATTGATTTTACCTTCTCCTCAGCCTGTTTCACTGTGTCCGCCCTACCGATTTGTCTTCGCCAATTCAGTCCAAAGACACCGAGTTCTACATTTTCTCCCATACAGTGCTTCATATGGGGCCATTTGAATGCTAGCTTGGTAGTTATTGTTGTATGCAAATTCTGCCAGTGGGAGGCATCTATCCCAACTTCCCTCAAACTCAATGACACAACTCCTCAGCATATCCTCAAGGACCTGACATATATTTCATGTTATTGTTATCATTTCTATTCAATATTTGTATCAATTTCATTGGTTTCAATTGTTTACCTGGATTACTCTTTCAGATTGCCCATCCGTCTGAGGATGGAAAGTCATCTTTGAAATGGAGTTGTGTACCCAAGGATTCATGCAACTTCTTCCAAAATCTCGATGTAAACCTTGGGTCTCGATCAGATATGATGGAAAGTGGGATTCCATGCAGTCTAACTATCTCACTGATATACAATTCTGCTAACTTCTCCAGTGAGTAGTCAGTCCTAACTAGCAGAAAGTGTGCTGACTTTGTCAATCTATCAACTATCACCCATGCTGCATCATGTTTCTTCTGGGTGAGAGGTAGACCACTTACAAAATCCATGGTGACCCGATCCCATTTCCATTCAGGTATGCGTATAGGTCAGAGTGCAAACCCGATGGAACTTGATGTTCTGTCTTGACTTGTTGACATGTCAAGCATTTAGTTACATAGTCACCTATATCCCTCTTCATACTGTGCCACCAATATCAAGCTTCAGGTCATGATACATCTTTGTACTTCCTGGGTGCATAGCATATACACTAGTGTGTGCCTCTTTTAGAATACTAGCTTTCAATTCCCCATCATTTGGTACACACAGTCTTCCTTTGTAATACAGACACCCATATGCTTTCACCCCATAGTCAGTTGCTTTTCCCTCTGAGATCTTGCTCATAATAGCCATTAGCTTCTCATCTGCCTTCTGCCCATCTAATATCTGTAATGTGTTTGGCCTCACTTGCAATTCAGCCAAAATAGCTCCATCTCGAATCAAAGTTAGACGGGTATTCAATGATCTCAGAGTGTGATGGATTTTTCGCTCAAAGCATCAAGAACTACATTTGCCTTCCCGTGATGGTAGTCAATTACACAATCATAATCCTTCAGAACTCAATCCATCGCCTGCTCTAAGGTTGAGCTCCTTCAGGTTGGCAAGTATTTCAGCTTTTGTGGTCTGTGTAAATGTAGCACTTTTCCCCATACAAGTAATGCCTCCATATCTTCGATGAAGATAATTGCTGCAAGCTCTAGATCATGGGTAGGGTAGTTCTGCTCATGTGGCCTTAGTATGCGGAAGCATAGGCGATCACTTTCCCCTCTTGCATCAATACACACCCTAACCCATTATGTGAGGCATCACTATAGACCACAAAGTCCTTTCCTGACACTGGCTGTGTTAACACTGGTGCCTCTGTCATCATAGCCTTCAACTTCTCAAAACTGGTTTGACACTTGTCATTCCAATCAAATCTGACATTCTTGTGTAACAACTTGGTCATTGGAGCGGCTATTAGGGAAAATCCTTCACAAATCTTCTCTGTAATACCCAGCTAGCCCCAAGAAGCTTCGACCTCGCTTGTATTCCCGGGAGGCTTCCATTCCATCATCGCTTCTATTTTCTTGGGATCCACCTAATCCCATCACCGACACTATGTGTCCAAGGAATGCAATCTCATTCACCAAAAGTCACACTTGGACAACTTAGCATACACTTCTTTTCTCACAGGTTTGCAGAACAATCCTCAAATGTTCATCATGTTCTTCCTCGGTCTTGGAGTACACCGAATATCATCAATAAAAACCACTACGAACCGATCCGTATGGATGGAAGATACGGTTCATAAGGTCCATGAATACTGGTGCATTTGTTAGGCCAAAGGGCATCACCAGAAACTCATAATGCCCATACCGGGTCCTGAATGCAGTCTTGGGCACATCTACATCCTTCACTCTCAACTGATGATACCCTGATCTGAGATCAATCTTAGAAAATACTCCTTCTCCCTTCAACTGATCAAACAGATCATCAATTCTAGGCAACGGATAATTGTTCTTAACTGTCACTTTATTCAACTGCCGGTAATCAATACATAGCCTCAAAGTCCCATCCTTCTTTTTCACAAATAGCACTGGAGCTCCCCATGGTGACACACTGGGGCGTATGAACCCCTTATCTAATAACTCTTGCAACTGAGTTTTCAACTCCCTTAATTCAGTGGGTGCCATCCTATAAGGAGCAATAGAAATGGGTGTCAGTGCAGTTGTCTCAATAGCAAACTCGACTTCCCTTTCTAGTGGCAAACCAGGCAATTCTTCAGGAAATACTTCTGGGAAGTCTCTTACTGTGAGTATATCATTCAAGTTTGGCTTAGCCTGCCTAGTATCCACCACATGTGCTAGGTAGGCTTCACAGCCTTTTCTCATCATTCTTCTTGCAACTGTGGCTGAGATGACATTGGACAAGAAATCATCCTTTCCCCACAACCGTGATCTCATTACCCTCTCAAGTTTTTAGAGAAATTCTCTTCAATTTGCAATCAACTATTGCCCGATGACGTGACAACCACCATTCCCAATATCACGTCAAACTCATGGAAGGGCAACTCAATTAGGTCCGCCAAGAATTCATACCCTGAATCCTTAACGGGCAACCCTTGTATACCTTGTTCACTACCACATTTGTGACCCAATGGATTAGTGACCGTAATGTCTTGGTCACTCTCCTACTAGTATCCCCTTTCTACGTAAGTTGATGCAAATGTAGGAATGTGTGGATTCTGGATCCACCAATGCATGCACAGGAGTATTGTAGAGGGAGAACGCACTCGATGACGCCCCGGCATCTTGCTCCTCCCGAGCTCTCAAGGCATAATTTCGCAGTGGTGCATTATCCGCCTCTCTGCCGCTCAGATGCAGCCTCTCGAGATGGTCCCACGGCCGGATTTACTGGACCTTCTACCCTTGGTGGTGCAGAGCAGTCCATGCGCTTGTGTTGGAGCAGTTGTAGTAGTTCTGCGTGGGCTTCTTCAACCGATGCTCTGTTGACCCACACCTCAAGCAAGCACCGCCACTCTCCAACACTTCCCTTATGCCATTTCTGACAGTGTGGACAAGCAGAAGATGCCGGGGCTGGTCCCCTGAACCCCATCCCTGGAGAGTTGCCCACTGATGGTGTGGACTGACCTCTCCTAGGGGTGAACTGTGGCCTGGGCCCCTGAGACTGACCCTGGCCCTGTGGTTGACCCGAACTCTGTGCAGGAGGACCCTTAAACTTCTTCCCAAATCCAAGAGCGAAACTAGACTGACCTGGTCCCCTCTTCTGCTGTCTATCCCTTCTGGTCTGTTCACTAATTCTTACTTTTTCCACCTTTATTGCAGCTTCCACTTGGTAAATTCTGTGATTCCCAAGGCAGTGAGCTGTATCTTAATATTGTCATTCAATCCCTCTTCAAATCTCTTGCACCTTTCAGCTTCATTAGGGACTATCTCCCTTCCGTAGCGGCTTAATCTAACAAATTCCTTCTCATATTCGCCATCGTTAATCGCCTGCCTCAGTTAATGAACTCTCTTCTTCTCTCTTCCGTATACAAGACCCACATATTTCTTCTTGAATTCGAGAGGAAGAAGTCCCAAGTTACAATGGGCTGCACTTCATCGACACAGTGTCCCACCACTCATATGCATCGTCTTGCGGCAGGATATAGCGACCTCCGTGTTTTGCTCAGGGTGCAAGTGGAGTTGTTTTAGAACTCGCCATTCTGCTCAACCAATTTCTACCGCAACAGAGTCATCCTCTCTTGCCAAGAAATCCACCGCCCCAAACTTTCTTAGCCTTTTCAGTGTGATTTACTGTGGAGCCGGTGGTGGTGGTGGTGCCGCATTACCCGCCATTTGTCCAAGAAGTCGGCCATTTGTTGGAACATGGCCTGTGGAGGCCGAAAGGTGCTCTGCTTGAGCTGGCGAGCAGATTCTCTCATGCCCCAGCCTCATTTTCCGCAGTGGAGCATGACTCTCCACTTCCTCCTCAACGGCTCTCTGAGATGAAGGATCCATATCCTATTCAAAATAAGAAAGATAAACAGATCTGCATTAGTGTCACCTCGACTCTTACAAATGCAATGCATGGTATGGACTCAATCTAGGCCCAGAAACGCCTAAACCGTGCTCTGATACCACTAAATGTGACACCCCTTACCCGTGTACAGTATACCCGAGTAAGTAATGCCACACGGTGTATCGGCACACTCTAATATTCCTCAATTAATTTATATCATGCTTTTGCATATAATTTATGAAATACAATTTATTTAAGCCATTTATCAAAAGTATTATTCATTTAAGGTTCCGAAAATTTTAAAGAAAATCTGGCGGAGTACCGGCTAAAAATGGAGAAAACCGTTCTTCGGAACCTGTGAAAACACTTCCAAATAATTTTCAAACAAACCCAACTTCAATTCATCAACAGAGTCTCAATATCAAAAACTCAACAATATTTCTCAATTTCAGTTCTCAATAATCTTTTCATTTCTCAAACATCTATTTCTCATATACAAGCGATAAATACATGCTCAAATTTTTGCATTCATAGTCATAACTTTCATTATTTACATGAACATCAAAATATATTACATGAGTTCAAATACATATGAGAAAGTAAAAATCACTACAAAATATCAAAATGACAAAATGACACCTAGTGCCCTACCAATGCACCGCAGTAGTGAGGTGACACGGACATCGTGCAGATCTACAGGATGAACTCACCCACCGCGGTCTACTGGGCTCACGATCGGGATCTCAGTACTCACGTGGCAAAAGCAACGCGCTAAGCAATAATGCTTAGTGGTGTAATAATAAAATAACAAGAAATAACAGATATAAATATGTATTGCATGTACATGTTTTGTTTGTCATGTATTTGTATATCCATTCATTTATTTCTTCTACATTGCTCATTTTCATTCATTTGGTTGCCCAAGTAACCTACACTAGATGACTGGACTGGATAACGGGTAAACTGGCACTGGGTATCTAGTACCTCGGGCCGTCACACCATCGGTCGCATATGCATCACCCGGTGTGCAGTAAATGCCTACCAAGTCAGAATAATCTCGTGCACAAGGCCAAGTCTCAATGCAAAGTCGAATGGCTAAAAGCCATGAAATCACAGAATGGCATTTTTGCCATGTGCGATCTTGCTAATCGAACCCTATTGGCATGCCAAACTATCCAAACCAATCTTGTTAGGTATACTAGGGCATTTGAAACTTTTAAATTCTTCAATTTGTGAATTTCAAATTTTTGGTGTCACTATTCATCATTGGTCAACAAAAATGTTGACTTTTAGAATAAAAATGTGTACATTGACTTTGGCACTCCCAACATACCACATTTGGTGTTTAAAACTTGTTGGCATTAAGTGTTAATACCATTTCAAAGTGTAAACCCACACAAGCAGAATTTTTAGTTTTGGTGAGTCAAGTTCACTGTTCCATTGGACACTGTTACTGTTGGAATTTGAAGAAATGTAAAACATAAAAGTTGTTCCTTATTTTGTCTAGTTGAATTTCGTTTTTTGAATCACTCCATTTGGAGTTTTGTAGCTCCAGATATGGCCTAAAAACCCAAGCTGTCCGGATATGCATTCTGCAGAAAATTACCATATCTACAGTGCATGAACAGTGACTGGAACCACTTGTTTGGATGGGTTCTGGCCATAATTTGGGGTAGGTTCCTTCATGAAAGTTGTTTGTCTATGTCTTAACTTGTTGCTGTAAAAATTTCAGGTCAATTGACCAAATCTACAGTGAGTTATGGCCAAATGAACAGTTACTGTTCATTTGGTCAATTCTGCAGAGGCAGTTTCAGGGTTCCGGATTGGGGCCAAGTTTTGGTCCTCTTGCTTTGGTCTTTTGGGCATGGTTTCTTCAGCAAAAATGTGTCATTATAAGCCTAGTTTCATTTCCAATTGGCCAAACATCAATTGGACTAACACAGCCCAAGTTATGGCAGTGCAAAGGGACTGAATTTTCAGTCCCTATGCTGCTGTCCTAGGGCAGCCTGCAACCTCATTTTGGAACCCTATTTTTCAGTCCATTTGTTGGTCAAATTACCTAAAATGGTCACTAATTGACCATTAAAATGTGCTCTAACAATTTCCTAAGCCAAGTCAATTTTTCACTCTTCAAAACCCTAGTTCCATTATAGGTTTTCACAACACCTTAAATACTAGCTCCTTCAACAATCACATGCACACATGGTTTAAACTTGGTCTATAGCCCACCTTAAGTCCATCAAAACAATCAAAATAATTCCTTCACAAGGGCTGCCAAAAATTCATAGTATATATACACATAATTCTTGTTCATTTTAGTTGCAATTCTCACTCAATACAAGTTACAATTCATGAAAATAAGAAGTTTTAAGTGTCTAATGCACTAACCTTGATTAGGGCAGATTTTTCCCAAGCAATTCCTTCACTTTCTTGGCTTTTCTTGGCTGCCAAACACTCCAACAAGGTGTTGGGGTAATTTTTATTGAAGGGATCTAGGGTTTTTGGTGCAAGATAAGCAAGGTTTCAAAGCTTGGAAGCTTAAACTATGGTGGAAACCCTCTCTTTTCTCTCTCTACGTTTTTGGCTGGTTTTGGGGAAGGAGATGGCTGCTGGATCTTTGATGAATTTAGTCTTCAATTTGTCTCTTTATTAGTTAGTCAAATAAGGGCTTAATTGTGATTGGTTGGTAATTATAAATGACATCACCATGATGTCATAAATAGCCCTTTTTCCTCAATTTCTTTTCTTTCCTCCACTACTCAATTTCAATTTAATTTATAGTAATGTTTATTCATATTTTATGTCATATTAATTATTTACTCAACTGAACAAGTCGGCCAAAAATAACCTCTGAAGGCGAAATGACCAAAATGCCCTCCGTTTGGCTTAACGGGTCAAAATTGTCTGTACCGATTGAAAAATTTTTCTAAGTATTTTCTTGGCATTCTAATGCCATGGGAACCTCAATTACCCTTCTTCGAGTCCCAAAAATTATTTTATAATTTTTTCCTGTCTAGGGCTCCTCGTTGCGAACCGCAACTTCCTCCTGCTACCCATCGCTTGGGCACCTACTGCTTTACTTGGTTGTATTTTATTTCTAAAATTTTTACTAAATTTTTCTTATTAATATTTGAGTTAATTATGGTCCCTGACTTTAGTTTAATTATTTTTCTTGACGTTCTAGCTGTCCGGACCGACACCAGTCACCGGAACAGTAGAATGTACGGAGTGGTTACCGGGAGGGTGTTACAATTTATTCATATTTTATGTTATAATAATTATTTACTTAACTGGACAAGTCGGCCAAAAATCGTCTCTGAAGGCGAAATGACCCAAATGCCCTCCGTTTGGCTTAACGGGTCAAAATTGTCTGTACCGATTGAAAAATTTTTCTAAATATTTTATTAGAATTCTAATGCTATAGGAGCCTCAATGACCCTTCTCTGGAGTCTCAAAAATTATTTTATGAATTTTCTCTCGGGTCTAGGGCTCCTAGTTGCGAGAACTGCAACTTACCACTGGGTTACCCATCGCTTGGGCACCGGCTCATTTGACTTAGTTGTATTTTATTTCTAAAATTTTTATTAAATTTTTCTTATTAATAGTTGAGTTAATTATGGTTCCTCACTTTAGTTAAAATATTTTTCCGAACGTTCTAGCTGTCTGGATCGACACTGGTCACCGGAACAGTAGAATGTACGGAGTTGCTACAGGGAGGGTGTTACAACTCTTCCCCTCTAATTTAAATTTCGTCCTCGAAATTTACCTGGTGCAAACAGTTGAGGGAACTGTTGCCTCATCGTCTCTTCACTTTCCCAAGTTGCTTCCTCGGTGTTGTGGTGCCTCCAAAGCACCTTCACTAGTGGAATTTGCTTATTCCTCAACTCTTTCACTTCCCGAGCCAGGATCCGTATGGGTTCTTCTTTATATGTCAAATTCGGTTGTACTTCAATTTCTTCCATGGAGATGACATGTGAAGGATCTGAGCGGTATCTTCGTAACATAGACACGTGGAACACATTGTGGATCTTGTCCAGCTCTGGAGGTAAAGCTAGCCTATAGGCCACTGGACCCACACGTTCAATAACTTCATATGGGCCAATGAACCTAGGGCTTAACTTACCTTTTCTTCCAAACCTCAGTACCTTCTTCCAAGGTGACACCTTGAGGAACACTTTATCGCCAACCGCATATTCTATTTCTTTTCTCTTCAGATCAGTGTAGGATTTTTGTTTGTCTGAGGCAACTTTCAGATTGGCTTTGATTATCTTTACCTTCTCCTCAGTCTGTTTCACCAAGTCTGGCCCTACCAGTTTATCTTCACCCAATTCAGTCCAGCACACTGGAGTTCTACATTTCCTCCCATACAATGCTTCATACGGGGCCATTTAGATACTAGCTTGGTAGCTATTATTGTATGCAAATTCTGCCAGTGGGAGGTATCTATCCCAACTTCCCTCAAACTTGTTGGGTGATAAATTTTAGTGAAGGGACTTAAGGTTTTAAGTGAGATTTGGGTGGGTTATAAAGCTTTGGTAAGCTTTCTATGGTGGAATGGTTATGGAATTTGAGAGCTACGGGTGAGTTTTTGTGGAGGTGATGGCTGCTGGAATTTTAGGAGCTTTTGCTGTATTCTTATCCATATTTTATTAGTTAATTTAAGTGTTGATTAAATGTGATTGGTGGGTAAGTGTTTAATGACATCATATGATGTCATAATTGGTATTTTCTTCCATTTTTTTTCTTCTATTCTCTACTCATTTTCAATTTAATTTTTAGCAATATTTATTCATATTTTATGTTATAATAATTATTTACTTAATTGGACAAATCGGCCAAAAATCGTCTCTGAAGGCGAAATGACCCAAATGCCCTCCGTTTGGCTTAACGAGTCAAAATTGTCTGTACCGATTGAAAAATTTTTCTAAATATTTTCTTGGTATTCTAATGCCGTAGGAACCTCAATGACCCTTCTCTGGAGTCCCAAAAATTATTTTATGAATTTTCTCTCGGGTCTAGGGCTCCTAGTTGCGAGAACCGCAACTTCCCACTGGGTTATAGGAACCTCAATGACCCTTCTCTGGAGTCCCAAAAATTATTTTATGAATTTTCTCTCGGGTCTAGGGCTCCTAGTTGCGAGAACCGCAACTTCCCACTGGGTTAGCCATCGCTTGGGCACCGGCTCATTTGACTTAGTTGTATTTTATTTCTAAAATTTTTACTAAATTTTTCTTATTAATATTTGAGTTAATTATGGTTCCTCACTTTAGTTAAAATATTTTTCCGAACATTCTAGCTGTCCGGACCGACACTGGTCACCGGAATAGTAGAATGTACGGAGTTGCTACAGGGAGGATGTTACAGGTACAAAGTATGATGAGCTATACTGATATGCTAATCTCCTTTTGGGGATTTGCATTAGAATCAGCTTTGTATATTCTGAATAGGATTCCATCAAAATCAGTATCTTCCACACCTTATGAGATATGGCATGGAAGAAAACCAAGTCTTAAGCATGTTAAGATTTGGGGTTGTCCAGCTTATGTCAAAAAGCTAAACATTGATAAATTGGAAATCATATCAGAAAAGGGTCAATTTGTTGGATATCCAAAAGATAGTTTTGGATATTATTTTTATTTGCCTACATCACAAAAGGTTATGGTAAGTAGAGATGCCACATTTCTTGAACAATAGTTTGTTCAAGAAGGAGGCAAAGGAAGGCAAATAGAGTTAGAATTGGAGAATTCTGACCATCTAACAGATCAGATGGATATAGATCCATCTAGTCAACCTATATCTATTGATGAAACATTTACAGCTGTTCCTTGTAGAACAACCAGGGTATCTCACCCACCAGTGAGATATGGTTTCCTTCATGAAGAAGAGCAAGAGTTGTCTACTCATGAAGAAGTAGATCATAGAGATGATCCACTTACTTATGAAGAAGCTATATCAGATATAGACTCTTCAAAATGGATTGATGCAACGAAATCCGAGATTGATTCCATGTATAAGAATCAAGTTTGGGATCTTGTTGACCCACCTGAAGGTATTATACCTATAGGGAACAAATGGATTTTCAAGAAGAAAATTGGTTCTAATGGAAAGGCAGAGATCTATAAAGCAAGGCTAGTAGCGAAAGGATTTCGCCAAGGCAAGGAATCGACTATGAGAAGACTTTCATGCCTGTCGCCATGCTTAAATTAATTAGAATTCTATTAGCAATAGCTGCATACTATGATTATGAGATTTGGCAGATGGATATCAAAACAGTTTTTCTCAATGGATACATTGAAGAAAATATTTTCATGGAACAACCTAGGGGTTTTGAATCCCAAGATGGTTTCAAAGTGCGCAAGCTAAAGCGATCTATTTATGGGTTAAAACAAACTTCGAGGAGTTGGAACATCTATTTTGATGAAGCCATTAAGTCATTTGGTTTTATCAAAAATAAGGATGAGCCATGTGTATATAAGAAGGTTAGTGATAGTGCTATCACTTTCCTTGTCTTATATGTGGATGACATTTTAATGATGGGTAATGACACAGGTATGTTGACAACTGTAAAGATATGGTTATCAAATACATTCTCCATGAAAGACTTAGGGGAGGCAACCTAAATTCTTGGGATTCATATATATAGAGATAGAGAGAAAAGAATAATTGGTTTATCCCGAAGTCTATACTTGGAACAGGTATTAAAGATGTTTAACATGCTTGATTCCAAGAAAGGATTGTTACCAGTGAGACATGGTATCCACCTTTCTAAGGAGATGTCTCTAAAGACACCTAAAGAAAGAGATAAAATGGCCAGGATTCCATATGCTTCGGCTATTGGAAGTTTGATGTATGCAATGTTGTGTACTAGGCCGGATATCGCGTATGTTGTTGAAGGAACGGAAGCGTGAAAAACACAAGTTTATACCATTGACTTCAAAAATTTTCACCTAGGGTCACATGCATCATGCAAGATTTATTTTTATCTATTTGATTTCAATGATAAACAACATATTAAAACTCTTTTAATATGTTTTTGGATCTGTATTTGCCATTTAAGATTTTAAAATTAATCAGATTAATTTTAGAACCCTAGATTAAATCAAGAACGATTACACTAACCTCTTGATGTACTGCAGCGTGTCTGCGCCTTTGAGATTCGTCTTCAGGACACCAGATGTTGTCCCTCTAGCTTGTCCACACCAAGAACACCTATGGCAGCCCTTGAATCGCTTCTAAAGCTTTTTCTATTAATTAAAAATTCAAGTTCTGCCTTTTAAGAGATTAGAGATGTAAACAGGACACTAGAAACAATTTCTAGCGTTCTTAATTCAAGAGATTGATGGCTAATCTCTTTGAATTGATGAGAGATGAAGAAGAATAGAGGGAGGGCTGCAAAATTTGCGTGACAAAGGAGTGTGGCTACTGGTTGTATTTTATTTTCTCATAACAACACTTAAATAGCTAGGTTAACACATTAAACCCTTGCCACATGTCACCCTTTGATTAGCTCTAGGTTTAAGTGACCCAATCACATTGTGCCAAGTGTCAAACCTATATTTAATCTTGATTTTAATCATCTTACATGATTAAAAAACATTTGGCAAGCTTATGTGTTATGCCATGTGTCACCATCTCATGGTGCCACGTGTCACACTGCAAAATGACCAAACTGCCCCTGTGTCTTAATTTTGAGTTCTTAACCCAAAATAATTATTTTCTTCTTTTAATTAATTTATATCAAATATAAATTAATTAATTAATCTCTATTAATTAATTTCTCATTAATTAAATTCATATTTAAACACTTTAAATATAAATTTAACTTATATTATACATCCAATAATCTAGATTTGGTTTCAAGTCATGCTAGGGACTTTGCAATCTAATTGCAAACCAAACCTATTTAATTAATCAATTAAACTCTTTAATTAATTAATTAAATCATATTTAATTAGGTGATAACTTGTGTATGTGTGTGACTAACTAGGCTCATCACTAATTGGCAATGAGACATGATATCAACTCTTAATATCATCAGAACTCTTTCTTACTATAAATGATTTCTCTAAATCATTTTATGAACCTCATAGACCATGGTTAACACCTAGCATAGCATGCCATGGCCACCCAATTAGTAATAAGGTTTACCTTAAATGAACCTATAATCATATGTTACCATGCACTAGAATCTCTGTTACAAAATCCCAACTCAAATTGCCGAGTCATGGTTTATGTCAAACTCCATTTGCTATGAATATTATGTTCTCTTTTAATTCCAGTTCTTGATTAAAAGATTTTCTCATCGAAACTCTTTTACGAATAAATCTATATCTGTCTGGCCAGAACTTGAAAAATCAAGAACAATTAAATGAACATAGGATTTTATCTCTATTTACTTAGAGGAACATATTCCATCTTGATCAAAACCTACCTCCATATATAACTAGTAGGAGACAACAGATGCCCATATACCCATACAGTACAAGTGTGAAAGCGATATCAAACTCAAACTACCTATATACGGATAAGCTGTGCTATCTCGTGTCTAAAGATTATATGCACTAATATGATTTATGACAAAACATTGACAAGAGTAAACTCCATGTGCTTGTCATAAGTGTCACTGGTTCGGCCTACTTATCATTTATAAGTGCCTATCATGTTTGTTATATGGCATGAGACTCACCATTCCATCTTATTTATATCTCATATAAATAACTTGGGAACAAACATGAATACAATCTTTCTGGATAAGTCATGTCCTTATTATGAAGTATCCTCGATTGTGAACCTATTTATGATACTTCGTGCTAGAAATATTGTCACTCATATTCTTAACAACTTAAGAATAATATTTCTAACAAAATATCAATGGACCTTTTCTATTACACATAAATATATTATGTAAACGGAAAAGTGGAAATGCCTTTTATTAATAAAAATATGTACAAGATACATACTAAATGATATGCTCTAGGGCATACTACTAACAATTGTTAGTTTGACTAGCAGATATCAATCCAATCCAGGTTTTATGACCTGAATCTTATACCGATGGAAAGCTGAGACATAGCCCTAAAACTTTTATGAAGAAAACAAACCCAAATTCTAACCATAACCTATCCAAAAAGTCACTTGCAGTCAACCCACTAAAACTGCCAAAATCCAGAAAATGCCCAGAATTCTGGATAACACCAAATCCTGTCAGCCATGTTCAAATGGCCACAACTTGAGCTAAAAAACTCCAAATGGAGTGATTCAAAAAGGGAAATAAAGTAAGGCAATAAGGAACAACTTTGATGAAGAACACTTAGCCAAATTCTCACAATAACCAGACAAATGGAACAGTAAAAAATAGGGGACCAAAACTAAAAAATTGTAATTTCTCTTAGGAGACTTAGAAATTGAATTGGCAATCAATGCTAATAAAATTAACACCCAAAATGTGGTATATGGGTGAAATTAGAACTAATAAACTTATTAATCATAAGAAAGTCAACAAATTGACTTGAATAGTGCTATGAATAGTGCCACCATACACAAAAATGTGAAAGATCCGAAATTTATAAACCGTAATAGGTAGGATAAGTCTGCAAAGAAATTGTTGGAATTTAAGTATTAGAAATGGATACTGAAGCACTTTAAATTTATGTGTTTCAGTTGGAAAGGGATATTCGAAGGAGAAACGAAAGTTTGAGTAAATTAAGTCGACAAAAGAGGTTTTTGCACAACTAGTTTTTAATTGAATTTGTTTTGAATATTTTACGTAATTAAATGATTTTATTTTTCCTTATGCACTATGTTTATCAATTATGGAATTTATTTCAATGATTATTGAAATTGGTATAGCAAGCATGAGTTTAGTTTTGTGAAATATTATTTCAACAATTATTGAATATTGTTTTGGACTGGATAAATTATGTTTTGAATTGTGACGGGCAATTTGCAAGAATAAAATACAAAATTTTGTTTTGGATTGCGATGAGCATAAAAAAATTATGGAATTGATATTGAATTAATATTATGTTGTGATTTATGCTCATAAAAAGGATAAAGAAATGCATGATATGGTTTTATATCTCACTATAGATGCTTGACTAGGTTATTACCTGTCTCTATATCATTTGTTGTTGAGACAATGGAGTTAGCTTTGTTTTGTTTTGAATACCATGGTATGTGCACAGGGTTAGATCCTCCTCTTATTAGAGGTTAGATCTAAGTATTTGTTATGGACCCGTCAGAAGTTGCATTATTGTGTTGTGTACTGTGCACGATGATTTGACCTCCCTGACCATAGGGAGTTAGAATCACCCCGAAGATGGCCCTTTCAAATTAGTCTTGCATAGTTAGTGAGATAAAGAATGGGTTTTGTTTGATAAGAAATAGTGATTTTAAATGAGATTGTGCACAAATAATTTTGTTAAAATAATTGTTTATTTCTATAATTGCAGGAATTATTTTTATTCAAGGTTATTTTAACAAGTGACTAGTACTATTGGCAATGAAAATTTTGACATTTAGAAATTGGTTAAGTTTCGAGATTCCAAAATTTTTGGTATAATTATTGTCAATGTATATTGTATTACATTTTAAATTATAGTTGTGCTCCACTGAGTTCACTACTCAGCTGTCGCAGGTGAGAATAGAGATAGAGCAGTTGAGTGAGATTCCTGCAGCTGCACCTTGAAGACTGCTTGTGACTAGTCTCAGGTATATTATAGGTATACCCTCGTATATTAGATTTTGATTATGCATATAAATATATGTGTGTAAATTATTTGAGCAGTTGTACAAAAACTTTTGTAATATTATTTTAGTATGTAATGAAATGCAAATTATTGTAATGTCCAAACTTATTTTTCAGTTTTGTAATGAATGTAAATTAATTTTTCTTTAGTGGAATATTAATGCAGTGATTTAATATTATTTTTAAAGACAATTGAATTGAGAATTTTTTTGAATTATAGAATTGGGAGAAATGATGTTGATTTGTGTTGTGGAAGTGGTTGATTTTGATGAAATGAATTATTGGAAGTGTTTTTACAGGTGTTTGAAGAGCTATTTTTCCCAAATATAGACGGCACTCTGCCAAAAATTTTCCAAAATTTGTGTAAAAATAAAAATGTACAAAAATTTTAACTAGTCTTTAAACTTCAAATAAAAGTTTTTAATTCCTACTAAAAGTGCTCGCCACCTTCAAAAAGTAAGAAAATTGTTTTAAAATCTCTTGTAGTATATTTAATGGGTTACCAGTAAGTGAAGTACGATAATTTATTAGATGTACTATGGGATCATGTTACATCTTCCTGAGGGGTAGGGTGTGATATAACATGACATGAAAAAATATGAATAGAATATGATTATGTTGATAGGTAAATATTGGAACTCGCCATATGCTAATAAAACAGAGGAGGCTCTGTCCGGGTCTCCACAGAAATAAATTGTGATAAAAAAAAAGTTACCACATGTTTTTTATGAAGTTTAAAATTAACAATGGACAGGGCTCTGGCACTGAATGTGGCACACTTTACTCGGTTACACTGTAGATAGGTGAGGAGCGTCACAGATTTAGCTAGAGAAATGCAACGAGAGGAAGCTTTTTGGTTCCCAAAGTCTCAACAAACTTGGCTTAAATTAGGTGATAAAAGCACATCTTTTTCCCATGCTCAAGTTATTTAAAGGAGAAGAAGGAATTTTATTGAGGCTATTCAAAACACTAATGGAGATTGGAATTATCATTATGATAATGTTGAAGGAACGGAAGCGTGAAAAACACAAGTTTATACCATTGAATTCAAAATTTTTCACCTAGGGTCACATGCATCATGCAAGATTTATTTTTATCTATTTGATTTCAATGATAAACAACATATTAAAACTCTTTTAATATGTTTTTGGATCTGTATTTGCCATTTAAGATTTTAAAATTAATCAGATTAATTTTAAAACCCTAGATTAAATCAAGAACGATTACAATAACCTCTTGTTGTACTGCAGCGTGTCTGCGCCTTTGAGATTCGTCTTCAGGACACCAGATGTTGTCCCTCTAGCTTGTCCACACCAAGAACACCTATGGCAGCCCTTGAACAGCTTCTAAAGCTTTTTCTATTAATTAGAAATTCAAGTTCTGCCTTTCAAGAGATTAGAGATGTAAACAGGACACTAGAAACAATTTCTAGCGTTCTTAATTCAAGTAATCTCTTTGAATTGATGAGAGATGAAGAAAAATAGATGAAAACCCTCAAAGTGGCGTGACAAAGGAGAGGAGTGGCTGCTGGTTGTATTTTATTTTCTCATAACAACACTTAAATAGCTAGGTTAACACATTAAACCCTTGCCACATGTCACCCTTTGATTAGCTCTAGGTTTAAGTGACCCAATCACATTGTGCCAAGTGTCAAACCTATATTTAATCTTGATTTTAATCATCTTACATGATTAAAAAAAAACATTTGGCAAGCTTATGTGTTATGCCATGTGTCACCATCTCATGGTGCCACGTGTCACACTGCAAAATGACCAAAATGCCCCTGTGTCTTAATTTTGAGTTCTTAACCCAAAATAATTATTTTCTTCTTCTAATTAATTTATATCAAATATAAATTAATTAATTAATCTCTATTAATTAATTTCTCATTAATTAAATTCATATTTAAACACTTTAAATATAAATTTAACTTATATTATACATCCAATAATCTAGATTTGGTTTCAAGTCATGCTAGGGACTTTGCAATCTAATTGCAAACCAAACCTATTTAATTAATCAATTAAACTCTTTAATTAATTAATTAAATCATATTTAATTAGGTGATAACTTGTGAATGTGTGTGACTTACTAGGCTCATCACTAATTGGCAATGAGACATGATATCAACTTTTAATATCATCAGAACTCTTTCTTACCATAAATGATTTCTCTAAATCATTTTATGAACCTCATAGACCATGGTTAACACCTAGCATAGCATGCCATGGCCACCCAATTTGTAATAAGGTTTACCTTAAATGAACCTATAATCATATGTTACCATGCACTAGAATCTCTCTGTTACAAAATCCCAACTCAAGTGAGTCATGGTTTATGTCAAACTCCATTTCCTATGAATATTATGTTCTCTTTTAATTCCAGTTCTTGATTAAAAGATTTTCTCATCGAAACTCTTTTACGAATAAATCTATCTGTCTGGCCAGAACTTGAAACATCAAGAACAATTAAATGAACATAGGATTTTATCTCTATTTACTTAGAGGAACAGATTCCATCTTGATCAACACCTACCTCCATATATAACTAGTAGGAGCCAACAGATGCCCATATACCCATACACAGTACAAGTATGAAAGCAGTATCAAACTCAAACTACCTATATACAAGATAACTGTGCTATCTCAGGTCTAAAGATTATATGCACTGATATGATTTATGACAAAACATTGACAAGAATAAACTCCATGTGCTTGTCATAAGTGTTACTGGTTCGGCCTACTTATCATTTATAAGTGCCTATCATGTTTGTTATATGGCATGAGACTCACCATTCCATCTTATTTATATCTCATATAAATAACTTGGGAACAAACATGAATACAATCTTTCTGGATAAGTCATGTCCTTATTATGAAGTATCCTTGATTGTGAACCTATTTATGATACTTCGTGCTAGAAATATTGTCACTCATATTCTTAACAACTTAAGAATAATATTTCTAACAAAATATCAATGGACCTTTTCTATTACACATAAATATATTATGTAAACGGAAAAGTGGAAACACCTTTTATTAATAAAAATATGTACAAGATACATACTAAATGATATGCTCTAGGGCATACTACTAACAATCTCCCACTAGCACTAGATCCATTCATTACAATATCTTAGACCTATCTTCTCAAGATGTCGGTCTAACTGAGTTTGTGACATAGGCTTAGTGAATGGATCAGCTGGATTTTCAGCTGATGCTATTTTCTGCATGGCTACATCGCCTTGCCCAACTATATCTCTGATAATGTGGTAGTGCCTTTCTATGTGTTTGGATTTCTGGTGAGACCTTGGTTCCTTAGCTCAGATGATTGCTCCATTATTGTCACGATTGTAGAGGAACTGGCGACTCAATGGAAGGAACTACGTAAGTTCTCATGAACTTCTTTATCCAAAGCGACTTCCTTTGCGGCATCGATGCGAGAATATACTCGACTTACGTAGTGGAATCTGCAATCGTGCTCTGTTTGGAACTCTTCCAACCGATCGCACCTCCATTACAAATGAACTCATATCCGCAGGTAGACTTTCTATCATCGATATCGATTGGAAATTAGAATCGTATAACCATCCAATTGCAAGTCTCCACCTCCATAAATCAAGAATAAATCCTTAGTTCTTCTCAAGTACTTAAGGATATTCTTGATGACTATCGATGTTCCAAACCTGGATTGGATTGATACCGCTAGTCAAACTAACGAGATATGCGATATCCAGGCCTAGTACACAACATTGCATACATTAAACTTCCAATAGCCAAGCATATGGAATCTGGCCATCTTATCTCTTTCTTCAGGTGTCTTTGGAGACATCTCTTTAGAAAGATGGATACCATGTCTCACTGGTAACAATCCTCTCTTGGAATCAAGCATGTTAAACCTCTTTAACTCCTTTTCCAAGTATAGACTTTGGGATAAACCAATTATTCTTTTCGCTCTATCTCTATAGATGCGAATCCCAAGAATATAGGTTGCCTCCCCTAAGTCTTTCATGGAGAATGTATTTGACAACCATACCTTTATAGTCATCAACATACCTGTGTCATTACCCATCAATAGTATGTCATCCACATATAAGACAAGGAAAGTGATAGCACTGTCACTAACCTTCTTATATACACATGGCTCATCCTCATTTTTGATAAAATCAAAGGATTTAATGGCTTCATCAAAACGGATGTTCCAACTCCTCGAAGCTTGTTTCAACCCATAAATGGATCGCTTTAGCTTGCATACCTTGGAACCATCTTGGGATTCAAATCCCTTAGGTTGTTCCATGAAAATGTTTTCTTCAATGTATCCATTGAGAAAAGCTTTTTTGACATCCATCTGCCAAATCTCATAATCATAGTACGCAGCTATTGCTAATAAAATCCTAATTGATTTAAGCATGGCAATAGGCGAGAAAGTCTCCTCATAGTCGATTCCTTGCCTTTGGCGAAACCCTTTCGCTACTAGCCTTGCCTTATAGGTCTCTACCTTTCCATCAGAACCAATTTTCTTCTTGAAAACCCATTTGTTCCCTATAGGTACAATACCTTCAGGTGGGTCAACAAGATCCCAAACTTGATTCTATACATGGAATCAATCTCGGATTTCATAGCATCAATCCATTTTGAAGAGTCTATATCTGATATAGCTTCTTCATAGGTAAGTGGATCATCTCCATGATCTACTTCTTCATGAGTAGACAACTCTTGTTCTTCTTCATGAAGAAAACCATATCTCACTAGTGGGTGAGATACCCTGGTTGTTCTACGAGGAACAGCTGTAGATGTTTCATCAACGGGTATTGGTTGACTAGATGGATCTATATCCATCTGATCTGTTAGTTGGTCAGAATTCTCTAATTCTAGCTCTATTTGCCTTCCTCTGCCTCCTTCTTGAACAAACTGTTGTTTAAGAAATGTGACATCTCTACTTATCACAACCTTTTGTGAAGTAGGCAAATAAAAATAATATCCAAAACTATCTTTTGGATATCCAACAAATCGACCTTTTTCTGATCTGGTCTCCAATTTATCGGTGTTGACTTTTGATATAAGTGGACAACCCCAAATCTTAACATGCTTAAGACTTGGTTTTCTTCCATGCCATATCTCATAAGGTGCGGAAGAAAGCGATTTTGATGGAATCCTATTCGAATATACAAAGTGATTCTAATGCAAATCCCCAAAAGAAGATTGGCATATCGGTATAGCTCATCATACTACGTACCATATCCAATAGGGTACGATTTCTCCTTCAGATACACCATTCATTTGTGGCGTTCTGGAGTCGGTGAGAAACAATGCCATGCTCTCTCAAGTATTCATCAAATTCAGTACTCAAATATTCACCTCCATGATCTGATCGAAGAGCTTTAATACTCTTTCCTGTTTGATTTTCTACTTCAGATTTAAATTCTTTGAACTTTTCAAAGGATTCATGTTTGTATTTCATCAAATACAAATACCCAAACCTTGATTTATCATCAGCAAAGGTAATAAAATAATGAAAACCCCTCTAGCCATTTCTTTAAATAGACCACATACATCACTATGTATTAGCTCCAAAATATTTTCAGCTCTTAGCCCTTGTCCAACAAAGGGTGATCTAGTCATTTTTCCCTGAAGGCAAGATTCACAAGTTGGAGTAGGCTCAGAGCCCAATGAGGATAGAATCCCCATTTTCTCCAGTTTTGCAATCCTATCTTCTGCAACATGACATAACCTTAAGTGCCAAATATATTTTGAACTTGAGTTGGTTTTCACCATGGCATTGCATTCATTTAGATTGCTATACTCTGGCCAGTGGAAACACTTTCTTACTGGCAATGGAAACACTTTCCTGTTGGCAGTGGAAACACTTTCCTTTGCCTTTGTCAGCTTTGGTCTTCCTTTTCTGTTTAGCTATTTTCTTGGAAGGACCAGGAATCTGATGTTTCTTTTTCTTATTGCCCTTCTTCTTGTTGGACTTTCCAGCAGAAGAAGATGCAATCAAAGCTACCTCTTTTCCTTTATTGCCTGGTATATTCTTTTGGGCAATAACCAGCATGTTGAGTAAACCAGCTAAGGTGCATTCCTGTTTAGTCATATGGAAATTTGTCACAAAATTCCCAAAAGACTTAGGAAGGGACTGAAGGATCAAATCCGTCTGTAGTTGGAAATCCATGTTGAAGTCAAGATGTTCCAACTGCTCAATCAGCCGAATCATCTTGTGGACATGATCCCCAACATTCTGTCCCTCAGACATCCTCATATGGAATAGCTGTCTAGATATCTCATACCTAGCATTCCTGCTGTGCTCACCATCACCATACAACTCTTGTAGGTGAAGGAGGATCTCACTCGCACTCTGCATGTTCTCATGTTGCTTCTGTAACTCATTACTCATGGAAGCAAGCATGTAACACTTAGCTCTCATATCATGCTCCTTCCACTTGTCCAAAGTTTCATGTTCCTCTTGTGTGGCCTCTGGAGGTAAGGGACCAGGAACATTTGAATCTAGAACATATCCTATATGTTCAAGGTTCAGGACAAGTTTCAAATTTCTTAGCCAATTAGACAGATTAGGTCCTGTCAACCTATTTTGATCAAGTATGCTTGCAAGGATATTAGATGGTGGTGGTTGTTTTGTGCTCATTTTTATCAGAAAATTAACTGCAGAAAATAACCAGATTAATTAGTAAATGTATCATGTAATTAACCAAAATGATTATGGTCTTTTAATCAAATTGGTCCTCCCACTAACTTAGCGAATCCTACACTTCCAAAGTAGAAAACGGAAATCCTAGTTGGATGGATTTCTAGTGGGTGATTGAATTCTTATAATTCTATTGATCATCCTCAGGTACATCCATTATTGGAATTACAATAAACTATAAGTGAGCAACTCCTTACCCATCACATCTCATGTGAGGTTCAATCCTTTACCTAGCCCCTAATGCTCAAAATCTCAGGTACATCCATTATTGACTTATCTTGCATTAGTTAAGTTGATCCCATTGAGCCAGTAATTATGCAAATAATTTTAATGTCCTCAGGTACATCCAATATTGGCCACTAAACCATTTACATATTTACAACATCTCATGCTTAACAATTATTCTTAAGAAAATCTCTTAAATTAATTTCATTTTATGCAACTATTTAAAATTTCTTAAAATAATTGCCCCAATGGAGGGCCTATGTTATAATTACTTTAATTATAGCATTTCCAACTTAATCATTTGTTTGGAAGATTTTATGGTCATTCTAATTACTATTAAGGTCTCACTTTGCACATTATCCATTTAGCATGCATATATCATATAATTGCATACATTCCCATACATCTCATGCATTCATGGATAAGCAGTAAATATGGTATGATCATGGACTTTCTAAGGGATTCAATTCTGAGCCACCAAGAATTGAATCAGGGCATTCCTAGGTGCATTTCATTCATTCATTCATTTTACAAGAGTTGCTGAAGGAGTACATAATCAACACTTGATCTTGAATTCCTCCTTTGGTCCCACCAATGCTCTTGACCTCCTTGAACTTCTTGCAATCCAATATTACATGGTAATCCTTGGCATACCAAGGCGAATTTACAAGAACTTAAATAAATAAAATTACAACCCAAAAATTATTACAAACTTAATAATACATGCCCAAAATAAATTAAAATAAATTAATTAATTTACAATCCCAAAGAAACATAAAAGAAATAAATCCAATCACATTGGTCTTTTATAGTCCATGATCATCCATCATGCATATCACTATTTAACAATTAAATAAAACATACATACTTAAATTAAATTTGAATATCTCATATTCAACTTAAAAATCCAGATTTGAATATGATTCAAATAAATTTAAAAATTCAGATTTGAATCTCATTCAAATAAATTTAAAAATTCAGATTTGAATCACATTCAAACAACTTTAAAAATTCAGATTTGAATCACAATCAAACAATTTTTAAAAAATCAGATTTGAATCACATTCAAATATTTTTAAAAAAATCAGATCTGAATTTTATTCAATCAATTTTAAAAAATCAGATTTAAATATGATTCAAACAACTTTAAAAATTTAGATTTGAATCACATTCAAACAACTTTTAAAATTCAGATTTGAATCACATTCAAACAATTTTTAAAATTCTGATTTGAATCATAATTTAATTGTGTGATAAAAATTCTAATTAAACAATTTAATTAGACATAAAATGGATCTTAGATCATACAACAATTGCACATTCACCATCCATTTACCTTTGCACACCATTGTGATGCATCAACCATGCACACCATGGTGTTCATCATTTGTGCCCCCACCATGACTTTGCAACCAGCAATAAACTTTTGATCTCATGATCAAACACACAATTAAATCATATAAACATCAATCTAAATGGCAAATATAGTGGCTCTGATACCAATTGAAGGAACGGAAGCGTGAAAAACATAAGTTTATACCATTGAATTCAAAATTTTTCACCTAGGGTCACATGCATCATGCAAGATTTATTTTTTATCTTTTTGATTTCAATGATAAACAACATATTAAAACTCTTTTAATATGTTTTTAGATCTGTATTTGCCATTTAAGATTTTAAAATTAATCAGATTAATTTTAGAACCCTAGATTAAATCAAGAACGATTACACTAACCTCTTGATGTACTGCAGCGTGTCTGCGCCTTTGAGATTCGTCTTCAGGACACCAGATGTTGTCCCTCTAGCTTGTCCACACCAAGAACACCTATGGCAGCCCTTGAACAGCTTCTAAAGCTTTTTCTATTAATTAGAAATTCAAGTTCTGCCTTTTAAGAGATTAGAGATGTAAACAGGACACTAGAAACAATTTCTAGCATTCTTAATTCAAGTAATCTCTTTGAATTGATGAGAGATGAAGAAAAATAGATGAAAACCCTCAAAGTGGCGTGACAAAGGAGAGAAGTGGCTGCTGGTTGTATTTTATTTTCTCATAACAACACTTAAATAGCTAGGTTAACACATTAAACCCTTGCCACATGTCACCCTTTGATTAGCTCTAGGTTTAAGTGACCCAATCACATTGTGCCAAGTGTCAAACCTATATTTAATCTTGATTTTAATCATTTTACATGATTAAAAAAACATTTGGCAAGCTTATGTGTTATGCCATGTGTCACCATCTCATGGTGCCACGTGTCACACTGCAAAATGACCAAAATGCCCCTGTGTCTTAATTTTGAGTTCTTAACCCAAAATAATTATTTTCTTCTTCTAATTAATTTATATCAAATATAAATTAATTAATTAATCTCTATTAATTAATTTCTCATTAATTAAATTCATATTTAAACACTTTAAATATAAATTTAACTTATATTATACATCCAATAATCTAGATTTGGTTTCAAGTCATGCTAGGGACTTTGCAATCTAATTGCAAACCAAACCTATTTAATTAATCAATTAAACTCTTTAATTAATTAATTAAATCATATTTAATTAGGTGATAACTTGTGAATGTGTGTGACTTACTAGGCTCATCACTAATTGGCAATGAGACATGATATCAACTTTTAATATCATTAGAACTCTTTCTTACCATAAATGATTTCTCTAAATCATTTTATGAACCTCATAGACCATGGTTAACACCTAGCATAGCATGCCATGGCCACCCAATTTGTAATAAGGTTTACCTTAAATGAACCTATAATCATATGTTACCATGCACTAGAATCTCTCTGTTACAAAATCCCAACTCAAGCTGGAGTCATGGTTTATGTCAAACTCCATTTCCTATGAATATTATGTTCTCTTTTAATTCCAGTTCTTGAATTCAAAGATTTTCTCATCGAAACTCTTTTACGAATAAATCTATCTGTCTGGCCAGAACTTGAAACATCAAGAACAATTAAATGAACATAGGATTTTATCTCTATTTACTTAGAGGAACAGATTCCATCTTGATCAACACCTACCTCCATATATAACTAGTAGGAGCCAACAGATGCCCATATACCCATACACAGTACAAGTGTGAAAGCAGTATCAAACTCAAACTACCTATATACAAGATAACTGTGCTATCTCAGGTCTAAAGATTATATGCACTGATATGATTTATGACAAAACATTGACAAGAATAAACTCCATGTGCTTGTCATAAGTGTCACTGGTTCGGCCTACTTATCATTTATAAGTGCGTATCATGTTTGTTATATGGCATGAGACTCACCATTCCATCTTATTTATATCTCATATAAATAACTTGGGAACAAACATGAATACAATCTTTCTGGATAAGTCATGTCCTTATTATGAAGTATCCTCGATTGTGAACCTATTTATGATACTTCGTGCTAGAAATATTGTCACTCATATTCTTAACAACTTAAGAATAATATTTCTAACAAAATATCAATGGACCTTTTCTATTACACATAAATATATTATGTAAACGGAAAAGTGGAAACGCCTTTTATTAATAAAAATATGTACAAGATACATACTAAATGATATGCTCTAGGGCATACTACTAACAAATGTTAAGGCGGTGGCTATGTAATACTGCTCTCATATTTATACCACTTGTCATCCTATCATCAATGATGATATGTTGCCCAATTTTAGCCCATGGGTCACACCGCACATGAATAATGAGTTGATCTAGCCTATTTCTATGCAGAGTTCAAAAAGGCAGTTTTTCCTATTATTCCCTCCAAAGCTCCTAGAGCAGATGGTTTCACTGGCCTATTCTACCAAACTTATTGGCACATTTTAAGGGAAGATATGACAACAGTTGTTCTTAAATTTTTCAATATTGATAAAATTCTTCAAGCCTTTAATCATACAATGCTTTCTCTTAGCCCTAAGGTAAAAAATGTGCATACTATGAAGGATCTTCGCTCTATCGGCTTGTGCTAAGTGTTTTATGAGATTATTTCTAATATCTTTGTAATACCCGGCATTTTCGATGTCAGTATATCTATCCTTGACGGACTATTTTGGTAGAAATTTAAAATTTCATTGACAAGGGAGTGACGATAAGATATGAAAATATGTTTATATATGTGTGTGTTTAAGATATTCAAAATGCTATTAAAAATAAAGTATTTTAAAGGTTTTCATCCCTAAAAGTTTTTTAGTGTTTATTTTGGGTAGAAAAAACTTTGGTGGCTGAAGGATGGACTTTCGACAATCGAAGTCATTTTTATAGTTCAAATGCCCATTTGGATAAAACGAACTTCAGCAGCTGAAAGTCGCTCGACTGTCATGGTTATAAAAAGGACCAAGGCCCATTTTTTCTGCCAAAACACTTGGGTTTTCTCTGCTTCTCTCTCTCTCAACTGCTAGAGCATACAAGGAGCTCTTTGAAGAGATTTCCTTGTGTTTTTCAAGATCTGGAGGTAGATTCTTCCATTTTGAAGTTTAAGAGAGGAGATTCAAGCTTTGGGGCTTTGATTCTCTCACCTCCAAGCTCTAAGAAAAAATTTAACATTCTTTTCTTCTTGATCTAATGGTAAATTTAAGAAAGTTAATGAGAGATTAGGTTTTTATAACTTGAATTTCATGAAATTATATTTTTAAGATGAGTTTTAGGAATTTATGCATGTTAGGGTTAGGGTTTTGTGATTTTGTATTGAAATTGCATGTTTTCTTATTAGATTAGTTATGTTTAAGTGTTAATGGCCTTAAATGGCTTGTTCCCATTGATGGATTTGAAGAAATTCATAAATATGTTATATTGGGTTTGGGGAAAGTCTAGGATTTGAGTTTTTTGTTAATGTCTATGCATATTAAGTATGATTTCAAGTTGTTTTAGGCCCTAGAGATGTGTATATGTGTTTGGATTTAGTTTTGGAACTTTAGAGGGAGTTTGGGTGTTGATGGGAGAAGCATTTTACAGGTTTTTGACTTGGGAATTCTGGAAATTCCTAGGTTTAACTGCCAAAAACCAAAGGTTCAATAGTTAAAGCATGCAGTTTCTTAGAAAATGTAGAAATATGCCCAAAATAGGCACCTGATGTTCTAAGGTTTGGCACCCGAAGCCTAAGACTCCAATAGTCGAACTTGGTTACTTTATTTCTCCTTAAATTCCAAGGTTCCAAAACCCAATTACGTGGTTCTTAAGGGCCTAGAATATGATGTTTATTGTGCGTATAGATTTTTAAAACCTTGTATAGCTCTTTAGGGTCCGATTTTAAAGGATCAAGCATGAGTTACTCAGAAGTTTAAGGATCTGAGGATAGGTACCATTCGAGTTAGGTGGTTGATAGGCTATAAGAGGTGAGTAACTCTAACGTTAATAAAATGGATATTATTTAAAGTTAATTTATGATCATCCTCATGTGTAATGTCATATTTATTTAGGATGTATGTATCTAGAACTCAAAGAGGTTGCAAAATTATATAATTATTATTAGTGTATTGATGAATGATGGATGACCCACTAACTCCCCCCATGTTTATGACTATGTTATATTATGTATATTATGGATCCATAAGAAAATCTCATGGGGAGATCTTTATGATGCCTCATTAGGGGGGATCTTTAAGTTGTCTCGGGTGCATGACACATGTCATATTTAAGCAAAAGTTTTGAGGAGCCTCTATATTAGCTTGACACATTGAATTTGGGGAGTCATTGCTGACAAGTCCATCCTACTTCCATCCTACTTAAAATGTTTGTGATGTGAAAACCCTTTGGATGATGCATTGCATATGTATGAAATGAATGATATAATTAATGTTGGTTAGTTTACTCACTGAGATTATTTAAGCTTATCCCTTTCCCCTAACCCCCAGATGTAGGTTTACAAGATTAAAAAAGATCCTTGAAGAGAGGTCATTAGAGATAGTTTTAGCACTTTTTTTTTTGTGTATAATGTATGGGTAGATGGACATGTATGATATGAATGGATTGTATCGTGCTGGTAATGATAGAAAATTGGAATTTATGTCAACTCTTTTAGGAGTGTTTACGTTAAACCATTATGCTTTAGTGCTTATATATGTTAAGGTTCAATTTATGAACCGATTCAAATTGTGAACCTCTTTTATGTTAAAAATGTTTACGCATGGATGAAAAGACTAAAGTGAATGGTTTATTATACATTTGAGTGCTGATAGTATAGATGTTGAAGGTATGTTCATAAGCTTTAGGCTTGCTACGAGTTTTGATAGCTTTAAGCTGACCCTATCCCTAGGGCCAGTAACGGTCTTTAGTTTGGGTCATTACAAAGTTTGTATCAAAGCCCTAGGTTAGATGAGTGGACTTAGATGCTAGTAAAAGTATAAAAGAGAGGTGAAAAGAAATATGTTGAAAATACATGTCCAGTAGGGTAGAGTCCCTGTATGTTATATGATGAATGTTATGTGTCTGTTAGGTTTCATGCTATGCCTGATTATATATTGTGTATTCATGTGACTTCACATGAACTTTTTATGTGTTTAACACTTCTTGTTTGCATTTAAAAATGTGAGGTTCAAAATAGTACGCTAGGTTAACCGGTGCTCCACCTGAGAATGAGGGTATTGGAGCACTACCCACCAACCCTATTGTCAGGGAGAGAGCAAGTAGAAACAAAAGGGAAGAATCTTCAAGAGGTCCTAGAAGGTGCTTTGAAGTCAACAGGAAGACTGCATATGCATTTAGAATATCTGTAGATGCACAAAGGGGTTTCATGTCTTCTCCCAACAGCATGAGAATCTTGAGTTTACAGGTATGGGGAGAGTGGGAAAAGATAGTTTTGTGTAAGGAGGAGATGAGTCAGAGTTTGTATCTCCTCCATAGCCAAAACCAGAGTATGGGTTTGGGTATCAATATCCTCAGTAAGGATGTTTTGGAAACCCTAGGTTTACGAGCTATCCCTAATATCCTTCTTTCATGCCCTACCCACCTTACTCCTTACTGTACAAGCCATGTCTCATGTACCCTCCTCAACAACACTCCCAAAGTTCTTCAACCACCATAGGAACTCAAAATCCCATGGAGGGAGTTACAAGAAAGCAAGTAACACCACCACCTCTTGCAGCCCCTACAGTTCCTACACAAGAGACCAAGATAGGTAGTCAAGGCAAGGTAAAAATGATGGATTACTTAAATCTGGATGATCCCAAGTGCAAGCTAGAAGATGATTCTTTCGAGTATGTTAAGGCTATCAAAATGATAGCTAATAAATTGGACGCCAGTGATAGTATGGCCATTCAGATGGCTGACTTTACCTTAAAATGTAAGAAGGTGAAGGAATGGTATAAGTCCTATGTTGTTGACAGGGTTGACAGTATGAACTAGTCTCAGTTTATGGCAGAGTTTACCAATTAGGCTTTCTCAGAAAGCTCTAGGGAACAAAAGGTGGTGGAGTTTGACCAATTGAGACAGACTGCTGATATGAGTGTTAATGAGTATATAGATAACTTTTTTGATCTTCTACAGTATGTGGGATAGAAGTATGACACTGATAGGAAGAAAGCGAAGAGGTACATTCTAAGGTTGCACTCTAGATACTCCTCATTGATTTTAGCTGTAGAAACCTATAGTAGATATTGCAGGAAAGATAAAGGTTGAAGATATCATTGAAGGGAGTCTGGAGCTAAAAAGTATAAAAGCTGAGCAATTTGTAATTCCTAAGGCTACAGATGCAAGGAGGTTTAGTTACTTAACCAAGACTATTTCCTCATCCGGAACTAAGAAAGATAAAGAATGGAAATTTAGCAAAAACTAATAGAAGAATAAGTTTTGGAGTAGAATCAAGTTAGGCCTTGGGGTAGGAAGCGAATCTAGTTCGGGATTAGATACCTCTGGTTGTGTCAGATATGGGAAGCTTCATCAAGGAATATGTAGGTTTGGAACCTCCTAATGCTACAGGTATGGTCAGGAAGGGCACATGTCTAGAGAATAACCTAACATGGAAGGGGTGGCTTCACAGTAGCAGATAGGGTCAGCTAGTATGGCTCAATAGGTAGTGAGACAAACTCCTACCATTTCGTCTTCAAGGAGGGGACAAGGCAGAGGATGAAGGTCTTCTTCCTCTATGATAGGCTCACAAGGGAGGGGTTTGACAGCACTAGCTCAAATTTTTACCATGACACAATAGGAAGCCAATACCTCTAACACTATGGTGTCAGGTAGTCTTTGCATTAGAAGTTTCAATGTGCATGTTTGGATGGATCCTGGTGTATTACATTCTTTTGTTAACCGCAAAGTTATTCTAAGATTAGGTTTAATAGTCTTGAGTTTGCAATGTTTATTACTTATTAATGGGCCCAAGTGTGATCCTTTAGTAACGGAGATGATTTGTTACACCTGTCCAATGATTTTGGAGGATAAGTGCTTTCCAACTAACCTGGTGATCCTAGAATTGATGGATTTTGATGTCATTCTAGGGATAAATTGGCTCTCAGCCAATTATGCTATCTTAGACTGTAAGAATAAGATAGTAAAGTTCAAAGGACAGGATGGGTCAGAGGTAATTTTTTAGGGAGATTAGACATCATTAATGAAGGGGATGATCTCTGTGATGCAAGCTAGAATGATGCTCCAAAAAGGATGTAGAGGGTTCCTAGCCCGTGTTAGAATGGTTATGGATAATAGAAGTAGACTAGGATCAGCTCCTATGGTAAGAGAGTTTTTATATGTGTTTTTAGAGGAACTACCTGGGTTCCTATCTGAGAGGGAGATAGATATTGAGATTGATATCGTGCTAGGTATCAGGACCATATCTATTCCTTCTTACAAGATGGCTCTTGTAGAGTTGAAAAAGTTAAGGAACAGCTATAGGAATTAGTGGATAAGGGATTCATCCGACTAAGTACTTCTCCTTGGGTGCTCTAGTATTATTTATAAAGAAGAAAGATGAATCCTTGAGGCTGTACATTGACTATAGGTAGTTGAATAAGGTTGCTATGAAGAACAAGTATCCTTTACCCCATATTAATGACTTATTTGATTAGTTAGCTGGAGCTAATTATTTTTCAAAAATTGATTTAAGGTCTGGATATCACCAGTTGAGGATTAAAGAGATAGATATTTGAAAGACTGGCTTTTAAATCAGATATGGGCATTATGAGTTTCTTGTGATGCCATTTAAGTTAATTAATGCCCTAGCTACACTCATAGATCTCATGAACGGGTGTTTAAGTTTTATCTGGATTACTTTGTGATCGTCTTTGTTAATGACATACTAGTGTACTCTAGAGGTCCTGAAGAGCATGCACAGCATCTAAGAATGGTTCTTTAAACATCAAGAGAGCATCAATTGTATGCCAAATTCTCCAAGTGTGAGTTCTGTCTAAACAGTAAATCCTTCTTTGGGCATATAGTGTCAGAGAATGGAATTGAAGTAGATCCTAGAAAGGTTAAAGCAATGAAATATTAGCCGAGGCCGACTACAGTGACTGAGATCAAGAGTTTCTTAGGTTTGGCAGGCTATTATAGGAGATTTGTACCTGATTTCTCTAAGATAGCTACTCCAATGACTAGGTTAACTCAGAAGAATAAGAAGTTTAAATAGAATGATGAATGTGAGGAGAGCTTTCAGAAGCTTAAGGAGTGTTTGTTTTCAACACTAGTACTAGCTCTGCCTATAGGCAATGAAGATTTTATGATTTATTGTGAAGCCTCTAGAGTGGGTTTAGGATGTGTTTTTATACAAAATGGAATAGTAATAGTTTATGCATCAAAACAGGTGAAGAAACATGAAGCTAATTGCCCTACTCATAACTTAGAAATGGTAGCCATAGTCTTTTCCCTAAAGATGTGGAGACATTATCTTTATGGAGCAAAATGTGAGATCTTCATAGACTACAAAAGTCTCTAGTACATCTTCAAGCAGAAAGAGTTGAATCTAAGACAAAAGACATGGGTAGAATTGCTTAGTAATTATGATTATACAATCTAGTACCATCCGAGAAAGGCAAATGTTATTGCAAATGTCCTTAGCCAAAAATCATTTGGCAATTTGGCTCATATATCTGCAGAACTAGCTGATTAGAGAAGGATTGCAGTTAGAGTTATCAGCTAAGGGTACCTGGATAGCTCAATGAAGGTGACACCAATGTACCTAAGGCAAATAGCAGAGAAATAGTGTAAAGACCTTGAGTTGGTAAAGATGGCAGAAGCAGTATAGAAAGGTAAGATCAATGAGCTCTATTTCAATAGAAAAGAAGTGGTAAGGTATGGCAACAGGTTATGTGTACCAAATGACATTAAACTCAAGGGAGATATTATGAGAGAAACTCATAATGCTATGTATAGTGTGCACCTTGGAGCCACCAAAATGCATCAATATTTAAAAAAGGTGTATTGGTGGCCTTCCATAAAGAAGGAGATTGTAGAATTTGTGTCTGCTTTCAGGTTTATCAGAGACTAAAGTTGAAGTATCAAAAGCCTGCAGGAATGCTCAAACTACTACCCATTCTAGAGTGAAAATGGGAAAATGTGGCCATGGATTTTATTGCGAGGTTACCAGTAGCCTACAATAGACATGACTCGATGTGGCTTATAGTGGACAAGTTGACCAAGACTATTTACTTTATTCCTATTAGAGCTAACTATTCTGTGGATAAGTTGGCTTAGGTTTATAGGGTAGAGATAATAAGGTTGCATGGAGCTCCAGTGACAATAGTCTTTAAAAAAGGACTGCAGTTCACATCAAGGTTTTTGTGCTATCTTCAAAATGAGCTAGGCACCAGGTTAGAATTTAGCACAGCTTTTCATCCTCCGATAGATAGATAGTTAAAAAGGATGATATAGACTTTAGAGGATATTCTAAGATGTGTGCACTTGACTTTGGAGAATCGTGGGAAAATTACTTTCCCCTAGTTGAGTTTGCATACAACAACAATTATTGCTTGTGCCTTACAATGGCACTGTATGAATCTCTGTATGGGAGAAAGTGTAAGTCTCCTATATGTTAGAAAGAAGTAAGTGAAAGAGCTTTAGCGGGAATGGAGTTGGTGGAAATCACCAATCAAGCCATGCCTTTAATCAGGCCAAGGTTAAAGACAGTAGCTAGTGGACAGAAGAGCTACACAGATCTTTGTAGGAGATAAGTGATTTTCTAGGAAGGGTCATGGCACTTTTAAAGATATATCCAATGAAGGTGTCATCCGGTTTGGAAAGAGAGGTAAACTAGCTCCGAGATATATTAGACCACATGAACTGCTGCAAAGGGTTAGGAATGTATCTTATAAGTTAGCTTTGCCACCAGAAACGGAGAAAATCCATTCAATGTTTCATATTTCTATGTTGAGGAAGTTTGTGTCAAATCTGAACAAGGTTATAAGTGAACCAGAATGGAAATTTCGAAAGATCTTTCTTATGTTGAGCAACCTATTTGGATTGTGGATACTCAGATAAGGAAGTTGAGGAACAAGGAGATACCTATGGTTAAGATATTATGGAATCACCATGACATGGAAGAGTGCATGTAGGAAGCTCATGACATCATGACACAATAATATCCCTGCCTTTTCTAGGTAAGTTATTTATGTTATGCTTGTTATGTTTTGTTTTAATGTGCTTGTTTTAACATTTAAGGATGAATGCTCTTAATGGGGGAGAATGTAATACCTACCATTTTTCGATGTTAGAATTTCTATTCTTGATGACTATTCTAGTGGAAATTTAAAATTTCACTAACAAGGGGATGGCAGTGAGATGTAAAAATATGTTTATCTATGTGTGTTTTTAAGTTGTTCAAAATGCTTTTAAAAATGAAAATGTTTTAAAGGTTTTTATCCCTAAAAGTTTTTAAGTATTTGTTTTGGGCAGGAGGAACTTTGGTAGCCGAAGGATGGACTTTTGTCAACCAAATTCTTTTTTATGGTTCAAACACCCATTTGGACAGAATGGACTCCAGTAGCCAAAAGTCCCTCAATTATCATGGGTATAAAAGGCACTAAGGTTTATTTTTTCTGCCAAAACACTTTGGTTTTCTCTCCTTCTCTCTTTCTTAACTGCTGGAGCATACAAGGAGCTCTTCAATGGGATTTCCTTGGGTTTTTCAAGATTTGGAGGTGGATTCTTCCATTTAAAAGTTTAGGAGAGTAGATTCAAGCTTTAGGGCTTTGATTCTCTCACCTCTAAGCTTCAAGAAAAGAGGTAATATTCTTTTCTTCTTGATCTAATAGGTAGATCTAAGAAAGTTGATGACAGATTAGATTTCTATAACTTCAATTTCATGAAATGTTATTTTTAAGACGCGTTTTGGGAATTTATGCAACTTAGGGTTAGGGTTTCGTGATTTTATATTGAAGTTATATGTTTTGTTATTAAGATAGTTATGTTTAAGTGTTAAGGGCCTTAAATGGCTAGTTTCCCTTAATGGATTTGAAGAAATCCTCATATATGCTATGTTAGGTTTGGAGAAAACCTAGGATTTGAGTTTTTGGTTAATGTATGTGGGCATTAAATATGCTTTCAAGTTGTTTTAAGCCTTAGAAACTTGTTTATATGGTTGGGTTAAGTTTTGGAACTTTGGAGTGAGTTTGGGTGTTGAAGGGAGAAGGATTCTGCAAGTTTTCAACTTGAGAATTTCAGCAGCTAAAGCATGTAGCTTCTCTAAAAATTTGAAAATTTTCCAAGTTCAGCAGCCGAAGCCCAAGACTCTGGTAGCTGAACTTGGTTCTACCTACTTTATTTCTCCTTTGATTGTAAGGTTCTAAAACCTAATTTCATTGCTCTTAAGAGCCTAGAATAAGATTTTTAATATGTATATGGAGTTTTAGAATCTTGTATTACCCTCTAGGGTCTAATTTTATAAGATCGGGCTTGAGGGACTCAAGAAGTTAATGATCCGAGGATAGCTATCATTTGAGTTAGATGGTTGATAGGTTGCAAGAGGTGAGTAATTCTAACCTTAATAAATGTAAACTATTAAATTTAATTTATGATCATCATCATGCATTATCTTATTTATTTGGGATGCATGTATCTAGAACATAAAGATGTTGCATAATTGCATAATTGATGTTGGTGTGTTGATGGATAAAGGATGACCCACTGACTCCTCCCATGTTTATGACTATGTTATGTTATGTTATGTATGTTACGAATCTATAAGTAAATCCTATGGGGAGATCTCTATGATGCCCGATCAAGGGAGATCTCTAAGTTGCCCTGAGTGCATGATACATCATGTTTAAGTGAAAGTCCTGAGGAGCTTCTGTATGAGCCAAACACATTGGATTTGGGGGCAACTGGTGACAAGTCCATCTTACGTGAAATATTTATGAAGTGAAAACCCATGTAAATGATGTATTGCATATGTACGAAATGATGGTATAATATTAGTTAGTTTACTCACTGAGCTTGTGTAAGCTTACCCCTTTCCCTTAACGCCCATATGCAAGTTTACAAGATTAGAAGAGTTCTTTGAAGAGAGGTTATCAGAGATAGTTTTAGTGTTTTTCTTTATGTATGATGTATACATAGATAGACATGTAAAATATAAATGGAAAGTACTGTGCTGGTAATGATAGAAAATTAGAGTTATGTAATATTTTAAGTATGATGTTGATATTTATGATTATGTTAACTCTTTTGGGAGTGTATACGTTAAACCATTATGCTTTAGTGCTTATGTATGTTAATGTTCAATATATGAACCACTGTTATGTTAAAGATGTTTATGTATGGATGAAAAGACTAAAGTGTAGTAGTTTGTTATATGTTTGAGTGTTAATAGTACATATGTTAAAGGTATATTCATAGGCTTTAGGCTTATTACGTGTTCCAGCAGCCTTAAGCTGACTTGATCCCTAGCGCCGATAATGGCCCCTCGCTTAGGTCTTTACAAAGTTGGTATCAAAGCTCTAGGTTAAATGAGTGGACCTAGATGCAAGTAAAAGTATAGAATAGAGGTGAATGAAAGTGTTTTGACTAGCACAGTTAGGAAAATACATGTCCAATAGGGTTGAGTCCCTGTATGTTATATGATGAATGTTATATGTATTTAGGTTTCATGTTATGTCTGATTTGATGTTGTGCATTCATGTGATTTCACATGAACTTTTTATGTGCTCAACACTTCTTGTTTGCTTTTAAAAATGCGATGTTCCAGACAGTTCACTAGGTTGACTGGTGCTCCACCTGAGAATGAGGGTATTAGAGCACTACCTGCCAACCCTATTGTTAGGGAAGGAACAAGTAGAAGTGGAAGGGGAAAATCTTCAAGAGGTCCTAAAAGGCCCTTTAAAATAAGTAGGGAGATTGCATATGCATCCAGAATGTCTGTAAATGAATGAAGGAGTTCTCATGGCTTCTTCCAATAGTATGAGAATCCTAAAGCTGCAGCCATGAGGATAATGGAAGAAGATAGTTTTGTGGAAGGAGGGGATGAGTTGGAGTTTGTATCTCCTTCGTAGCTAGAACCAGAGTATGGGTTTGAGTATTAATATCCTCAGCAGGGAAGTTTTGGAAACCTTGGGGTTACGGGCTATCCCCAATATTCTCCTTTCATAACCTACCCACCTTACTTCCCACCATTCAACCCATATCCCATGTACCCTCCACAATAACACCCCTATAGTTCTTCAACCACTAAGGGAACTCAAAATCCCATGGAGAGAGTTACAAGAGAGCAAGTATCACCATCACCCCACTATAGCTCCTATAGTTCCTACACAAGAGGCCAGGACAAGTAGTCAAGGTAAGGTAATGATGATGGACTACTTAAAATTGGATGCTCCCAAGTACAGGGAAGGAGATGATCCTTTTGAGTATGTTAAGGCGGTCAAAACAATAGTCGATGAATTGGATGCTAGTGACCGTAAGGCCATTCAGATGCCCGACTTTACCTTGAAATCTAAAAAGGCAAAGGAATGGTACAAGTTTTATGTTGTTAACAGTGTTGACAGTACAACTTGGTCTCAGTTTATGGCAGAGTTTACCAATTGGGCTTTCTTATAAAGCTCTAGGAAACTAAAGGTGGAGTTTGAGCAATTGAGATAGACTGCTGAGATGAGTATCAATGATTATACATATAAGTTTTTTGATCTTTTGCAGTATATGGGGTAGGAGTGTGATACGGATAAAAAAAAAAAAGTAAAGAGGTACACTCAGAGGTTGCACTCTAGAGACTCCTTATTGATTTTGGCTATAAAAATCCATAGTTTTCATTCTATAGTAGATATTGGAAGAAAGATAGAGGCTAAGGCTATCATTGAAGGGAGTCTAGAGCTGAAAAGTATAAAAGTCGAGCAATCTACAATTCCTAAGGCTATAGATGAAAGGAGGTTCTGTGACACCCCTTACCCGTCTACAGTGTAGCCGAGCAAGTTATGCCACTCAGTGTGCCGGAGTACCAATTTATGTTTCTATTACAATTTATCCCTTTCAATTCATTTATTTTCAATTTTTGATAAATATGAATTTTTCCACAAATTTTATAGAAAATCCAGTAGAGTGCTAGCTATAAATTGGAAAAACAGTTCTTCTGAACCTGTTTAAAAACACTTCCAATATAATTTCCAAATCCAAACTCCATTATACATGTCACACCCTACCCCTCTGTAAGGCATAACATGATCCCATAGTATACCTAATCAATTACCAACTTCGTCTACTGATAACCTATTAAATACACTACAAGGGATTTTAAAATTTTTCTTACTTCATTTTACAGTGGTGAGCATTATTTACAGGTGTTAAAAACTTTTTGTGAACTGACTTGAAACAACTAACACATTTTGGACTATTACTAATTTCTGTAAACAAAATTTTAGCAGAGTGCCATCTGTATTTTGGATAAAACAGTTCTTCAGAAAACCTGTAAAAAGCACTTCAATATATTTCCAAATCTCAACTCCAACATATTTCTCAACACAACATATTTCTCAACTCAAATCCACAGTAATTTTTCAAAGACTGAAATAAAGAAATACAGTACAATTTTTACAAGCTAAAATATCTCATAATTTACTTTACAACTTCAAGGTACAATTTTATTTTACAACAGCTCAAGACCAAAAATAATATATACATACAGTGGTCATACATTACAGTACAAAATGCAAAATGTGGTATACTCGTTATACCCGATAATCTCTCGCTGGATGTACTAGCAGCCTAGTCTGCTGCCCTGTCCGTTTGTCTACCTGCGACAGCAATGAGAAGCTATCACTGAGACAATGTCTCAGTGGTGCACAACATTAACCAAATACAACTTTAAATCACAATTCATAAATTATATAAATAGTGGATACGTAAAACCATAGTTAAATTCAAGACAATGAATGTCATAAGGAATTTAACACAATATTACAATAAATCTCAATAGTCAAACATGGTTAAATTCAAAAGACAATGAATATCAATAAGAATTTAAACTCCATTTCACAAATTATCAAATCTCATAATAACACAATTTAGTCGAATAATTTAATAATACAGTGTTGCCAATTCATTCACAACTTAAGCCATGACACAAAATTTCTGATCAATGCCGCGTTGTACACCACGATAAAGCAATCACAACCCCACTAATCGAAATCAATGAGGAAGGGAGCTAGCTATATAATGAGTACTCATCCGATCACCTCAACTGGTAAACCAGAGAGGGAGAAAAATAAACGATCATGACTCCATAAATGGAGAAGGAAAGTAAACGATCAACACCCCATAAATGGAGAAGGAATGATATGATACTGTCATGCTAAGTGTGAACACAAAATCAATTCCAAACATTTTATTCAAATGATTCGTGAGAATCCAATAAATTTCCAAAGTCATAATTTCATTCACAAAATGGCAATACAATTCATAATTAACTTCAATTTTCACAAATCACACTAAATAATTTTTTTCACAGTTTCAAACCATTTACAATGCTTTTCAGGCAATAAGCATCCATTCAAACACATTTCCATAATTGAAAACAATAATATACAAATAGTCATAATTTATTTCAATTGAAAAATTCAAAAGAAATAACTGTTGTGCACAAACCTCTGATAACTGTCTCTTGGCCTTGACTTAGTATTTCCTTCCCTTTCCCTGAGTCTTTGCTAACTGAGAAACACAATTGAAAGTGTTTCAGTACTCATTTAAACTGTCTCTAACGATAATGCTTGATAATTAATTCACTGAATTCTAATATTTGCTTAGTCAACCTAATATGTCGACCCTCGATGCATTCTAGGTAAATTAGGTTTTAATGTTATTAACATGTCACATTCAATAGTCTTTTAGGATTGGTACATGTTACCAAGTTCATTTCCGTGTATACTGCATTTTCTTACAATTTGTTGGATTCTGGGATACTAGTTTGACCTAGCCGGACGACCTAGTTCCCTCGATTTTCGAGTTTCGGTCAAAACTACAAAATTGTAGATCTATGTCTTATTGCACGCGGGGCAAATTTTCAGGTCATTCTGAGTTATGTAGACCAAGGTATGGTCATTTTACTATTGCTGGTCAAATTGCATCAAAATTGGTCACTTTAGGTCATTTTAGGTCAATTTTGGTTCGGCCAGTTTTTGGACCTGAACTTGTGCAAGCTGTTTAACTTGCTTATGGTCATTTTTGGGCTTTGGTGTCTTCATAAGACTTGTAGATATAGGTCTTAACTATTCATGGTCAAAATTTCAGGTCAATTGGACCTGTTTTGAGTGAGTTATGGCCTAAACACTAACTGCTGCCCAAATGGTCAGTTTTTAGGTCTTAATTGCACTAATCCGGATTTTGTCACTTTTCAAGTTACCTTACAAGCAGAATTTTGGCAAGCTTCCTTCATGAAAGTTGGCACATTTTGTGCCTAGTTTCACCTCCAATTGGTCTCATACCAATTGGAGACACACACTTAAAGTTCTAGGCCAAAATGCATACTTCCCTATTGCACTTTCTTTATTACTCATCAAAGCTCACTTTTAGCATTTACCAATTCACACATTCTTACCCAATCTGGTTTGTACTATAACCTAAACATATTTTACCACATATTGTTGATCATTTTGGCAGCTTACAATCACATTCAACATACACTATAAAGTGCAGAATTTACCAAGTCCAAGTTACACACAATTTAACTACATAACAAGCTCATTTACATGCCTAAACTCAAACCCTTGTACACATATACAATCTGCCATAGCAAGCACCATAATTCAAACATGTAATTTCATAAACCAAGCATGAATTCCATCATTCCTCAAGAGTTAACAAACTGCCATAATTGTAACATCCTCCCTGTAGCAACTCCGTACATTCTACTGTTTCGGTGACCGGTGTATATCCGGACAGCTAGAACGTCCAGAAAAATATTTAAACTAAAGTCAGGAACCAAAATTAACTCAAATATTAATAAGAGAAATTTAGTAAAAATTTTAGAAATGAAATACAACTAAGTCAAATGAGCCGGTGCCCAAGCGATGGGTAACCCAGAGGGAAGTTGCGGTTCTCGTAACTAGGAGCCCTAGACCCGGGGAAAAATTATAAAATAATTTTTGGGACTCCAGAGAAGGGCCATTGAGGTTCCTATGGTATTAGAATGCCAAGAAAATATTTAGAAAATTTTTTCAATCGGTACAGACAATTTTGGCCCGTTGAGCCAAACGGAGGGCATTTTGGTCATTTCGCCTTCAGAGGTGATTTTTGGCCGACTTGTCCAGTTGAGTAAATAATTATTATGATCTAAAATATGAATAAATATTGCTAAAAATTAAATTAAAAATGAATAGAAAAGAAAGAAAAAGAAAATGACTTAAAGGCTTAATTATGACATCACCATGATGTCATTTAAGTGCCCTCCACTAATCACCATTCAACAACACAATAAAGACTCTTTAAAAAGAGAAAAATGACAAATGAAGAAACAAATTTTCTGGTTCTTCTTCTTCATTTGGACGTGAACCTCTTCCATAGCTAAGTATATTCAAGCTTTTCAAAGCTTGATTCACCCATTTCTACCCAACAAAATCATAACCTAGCTTCACAAAAAATTAACCTAGCAACTTGAGTAACCTCTAGGCAGCCAAAAGAAGAAGAAAGAAGGAGTTTGGGTAGTTTGAAATTCTGCCCTATTCAAGGTTAGTGCCTATTTACACTTAAATCTCTTTTAATCCATGTTAAAGACTTAAAGTGAGTAAGGTTTTGTGAATTAAATGAATGGAATCTATGTATATGTACCCTATGAATTTTCGGCAGCCCTAGGAAGGAATGAGTTTGATTGTATTAATGGACTTAGAGTGAATTGGAGATTATGTTTAAAGTGTATACATATATATATATATACAAAGAATGAAAGAGTTAACTAAAGAAATTGTGAAAACCATGACTTTGAGCTAAGGTTTAGAAGTGAAAATTTGACTTTGCTTATGAAATTGTTATATCATGACATAAAATATGAAGAAACATTACCAAAAATTAAAGTGAAAATGAGTAGAGAAGAGAAGAAAAAAAAATGGAAGAAAATACCAATTATGACATCATATGATGTCATTAAACACTTACCCACCAATCACATTTAGTCAACACTTAAATTAACTAATAAAATATGTATAAGAATACAACAAAAGCTCCTAAAATTCCAGCAGCCCTCACCTTCACAAAGCTCACCCGTAGCTCTCAAATTCCATAGCCAAACCTCCATTGATTTTCAACCAAAGCTTCATTTCTCTCCTCTTTTCACCATAATTCCTCCTACCCCTTTCACTAAAATTTATTCTTGCACCTTGCATAACCTTTTGGCAGCCTAGAAAGTGAAGGAAAGTGAAGTTTTACCTTGGGAAAAATCTGCCACTTAAAGGTTAGTGCATATATACACCTAAAGCTCTTTATTTTTATGTTAAGGGACTTGAAATAAGTAAGGAATTGTAACTAAAATGAATAAAAATTATGTGTATGAATGCCATGAATTTTGGCAGCCCTATTGAAGGAATAGAAATGAGTGTTTTGTTGGACTTAGACTGAATTAGAAATGATGTTTAAGGTACATATACACAAGTATAATGAATTGGTATGCTAACTAAGGTAATTGGTGTAACCCTTGAATTTGAGCTAGGGTTTTAAGAGTGAAAATTTGACTTGGCTTAGGAAATTGTTAGAGAACATTTTAAGGGTCAATTAGTGACCATTTTAGGTAAGTTGACCACAATTTGGACTGAAATATAGCATGGCCAAGTGAATGTGTAGGCTGCTTAAGGATAGCAGCAGAGTGACTGAAATTTCAGTCCACTTACACAGCCATAACTTTGGCTGTGTAAGTCCAATTGGTGTTTGGCCAATTGGAAATGAAACTAGGCTTATAATGGCACATTTTTGCTGAAGAAATTATGCCCAAAAGACCAAAGCAAGAGGACCAAAAGTTGGCCCCAATCCGGATACCCTGCAACAGCACCTGCAGAAATGACCAAATAAACAGTAACTGTTCATTTGGCCATAACTCACTGTAAATATAGTCAATTGACCTGAAATTTTTACAACAACAAGTTAAGACATAGACAAACAACTTTCATGAAGAAGCTTACCCCAAATTATGACCAGAACCTAACCCAAATGGCAGTGGCAGTCACTGTTCATGTTACTGTAGATATGGTCAATTCTGCAGTTTGGCAATCCGGCCAGCTGTGGTTTTTGGACCATATCTGGAGCTACAAAACTCCAAATGGAGTAATTCAAAAAAGGAAATTCAACTAGACAAAATAAGGAACAACTTTCATGTTTACCATTCCTCAAATTCCCACTGCAACAGGGCTTAATAGAACAGTAAAGTTGGGTCACAAAAACTAAAAATTCTGCCCTCTTGGTTTTAAGTTTGGAAATGGTATTTGTGACTTATTCCAATAAGTTTTAAATGCAAAATGTGGTATCTTTGAGAACTTAGGTTCAATAAATTTATTGTGTACGAAAAATTCAACATTTTGATTGACTAGTAAGGTGAATAGTAAACAAAATGACACATATTACATAAGTAATACAACTTGAAATATAAATTGTAATTAACACAAATGGATTGTTTAGAGTATAAATGAGATAAAGTTATCATTAGGATTTACGTCTTTGTTTCAAATAGGATTATAATACCTTGTACAAAAATTGGTACATGAGAGGTAATAATGTGAATACTAATTCATATAAATATTGTAACGATTAGATGAATCACATGGATGTGTAAATGGGTTAATTGCTCTCATCATGAGAGAAATGGAAATATTTCGATGTACAAATGGTACATGAAAATCGATTGATGTAAATTGCAATTAACGTGAATGGTATGATGAATGCATAAATTATATAAAAATGAGATTTGAAGATTTATGCTTCTACTATAAATAAAATTAAAATACTATGAACGATAATTGGAACATAAAATGAAATAATAAAACTTATGAACATTTAATGATATTATATGCCCTTGTATTGCCTAGACATGTGTGTCGGATTAGATAGTTTGGCATTCCAATAGGGTATTGTTTTAGCAGTACTGCGAAAGGCTTTATGCCTGTATTCATGGCTTTATGCCCGTATTCATGGCTTTTATGCCCGTATTCATGGCTTTTATGCCCGATTATGTGATATCATGGCTTTTAGCCATACTGACTGCATACGTGGTTGACGTTCTGCGTCCCATGGTATGACGGCCCGAGACACCGCGGTGTCCAGTGCCAACGACCCGTTATCCAGTCCAGTCGTTCAGTATAGGTTACTTGGGCATGGAAAAGTATAACTGTAATTGAACTGATTGTTAAAGAAAATACGAAAATTAAATATCAGGAATGATTATGATAGAATACAAAGAAACTCAAGATCATGAAGAAAATAATTAACAAAATGCATGAAGAAGTTAATATCATAAAACGTAATTAGCCCTCGACTAAACATTAAGTTGGTAATTATTCAGTTCTTATGAACACAATGGCTAAGAAATTATGATTTTTATTTGCATATTATATTTTCTTGTATTATTGGCACCACTAAGCTTTATGCTTAGCGCGTCGCTTTTGCAACGCGTAGGTACTGAAGATTTGGACAGAGGGCCCAGTAGACCACAGATTGGGTAAGGCCGTTCACAGTTCTGCATAGTGTCTGTGTCACCTCACCGTCTGCAGTGCATTGGTAGGACACTAGGTGTCATTTTGGTATTTTGTAATTGATTTTATTTTCTCATGTGTAAATGAACTTATGAAATGTAATTTGATGTTCATGTAAATAATGAGAATTGTGTTTATAAATGGAAAAGTGACTGTTTATCTGTAATTTATATATGATTATCACATGTGATGAATGATTGAGAAATGAATAGTTGAAAAATGTTGAGATTTTGATAAATGGAATTGAGATGATTGAATATGAATATAGGAAGTGTTTTTCACAGGTTCCAAAGAACGGTTTTCTCCATTTTTAGTCGGTATTCTACCGGATTTTCTTTAAAATTTTCGGAACCTCAAATAAATAATAATTTCGATAAATGGCTTAAAATGAATTATATTTCACAAGTTATATTCAAAATTATGATAAAAATTAATTAAGATAAAATAGAGTGCTCCGGCACACTGAGTGGCATTGCTTGCTCGGCTACACTGTAGTCGGCTAATGAAGGAACGGAAGCGTGAAAAACACAAGATTATACCATTGAATTCAAAAATTTTCACCTAGGGTCACATGCACCATGCAAGATTTATTTTTATCTATTTGATTTCAATGATAAACAACATATTAAAACTCTTTTAATATGTTTTTGGATCTGTATTTGCCATTTAAGATTTTAAAAATTAATCAAATTAATTTTAGAACCCTAGATTAAATCAAGAACGATTACACTAACCTCTTGATGTCTTTGCAGCGTGTGCGCCTTTGAGATTCGTCTTGAGGACACGGATGTTGTCCCTCTAGCTTGTCCACACCAAGAACACCTATGGCAGCCCTTGAATAGCTTCTAAAGCTTTTTCTATTAATTAGAAAATCAAGTTCTGCCTTTTAAGAGATTAAAGATGCAAACAGGACACTAGAAACAATTTCTAGTGTTCTTAATTCAAGAGATTGATGGCTAATCTCTTTGAATTGATGAGAGATGAAGAGAAATAGCTGGAGAGGCTCAAAGTGGCGTGACATATGAGAGGAGAGGCTGCTGGTTATGTTTTCTTTTCATAACCACACTTAAATAGCTAGGTTAACACATTAAACCCTAGCCACATGTCACCTTTTGATTAGCTCTAGGTTTAAGTGACCCAATCACATTGTGCCAAGTGTCAAACCTATATTTAATCTTGATTTTAATCATCTTACATGATTAAAAATATTTGGCAAGCTTATGTGTTATGCCATGTGTCACCATCTCATGGTGCCACGTGTCTGTAATGAAATGACCAAAATGCCCCTGTGTCTTAATTTTGAGTTCTTAACCCAAAATAATTATTTTCTTCTTCTAATTAATTTATATCAAATATAAATTAATTAATTAATCTCTATTAATTAATTTCTCATCAATTAAATTCATATTTAAACACTTTAAATATAAATTTAATTTATACTACACATCCAATAATCTAGATTTGGTTTCAAGTCATGCTAGGGACTTTGCAATTTAATTGCAAACCAAATCTATTTAATTAATCAATTAAACTCTTTAATTAATTAATTAAATCATATTTAAATAGGTGATAACTTGTGTATGTGTGTGACTTACTAGGCTCATCACTAATTGGCAATGAGACATGATATCAACTCTTAATATCATCGAACTCTTTCTTACCATAAATGATTTCTCTAAATCATTTTATGAACCTCATAGACCATGGTTAACACCTAGCATAGCATGCCATGGCCACCCAATTAGTAATAAGGTTTACCTTAAATGAACCTATAATCATATGTTACCATGCACTAGAATCTCTCTGTTACAAAATCCCAACTCAATTTGAGTCATGGTTTATGTCAAACTCCATTTGCTATGAATATTATGTTCTCTTTTAATTCCAGTTCTTGATTAAAAGATTTTCTCATCGAAACTCTTTTACGAATAAATCTATCTATCTGGCCAGAACTTGAAACATCAAGAACAATTAAATGAACATAGGATTTTATCTCTATTTACTTAGAGGAAGATTCCATCTTGATCAACACCTACCTCCATATATAACTAGCAGAGCCAACACATGCCCATATACCCATACATAGTACAAGTATGAAAGCGAGATCAAACTCAAACTACCTATATACAAGATAACTGTGCTATCTCAGTCTAAAGATTATATGCACTGATATGATTTATGACAAAACATTGACAAGAGTAAACTCCATGTGCTTGTCATGAGTTTCACTGGTTCGGTCTACTTATCATCTATAAGTGCCTATCATGTTTGTTATATGGCATGAGACTCACCATTCCATCTTATTTATATCTCATATAAATCACTTGGGAACAAACATGAATACAATCTTTCTGGATAAGTCATGTCCTTATTATGAAGTATCCTCGATTGTGAACCTATTTATGATACTTTGTGCTAGAAATATTGTCACTCATATTCTTAACAACTTAAGAATAATATTTCTAACAAAATATCAATGGACCTTTTCTATTACACATAAATATATTATGTAAACGGAAAAGTGGAAATGCCTTTTATTAATAAAATATGTACAAGATACATACTAAATGATATGCTCTAGGGCATACTACTAACAATCTCCCACTAGCACTAGAGCCATTCATTACAATACCTTAGACCCATCTTCTCAAGATGTCGGTCTAATCGAGCTTGTGACAAAGGCTTAGTGCATGGATCACCTGAATTTTTCAGTGATGTTATTTTCTGCATGGCTACATTGCCTCGCCCAACTATTTCTCGATAATGTGGTAGCGCCTTTCTATGTGTTTGGATTTACGGTGAGACCTTAGTTCCTTAGCTGTATGACTACTCCATTGTTGTCACGAGGTAATGGAACTGGCGACTCAATGGAAGGAACTCTGTAAGTTACATCACGAACTTCTTTATCCAACGACTTCCTTTGCGACATCGATGCGAGAATATACTCGACCTCGATGAGTGGAATCTGCAATCGTGCTCTGTTTGGAACTTTTCCAAGATCGCACCTCCATTACAAATGAACACATATCCAGAGGTAGACTTTCTATCATCGATATCTGATTGGAAATCAGAATCAGTATAACCATCCAATTGCAAGTCTCCACCTCCATAAATCAAGAATAAATCCTTAGTTCTTCTCAAGTACTTAAGGATATTCTTGACAGCTATCCAGTGTTCCAAACCTGGATTGGATTGATACCTGCTAGTCAAACTAACAGCATATGCGATATCCGGCCTAGTACACAACATTGCATACATTAAACTTCCAATAGCCGAAGCATATGGAATCCTGGCCATCTTATCTCTTTCTTCGTTTGTATTTGGAGACATCTCTTTAGAAAGTTAGATACCATGTCTCAATTGTAACAATCCTCTCTTGGAATCAAGCATGTTAAACCTCTTTAACACCTTTTCCAAGTATAGACTTTGGGATAAACCAATTATTCTTTTCTCTCTATCTCTATAGATGCGAATCCCAAGAATATAGGTTGCCTCCCCTAAGTCTTTCATGGAGAATGTATTTGACAACCATACCTTTATAGTCGTCAACATAACTGTATCATTACCCATCAACAGTATGTCATCCACATATAAGACAAGGAAAGTGATAGCACTGTCACTAACCTTCTTATATACACATGGCTCATCCTCATTTTTGATAAAACCAAAAGATTTAATGGCTTCATCAAAACGGATGTTCCAACTCCTCGAAGCTTGTTTCAACCCATAAATGGATCGCTTTAGCTTGCATACCTTGGAACCATCTTGGGATTCAAATCCCTGAGGTTGTTCCATGAAAATGTTTTCTTCAATGTATCCATTGAGAAAAGGCTTTTGACATCCATCCGCCAAATCTCATAATCATAGTATGCACATGCTAATAAAATCCTAATTGATTTAAGCATGGCAACAAAGTAGAAAGTCTCCTCATAATCTATTCCTTGCCTTTGGCGAAACCCTTTCGCTACTAGCCTTGCCTTATAGGTCTCTACCTTTCCATCAAAACCAATTTTCTTCTTGATAACACATTTTTTACCTTTATGTACAATACCGTTTGGTGGGTCAACAAGATCCCAAACTTGATTCTTATACATGGAATCAATCTCGGATTTCATAGTATCAATCCATTTTGAAGAGTCTATATCGATATAGCTTCTTCATAGGTAAGTGGATCATCTCCATGATCTACTTCTTCATGAGTAGACAACTCTTGTTCTTCTTCATGAAGAAAACCATATCTCACCGGTGGGTGAGATACCAGTTGTTCTACGAGGAGCAGTGTAGATGTTTCATCAATGGGTATAGGTTGACTAGATGGATCTATATCCATCGATCTGCTGGTTGGTCGAATTCTCCAATTCTAACTCTATTTGCCTTCCTTTGCCTCCTTCTTGAACAAAGTTGTTCAAGAAATGTGGCATCTCTACTTATTACAACCTTTTGTGAAGTAGGCAAATAAAAATAATATCCAAAACTATCTTTTGGATATCCAACAAATCGACCTTTTACGATCGGTCTCCAATTTATCGGTGTTGACTTTTGATATAATTTGGACAACCCCAAATCTTAACATGCTTAAGACTTGGTTTTCTTCCATGCCATATCTCATAAGGTGTGGAAGAAAGCGATTTGATGGAATCCTATTCAGAATATATAAAGTGATTCTAATGCAAATCCCCAAAGGAGATTGGCATATCGGTATAGCTCATCATACTACGTACCATATCCAATAAGTACGATTTCTCCTTCAGATACACCATTCATGTGGTGTTCTGGAGGAGTCACCGAGAAACAATGCCATGCTCTCTCAAGTATTCATCAAATTCGATTACTCAAATATTCACCTCCACGATCGATCGAAGAGCTTTAATACTTTTTCTGTTTGATTTTCTACTTGATTTAAATTCCTTAAACTTTTCAAAGGATTCATGTTTGTATTTCATCAAATACAAATACCCAAACCTTGATTTATCATCGATAAAGGTAATAAAATAATGAAAGCCCCTCTAGCCATTTCTTTAAACGGACCACATACATCACTATGTATTAGTTCCAAAATATTTTCAGACTCTTAGCCCTTGTCCAACAAAGGGTGATCTAATCATTTTGCCTTGAAGGCAAGATTCACAAGTTGGAGTAGGCTCGAGCCCAATGAGGATAGAATCCCCATTTTCTCGATTTTGCAATCCTATCTTCTCAAGACATGACATAACCTTAAGTGCCAAATATATTTTGAACTTGAGTTGGTTTTCACCATGGCATTGCATTCATTTAGATTGCTATACTCGCCGATGGAAACACTTTCTTCTTGGTAATGGAAACACTTTCTGTTGGCGGTGGAGACACTTTCCTTTGCCTTTATCGACTTTAGTCTTCCTTTTACTGTTTAGCTATTTTCTTGGAAGGACCGAGAATCGAGGTTTCTTTTTCTTATTGCCCTTCTTCTTGTTGGACTTTCCAGTGAAGAAGATGCAACAAAGCTACCTCTTTTCCTTTCTTTGCTGGCATATTCTTTTGGGCAATAACCAGCATGTTGAGTAAACCAGCTAAGGTGCATTCTGTTTAGTCATATGGAAATTTGTCACAAAATTCCCAAAGACTCGGGATGGGGTGAAGAATCAAATCTGTTTGTAGTTGGAAATCCATGTTGAAGTCAAGATGTTCCAAGCTGCTCAATCACCAATCATCTTGTGGACATGATTCCCAACATTACATCCCTCGGACATCCTCATACGGAATAAGCTGTCTAGATATCTCATACCTAGCATTCTGCTTTGTGCTCACCATACAACTCTTGTAGGTGAAGGAGGATCTCACTCGCACTCTGCATGTTCTCATGTTATACGTAACTCATTACTCATAGAAGCAAGCATGTAACACTTAGCTCTCATATCATGCTCCTTCCACTTGTCCAAAGTTTCATGTTCCTCTTGTGTGGCCTCTGGAGGTAAGGGACCAGGAACATTTGAATCTAGAACATATCCTATATGTTCAAGGTTCAGACAAGTTTCAAATTTCTTAGCCAATCAGCATTAGGTCCTGTCAACTGTTGTGATCAAGTATGCTTGCAAGGATATTGGATGGTGGTGGTTGTTCTGTGCTCATTATTATCGTAAAATTAATTGCGAAATAACCAGATTAATTAGTAAATGTATCATGTAATTAACCAAATATGATTATGGTCTTTTAATCAAATTGGTCCTCCCACTAACTTAGCGAATCCTACACTTCCAAAGTAGAAAGCGGAAATCCTAGTTGGATGGATTTCTAGTGGGTGATTGAATTCTTATAATTCTATTGATCATCCTCGTGTACATCCATTATTGGAATTACAATAAACTATAAGTGAGCAACTCCTTGCCCATCACATCTCATGTGAGGTTCAATCCTTTACTAGCCCCTAATGCTCAAAATCTCGGTACATCCAATATTGACTTATCTTGCATTAGTTAAGTTGATCCCATTGAGCGATAATTATGCAAATAATTTTAATGTCCTCAGTACATCCAATATTGGCCACCAAACCATTTACATATTTACAACATCTCATGCTTAACAATTATTCTTAAGAAAATCTCTTAAATTAATTGCATCTCATGCAACTATTTAAAATTTCTTAAAATAATTGCCCCAATGGAGGGCTTATGTTATAATGACTTTAATTATAGCATTTCCAACTTAATAATTTGTTTGGAAGATTTTATAGACATCCTAAATACTATAAAGGTCTCACTTTGCACATTATCCATTTAGAATGCATATATCATATAATTGCATACATTCACATACATCTCATGCATTCATGGATAAGCGATAAATATGGTATGACCATGGACTTTCTAAGGATTCAATTCGAGCCACCAAGAATTGAATCGGGCATTCCTAGTTGAATTTCATTAATTCTTTTTACAAGTTTTGCTGAAGGAGTACTTAATAATCACTTTATTTTTAATTCCTAACACTGGTCCCACCAATGCTCTTGACCTCCTTGATCTTATTTCAATCCAATATTACATCGTAATCCTTGGCATACCAAAGGCGAATTTACAAGAACTTAAATAAATGAAATTACAACCCAAAAATATTACAAACTTAATAATACATGCCCAAAATAAATTAAAATAAATTAATTAATTTACAATCCCAAAGAAACATAAAAGAAATAAATCCAATCACATTGGTCTTTTATAGTCCATGATGATCCATCATGCATATCACTATTTAACAATTAAATAAAACATATATACTTAAATTAAATTGAATATCTCATATTCAACTTAAAAATCAGATTTGAATATGATTCAAATAAATTTAAAAATTCAGATTTGAATCTCATTCAAACAAATTTAAAAATTCAGATTTGAATCACATTCAAACAACTTCAAAAATTCAGATTTGAATCACATTCAAACATTTTTAAAAATCAGATTTGAATCACATTCAAATATTTTTAAAAATCAGATCTGAATTTTATTGAATCAATTTTAAAAATCAGATTTAAATATGATTCAAACAACTTTAAAAATTCAGATTTGAATCACATTCAAACAACTTTTAAAATTCAGATTTGAATCACATTCAAACAATTTTTAAAATTCTGATTTGAATCATAATTTAATTGTGTGATTAAAACAACTAATTAAACACTTTAATTAGTCAAAGAATAGGCCTTAGATCATACAACAATTGCAGAATTAAAAGCCAAACCTTGAACCACCCAAGGAACCATTGTTGCCGCCACCAATGGTGGCTTCACCATATGTGCCGCCACACCTCATGATCCAACCAGCAATGAATCTCTTGATCTCATGATCAAACACACAATTAAATTATATAATCAACAATCTAAATGGCAAATATAGTGGCTCTGATACCAATTGAAGGAACAGGCGTGAAAAACACAAGATTATACCATTGAATTCAAAAATTTTCACCTAGGGTCACATGCACCATGCAAGATTTATTTTTATCTATTTGATTTCAATGATAAACAACATATTAAAACTCTTTTAATATGTTTTTGGATCTGTATTTGCCATTTAAGATTTTAAAAATTAATCAAATTAATTTTAGAACCCTAGATTAAATCAAGAACGATTACACTAACCTCTTGATGTGCTGCAGCGTGTCTGCGCCTTTGAGATTCGTCTTCAGGACACCAGATGTTGTCCCTCTAGCTTGTCCACACCAAGAACACCTATGGCAGCCCTTGAATAGCTTCTAAAGCTTTTTCTATTAATTAGAAAATCAAGTTCTGCCTTTTAAGAGATTAAAGATGCAAACAGGACACTAGAAACAATTTCTAGTGTTCTTAATTCAAGAGATTGATGGCTAATCTCTTTGAATTGATGAGAGATGAAGAGAAATAGCTGGAGAGGCTCAAAGTGGCGTGACATATGAGAGGAGAGGCTGCTGGTTATGTTTTCTTTTCATAACCACACTTAAATAGCTAGGTTAACACATTAAACCCTAGCCACATGTCACCTTTTGATTAGCTCTAGGTTTAAGTGACCCAATCACATTGTGCCAAGTGTCAAACCTATATTTAATCTTGATTTTAATCATCTTACATGATTAAAAATATTTGGCAAGCTTATGTGTTATGCCATGTGTCACCATCTCATGGTGCCACGTGTCACACTGTGAAATGACCAAAATGCCCCTGTGTCTTAATTTTGAGTTCTTAACCCAAAATAATTATTTTCTTCTTCTAATTAATTTATATCAAATATAAATTAATTAATTAATCTCTATTAATTAATTTCTCATCAATTAAATTCATATTTAAACACTTTAAATATAAATTTAATTTATACTACACATCCAATAATCTAGATTTGGTTTCAAGTCATGCTAGGGACTTTGCAATTTAATTGCAAACCAAATCTATTTAATTAATCAATTAAACTCTTTAATTAATTAATTAAATCATATTTAAATAGGTGATAACTTGTGTATGTGTGTGACTTACTAGGCTCATCACTAATTGGCAATGAGACATGATATCAACTCTTAATATCATCAGAACTCTTTCTTACCATAAATGATTTCTCTAAATCATTTTATGAACCTCATAGACCATGGTTAACACCTAGCATAGCATGCCATGGCCACCCAATTAGTAATAAGGTTTACCTTAAATGAACCTATAATCATATGTTACCATGCACTAGAATCTCTCTGTTACAAAATCCCAACTCAAGCTGGAGTCATGGTTTATGTCAAACTCCATTTGCTATGAATATTATGTTCTCTTTTAATTCCAGTTCTTGATTAAAAGATTTTCTCAACAGAAACTCTTTTCTGAATAAATCTATCTGTCCTGGCCAGGAACTTGAAACATCAAGAACAATTAAATGAACATAGGATTTTATCTCTATTTACTTAGAGAACAGATTCCATCTTGATCAACACCTACCTCCATATATAACTAGTAGGAGCCAACACATGCCCATATACCCATACACAGTACAAGTATGAAAGCAGTATCAAACTCAAACTACCTATATACAAGATAACTGTGCTATCTCGGGTCTAAAGATTATATGCACTGATATGATTTATGACAAAACATTGACAAGAGTAAACTCCATGTGCTTGTCATAAGTGTCAACTGGTTGACCTACTTATCATTTATAAGTGCCTATCATGTTTGTTATATGGCATGAGACTCACCATTCCATCTTATTTATATCTCATATAAATAACTTGGGAACAAACATGAATACAATCTTTCTGGATAAGTCATGTCCTTATTATGAAGTATCCTCGATTGTGAACCTATTTATGATACTTTGTGCTAGAAATATTGTCACTCATATTCTTAACAACTTAAGAATAATATTTCTAACAAAATATCAATGGACCTTTTCTATTACACATAAATATATTATGTAAACGGAAAAGTGGAAATGCCTTTTATTAATAAAATATGTACAAGATACATACTAAATGATATGCTCTAGGGCATACTACTAACAGCTAAGGGGTGTCACATTTAGTGGTATCAGAGCACGGTTTAGGCGTTTCTGGGCCTAGATTGAGTCCATACCATGCATTGCATTTGTAAGAGTCGAGGTGACACTAATGCAGATCTGTTTATCTTTGTTATTTTGAATAGGATATGGACCCTACATCTCATAGGGCAGTTAAGGAGGAAGTGGAGAGTCATGCTCCACCTGCAGCAGCTGAGACTGGGGGCATGGGAGAACCTACTCTGCCAGCTCAAGCAGAGCCTACTCAGCCTCCACAGGCCATGTTCCAGCAAATGGCCGATTTCTTTAGACAAATGGCTAGGGTAATGCCAGCACCACCACCACCACCCCCACAACTAAAATCACATTTGGAAAAATTGAGAAAGTTTGGAGCAGTGGACTTCTATGGCAAGAGATAAGATGATTCTGTTGCAGCCGAGAATTGGTTGAACAGAACGGGCAGAGTTCTAAAACAACTCCACTGCACTCCAGAGCAAAACCTGGAAGCTGCCATATCTTTGTTGCAAGATGATGCCTACGAATGGTGGGACACGGTGTCCAGTGAAGTGGAGCCAGAAGCTGTAACTTGGGATTTCTTCCTCTCTGAATTCAAGAAGAAATATGTGGGTACTGTATACCTAGAAGAGAGAAGAAGGGAATTCATTAACCTGAGGCAGAGGCAGCTGTCAGTGGCCGAATATGAGAAGGAATTCGTAAGATTGAGCCGCTATGGAAGGGAGATAGTCCCTAATGAAACTGAAAGGTGCAAGAGATTTGAAGAGGGACTAAATGACAACATAAAGATCATGATCACTGCCTTGGGGATCACAGACTTCACCAAGTTAGTGGAAGCTGCATTAAAAGTGGAGAAAGTGAGAATAAATGAACAAAATAGGAAAGATAGGCAGCGTAAGAGGGAATTTGGACCAGGACAGTCAAGTATACCGACTGATAGTAAGAAGTTTAAGGGTCCTAGTTCACAAGATCAGACACAGGGCCACAGAGGCCAGATGGGAATATCTATAGCTAGTTCCCCGGGCACAATAACAAGGGGATCAACCCTAATGCCTGAATGTATGCATTGTGGTAGAAGACACAGAGGAGTGTAGGCGTGGCGGAGAGTGTTTCAAGTGTGGGGCTACGGATCATTTCATAAGAGATTGCCCTCAGAGGAGTGGTTCAATAGCTCCGGTACAAGTTGATAGACCTTCCCCTGTAGTTCAAAGGGGTAAAAGATCGGGTAGAGCAAAAACGGCTGACATTTCACAGAAGATTGTTTCTGAAACCGTTGAAAAGCCCGAAGTCAGGGTGGCACCACAAGTATATGCTATGGAAGCTCAGGAAGAGCCAAACCCAGACACTGATGAGGCGATACAAGGAAGTGAAGAAACAAGAAGGTAGCAACTCCCCGATTACTTAATTCAGGTAAATTTCGAGGACGAAATTTAAATTAGAGGGGAAGAGTTGTAACACCCTCCATTAGCAACTCAAATGCGATCTCTTTATTCGGTGACCGGTGTCGGTCCGGACAGCTAGAACGTTCGGAAAACTATTTAAACTTAAGTGAGGAACCATAATTAACTCAAATATTAATAAGAAAAATTTAGTAAAAATTTTAGAAATAAAATACAACCAAGTTAAACGAGCCGGTGCCCAAGCGATGGGTAACTAGAGGGAAGTTGCGGTTCTATAGCGAGGAGCCCTAGACAGGAAAAATTCATAAAATAATTATTGGGACTCCAGAAAAGGGTCATTGAGGTTCCTATGGCATTAGAATGCCAAGAAAATATTCAGAAAAATTTTTCAATCGGTACAGACAATTTTGACCCGTTAAGCCAAACGGAGGGCATTTTGGTCATTTCGACTTCAGAGGTGATTTTTGGCCGACTTGTCCAGTAGAGTAAATAATTATTATGACATAAAATATGAAGAAACATTACCAAAAATTAAAGTGAAAATGAGTAGAGAAGAGAAGAAAAAAAAAAGGAAGAAAATACCAATTATGACATCATATGATGTCATTAAACACTTACCCACCAATCACATTTAGTCAACACTTAAATTAACTAATAAAATATGTATAAGAATACAACAAAAGCTCCTAAAATTCCAGCAGCCCTCACCTTCACAAAGCTCACCCGTAGCTCTCAAATTCCATAGCCAAACCTCCATTGATTTTCAACCAAAGCTTCATTTCTCTCCTCTTTTCACCATAATTCCTCCTACCCCTTTCACTAAAATTTATTCTTGCACCTTGCATAACCTTTTGGCAGCCTAGAAAGTGAAGGAAAGTGAAGTTTTACCTTGGGAAAAATCTGCCACTTAAAGGTTAGTGCATATATACACCTAAAGCTCTTTATTTTTATGTTAAGGGACTTGAAATAAGTAAGGAATTGTAACTAAAATGAATAAAAATTATGTGTATGAATGCCATGAATTTTGGCAGCCCTATTGAAGGAATAGAAATGAGTGTTTTGTTGGACTTAGACTGGATTAGAAATGATGTTTAAGGTACATATACACAAGTATAATGAATTGGTATGCTAACTAAGGTAATTGGTGTAACCCTTGAATTTGAGCTAGGGTTTTAAGAGTGAAAATTTGACTTGGCTTAAGAAATTGTTAGAGAACATTTTAAGGGTCAATTAGTGACCATTTTAGGTAAGTTGACCACAATTTGGACTGAAATATAGCATGGCCAAGTGAATGTGTTGGCTGCTTAAGGATAGCAGCAGAGTGACTGAAATTTCAGTCCACTTACACAGCCATAACTTTGGCTGTGTAGGTCCAATTGGTGTTTGGCCAATTGGACATGAAACTAGGCTTATAATGGCACATTTTTGCTGAAGAAATCATGCCTAAAAGACCAAAGCAAGAGGACCAAAAGTTGGCCCCAATCTGGATACCCTGCAACAGCACCTGCAGAAATGACTTCATTTGGCCATAACTCACTGTAGATATGGTCAATTGATCTGAAATTTTTACAGCAACAAGTTAAGACATATACAAACAACTTTCATGAAGAAACTTACCCCAAATTATGACCAGAACCTAACCCAAATGGCAGTGGCATTCACTATTCATGTTACTATAGATATGGTCAATTTTACAGTTTGGCAATCCGGCCAGCTGTGGTTTTTGGACCATATCTGGAGCTACAAAACTCCAAATGGAGTGATTCAAAAAAGGAAATTCAACTAGACAAAATAAGGAACAACTTTCATGTTTACCATTTCCTCAAATTCCCACTGCAACAGGGCTTAATAGAACAGTAAAGTTGGGTCACAAAAACTAAAAATTCTGCCCTCTTGGTTTTAAGTTTGGAAATGGTATTTGTGACTTATTCCAACAAGTTTTAAATGCAAAATGTGGTATCTTTGAGAACTTAGGTTCAATAAATTTATTGTGTATGAAAAAGTCAACATTTTGGTTGACTAGTAAGGTGAATAGTAAACAAAATGACACATATTACATAAGTAATACAACTTGAAATATAAATTGTAATTAACACAAATGGATTGTTTAGAGTATAAATGAGATAAAGTTATCATTAGGATTTACGTCTTTGTTTCAAATAGGATTATAATACCTTGTACAAAAATTGGTACATGAGAGATAATAATGTGAATACTAATTCATATAAATATTGTAACGATTAGATGAATCACATGGATGTGTAAATGGGTTAATTGCTCTCATCATGAGAGAAATGGAAATATTTCGATGTACAAATGGTACATGAAAATCGATTGATGTAAATTGCAATTAACGTGAATGGTATGATGAATGCATAAATTATATAAAAATGAGATTTGAAGATTTATGCTTCTACTATAAATAAAATTAAAATACTATGAACGATAATTGGAACATAAAATGAAATAATAAAACTTATGAACATTTAATGATATTATGTGCCCTTGTATTGCCTAGACATGTGTGTCGGATTAGATAGTTTGGCATGCCAATAGGGTATTGTTTTAGCAGTACTGCGAAAGGCTTTATGCCTATATTCATGGCTTTATGCCCGTATTCATGGCTTTTATGCCCGTATTCATGGCTTTTATGCCCGATTATGTGATATCATGGCTTTTAGCTATCTTGTTGCATACGTGGTTGGCGTTACTGCGTCCCATGGTATGACGCCCGAGACACGTGGTGTCGGTGCCAACTACCCGTTATCGATCCGATCGTTGAGAAAGGTTACTTGGGCATGGAAAAGTATAACTGTAATTGAACTGATTGTTAAAGAAAATACGAAAATTAAATATCAGGAATGATTATGATAGAATACAAAGAAACTCAAGATCATGAAGAAAATAATTAACAAAATGCATGAAGAAGTTAATATCATAAAACGTAATTAGCCCTCGACTAAACATTAAGTGTGGCTGGTCCCCTAAACACCATCCTTGGAGAGCTGCCCACTGATGGTGTGGACTGGCCTCTCTTAGGTGTGGGTACGACCTGTGGTGGTCTGAACTCGAGCAGAGGACCCTTACTCTTCTTCTTTGGGAGCGAGAAAATGTCTTGGGTGACACTGGACCCCTCTTCTGCTGTCTTTCCCTTCTATTTTGTTCATTGATTCTGACCCTTTCCACTTTTGATGCAGCATCAACAAGCTTAGCAAAATCAATGATTTCCAATGCTGTGATCATGAATTTGATGTTGTCATTGAGCCCTTCTTCAAACCTTCGGCACCTCTCTGCCTCTGTAGGGACTATCTCTCTCCCATATCTGCTCAGTCTGATAAACTCACGCTCATACTCAACCACTGACAACTGTCTCTATCTCAGTGTAACACCCCTATGTTCAGTAGTGCGTTCTACTGTTCCAGTGACCAGTGTTGTCCGGACAGCTAGGATGCCTAGAACTACACTTCAATATGAGTGAGGAGACATAAAATAATGAAATACAAGAAAAGAAAATACAAGAAAAACAAGGAAAAAATAATAGTAAAGAAATGCAATCAAGTTAAGCGAGCCGAGAACCCTAGCGATGGGTGACCGCACTGGGAAGTCACGGCATGGACCGTTGACTAGCCCTGGACAGCGGGGAACCCTGGAAAATATTTTTAGGACTCAAATAAATATTTATTGAAGTATAAATATCATTAGAAATATCAAAGAAAAATTAAATAATTAGTACAAAGAAAAGCGAGAAATCGAAAAACGGACAAAACCCGGTGTTACCGAAAAATTGGGAATGCAACCCGAACAGGGGCATTGTAGTCATTTGACACCCCGAGTTGTCTTTTGACCTAAATGTCCATTGAAAATAAATAATATTACACTTGGAAAATATAATGAAAAATTAATTTAGGGGTACCTAATATAAATAGCAAAAATGGAGTTCAAATTAGGTAATTAACATATTTAAACATATAAAATAATTGATTTTATGTAAGTGGAGCACTATGGGGATTAAATAAATATTATGTGGGACACTTAAGAGCTAAAATGGGCAGAATATTTCATCTTCTTCAACCTTTCAAAAGGGCAGCCGAAACCAAGAATGGAGTTCCTCCATGGACGTATGGGTTGAAGCTTCATGCAAGCTTGATCTAAGCCACTTTCCATGCACCTTCCTTCATTAAAGTTAATCCTCACACCATGGGCAGTAGATAGGCAACAAGAAAACCAAGTTTTGGGGAGGTTTTGAAGAATTTCCAAAGTGGTAAGTTTGTATTTTTGGGTTATTGCTTCATTAAGTTTGTAAGGATGTTATGGATGTTTGATTTATGAAGAAATTTTTTAGGTTTGATGTTGAATGGGAATATGTACTTTTGGCAGCCATGGAAATACCTTGAAGGCAGTTTATTTGTGCTTGTAAATGGTGAATTAAATGATTGATTAAATGTATATTGTGTAGGAAATTGTTTGGGTAATGTACACTTAGTATATGTAAATGTAAAATGAAATTTAAAGCTTGGAAAGTAATGGAATATAAGTGTACCATTGTGGCAGTTTGCTAACTCTTGAGGAATGCTGGAATTCATGCTTGGTTTATGGAATAATGATGTTAAAATGTGTTAGTTGCTATGGCAGTTTGAGTGTATGTATGGTGGTGTGAAGTGGGACATGTAAATGAGCATGAATTAGTGATTGAATTATTGTAAATTGAGTTGGACAAATTCTGCACTTGTTGGGGCACATTGAATGTAATTGCAAGCTGCCAAAATGACCTATAATATGTTATAAATTATGTTTAGGTTGTGGTACAACCAGAATTGGTTTGAATGTTAAGTTTGGTGAGTGTTAAAAGTGATGCTTGATGTGTATGCAAGAATTTCAATAAGGCAGTTTGAGTTTTAGGCCTAGAACTTTAATTGTGTGGCTCCAATTGGTATGAGACCAATTGGAGGTGAAACTAGGCACAAAATGTGCCAACTTTCATGAAGAAAGCTTGCCAAAATTCTGCTTGCAAGGTAGCTTGAAAAATGACCAAACCCGGATTAAGTGCAATTGAGGCCTGAAAAATGACCATTTGGGCAGCAGTTAGTATTTAGGCCATAACTCACTCAAAACAGGTCCAATTGACCTGAAATTTTAATCATGAATAGTTAAGACCCATATCTACAAGTCTTATGAAGACACCAAAGTCCAGAAATGACCATAACCAAGTCAAACAGCTTGCACAAGTTCGGGTTCAAAAACTGGCCGAACCTAAAATGACCTAAAATGACCTAAAGTGACCAATTTTAGTGCAATTTGACCAGTAATAGTAAAATGACCATAACTTGGTCTACATAACTCAGAATGACCTGAAATTTTGCCCCGCGTTCCATAAGACATAGATCTACAAGTTTTTAGTTTTGACCAAAACCCGAAAACCGAGGGAACTAGGTCGTCTGGCTAGGTCAAACTAGTATCCCGGAATCCAGTAAATTGCAAGAAAATGCAGTATACACGGAAATGAACTTGGTAACATGTACCAACCCTAAAATACTATCGAATGTGACATATTAGTAACACTAAAACCTAATTTACCTAAAACGCATCGAGGGTCTATATATTAAGTTGATTAAACAAATAATAGCATTCAGTGAATTACTTATCAAGCATTATCGTTAGAGACAGTTTAATTAAGTACTGAAACACTTCAAATTGTGTTTCTCAGTTAGCAAAGACTCAGGAAAAGGGAAGGAAACACTGAGTCAAGACCAGGAGACAGTTATCAGAGGTTTGTGCACAACAACTATTTCTTTTGAATTTTTCAATTGAAATGAATTATGACTATTTGTACATTATTATTTTAAATTGTGGAAATGTGTTTGAATGGATATTTATTGCTTGAAAAGCATTGTAAATGGTTTGATACTGTGAAAAATTGTTTGAATGATATTGATGGATACTTAATGATTGAAAAGCATTGGAAATGATTTGAAAACATAGCTATCATGTATATTGATTGTATTCCTCGCTAGCTTGACTAGTGGGACGAATTGAATTCCCTCTCTGGCTGAAGTGTTGAGGTGTGTACCTGTTGAGGACGAATCGAATGAGTACTCATATTTTTGCTAGCTAGCTATGTTGTTCCTCATTAGCCACCGGCTTTTTGGGATGAATTGAATACCTCATTAGCCATCGGCTTTTGGGATGAATTGAACTTTGGAACATGATTTTAAGCTGTGTGTGATTTATTGATATATGTTATGAGATTGTGAAATGGAGTTAAATTCTTATTGACATTCACTATCTTTTGAATTTAATCATGAATTGATTTATTGAAATTATTGTGATATTGAGAAATGGAGTTTAAATTCTTGTTGACATTTACTGTCTTGAATTTAACTATGGTTTTAAGTATCCACTATTTATATAATTTGTGAATTGTAATTTAAAGTTGTATTTGGTTAATGTTGTGCACCACTGAGACATTGTCTCAGCGATAGCATTTTATTGCTGTCGCAGGTAGACAGACAGACAGGGCAACAGACTAGGCTGCTAGTACATCCAGCAAGAGATTTTCGGGTATAACGAGTATACCACATTTTGCATTTTGTACTGTAATGTATGTTCACTGTATGTACATATTGTTTTTGGTTTTGAGCAGTTGTAAATTAAAATTATACATTGAAGTTGTAAGTAAATTATGAGTTATTTTGACTTGTAAAAATTGTATTATATTTCTTGTATCTCAGTCTTTGAAAAATTACTGTGGATTTAAGTTGAGAAATATGTTGGAGTTGAGATTTGGAAATATATTGAAGTGCTTTTTTTACAGGTTTTCTAAAGAACTGTTTTATCCAAAATACAGATGGCACTCTGCCAAAATTTTTACAGAAATTACTAATAGTCCAAATAAGTTAGCTGTTTCACTTCAGTTTACAAAAGTTTTTAACACCTGTAAATAGTGCTCACCACTGTAAAAAAAGTAAGAAAAGTTTTTAAAATCCCTTGTAGTGTATTTAATGAGTTATCAGTAGACGGAGTTGGTAATTCATTAGGTATACTACGGGATCATGTTATGCCTTACAGAGGGGTAGGGTGTGACATGTTTTAGTGGTATCAGAGCTAGTTTTTAAATTTTGTTTTCACCTGTTATTTGAATATTCTTTCTTCATAGTACAACGGCTCAATATCATTGTTTGATACATACAGTACATTACATTATAAATATGCACTAACAGTCGATCAATCTATTGAGGCTGAGGTGCAAGGTGATGCCCCAGGCCTACACAATGTCAGTGGTTCAAAGAAGACACCGGCCTGCATCGATTCCTGCTCGATTCGCTCGTCGGCTGCAATGTTCCAACAAATGGCTGGTAATGTGCCTACTCAAGTCCTAATACAGCCACCGGTGGTACAACCACAGTCTCCTGCTAGGCAGTATGACAAATTGATGAAATATGGGCCTACAGAGTTCAAGGGGATAGTAGATCCTCTAAAGGCTGAACAGTGGTTAGAGAGGATGGATAGGGTATTCAAGAAACTGCACTGCACAGAGGAGCTCAGATTTGAATACTCAGTATCTTTACTACAGGAGGATGCTTATGACTAGTGGAAAACCATTCCCCACAGTCTGGTAGAACCTGCAGTGCTAACATGGAATGACTTTCTCAGGGAATTCAGACAAAAATATGTCCCTGATGCTTATGTAGACTAGAAGCTATAAGAATTCCTAAGTCTGAAACAGGGGGGCAGATTAGTGGCTGAGCATGAAAGAGAATTTTCCCGCCTGAGCCATTATGCAGTGAGTCTACTTTCTACTAGCAGGGAGAGATGTAAGAGGTTTGAAACCGGCTTGAAGCCAAGTATCAGACTACAAGTAGTCGGATTCAAACACACTAACTTCTCTGAACTTGTTTCTCAAACCCTAGAGTTGGAAAGAATTGAGTCTGAAGCAGCTCCTGAGAAAAAGAAATCAGAAAAGACAAAGAAAGAGGGAAAATCAGTAGAACAGAGTTCCAGTTGTCCTACTGGAAAGAGGAAGAACCATGGGGGACATGGCAGAGGTGGCAAGAAGTTTGGTAGGGGAAGATATTCAGGACAGAAACCTCTACTATCTGGTCAGCGGAGTTCCAGAATTTCCTACCCTCCCCACCAATGTGAAACTTGTGGAAGAAATCATGGTGGGATATGCTATAAGGCTATTGGAGCCTGTTATAACTGTGGAGGCACAGGACACTTTGCCAACGCACGCACTGAGTCGTAGAGTTGGACCACCTTCTACTCTGCAGAAGGTCGGTTGAGCCCTGTCACGTAAGTTCACAACCACCCAGCAGAGGTAGAGGCAGGGGTAGAGGTAGCCCAGCAGGCAGCCAAGGCACAGTGTAACAATCAGAGCAAGACAGTGCTCCAGTCAGAATCTATGCAATGAGACAGAGAGAAGAGGCCGAGACATCTGATGTTGTGGCTGGTACCTTCTCAACTTTTAATCAGAATGTGTTTGTGTTATTTGATCCGGGTTCTACCCATTCTTATGTGAGTGCTAGCATCATTGATTGCATTGTTGTTCCATGTACAAAAATGGACTTCGAGGTACTAGTAACAAGTCCACTAGGACAGGAAGTCAGGGTTAATAGAATGTATAGAGATTGTCCTTTGGTGATCCAAGGACACACTTTTCTGTCTGATTTCATTGAAATGCCCTTCAGAGATTATGATATCATCTTGGGCATGGATTGGTTAGCTAAGCATCATGCCATGATTGACTGTAGGCTGAAGACAGTCACTTTTGGTCTCCCTCAGTACAGTGATGTGGTAATACATGGGGAGAGGCAGTTATTGCCATCAAACATCATTTCGGCTGCACTAGCCAGAAAAATGATCAGAAAGGGGTGTGAAGCCTACTTGGCACATGTGGTAGACACCCAAGTGGGGAGTCCAGCATTGAAGGACATCCCTACAGTACATGACTTTCGGATGTGTTTCTGATGAATTGCGGGATTACCTCCGGAGAGAAGTGCGATTTGAAATGATTGTTATGCAGGGTGTGGATCCAATCTCCATAACGCCATACAGAATGGCACCAGCAGAGTTGAAGGAGTTGAAGATACAGTTGCAAGAATTACTTGAAAAGGGCTTCATCCGCCCTAGTGTGTCACCTTGGGGAGCACCAGTGTTGTTTGTTAAGAAGAAGGATGGTACTCTCCACTTATGCATTGACTACCGGCAGTTTAATAAGGTGATAATAAAGAACATATATCCATTGCCTCGCATTAATGGTCTGTTTGATCAGTTGAAGGGTGCAGCTGTATTCTCCAAAATTGATTTGCGATCTGGTTATTATCAGTTGAAGGTGCAAGAGCAGAGTATTCCAAAAGCGCTTTGAACTCGGTATGGCCACTATGAGTTTCTAGTAATGCCATTCGGGTTAACAAATGCTCCAGCTGCTTTTATGGATCTGATGAACACTATCTTCAGACCATATCTCGATCAATTTGTGGTGGTGTTTATTGATGACATTTTGATATATTCGAGGAATGCAGAGGAGCATGACCGACATCTGCGGATTGTACTGCAGACTTTAAGGGAGAAACAGCTATACGCCAAATTGTCGAAGTGTGAATTTTGGCTAAAAGAAATCTCCTTTTTGGGACATGTTGTGTCAGCTGAAGGGATCAAGGTAGACTCCAGCAAGGTAGAAGCTATCCTTAATTGGAAGCGCCCGGGAACATCACGTAAATTCGCGATTTTAGGTTTAGCTGGATATTACCGTCGGTTTGTGAAAGGTTTTCTATGTTATCTTCTCCACTGACTAAGCTGCTTCGGAAAGATGTAAAATTTTAGTGGATAGATAAATGCCAGCAGAGTTTTGATGAGTTGAAGAGGTGTTTGACTGAAGCTCCAGTTCTCACTTTACCTACTCCGGGTAAAGAATACACAGTTTATAGTGATGCTTCTCACAATGGGTTAGGCTGTGTACTGATGCAAGATCGGAATGTCATTGCTTATGCATCACGCCAGCTGAAACCGCATGAGAGGAACCACCCAACACATGATCTGGAGCTAGCAGCTATTGTTTTTGCTCTGAAGATCTGGAGACACTATTTGTATGGAGAGAAATGCTACATTTACACAGATCACAAGAGCTTGAAGTATTTGGGCACCCAGAAGGAATTGAATTTGAGGCAAAGGAGATGGTTAGAACTCATTAAAGATTATGATTGCTTAATAGAATATCAGCCAGGGAAAGCAAATGTAGTGGCTGGCGCCTTAAGTCGCAAGACTATGGCAAATCTCAGAGTTTCTCCTTTGTCCATGGTATATGAATTGAAAGCACAGCATGCCAGTTTAGAGATTGATGATGAGGGACAGACAGTAATTGCATGGCATGTACAGCCAGTGTTGATTGATCAGATCAGAATGGCTGCTCAGAGTGATGACAAATATCAGAAGCTACTGAAAGAAGTCCAACAGGGCAAGAAACCTGAATTTTCTGTGAGAGATGATGGTTTATTGCTACATCAGGGCAGAATGTGCGTTCCTAGTGATGTGGAATTGAGACAGATCATTATGAAGGAAGCACATGAGTCTCCTTTTGCTATGCACCCTGGTGGAACTAAAATGTATAGAGGGCTAAAAGAGCATTACTGGTGGATGGGTATGAAGAGAGATATAGCTGAATTTGTTTCCAAATGCCTAACTTGTCAGCAAGTAAAGGCAGAACATCAAGTTCCAGCTGGTTTGTTACACCCTTTGTCAGTACCAAAGTGGAAATGGGAACGAATAACTATGGATTTTGTTACAGGACTTCCAAGGACACAGAGTAGTCATGATGCGGTATGGGTTATAGTTGACAGATTGACCAAGTCTGCTCACTTTTTGCCAGTTCGGATGGACTATAGCCTGGAAAGATTGGCCAGATTGTACATATATGAGATTGTAAAACTGCATGGAGTACCAGTATCACTTGTGTCTGACAGAGATCCTAGGTTCACTTCTAGATTCTGGGGTAGTCTTCAGAGAGCCCTAGGAACTAGATTGAACTTCAGCACAACATTCCACCCACAGACAGATGGCCAGTCTGAGAGGGTTATTCAGATGTTGGAGGATATGCTATGGGCTTGTGTGATCAAGTTTGAAGGTAGTTGGGATACACACTTGCCTTTGATTGAGTTTGCTTATAACAACAGCTACCAATCAAGCATTGGGATGCCTCCATATGAAGCTTTGTATGGTAGAAAGTGCAGAACTCCCTTATGTTGGAATGAAGTAGGTGAAAGGAAGATGATTGGACCAGAAATTGTTCAGCAGACAGAGGAAAAGATCAGATTGATCAGAGATAGACTCAAAGCTGCATCAGACCGTCAGAAGTCCTATGTTGATCTGAAGAGAAGAGATATTGAGTATGCAGTGGGTGATAAAGTATTCCTCAAAGTTTCTCCTTGGAAGAGGATTGTGAGATTTGGCAGAAAGGGGAAACTGAGTCCTCGTTTCATCGGACCATATGAGGATCTGGAAAGAGTGGGTCCTTTGGCATATCGGTTGGCATTACCTCCGGAGTTAGCAAGAATACACAGTGTCTTCCATGTGTCCATGTTAAGGAGGTACAGATCTAACCCATCTCATGTACTATCAGTTGAGGAGATTGAGGTAAATCCAGACCTCTCATATGAGGAAGAACCCATAAAAATTTTGGCTTATGAGGTGAAGCAGCTGAGGAACAAACAGATACACCTGGTTAAAGTGCTGTGGAACCATCATTCAGGCCAGGAAGCTACTTGGGAACGTGAAGAGGATATGAGGAGATAGAACCCACAGCTGTTCAGAGACTAATGCCAGGTAAAATTTTGAGACGAAATTTATTTTAGGGGGGGAGAATTGTAACACCCCTATGTTCGGTAGTACGTTCTACTGTTCCAGTGACCAATGTTGTCTGGACAGCTAGGATGCCTAGAACTACACTTCAATATGAGTGAGGAGACATAAAATAATGAAATACAAGAAAAGAAAATACAAGAAAAATAAGGGAAAAATAATAGTAAAGAAATGCAATCAAGTTAAGCGAGCCGAGAACCCTAGCGATGGGTGACCGCACTGGGAAGTCACGGCGTGGACCGTTGACTAGCCCTGGTGTAACACCCTCCCGGTAGCAACTCCGTACATTCTACTGTTCCGGTGACCGGTGTCGGTCCGGACAGCTAGAAAGTCCAGAAAAATATTTAAACTAAAGTCAGGAACCATAATTAACTCAAATATTAATAAGAAAAAATTAGTAAAAATTTTAGAAATAAAATACAACTAAGTCAAATGAGCCGGTGCCCAAGCGATGGATAACCCAGAGAGAAGTTGCGGTTCTCGCAACTAGGAGCCCTAGACCCGGGGAAAAATTCATAAAATAATTTTTGGGACTCCAGAGAAGGGTCATTGAGGTTCCTATGGCATTAGAATGCCAAGAAAATATTTAGAAAAATTTTTCAATCGGTACAGACAATTTTGACCCGTTAAGCCAAACGGAGGGCATTTTGGTCATTTCGCCTTCAGAGATGATTTTTGGCCAACTTGTCCAGTTGAGTAAATAATTATTATGACATAAAATATGAATTAATGTTGATGAAAAATTAATTTAAAGTTAGTAGAAAAGAAAAGAAAAGAAAAGAAAAGAAAAATACAATATAATGCAATTTATAACATCATTATGATGTCATTTGAAGTTTCCACCAATCACATGTAAACAACCATTTAATTAACTAATAAAAGAGACAAAAAAAGACCAAAGAAATTAAAAAGCAAACAGCCATCTCCTTTCCCATTCCAGCCACACCATAGCCAAGGAAAAACCCTCCATTTTTCTTCTCCATTCAAGCTTACAAATCTCTCAAACCTCACCCCAAAACCCTAAGTCACCTTCACTAAAATTTATCCACACACTCTAAGAAAGCACTAGGCAGCCTAAAAAAGGAAAGAAAGTGAAGTCAAGCTTGGGAAAATTCTGCCCTACAAGAGGTTAGAACCTATTTACACTTATACCTCTTTTACTCCATGTTAAAGACTTAAAATAAGTAAGAATTTGTGAATCAAATGAATGAAATTTATGTGTATATACCCCATGGAATTCGGCAGCCCTAAGGAAGGAACAAGCTTGATTGTTTTTGATGGACTTGGAGTGAACTAGAAATCATATTTAAAGTATATAAACATAAGTATAATGAATTAGTTAGTTAACTAAGGTAATTTGTGTAAACCTTGAATATGAGCTAGGGTTTGGGAGTGAAATTTGGACTTGGCTTATGAAATGATGAGTGAACATTCTAATGGTCAATTAGTGACCATTTGAGGTAAGTTGACCATAATTTGAAGTGAACTAGAGTGTTACAAACTGAAATGGGTATGCTGCCTAGTGAGTGCAGCAGGGTGGCTGTGATTCCAGCCCAGTTAGACAGCCATAACTTTGGCTGTATAGGTTCAATTGGTGTTTGGCCAATTGGACATGAAACTAGACATATAATGGCACAATTTTACTGAAGAAACCATGCCCAAAAGACCAAAGCAAGTGGACCAAAAATTGGCCCCAATCCGGATACCCTGCAATCAGATTCTGCAGAATGACCAAATGAATAGTAACTGTTCATTTGGCCATAACTCACTGTAGAATGGTCCAATTGACGTGAAAGTTTTACAGCAACAAGATAAGATATAGAAAAACAACTTTCATGAAGAAACCTACCCCAAATTATGACCAGAACCTATCCAACAAGGCAGTGGCAGTCACTGTTCACTGCACTGTAGATATGGTCAATTCTGCAGTTTTGTAATCCGGCCAGCTGTGGTTTTTGGACCATATTTGAAGCTACAAAACTCAAAATGGAGTGATTCAAAAAAAGAAATTCAACTAGACAAAATAAGGAACAACTTTCATGTTTACCATTTCCTCAAATTCCCACTATAACAGTCACTAATGTTACAGTAAAGTTGAGGTACAAAAACTGAAAATTTTGCTCCCTTAGTGCTAAGCTTAGAAATGGTATTGGTGATTAATTCCAACAAGTTTTAAATTCAAAATGTGGTACATTGGGAGTGTTAAAACCAATGCACCTATTTTCTATCCAAAAGTCAACATTTTTGTTGACTAATGAAGTGAATAGTGACACCAAAACTTGAAATTCAAAAATTGAAGAATTCAAAAGTATCAAATGCCCTAGTATACCTAACAAGATTGGTTTGGATAGTTTGGCATGCTAATAGGGTTCAGTTAGCAGTACTACACATGGCATTATGCCATTCTGTGATTTCATGGCTTTTAGCCATTCTGATCATGTGTTGATATTTGGCCTTGTGCCTATTGTCATTACAGCTTATTAGCTGTTCTGTTGCACACCGGGAGATGCACATGTGACCGATGGTGTGACGGCCCGAGGTACTAGATACCCAGTGCCAGTTTACCCTTTTATCCAGTCCAGTCGTCCAGTATAGGTTACTTAGGCAACCAAATGAATGAAAGTGGACAAAGTTAATGAAATAAATGGATATACAAATGCAAAACAAATAAGACATATACATTCAATACATATTTACTTTCTGCTATTTCCTTTTATTTTATTATTGCACCACTAAGCATTATTGCTTAGCACGTTGCTTTTGCCACGCGTAGGTTCTGGAGATACTGATCGAGAGCCCAGTAGACCGTAGACTGGGTGAGACCATCCTGCAGCTCTGCATAGTGTCCGTGTCACCTCACCATCTTCAGTGCATTGGTAGGACACTAGGTTTCATTTTGGTATTTTGTAACTAATTTTTATTTTCTCATATGTATTTGAACTTATGTAATGTATTTTGATGTTCATGTAAATAATGAAAATTGCAGTTATGAATGTAAAATTTGAGCATTTATTTATTGCTTGTATATGAGCATCATGAGAAATAAATGTTTGAGTAATGGAAAGGTTGTTGAAAATCATATTGAGACTTTGTTGATAAAATGGAGTTGGGATTGTTTGGAAATGATTTTGGAAGTGTTTTTCACAGGTTCCGAAGAACTGTTTTCTCCATTTTTAGCCGGTACTCTGCCGGATTTTCTATAAAATTTTCGGAACCCCAAATAAATTATAATTTCAATAAATGACTTAAATAAATAATATTTCACAAGTTATATTCAAAACTATGGTAAAAATTAATTAAGATAAAATAGAGTGTGCTGGTACACCGTGTGACATAACTTACTCGGATATACTGTACACGAGTAAGGGGTGTCACATGTAGTGGTATCAGAGCACGGTTTAGGCGTTTCTGGGCCTAGATTGAGTCCATACCATGCATTGCATTTGTAAGAGTCGAGGTGACACTAATGCAGATCTGTTTGTTTTTGTTGTTTTGAATAGGATATGGACCCTACATCACAGAGAGCAGTTGAGGAGGAAGTGGAGAGTCATGCTCCACCTGCAGCAGCTGAGACTGGGGTATGGGAGAACTGCTCACTTGACTCAAGCGAGCACATTCAGCCTCCACGGGCCATGTTCCATCAAATGGCCGAATTTTTCAGACAAATGACTAGGGTAATGCCAGCAGCACCACCACCACCACCTCCACAACCAAAATCACACCTGGAAAAATTGAGAAAGTTTGGAGCAGTGGACTTCTATGGCAAGAGAGAAGATGATTCTGTTACAGCCGAAAATTGGTTGAACAGAACAGGCAGAGTTTTAAAACAACTCCACTGTACTCCAAAGCAAAACCTAGAAGCTGCCATATCTTTGTTGCAAGATGATGCATATGAATGGTGGGATACTGTGTCCAGTGAAGTGTGGCCAGAAGTAATAACTTGGGACTTCTTCCTCTCCGAATTTAAGAAGAAATATGTGGGTAGTGTGTACCTGGAAGAGAGAAGAAGAGAGTTCATTAATCTGAGGCAGAGACAGCTGTCAGTGGCCGAGTATGAAAAGGAATTCGTCAGATTGAGCCGCTATGGAAGGGAGATAGTCCCTAATGAAGCTGAAAGGTGTAAGAGATTTGAAGAGGGATTGAATGACAATATAAAGATCATGATCACTGCCTTGGGAATCACCGACTTCACCAAGTTAGTGGAAGCTGCAATAAAGGTTGAAAAGGTTAGAATAAGTGAGCAGACCAGAAGAGAGAGACAGCAGAAGAGGGGTCCAGGTTAGTCTAGTTCATCTCCTGCATTTGGGAAGAAGTTCAAGGGTCCACACACGAGTTCAGTCAACCACAAGGTCGTGGTCGGTCTCGGGGCCCAGCCACGATTTACCCCTAGGAGAGGTCAGTCCACACCATCAGTGGGCAGCTCTCCAGGGATGGGGTTCAGGGGACCAGCCCCAGCATCTTCTGCATGTCCACATTGTTTGAAATGGCATAAGGGGGAGTGTTGGAGAGTGACTAGTGCCTGCTTAAGGTGTGGGTCGACAGAGCATCGGTGAGGAAGCATCACGCAGAACTACTACATTGCTCCAACACAAGCGACAGACCTACTCGCACCACAAAGGGGTAGGAAATCGCAAATCGAGGTAGTGGGACCATCACGAGGCTGCATCCGAGCCAACGAAGGCCGGATAACGGACCACTGCCGGAGCCTATGCCATTAGAGCCCGGGAGGAGCAAGATGCCCGGGCGTCATCGAGTGCGTTCTCCCTCTACAATACATCTGTGCATGCATTGGTGGATCCAGGATCCACTCATTCCTATATCTGCATCAACCTACCCATAGAAAGGGGGATACTAGTAGGGGAGAGTGACCAAGACATTCTGGTCACTAATCCATTGGGCCACAGTGTAGTGGTTAATAAAGTATACAAGGGTTGCCCGTTAAAGATTCAGGGGTATGAATTCTTGGCAGACCTGATTGAGTTGCCTTTCCATGAGTTTGACGTGATTTTGGGAATGGACTGGTTGTCACGTCATCAGGCAATAGTTGATTGCAAATTGAAGAGAATTTCTCTGAAAACTTCTGAGGGTAATGAGATCACTGTTGTGGGTGAAAGGACAGATTTCTTGTCCAATGTTATCTCAGCCACAGTTGCAAGAAGAATGATGAGAAAAGGCTGTGAAGCTTACCTAGCACACGTGGTTGATACTAGGCAAGTTAAGCCAAACCTGAGTGATATACCCACAGTAAGAGACTTCCCAGAGGTATTTCCTGAAGAGTTGCCTGGTTTGCCACCAGAAAGGGAAGTTGAATTTGCTATTGAGACACTGCCAGTCTGACACCCATTTCCATTGCTCCTTATAGGATGGCACCCAGAATTGAGGAGTTAAAAACTCGGTTGCAAGAGTTGCTTGATAAGGGGTTCATACGCCCAGATGTCTCACCATGGGGAGCTCCGGTCTTTGTTGTGAAAAAGAAGGATGGGACTTTGAGGCTTTGCATTGATTACCGGATTGAATAAAGTGACCGTGAAGAACAAATATCCGTTGCCTAGAATTGATGATCTGTTTGATCGGTTGAAGGGAAGCAGAGTATTTTCTAAGATTGATCTCGCATCGAGGTATCATCGATTGAGGGTGAAGGATGCAGATGTGCCAAGAAGCGCATTCAGACCCGATATGGGCATTATGAGTTCCTAGTGATGCCCTTTGGCCTAACAAATGCACCAGCAGCATTCATGGACCTTATGAACCGTATCTTCCATCCACACTTAGATCGGTTCGTAGTGGTCTTTATTGATGATATTTTGGTGTATTCCAAGAACAGTGAAGAACATGATGAGCATTTGAGGATTGTTCTATAAACCCTGAGAGAAAATAAGCTGTATGCTAAGTTGTCCAAGTGTGACTTCTGGTTGAATGAGATTGCATTCCTTGGACACATAGTGTCAGTTGATGGGATTAGGGTGGATCCCAAGAAAATAGAAGCAGTGATGGAATGGAAGCCTCCCAGGAATACAACTGAGGTCAGAAGCTTCTTGGGGCTAGCTGGGTATTACAGGAGATTTGTGAAGGGATTTTCCTTAATAGCTGCTCCAATGACCAAACTGTTACACAAGAATGTCAGATTTGACTGGAATGATAAGTGTCAGACCAGTTTTGAGAAGTTGAAGGCTATGTTGACAGAGGCACCAGTATTAACACAGCCAGTGTTAGGAAAGGACTTTGTGGTCTACAGTGATGCCTCTCATAATGGGTTGGGGTGTGTATTGATGCAAGAGGGGAAGGTGGTCGCTTATGCTTCTAGACAGCTAAGGCCACATGAACAGAATTACCCTACCCATGATCTAGAGCTTGCAGCAATTATCTTCGCACTGAAGATATGGAGGCATTACTTGTATGGTGAAAAGTGCTACATTTACATAGACCACAAGAGTCTGAAATACTTGCCAACTCAGAAGGAGCTCAACCTTAGACAGAGGCGATGGATTGAGTTCCTGAAGGATTATGATTGTGTAATTGACTACCATCCTGGGAAGGCAAATGTAGTTGCTGATGCTTTGAGCAGAAAATACATGACAGCTTTGAGATTATTGAATGCCCGTCTATCTTTGGTTCGAGATGGAGCTATTTTGGCTAAGTTGCAAGTGAGGCCAAACCTGTTACAGCAGATTTTAGATGGGCAGAAGGTAGATGAGAAGCTAATGGCTATTATGAGCAAAATCTCAGAGGGAAAAGCAACTGACTATGAGGTGAAAGCAGATGGGTGTCTGTACTACAAAGGAAGAATGTGTGTACCAGATAATGGGGAATTGAAAGCCAGTATTTTGAAAGAGGCACATACCAGTGTTTATGCTATGCACCCAGGAAGTACAAAGATGTATCATGATCTGAAGCTTCAGTATTGGTGGCCTGGTATGAAGAAGGACATAGCTGACTATGTGACTAAATGCTTAACATGTCAGCAAGTCAAGGCAGAACATTAAGTTCCATCAGGTTTGCTCTGACCTATCGCATACCGAATGGAAATGGGATCGGTCACCATGGATTTTGTAAGTGGTCTACCTCTCACCCGGAAGAAACATGATGCAAGATGGGTGATAGTGGATAGATTGACGAAGTCGACACACTTCTCGCCGATTAGGGTGACTACTCCGGAGAAGTTAGCGATTGTATATCAGTGAGATAGTTAGACTGCATGGAATTCCACTTTCCATCATATCTGATCGAGACCCAAGGTTTACATTGAGATTTTGGAAGAAGTTGCATGAATCCTTGGGTACACAACTCCACTTCAGCACAGCTTTCCATCCTCAGATGGATGGGCAATCAGAAAGAGTAATCCAGGTAAACAATTGAAACCAATGGAATTGATACAAATATTGAATTAAAATAATAATAATAACATGAAATATATGTCAGGTCCTTGAGGATATGCTGAGGAGTTGTGTTATTGAGTTTGACAGAAGTTGGGATAGATACCTCCCACTGGCAGAATTTGCATACAACAATAGCTACCAAGCTAGCATCCAAATGGCCCCATATGAAGCATTGTATGGGAGAAAATGTAGAACTCCAGTTTGCTAGACTGAATTGGGCGAAGACAAACTGGTAGGGCCAGACCTGGTGAAACAGACTGAGGAGAAAGTAAAACTAATCAAAGTCAATCTGAAGGTTGCCTTAGACAGACAGAAATCTTATGCTGACCTGAAGAGAAAAGAAATAGAATATGCGGTTGGCGACAAATTGTTCCTCAAGGTGTCACCGTGGAAGAAGGTATTGAGGTTTGGAAGAAAAGGTAAGTTAAGCCCCAGGTTCATTGGCCCATATGAAGTCATTGAACGTGTGGGTCCAGTGGCCTATAGGCTAGCTTTACCACCAGAGCTTAACAAGATCCAAAATGTGTTCCACGTGTCCATGCTCAGAAGATACCGCTCAGATCCTTCACATGTCATCTCCAGGGATGTAACACCCTCCCGGTAGCAACCCCGTACATTCTACTGTTCCGGTGACCGGTGTCGATCCGGACAGCTAGAATGTCCGGAAAAATATTTAAACTAAAGCGAGGAACCATAATTAACCCAAATATTAATAAGAAAAATTTAGTAAAAATTTTAGAAATAAAATACAATCAAGTCAAATGAGCCGGTGCCTAAGCGATGGGTAACCCAGAGGGAAGTTGCGGTTCTCGCAACTAGGAGCCCTAGACCAGGGGAAAAATTCATAAAATAATTTTTGGGACTCCAGAGAAGGGTCATTGAGGTTCCTATGGCATTAGAATGCCAAGAAAATATTTAAAAAAATTTTTCAATCGGTACAAACAATTTTGACCCGTTAAGCCAAACGGAGGGCATTTTGGTCATTTCGCCTTCAGAGACGATTTTTGGCCAAATTGTCCAGTTAAGTAAATAATTATTATGACTCAAAATATGAATAAATATTGCTAAAAATTAAATTGAAATGTGGTAGAAAAGAAAAGAAAAGAAAAATAGTGGAAATTAAGGATATTGACATCACATGATGTCATTTACTTTCTCCCAACCAATCACCATTTAACAAGCTTTCTTAAATCACTTAAAAGAGTCAAAGAAGACCAAAAAAATTCTGCTCTTCTTCTTCTTCTTCAGCCAAAACGTGAGTTTCTCCTTCATAACCCTCCATGAGAGTTTCCTTTAATTACTTCCATTTCCCATGAAATTCCACTACTAAACCCTAAGTCACCTTCACTAAAACTTGTCCATACCTCTTGGGAAAGTGATTGGCAGCCTAGAAAAGGAAAGAAAGTGAATAATTTGAGCTCTTGAAAAGCTCTCAAGTGAGGTTAGTGCTTATTTATATAAGTATTTCTTTTATTTCATGTTAGGAACTTGAAATTGTTGTGAAATGGTAGATTAAATGAACTAAACTCATGTATATGTACCCTATGAATTTTCGGCAGCCCTAGGAAGGAATGAGTTTGATTGTATTAATGGACTTAGAGTGAATTAGAGATTATGTTTAAAGTGTATACATATATATATACAAAGAATGAAAGAGTTAACTAAAGAAATTTGTGAAAACCATGACTTTGAGCTAGGGTTTAGGAGTAAAATGTGGACTTGGCTTATGAAATGGTTAAAGAACATTCTAATGGTCAATTAGTGACCATTTGAGGTAAGTTGACCATAAATTGGACTGAAATATAGCATGGCAAAGTGAATGAGTATGCTGCCCAATGAGTGCAGCAGGGTGGCTGAGATTTCAGTCCACTTGGACTGCCATACCTTTGGCTGTGTTGGCCCAATTGGTGTTTGGCCAATTGGACATGAAACTAGGCTTATAATGGCACATTTTTGCTGAAGAAACCATGCCCAAAAGACCAAAGAAAGAGGACCAAAAGTTGGCCCCCATCCGGATACCCTGCAACAGCACCTGTAGAAATGACCAAATGAACAGTATAACTGTTCATTTGGCCATAACTCACTGTAGATATAGTCAATTGACCTGAATTTTTACAGCAACAAGTTACGACATAGACAAACAACTTTCATGAAGAAACCTACCCCAAATTATGGCCAGAACCTATTCAAAAATGCAATCACAGTCACTGTTCATGGTACTGTAGATTTGGTAATCCTGCAGTTTTGGCAATCCGGCCAGCTTTGATTTTTAGACCATATCTGGAGCTACAAAACTCCAAATGGAGTGATTCAAAAAAGGAAATTCAACTAGACAAAATAAGGAACAACTTTCATGTTTACCATTTCCTCAAATTCCCACTGCAACAGTAAAGTTGGGTCACAAAAATTGAAAATTCTGATATCTAGGTTTTAGGTTTGGAAATGGATTTAGGAGTTAATTCCAACAAATTTTAAATGAAAAATGTGGTATGTTGGGAGTGTCAAAACCAATATACCTATTTTCTATCCAAAAGTCAACATTTTTGTTGACCAATGAGGTGAATAGTAACACCAAAACTTGAAATTCAAAATTTGAAATTAGAAATGCATCTAGGGGACTTTAAATTGCAATTGGCAATTAATACTAGCAAATGTAAAACTCAAAATGTGGGATCTTGGTGTAATTAGAATTAACATATCCCTTAAGTATGAAAAAGTCAACATTTTGGTTGATTAGTAAGGTGAATAGTAATCAAAGTGAGTAACAAACTAAGATGAAGACCTAGAACCAATTCTAAGCTTAAATGCTTCGAATTGTATGACAAATGTGGACTATGTATCTTAGTCAAAATTGTTAAAAGGAAATTAAGACCATAAATTTGAAATCCATGAAATATTCATGGATTACTTGAAACATGATAAATAAGTCACCTAATTGATGTGAATAGATAGTTAGGGCTTATATGCCCATCACAAATGGAATTCATAAAATATTAGTAACTCAACTTGAAATATAAAATTTGTAATTACATAAGTAGATTCTTGAATGTATAAATGAGAAAGGAAAAATGTTTGAATACAATGGTACATGTGAACCATTGTTTAGAATTGTCATCAATATGAATAACATAATGAATGAATAAATGAACCATATTAATGTATGAATGAGACATTAGTTCTCATTATTGTAGAGAGGAGAAGTATTTTGAGTACTATGGTATAAAAGGATAATTGATGTGAATTGTGATCATAAAAATGATCAAATGAATGTATGAATTATAATTGAAATTTATCATGAAATAATGAATTCATAAACACAATATATTAATATTTAATGATATTATGTGCCCTTGTATTGCCTAGACACGTGTGTCAGATTGGATAGATTGGCATGCCAATAGGGTATTGTTTTAGCAGTACTGCGAAAGGCTTTATGCCCGTATTTAAGGCTTTATGCCCGTATTCATGGCTTTATGCCAATATTCATGGCTTTTATGCCCGATTATGTGTTATCATGGCTTTGTAGCCATACTGACTGCATACGTGGTTGACGTTCTGCGTCCCATGGTATGACGGGCCGAGGCACCGCAGTGTCCTGTGCCAACGACCTGTTATCCAGTTTAGTCAGCCTGTCATAGGTTACTTGGGCAGTGTAATTTATTGAAACAAATTAAGACTATTAGTAATTAAAAATGTTAGAAATCAAATAAATGAGTTAATAAGACTTCAAAAGAATTAGTTATAATTATGAAATGATCCAAACCACATAAAAATTGTTAAGTAAAATGATAAAAGAGTTGCAAAAATAGGTATAACTTAACTAAATATTTTAAATGTACCTTCTATTGCCATATAAATATAAACTGAGTATTTTTATTTATTCTGTATGTTGTACATTATCACTGTGAATTTCGGAATTAAACGCTTCCAAAGCGAAACAAATGAGAACAAAAGATAATTAATATTAGACACATTGTATTAAATTAAATTGATTCTTAAATATTCAAATTATGCATCGTTCTTTCTTTATTTGTATATTTTATTTTCTTATTCTATTATTGCACTACTAAGCAGCAATGCTTAGCGCGATGGATTTGTTTCCTCGCGCAGGTACTTTGACTAAGATTTTTGGAGTCCAGATCTGCAGAAGTGGCTGGAGTATTCAAGGTTGTCACCTCCTCAGCAATGCATGTAGATAGGGCCCATATAGATCATATTTTGTATTTAGTATAAAATGCTAGATATTGTATTATAATGTAGATTATGAGCAGGTAATTAATAGAAATGTAATGTAATTTAATAAATTAGCTTTTTCATATGTAATTAATTTATATATCATGTAAATTATGAAATTATGTAAATTAAAGAAATTTGAAAATTTTACTTATGTGATTTGAGCATAAATGAGATTGTATGGATTCGAAGACAGATTTGAAATATATAGATAATGCATGGAAATGAATATGAAATTGAGATATATGAATGAGATGTGAATTATGAGATGGTTATGAAAATAATTGATGAGATTTTATTTGTAAAATATTATTGAAACTTTCAAACAGGTAAATAGTAAAACACGTCAACTGGTAATAAAATAGGGGAAACTCCGCTGGTTTCTCCGTTGAAAAATAATTAATATTAAAATATAACGAGATCAAAATATGAAAGGAATAAAGTAAGATAAGATAGGGTGCTCCGGCACCGATTGTAGCACGCCTTGCTCGGCTACACTGTAGTCGGGTGAGGGGTGTTACAAGGGAAGAAATTGAAATACAACCAGATTTGACATATGAAGAAGAACCTCTACGGATCCTGGCTCGGGAAGTAAAAGAATTGAGGAATAAGCAGATTCCACTGGTGAAAGTGCTTTGGAGGCACCACAACACCGAGGAGGCAACTTGGGAAAGTGAAGAGACGATGAGGCAACAGTTCCCTCAACTGTTTGCATCAGGTAAATTTCAAGGACAAAATTTAAATTAGAGGGGAAGAGTTGTAACACCCTCCCGGTAGCAACTCTGTACATTCTACTGTTCCGGTGACCGGTGTCGGTCCGGACAGCTAGAACATCCGGAAAAATATTTAAAATAAAGTCAGGAACCATAATTAACTCAAATATTAATAAGAAAATTTAGTAAAAATTTTAGAAATAAAATACAACTAAGTCAAATGAGCCGGTGCCCAAGCGATGGGTAACCCAGCGAGAAGTTTCGGTTCTCGCAATTAGGAGCCCTAGACCCGGGGAAAAATTCATAAAATAATTTTTGGGACTCCAGAGAAGGGTCATTGAGGTTCCTATGGCATTAGAATGCCAAGAAAATATTTAGAAAAATTTTTCAATCGGTACAGACAATTTTGACCCGTTAAGCCAAACGGAGGGCATTTTGGTCATTTCGCCTTCAAAGACGATTTTTGGCCGACTTGTCCAGTTGAGTAAATAATTATTATGACATAAAATATGAATTAATGTTGATGAAAAATTAATTTAAAGTTAGTAGAAAAGAAAAGAAAAGAAAAATACAATATAATGCAATTTATGACATCATTATGATGTCATTTGAAGTTTCCACCAATCACATGTAAACAACCATTTAATTAACTAATAAAAGAGACAAAAAAAAGACCAAAGAAATTAAAAAGCAAACAGCCATCTCCTTCTCCATTCCAGCCGCACCATAGCCAAGGAAAAACCCTCCATTTTTCTTCTCCATTCAAGCTTGCAAATCTCTCAAACCTCACCCCAAAACCCTAAGTCACCTTCACTAAAATTTATCCACACACTCTAAGGAAGCACTAGGCAGCCTAAAAAAGGAAAGAAAGTGAAGTCAAGCTTGGGAAAATTCTGCCCTACAAGAGGTTAGTGCCTATTTACACTTATACCTCTTTTATTCCATGTTAAAGACTTAAAATAAGTAAGAATTTGTGAATCAAATGAATGAAATTTATGTGTATATACCCCATGGAATTCGGCAGCCCTAAGGAAGGAACAAGCTTGAGTGTTTTTGATGGACTTGGAGTGAACTAGAAATCATGTTTAAAGTATATAAACATAAGGATAATGAATTAGTTAGTTAACTAAGGTAATTTGTGTAAACCTTGAATATGAGCTAGGGTTTGGGAGTGAAATTTGGACTTGGCTTATGAAATGATGAGTGAACATTCTAATGGTCAATTAGTGACCATTTGAGGTAAGTTGACCATAATTTGAAGTGAACTAGAGTGTTACAAACTGAAATGGGTATGCTGCCTAGTGAGTGCAGCAGGTGGTCGTGATTCCAGCCCACTTAGACAGCCATAACTTTGGCTGTGTAGGTTCAATTGGTGTTTGGCCAATTGGACATGAAACTAGACATATAATGGCACAATTTTGCTGAAGAAACCATGCCCAAAAGACCAAAGCAAGTGGACCAAAAATTGGCCCCAATCCGGATACCCTGCAATCAGATTCTGCAAAATGACCAAATGAACAGTAACTGTTCATTTGGCCATAACTCACTGTAGAATGGTCCAATTGACCTGAAAGTTTTACAGCAACAAGATAAGATATATACAAACAACTTTCATGAAGAAAACTACCCCAAATTATGACCAAAACCTATCCAACATGGTAGTGGCAACATCGCTCATCGTGACCGTAGATATGGTCAATTCTGCAGTTTTGCAATCCGGCCAACTGTGGTTTTTGGACCATATCTGGAGCTACAAAACTCCACATGGAGTGATTCAAAAAAAGAAATTCAACTAGACAAAATAAGAAACAACTTTCATGTTTACCATTTCCTCAAATTCCCACTGTAACAGTCACTAATGGAACAGTAAAGTTGAGGTACAAAAACTGAAAATTCTGCTCCCTTAGTGCTAAGCTTAGAAATGGTATTGGTGATTAATTCCAACAAGTTTTAAATGCAAAATGTGGTACATTGGGAGTGTTAAAACCAATGCACCTATTTTCTATCCAAAAGTCAACATTTTTGTTGACTAATGAAGTGAATAGTGACACAAAAACTTGAAATTCAAAAATTGAAGAATTCAAAAGTATCAAATGCCCTAGTATACCTAACAAGATTGGTTTGGATAGTTTGACATGCCAATAGGGTTCAGTTAGCAGTACTGCACATGGCATTATGCCATTCTGTGATTTCATGGCTTTTAGCCATTCTGATCATGTGTTGATATTTGGCCTTGTGCCTATTGTCATTACAGCTTATTAGCTGTTCTGTTGCACATCGGGAGATGCACATGTAACCGATAGTGTGACGGCCCGAGGTACTAGATACCCAGTGCCAGTTTACCCGTTTATCCAGTCCAGTCGTCCAGTATAGGTTACTTGGGCAACCAAATGAATGAAAGTGGACAAAGTTAACGAAATAAATGGATATACAAATGCAAAACAAATAAGACATATACATTCAATACATATTTACTTTCTGCTATTTCCTTTTATTTTATTATTGCACCACTAAGCATTATTGCTTAGCGCGTTGCTTTTGCCACGCGTAGGTTCTGGAGATACTGATCGAGAGCCCAGTAGACCGCAGACTGGGTGAGACCATCCTGCAGCTCTGCATAGTGTCCGTGTCACCTCACCATCTCCAGTGCATTGGTAGGACACTAGGTTTTATTTTGGTATTTTGTAACTAATTTTTATTTTCTCATATGTATTTGAACTTATGTAATGTATTTTGATGTTCATGTAAATAATGAAAATTGTGGTTATGAATGTAAAATTTGAGCATTTATTTATTGCTTGTATATGAGCATCATGAGAAATGAATGTTTGAGTAATGGAAAGGTTGTTGAAAATCATATTGAGACTTTGTTGATAAAATGGAGTTGGGATTGTTTGGAAATGATTTTGGAAGTGTTTTTCACAGGTTCCGAAGAACTGTTTTCTCCATTTTTAGCCAGTACTCTGCCGGATTTTCTATAAAATTTTCGGAACCCCAAATAAATTATAATTTCAATAAATGACTTAAATAAATAATATTTCACAAGTTATATTCAAAACTATGGTAAAAATTAATTAAGATAAAATAGAGTGTGCCGGTACACCGTGTGACATAACTTACTCGGATATACTGTACACGAGTAAGGGGTGTCACACCTGGACCGCGGGGAACCCTGGAAAATATTTTTAGGACTCAAATAAATATTTATTGAAGTATAAATATCATTAGAAATATCAAAGAAAAATTAAATAATTAGTACAAAGAAAAGCGAGAAATCGAAAAACGGACAAAACCCGGTGTTACCGAAAAATCGGGAATGCAACCCGAACAGGGGCATTGTGGTCATTTGACACCCCGAGTTGTCTTTTGACCTAAATGTCCATCGAAAATAAATAATATTACACTTTCAAAATATAATGAAAAATTAATTTAGGGGTACCTAATATAAATAGCAAAAATGGAGTTCAAATTAGGTAGTTAACATATTTAAACATATAAAATAATTGATTTTATGTAAGTGGAGCACTATGGGGATTAAATAAATATTATGTGGGACACTTAAGAGCTAAAATGGGAAGAATATTTCATCTTCTTCAACCTTTCAAAAGGGCAGCCGAAACCAAGAATGGAGTTCCTCCATGGACGCATGGGTTGAAGCTTCATGCAAGCTTGATCTAAGCCACTTTCCATGCACCTTCCTTCATTAAAGTTAATCCTCACACCATGGGCAGTAGATAGGCAACAAGAAAACCAAGTTTTGGAGAGGTTTTGAAGAATTTCCAAAGTGGTAAGTTTGTATTTTTGGGTTATTGCTTCATTAAGTTTGTAAGGATGTTATGGATGTTTGATTTATGAAGAAATTTTTGAGGTTTGATGTTGAATGGGAATATGTACTTTTGGCAGCCATGGAAATACCTTGAAGGCAGTTTATTTGTGCTTGTAAATGATGAATTAAATGATTGATTAAATGTATATTATGTAGGAAATTGTTTGGGTAATGTACACTTAGTATATGTAAATGTAAAATGAAATTTAAAGCTTGGAAAGTAATGGAATGTAAGTGTACCATTGTGGCAGTTTGCTAACTCTTGAGGAATGCTGGAATTCATGCTTGGTTTATGGAATAATGATGTTAAAATGTGTTGGTTGTTATGGCAGTTTGAGTGTATGTATGATGGTGTGAAGTGGGACATGTAAATGAGCATGAATTGGTGATTGAATTGTTGTAAATTGAGTTGGACAAATTCTGCACTTGTTGGTGCACATTGAATGTAATTGCAAGCTGCCAAAATGACCTATAATATGTTATAAATTATGTTTAGGTTGTGGTACAACCAGAATTGGTTTGAATGTTAAGTTTGGTAAGTGTTAAAAGTGATGCTTGATGTGTATGCAAGAATTTCAATAAGGCAGTTTGAGTTTTAGGCCTAGAACTTTAATTGTGTGGCTCCAATTGGTATGAGACCAATTGCAGGTGAAACTAGGCACAAATGTGCCAACTTTCATGAAAAAAGCTTGCCAAAATTCTGCTTGCAAGGTAGCTTGAAAAATGACCAAACCCGGATTAAGTGCAATTGAGGCCTGAAAATTGACCATTTGGGCAGCAGTTAGTGTTTAGGCCATAACTCACTCAAAACAGGTCCAATTGACCTGAAATTTTAACTATGAATAGTTAAGACCCATATCTACAAGTCTTATGAAGACAACAAAGCCCAGAAATGACCATAAGCAAGTCAAACAGCTTGCACAAGTTCGGATTCAAAAACTAGCCGAACCTAAAATGACCTAAAATGACCTAAAGTGACCAATTTTGGTGCAATTTGACTAGCAATAGTAAAATGACTATAACTTGGTCTACATAACTCAGAATGACCTGAAATTTTGCCCCGCGTTCCATAAGACATAGATCTACAAGTTTGTAGTTTTGACCCAAACCCTAAAACGGAGGGAACTAGGTCGTCCGGCTAGGTCAAACTAGTATCCCAGAATCCAGCAAATTGCAAGAAAATGCAGTATACACGGAAATGAACTTGGTAACATATACCAACCCTAAAAGACTATCGAATGTGACATATTAATAACACTAAAACCTAATTTACCTAAAACGCATCGAGGGTCGATATATTAAGTTGATTAAACAAATAATAGCATTCAGTGAATTACTTATCAAGCATTATCGTTAGAGACAGTTTAATTAAGTACTGAAACACTTCAAATTGTGTTTCTCAGTTAGCAAAGACTCAGGAAAAGGGAAGGAAACACTGAGTCAAGACCAGGAGACAGTTATCAGAGGTTTGTGCACACAACAACTATTTCTTTTGAATTTTTCAATTGAAATGAATTATGACTATTTGTACATTATTGTTTTAAATTGTGGAAATGTGTTTGAATGGATATTTATTGCTTGAAGAGCATTGTAAATGGTTTGATACTATGAAAAATTGTTTGAATGATATTGATGGATACTTAATGATTGAAAAGCATTGGAAATGATTTGAAAACACAGCTATCATGTATATTGATTGTATTCCTCGCTAGCTTGACTAGTGGGACGAATTGAATTCCCTCTCTGGCTGAAGTGTTGAGGTGTGTGCCTGTTGAGGACGAATCGAATGAGTAATCATATTTTTGCTAGCTAGCTATGTTATTCCTCATTAGCCACCGGCTTTTGGGATGAATTGAATACCTCATTAGCCATCGGCTTTTGGGATGAATTGAACTTTGGAACATGATTTTAAGCTGTGTCTGATTTATTGATATGTATTATGAGATTGTGAAATGGAGTTAAATTCTTATTGACACTCACTGTCTTTTGAATTTAATCATGATTTGATTTATTGAAATTATTGTGATATTGAGAAATGGAGTTTAAATTCTTGTTGACATTTGCTGTCTTGAATTTAACTATGGTTTTAAGTATCCACTATTTATATAATTTGTGAATTGTGATTTAAAGTTATATTTGGTTAATGTTGTGCACCACTGAGTCATTGTCTCAGCGATAGCTTTTTATTGCTGTCGCAGGTGGACAGACAGACAGGGCAGCAGACTAGGCTGCTAGTACATCCAGTGAGAGATTTTCGGGTATAACGAGTATACCACATTTTGCATTTTGTACTGTAATGTATGTTCACTATATGTACATATTGTTTTTGGTTTTTAGCTGTTGTATATTAAAATTGTACATTGAAGTTGTAAGTAAATTATGAGTTATTTTGACTTGTAAAAATTGTATTATATTTCTTGTATCTCAGTATTTGAAAATTTACTGTGGATTTGAGTTGAGAAATATGTTGGAGTTGAGATTTGGAAATATATTGAAGTGTTTTTTTTACAGGTTTTCTGAAGAACTGTTTTATCCAAAATACAGATGGCACTCTGCCAAAATTTTTACGGAAATTACTAATAGTCCAAATAAGTTAGCTGTTTCACTTCAGTTCACAAAAGTTTTTAACACCTGTAAATAGTGCTCACCACTGTAAAAGAAGTAAGAAAAGTTTTTAAAATCCCTTGTAGTATATTTAATGAGTTATCAGTAAACGGAGTTGGTAATTCATTAGGTATACTACGGGATCATGTTATGCCTTACAGAGGGGTAGGGTGTGACACTCAGACTGATAAATTCTCTTCTTCACTCTTCTAAATACACTTTGCTCACATATTTCTTCCTGAACTCTGTAAAGAAGAATTCCCAGGTGATCCGTTTAGGTTGCACCTCACTGGTTACTGTGTCCCACCACTAATATGCGTCATCCTGAAGTAGGGAAATAGCACCTGCTAAGTTCTGCTCAGGGGTACAGTTTAGCTGTTTCAGCTCTCTGATGGTTCTATCCAACCAGTTTTTTACGGTCTTGGGATCATCCTCCCTCTTCCCAAAGAAGTCTACAGCCCCATACTTTCTCAATTTCTCCAACTGAGATTTCTGTGGTGCTGGTGGAGGTTGTGGCTGTGGTTGTGGTGGTGGTATTGCCCCATCATTTGCCGGTAGAATTCAGTCATTTATTGAAATATAGTAAACTGAGGTTGGGTAGGTGCCTCAGTTGCTGGTGGAGCAGATTCTCCCCTGCCCCCAGATTCAGCTCTTGGTGTAGCACGACTCTCCACCTCTTCCTCAACTGCTCTTTGCGAAGCAGGATCCATATCCTATTCAAAATAAGAAAATAAACAGATCTGCATCAGTGTCACCTCAATACTTACAATTGCAATGCAATAATATGCACTCTATCTAGGCCCAGAAACGCCTAAACCGATGCTCTGATACCACTAAATGTGACACCCCTTACCCGTCTACAGTGTAGCCAAGCAAGTTATGCCACTCAGTGTGCCGGAGCACCAATTTATGTTTCTATTACAATTTATCCCTTTTAATTCATTTATTTTCAATTTTTGATAAATTTGAATTTTTTTGCAAATTTTATAGAACATCCGACAGAGTGCCGGCTATAAATTGGAAAAACAGTTCTTTTGAACCTGTTTAAAAACACTTCCAATATAATTTCCAAATCCAAACTCCATTATACACATTCAAGTCAATCTCCAAAATCTCAATCTCAATTCACAACAGTATTTTCAAAACTTTTCTGTTCACTTCATCACTTGAAGCATATTCATAAATAATTCTCAATATTTCAGTTATCAACATACATTATGCAGAAAATTCAATAATATGAAATTTCATATATTTACATTAATACATAATTACAGGAGTTTATAGTTACAATCCAAACTAATAAAAAATGCCAAAATACAAAATGCTACCCAAAAATCCTAATGTCCTACCATATGCAGTGCAGATATGAGGTGACTCGGGACTCCAGATGCAAATCTGAAGGCTCACCCGGTTTGATGTTTGCTGGGCTCACCAACTAGGTCTCTAGTACCTGCGTGTGGCAAAAGCAACGAGCTAGCAATTCTGTTTAGTGGTGACAATATAAAATAAAATAAAATGAAATAAAAATAAATATGCAGAATGTATGTTTACATTTTTTGGTACACTTATTTCTGCTATTAATTGCAGTATTATCCATTTAAAATTCTGTAAAGTTTATTATCATCGCCCGAGTAACCTATATTAGTCGACTAGACTGGATAAACAGGTAAACTGGCACTGGGTACTAAGTACCTCGAACCATCACACCATCGGTCACATTGTGTCTCCCGGTGTGCAACAGAACAGCTAATAAGCTATAATATTTATCGGGGTTAAAACCCAAGTGTAATAATTCAAAAACATAGCCAAAGGCTATGTCACAGAATGGCATCGGAAACCATGAAACACAAAATGGCCTGAAGCCATATGCAGTACTACTAATAGAACCCTATTGGCATGCCAAGCTATCCAAACCAATCTTGTTAGGTATACTAGGGCATTTCACACTTTTAAGTTTCACAATTTTTAGAATTTAAGTTTTAGTGTTACTATTCCATTCATTGGTCAACAAAAATGTTGACTTTTGCATAGGCAATAGGTACATTGGTTTTAATATCATCAACATTCCACATTTTGCATCCAAAATTTATTGGTATTGGTTGTCAATATCATTTCTAAGCTTAATGTTTGTTGGGCAGAATTTTCAGTTTTTATGCTTTGTCTTTACTGTTCCATTGGTCAATTTTGCAGTGGGAATTTGGCAAACTAATCAACATAAAAGTTGTTCCTTATTTTGTCTAGTTGCATTTCCTTTTTTGAATCACTCTAATTGGAGTTTTGTAGCTCAAGTGATGGTCCAAAAACCACAACTGGCCGGATTGAAATTCTGTCCAGAATTTCTGGACTGACCATATCTACAGTGTAATGAACAGTGACTGCAACTCACTTGTTGAATAGGTTCTGGTCATAATTTGGGTTAGGTTTCTTCATAAAAGTTATTGGTCTATATCTCAGCTTATTTCTGGTAAAATTTCAGATTAATTGGACCTTTCTACACTGATTTATGGCCAAATGACAAAATACTATTCATTTGGTCATTTTGCCCAGGTAGACTGCAGGTCACCCGGATTAAGGCAAGCTTTTGGTCCACTTGGTATGGTTTTATGGGCATGGTTTCTTCACCAAAGTTGTGCCATTATGTGTCTAGTTTCATGTCCAATTGGCCTTGCACCAATTGAACCTCCACAATTCAAGTTATGGCTGCCCAAACCTACTGGACTCATGTCCAATTCTGCAGGTCACCATGGGCAGCCACACCAAACCCAAACTCCACCACTCAACACACTTCATTTTTTATTTAAACAGAACCAAATGGTCACTAATTGACCATTAAAACATATTTTCATCATCACATGGTCAAAGTCCCATTTCTCCACCCCAAACCCTAACTCACACATTGCCATTCATGCATTTACATACCTTCCTTTGTCCTAAGCATTGTATTAATGTTAAAGGCAACCAAATTACAATTTAACTCTAAGAAATCTTCAAAACTCTACTAGGTTCAAGGCTGCCCATAATTTTGGGATGGACATACACAAGATATTTAGCAAGTTTCTTTGCAATTTCGCACTCAATTATACTTATTCAACATAAATTTGAAGAGAAGCATAAGCTTAAGTCACTAACCTCTTAGGGAGCTAATCCAAAGCTTGTAAGAACTCTTTCTTTTTAATTATTTTTGCCCCCAAAAGACTCACCAAGATGATAGAATAATTTTTTGTGTTGCTAGGTTAGGGTTTTATGGTGTGGAAGCTAGGGAAAATCAAGCTTTGAAAGCTTGTTCATGGTGGCCATGGAGGCGTGGTTTACAGCAAGGAAAAGAAGAAGGGAGAGAATTCTGATTTTTCTTCAATTTTCAGCCCATTAAGTCCATTTTAAATAAAGTTATGCCATGTGTCAATGTTAGATTGGGTGGGAGAACTTTAATGACATCATTATGATGTCATAATGCTATTTTCTTTCATTTCTTCTCCATTTCTTGTCTAATTAATTTCAATTAAATTTTTTACAACATTTAGTCATATTTTATGTTATATAAATTATTTATTTAACTGGACAAGTTGGCTAAAAATTATCTCTGAAGACGAAATGACCAAAATGCCCTCCGTTTGGCTTAACGGGCCAAAATTGTCTGTATCGATTGAAAAAATTTTCTAAGTATTTTTTTGGCATTCTAATGCCATAAGAACGTCAATGACCCTTCTCTGGAGTCCCAATAATTATTTTATACTAGGTCTAGGGCTTCTAGTTGTGAGAACTGCAACTCTCACTAGGTTACCCATCGCTAGGGCACCGGCTCATTTAACTTGATTGTATTTTATTTCTAAAATTTTTCCTAAATTTTTCTTATTAATATTTGAGTTAATTATGGTTCCTCACTTTAGTTTAAATATTTTTCCGGAAGTTCTAGCTATCCGGACCGACACTGGTCACCGAAACAGTAAATTGTACGGACTAGCTAAAGTGAGGATATTGCAGGTTCAGTCACTTAACGAAGACTATTTCCTCATACTAAGAAAGATAAAGGAGGAAAGCTTGGTAAGAAGCAAAAGAAGAATAAGGCAAGAAGCAAAATCAAGTCAGGCCTTGGGGTGAGAAGGGAATCTAGTTCAAGATTAGATACCTCTGGTTATGTCAGATGTGGGAAGCTTTATTAAGGAATTTATAGGTTTGAAACCTCCATATGCTGTGATCAGGAGGGGTACATGTCTAGAAAGTGTCCCAACATAGAAGGAGTGGCTTCATAGCAACAAACATGGTCAGCTAGTGTAGCTCAACAAGCAGTGAGACAAACTCCTATGGTTTCTTCAGAGAGGGGACAAAGAAGAGGATGAGGGTCTTCTTCCTCTATGGCAGGCTTACAAAGGAGGGGTTGAATGCTACCAGCTTGAATCTTTACCATGACACAATAGGAAACCAATGCCTCCAACACTGTTGTCACAAGGGATTTTGCGGTCGCCTGGACGATCACTCACCGAAGTGGGAAAAGTGAGGAGTCGCCACCTTAGTTTTGAGGGAAACTAAAGTAAACCATTTGGGAAAATAAATTAAAAATAAAACCACTTCAAAACAGAGATTCTAGGTTCGGGGTCCGTAAACGGGTGGGGAAGGTGTTAGGCACCCCACCTCGTCCCTTAATAAGGGTAAGTAGATTTAGTTTTGCGTTCTTTATAAATTAATTAGGAGGGCTTGGATGGAAATGTTAATCCTTTTGGCTAAAGGAACATTTGATTTCTCACTGAATTTGGATCACCCAGATACACAAGTAAATGAGACCACCTTAGTGAATTGACGTTACGAATTTTTTAGTTCTGAGATTATTTTGCGTGCGGGTTAAGATTTGGTGCGAGAATCGGATAAGAACTCTCCTCCGATCTCTTTTAAGTTATTTATTAAAATTTTAGAGGGAGACCGGATAAGAACCCTCCTCCGATCTCCTCTAGACGTTTATTAAAATTTTTGAGTTGAGACCGGATAAGAACTCTCCTCCGATCTCTTTTTAATGTTTATTAAAATTTTGAGGGGAGATCGGATAAGAACTCTCCTCCGATCTCCTCTAGACATTTATAAAAAATTTTGAGTTGAGACCGGATAAGAACTCTCCTCCGATCTCTTTTTAACGTTTATTAAAATTTTGAGGGGAGATCGGATAAGAACTCTCCTCCGATCTCTTTTAGATTAACAGGAGCCTGAAAGGGACTTTTCCAATCTCCCGGATTTTAATTTCGGCTATATGACGTAAGAGCCTAAAGCTAAGGATTCTGGCATTCAAAGATGCTGGGGATAAGGCTTCTCAATACCTTTTGGCTAGATGGGGATAACTAGGCTTGATTTACCGACCTTCCATGTATTCATTTTACCAATATCTATTAATGACCGATCTATTCTGTTTTGCTTATTTTGGTTTTATTCCACTTTATGACCTCTTTGTCGAATCGCTGTTCACGTCAGCCTAATAGTTTGGCTATCTTCCTGACGCGTTATTCAGGTTCTCTCTTTTAAAAGAGACCCCTAAATTGCAGTTACCTACGTCTTGCCTGACCATTTACACGCTACTAGGAACCAGAAAAACTTGCATGACGAAGATTAATAAAATGACGGACTAATCACTAAAGAGATAACTCGAGAGTAACATTCTTTTGGGTCCTTTTGCGCAAAATGAACTTGGAGAAAATCACATACGTAAGAGGAAACAAAGAAAGTGCGAAAAATAAATGTAAACACTTAGTAAAACAGCAATATGAGCTCTTACCTGTGAGGAGCCAAATCTACTGAAATAGCTATGGGGTGGCAAATAGAGATAAGACAGTAGACTGATTAGCCTGAGAGCTGATGTTCGTCGGGAAGTGAAGGGAGCTCAGCTAAAATATAATCAGATTAAGATAAAAGCCGAGTGGAATGAAGTTTAGCTTAGACAGTGGGAATGAAAACAGAGATGATAAAGGGCTGAAAGTGAGGGTGTGACCAGATAATGAACAAACTGGAAATGTAGAGTTCCAGTATCCAAAATCCTTTTCAAGAAACACTTCAGAAAACTAGTTTCAAAAGTTTTTCCAATCAACACTTCAGAGTAGCGGAATAACAAACTAAATGAAGTTTTCAGAGTTCTTCCGCTATAATAACAGCCTCTCCTTTTTTGTCCGTCCGTCCCTTGAACAGTTTTTCATGCAGGTATTTATAGGAATCGGGCGCTCCCCGTGGAGGGTCAGGATTTATTTTGAGGGAGATGGAGGGTCAAGATTTCGAAAGACATGATCGGATGTCCAGGAATTAAAGAGAATCAAAATGAATGGCTGAGATCCCTCTTCAGAACGTTTGTCCTTTTCTTTTTTCAATTTGACGGTCCCAGATCTTCTCGTCCGGAACCATCTAAGGGCTAAGAGTGAAAGACGCTGGTATTGTCGTCTTCTCTCTTGATCCAAGGGTTCCGGGTTTGTCCTTACAAGTGAGATCAACGGTGGGGATTGGGATGTATAGGACTGTCATGACATACCCTGGCACCTGTCAGTATTGCGGGCGATTCTTAGGCGTGCGGTGGAGATCTCGCCTGCAACGCTTTAACTACCTCGGCTCTGATTCTGACAACGGTTATTTGGGATTTATCTTATTCCTTTTGTCTTCCGATCCCTCCTCTTTCTGATCTCTTTCACATGTTCTTTCCGATCTTTCATGCTGGTCTCCCATCTTCCGATCTATTATTCCGATCTTTCCCTTCCTTAGGTCTGGTCTGGTCAAAGCATTAATTGCCCCTCGATTCCAGAAGCGTTAAGCCGTTTTACGCTCGACAATAAATGCTCATTTTCCCCTATATATACCCCTGTCGACAGAGACATTTCCTTCATCTGATTTTCCTCTCTTCCTTCTTACTTTTCCTGTTCTAGCTGCTCCGATGGAAGTTCCAGCCATGATGGTGGTTTTTGATCCTTTTCCGATGAGCTTCTTTAACCACCGGCTGAAAATTTACGATCCCGGTGATCGCATAACCCTAACTGACGATGGTGAGAGAACTGGATTTGACCAATCTGTATTGCGGACCTCGGTTGTACCGATCTCGAGTCGCTCAACTGAGTTCATTCGGCTTCTCATCACATTGAGTGTTCCGACAGCGGCTTTCCTCCACATTGGGTGTTAAATGGCGCCTCGGTTACGATCGGTGACACCACGTGGATCGATCACAATGTGACATTCTGATCCCTAGAGATCGCCCAAATGATGTATTTTGTTTTCAATACAATCCGATCTCTAGAGATCACAGAAATGATGTAATCCAATTTTAGTGTAATCCGATCCCTAGAGATCGCCCAAATGATGTAATCCGATCTTTTGAAAATAAAGACTTTATTTTGTCGGTTATCATCTTATTATTTTTGCATTGATTATTTTCCGATCTCTAATGTGATTATCCGATCTGGTTCTTTACCTGAATGACACTTAACTGATCCTTTATTCAAAATATTTAACTTATTATACTGATCTCCAATTAACCGATCTCGGAACGTTCGAATATTTGAGAGAAGTGTCAGAACAGCTATCGAGTCCCACCAATCGATGCGTTGCCTAGAACCTCGCGAGCATTAAATGCTCGGACTAGTATAAATAGGGGTGGGAGGGTTAGCCAGTTGTTCTCTCATTCCATTTTCAATCCCCTGCTCACAACTTCGAAGTTCTCTCGTTTTCTCAAGTTCTTCCGACGCCGATCAGACTCCGGTAAGGGCTTTGATCTTCTTTTTTAGTTTAAGTTCTTTATTCCTTTTGAAAATGAGCGGTGCCGAAGGTCAGAGAGCGGCGAGCCCTCCTTCCATTCAGTTTTCATGGTCGTCCGATGAAGAAGAGGTAGTCGGGCCAAGCACGCAAACCGAACCCCCTAGGGTCTCCGCTCCAGCTCGGGGGCGGATCATACCATCAAGGCGTGCACCTGTTTCAGGGAGGGAGACTCTCCCTATAGATGAGCTACCGTCGGTTCTTCGAGTATCCGATCTGCAATCGTTTAGCCAAGAATACAACATTCGGCTTTGATTAAATGCGAGCTAATCAAGTGCCACGGCGATCTTCGTGTCGATCACTCCTTTGAAGAGAATGACATGGTTATGGTGTACGAGGAACAGTTAAAGGCCGGTCTTCGGTTCCCTCTAGATGACTTCTATAAGGAGGTCCTAAAACTTCACCGAGCATGCATCGCTCAAATTCACCCTAACTCGTGGCGGATCTTAGTAGCCTTCTGAGGTCTATGCCGAGCTAAGGGAATCAGACCTACGGCTAAGGTGTTCGCCGAACTGCACAGACTAACTCGCCGAAAGGATGACGAACACTGGTTCTTTCAGGCGAAGCCTCATTGCGGGCTCTTTTCCGATCTGCCCTCATCCCTTAAGAATTGGAAGAACCGTTTCTTCATTCTGAGGAGCAAAGATCCGAGCTGCTTTGAGGACTTCCCCGTGGCAGTGGTACCAGGGGCCTTTGCTTCCGAAGCATATTACCCTGAACCAGGAAGAAAGCTTAGTAGTGATGGATCTGAAGAGTCTGGCCGCCACTCAAAAGTATTCTTGTTTGGATGCGGTGACTGCCGAGTTGCACCATTGGACTATTCAACTGCTCACCGGCCAAGACCGCGAACTTCCGCTCTCTGACCTCGGCATTGGTATTTTCTATATCTCAGCTCTCAGGACCTTAGCGATCTCACTGACCTTTTCTTTGTGCAGGTATGGCGGGTGGTGAGGGTTCTAGGAAACGGAAGAAGGACAAAGAGATCTCCCGGAGAATAAAAGAGATGAAGCGTTCGGAAATGCTTCGAACACCTGGTCATGAATCTGGGGAAGTACAAGGGGACCCGCCTCAACCTTCGGATCTGCCGACCGCTGAAGCTGTCCGATCTCCTCCTAGATTGGAAGAGCAACCTCCGGCTCTTCCAGTTGTTCCAAGCACGGAAAGGGGTCCTTCTCAATCTTCTGGGAGGACCTCTTCTCGTGGCGCTCAAAAGCTAATCGAGTCCCTGAAGAATAACCGGACTGTTCGGGAGAACCCCGGTTTTGCCCAAGTCTTGGGGTCTTCCATCTTTCTTCGGGAGGATCGGGACAGGCTATCCTCGAACAGCCTTGATGATATCTTGACTCAATCCATGAGCCTGAACGTGGAGTGCCTGGTGAATCAGACCATGGTTTGGGAAAAGGTTCAGCGTCTGGGTAAGGAGATCGGGAAGAAAAATCAGGAAGTGGCTTCCCTCCGATCCCAACTCTCATCCGCTCAAGATTATATATCTCAAGTTGAGGGGCGGGCGAAGTTTTATGAGGACAGGGTGGCCGAACTGAATCTTGTTCTGGCTGAAAGGAATCGGGTTCTCGGAGAAGTCCAGGCGCTACAGGCCAACGAAGCTGCTCAGGTCGCCCAACTCATCGAAGAGCTTAAAGAGAAAGACGGGGAGCTTAAGGAGAAAGATGAAGAGATGGTGACGGGAATAGCCGGGGCCTATGTGAATGCTCACAAGGACCTCTTGGCCGAACTCCAGAAGCGTTACCCAGGGGAGGACTTCTCTTGGATGGCCGACCTGGCTCCTGAGGGCGACGATGAGGACAGTGAGGGGGAAGCCGAGGGTGAGAGAGAGAGTGAGCAAAATGTAAATCAGGCTGGGGGTGACCCTCCAGCTGAATAGCTTGTACAAAAAATGAAATGAAATGGGCTCTCTTTTGTTCAATGAATGGATGTGATTGGAAAATCTCTGAACTGCCTAAGTATTTGATTGTATGAGCATAGCGAAACAAGAACTAAATGCAATTATTAATCTAAGTATAAGAGATCGGAAAGCACAATAAGCATGAGATCGGTGGGGAAGAAATGCTGAACGGGACTTGATTAAAATTGAAAATTTAACTTGAACACTTAAGATTGGAATCCTTATTAAACCGAACCAAAACCTTAACTCTTAAACTTTCGAAAGGGAGATCGGCAATAAAACTGGTAGGAAAAGATCTAGTGCCAGTTCATTTATCAGGAATGTACTTGACGGGTCCTGAGTTTCGACAATGGGTTTGAGAGATCGGTGAGCGACAGACTGGTAAAGCTTTGGTGATGCGAGAACTTAACAATTTGATTTAATTCTTTGCGGGGAGAGATCGGAATTGTGACAGCCTATCAAAGAGGGATCGGAAATGTGATTAGCTGTCCGAAGGAGACTTAGTACCGGGGATCGGTTTCAAAGTTTTATTGATTTTGGGGATCGGTTTCAAAGTTTTATTGATTTTGGGGATTGGCCAAAATATGGTGTCGACAACTGTGGTGTCAAGTAACCTTTGCATTGGAAGTTTCAATGTGTATGTTTTGATTGATCCTGGTGTATCTCATTCATTTGTTAACCCCAAAGTAGTTCTAAGATTGGGTTTAGTAGTCTTGAGTCTACAATGTTCGTTACTGGTTAGTGGGCCCAAGTGTGATCCTTTAGTGATGGAGATGATCTATTATGCCTATCCAATGATAATGGAAGATAAATGTTTTCCAGTTGACTTGGCAGTCCTAAAATTGACAAATTTTAATGTCATTCTAGGAATGGATTAGCTCTCAACTAATTATGCCACCTTAGACTATTGGAACAAGATAGTGAGGTTCAAAGGACAGGATGGGTCAGAGGTAGTTTTTCAAGGAGATCAGACATCATTAGTGAAGGGGATGATTACTGCAATGCAAGCCAAAAAGATATTCTGAAAAGGATGTAAAGGGTTCCTAGCCCATGTTAGAGAGGTTGTGGATAACATAAGTGGACCGGGATCAGTTCCTGCAGTAAGAGAGTTTTTAGATGTGTTTCTAGAGGAACTATGTGGGTTGCCACTTGAGAGGGAGATAGATTTTGATATTGATCTCGTACTGGGTACTAGGTGTAACGCCATCACTTTAGGTAATCCGTACATTCTACTGTTCCGATGACTAATGTCTGTTCGGATAGCTAGGATGTCTGGAACTACACTCAAACTAGAGTGAGAAGGCATAAATTGACTCAATAAAGATAAAAAAAAAATTAAGGAAAAATAAAAGAAGTGAATTGCAAATGAGTTAAACGAACCGGGGTCACAGCCACGGGTGACCTTGCGGGGAAGCGACTCCAAAGACAGTTGCCAATCCTAGACTTGTGGGGAAACTCTGTAAGATAAATAATAAGACTAAAGTGAAGGCTTTAAGAGGTTTAAAAGACAATAAAAATCTCAAGAAAAATACAAGAAAATTTAGTCAATCAATACAGACAAATATAACCCGATAAGTCCAACGAAGGGCATTTTGGTCAATTCACCCTCAATGATGAATTTTGACCTAAATGTCAGTCGAAATAAGAGAGAATAAAATATTGAAAATATATTAAAATTATGAAATTGTGTATAGAAATGGGAAAAGAAAAGAAAAGAAAGAAAAATAAAATTATTGCATAAGCATGATGTAAAGGTGACCTAATTAAAATTTTTAGTCAATAATAATTAGACAAACACACATAAATCAAGACAAATTTGACAAAAAATTAATTAAAAACCACTCATCTTCTTCTTGAAGCTCCCATGGCCGAATTTTTCCCTTGCGTTCTCTCCTCCATTTTTTTCTTTCGCAAGCTTGATTCTTCTTACATCTCACCCCAAAAACCTTAAGCCCCTTCACTAAAACTTGCTTTTACACCTTGAGAGAACAAGTGGCAACCAAGAAAGAGAGAAATATTGGAGTTTTTATAAGCTTGAACACCACTTGATAAAGGTTAGTGCTAGTATCTCTTCTCTCTCTCTTGATTCTATATTAAAAACTTAATTAGAGTTGGAAATTGCAAGGAAAATGAAATAACATACCTATGTATCAACATCATGAATTTTCGGCAGCCATAGGAATAAGAGAAATTTGATGAGTTTTGATGAAATAATTTGGTTTGTTAGTGTTATTGATGAGGTTGGATATGGTAAAAATCAAATTGAATGAGAATTTGCATGAGATTGACATTTTAAGTTAGGGTTTGATCATAAATTAGGGCTTTTGTTAAATTGTTTGAAATTGGCAAATTGAGATTGCTTGATGATATTTAGAAGTGCTATGTATGCCAATTGAAGTAAGGGAGTTGGAGGAAATTGAAAATTTGGGAGTACTTTCTTGTGCAGGTTGTGGGACTCAATGAGTCTAGTTTGGTTTTTGATTTATAACTGAAATTGTGTAGCTCCAATTGATATGAGACTAATTGGAGGTGAAACTAGACCCAAAACACTCAATTTTCCATGTAGAAAACATGCCCAAATTCTATCCAAAACTTAACCAAATCACTGTTCCAATCTGGCTGACCATAAAATGAACCCAGAAAAATGACCAAATAAATAGTACACATTCATTTGGCCATAACTCCCTCTAGATAGGTCCAAATAATCTACATTTTATTCCATTGGAAAGCTTAGACATAGGACTAAAACTTTCATGAAGAACTGTAACACCCCTACGTTCGGTAATGTGTTCTACTGTTCCAGTGACCAGTGTTGTCCGAACATCTAGGATGCCTAGAACTACACTTCGTTATGAGTGAGGAGACATAAAATAATGAAATAAAAGAAAAGAGAATACAAGAAAAAAAAAGGAAAAATAATAGTAAAGAAATGCAACCAAGTTAAATGAGCCGAGAACCCTAGCGATGGGTGACCGCACCGGGAAGTCACGGCGTGGACCATTGACTAGCCCTGGACCGCGGGGAACCCTGGAAAATATTTTTAAGACTTAAATAGACCCCTATTGAAGTATAAATGCCATTAGAAATATCAAAGAAAAATTCATTAATTAGTACAAAGAAAAGTGAGAAATCGAAAAACGAACAAAACCCGGTGTTACCGAAAAATCGGGAATGTAATCCGAACAGGGGCATTGTGGTCATTTAACACTCCGAGTTGTCTTTTGACCTAAATTTCCATTAAAAATAAATAATATTACACTTGAAAAATATAATGAAAAATTAATTTAGTGGTACCTAATGTAAATAACAAAAATAGAGTGTAAGTGGAGTAATTATCACTTAAAACTTATTAAATGATTATCCTAGCATGAGTGGAGTACTATGGGAATTAAAAATTCACTAAGTGGGCAAATGTAAACCCACTAAAGTCATCTTCAACCTTCATTCACTCCCATTGCCGAAATGAAGTTCCAAGCTTCTCCCATGGCCGCCCAAATGCATGACTCTTTACACCCATTTTCAAGCTAGATTTTATTTACTTGTCTTCATTAATTTTGATCCTCACACCATGGGCAGTAGATAGGTAGCAAGAAAGGAAATTTTTTGTGGAGTTTTGAAGAATTTCCAAAGTGGTAAGTTTGTGTTTTTTATTATTGTTTAATTAAAGTTTGTAAGGATGTTATGGGTGTTTGATTTATGGAGAGATTTTTGAGGTTTGATGTTGAATGGGGAAGTGTACTTTTGGAAGCCATGGAAAAACCTTGAAGACAGTTTATTTTTGCTTGTAAATGGTGAATTAAAGGATTGATTAAATGTATATTGTGTAGGAAATCATTTGGGTGATTATACTTAGTATATGTAAATGTGTATTGAAATTTGAAGATTGAAAATTAATGGAATGTAAATGTATCATTGCGATAGTTTGTTGACTCTTGAAGAATGCTGGAATTCATGCTTGGTTTATGATATATTAATGTTAAATTGTGTTGGTTATTATGGCAGTTTGGGTATGTGTGTGATGGTGTGAAGTTGGACATGTAAAAGTGTTATGGTTAGGTGATTGAATTGTTGTAAATTGGGTTTGAAAAATTCTGTACTAAATGGTGCACATTGAATGTAATTGTAAGCTGCCAAAATGACCTATAATATGTTGTGATTTATATTTAGGTTATGGTACAACCAGAATTGGCTTGAATGTTGAGTTTGGTGAGTGTTAAAAGTGATCCTTGATGTGTATGAAAGAAATGCAATAAGGCAGTTTGAGTTTTAGGCCTAGAACTTTAAGTGTGTGGCTCCAATTGGTATGAGACCAATTGGAGGTGAAACTAGGCACAAAATGTGCCAACTTTCATGAAGAAAGCTTGCCAAAATTCTGCTTGCATGGTAGCTTGAAAAATGACCAAATCCGGATTAAGTGCAATTGAGGCCTGAAAATTGACCATTTGGGCAGTAGTTAGTGTTTAGGCCATAACTCACTCAAAACAGGTCCAATTGATCTGAAATTTTAACCATGAATATTAAGACCCATATCTACAAGTCTTATGAAGATACAAAAGCCCAGAAATGACCATAAGCAAGTCAAACAGCTTGCACAAGTTCGGGTCCAAAAACTGGCCGAACCTAAAATGACCAATTTTGGTGCAATTTGACCAGCAATAGTAAAATGACCATAACTTGGTCTACATAACTCAGAATAATCTGAAATTTTGCCCCGCATTCCATAAGACATAGATCTACAAGTTTGTAGTTTTGACCGAAACCCGAAAACTGAGGGAACTAGGTCGTCCGGCTAGGTCAAACTAGTATCCAGGAATCCAGCAAATTGCAAGAAAATGCAGTATACACATAAATGAACTTGGTAACATGTACCAACCCTAAAAGACTATCAAATGTGACATATTAATAACAATAAAACCTAATTTACCTAGAATGCACCGAGGGTCAACATATTAGGGTGACTAAGCAAATAATAAAATTCAGTGAATTATTTATCAAACATTATCATTAGAGATAGTTTAATTAAGTACTGAAACACTTCAAATTGTGTTTCTCAGTTAGCAAAGACTCAGGAAAAGGGAAGGAAACACTGAGTCAAGACCAGGAAGACGATTATCGAGATTTGTGCACTGTGACTAATTCTTTTGAATTTTTTTCAATTGAAATGAATTATGACTATTTGTACATTATTGTTTTAAATTGTGGAAATGTGTTTGAATGAATATTTATTTCTTGAAAAGAATTGTAAATGGTTTGAAACTGTGAAAAATTGTTTGAATGATATTGATGGATACTTATTGATTGAAAAGCATTGGAAATGATTTGAAACCACAGCTATCATGTATATTATTGTATTCCTCGCTAGCTTGTCTAGTGGGACGAATTGAATTCCCTCTCTGGCTGAAGTGTTGAGGTGTGTGCCTGTTGAGGATGAATCGAATGAGTACTAATATTTTTGCTAGCTAGCTATGTTGTTCCTCATTAGTCATCGACTTTTGGGACGAATTGAATACCTCATTAGCCATCGACTTTTGGGACGAATTGAATACCTCATTAGCAATCGGCTTTTGGGACGAATTGAACTTTGGAACATGATTAAGCTGTGTGTGATTTATTGATATGTATTATGAGATTGTGAAATGGAGTTAAATTCTTATTGACATTCACTGTCTTTTGAATTTAATCATGATTTGATTTATTGAAATTATTGTGATATTGAGAAATGGAGTTTAAATTCTTGTTGACATTTACTGTCTTGAATTTAACTATGATTTTAAGTATCCACTATTTATATAACTTGTGATTTGTGATTTAAAGTTGTATTTAGTTAATGTTGTGCACCACTGAGACATTGTCTCAGCGATAGCTTTTCATTGCTATCGCAGGTAGACAGACGGACAGGGTAGTAAATTAGGCTTCTAGTACATCCAGTGAGAGATTATCGGGTATAATGAGTATACCACATTTTGCATTTTGTACTGTAATGTATGACCACTGTGTGTACATATTGTTCTTGGTTTTGAGCAGTTGTAAATTAAAATTGTACATTGAAGTTGTAAAGTAAATTATGAGATATTTTGGCTTGTAAAATTTGTACTGTATTTCTTTATCTCAGCCTTTGAAAAATTATTGTGGATTGAGTTGAAAAAAATATTGTGTTGTTTAACTGTTGGAGTTTGAGATTAAGGAAAATATTGAAGTGCTTTTTACAAGTTTTTGAAGAACTGTTTTATCCAAAATACAGATGGCACTCTACCAAAATTTTTACAGAAATTCCTAATAATTCAAATGTGTTAGTTCTATCACTTCAGTTCAAAAAGTTTTTGTACATATTGTTCTTGGTTTTGAGCAGTTGTAAATTAAAATTGTACATTGAAGTTGTAAAGTAAATTATGAGATATTTTGGCTTGTAAAATTTGTACTGTATTTCTTTATCTCAGCCTTTGAAAAATTATTGTGGATTGAGTTGAAAAAAATATTGTGTTGTTTAACTGTTGGAGTTTGAGATTGAGGAAAATATTGAAGTGCTTTTTACAGGTTTTTGAAGAACTGTTTTATCCAAAATACAGATGGCACTCTGCCAAAATTTTTACAGAAATTCCTAATAATTCAAATGTGTTAGTTCTATCACTTCAGTTCAAAAGGTTTTTAACACCTGTAAATAGTGCTCACCACTGTAAAAAAAAAAAAGTAAGAAAAGTTTTAAAATCTCTTATAGTGTATTTAATGGGTTATCAGTGGACGAAGTTGGTAATTCATTAGGTATACTATGGGATCATGTTATGCCTTACAGAGGGGTAGGGTGTGACAAGAACATAGAGCCCAGAAATGCCTCTAACTAAACCAAATTTCTAGCCCAAGTTGGGACACAAAAACAATCTAGAACCATATTGTCCAGAAATTACTGGACATAGGCCTACCCAACAAGTTTTGGTAAAAATACCATAACTTGGTCTACAAAATTGCAAATGCAATGAAACCAATGCTAAAATTTTTATAAGACATAGATCTAGAATATTTATGTTTTGACCAGAACCCAGAACCCAAAGGAACTAGGCCAAATTGCTAGAACAAGTCAGCACATCAAAACCTAGAATTTGACTAAACCACCACTTCACCCCAGAATACTTTTTATAGCATATCTCCCACTAGGAAATTGTAACACCCTCACTGTAGCAATTACGTACATTATACTATTCCGGTGACCTGTATCAAACCGGACAGCTAGAACGTCTAGAAAAAAATAATTAGGCTAGAGTGAGGAGTCATAAATAACTTAAATATTAATAAGAAAAATTTAGAAAAAATTTTAGAAATAAAATACAACCAAGTTAAATGAGCCGGTGCCCTAGCGATGGGTAACCCAGTGGAAAGTTGTGGTTCTCGCAACTAGGAGCCCTAAACTCGAGAGAAAATTCATAAAATAATTTTTGGGACTCCAGAGAAGAGTCCTTGAGGGTTCTATGGCATTAGAATGCTAAGAAAAGGTTTAGAAAAATTTTTCAATCGGTACAAATAATTTTAGTCTGTTAAGCCAAATGGAGGGCATTTTGGTCATTTCGTCTTCAGAGATGATTTTTTGCTGACTTATCCAGTTAAGTAAATAATTATTATGATCTAAAATATGAATAAATATTGCTAAAAATTGAATTAAAAATGAGTAAAGAAAAAAAAGAAAAGAAAATGAAAGAAATTAGGAATTATGACATCATATGATGTCATTAAACACTATCCACCCAATCACTATTTGACAAGCAAATTAAAAGGGATTAAAATGACATAAAAATGAGATAAAAATGAAATAATTCCAGCAGCCCCTTCTTCTTATTCCTGCACCAAAGAGAAAAAAGAGAGGAAGACCACCATTAAAGCTCCAAATGAGCTTGATTCCCTAGCCAACTACACCATAAAACCTCACCCTCTCTTCACAAAAAATTTCCCTTACCACTAGAGCTAGACTTGGGCAACCATTAAAAGAGGAGAAAGTGCAGGAAAGTGAAGGGTAAAAATTCATCCAAGGGGTTAGTGCTAATTTTCTTGCTTCCATTCTTTTCTAAGCATGAATTTAAGTTGAGTTAAGTTGAAAATTTGATGAAAAATGAATTAAAGATGCTTGAACTTGCCCCATGAAATTTTGGCAGCCTTAGGGTACGTAGGGTTTCAACAATTTGATTGCATAATAGTTATGTATGGCTGCCATTAAACATGATTTTGGTGTTTTAATTCATGGATTGTATGTATATAGACAATTGAAATTATTGGAGTTAGGGTTTGGGCAACAAAATTTAGATTTTGTTTAAGTATTGGTAAAAAGAGGTTATAATGGTCAATTAGTGACTATTTGGTCATGTTTGAGTAGGAAATTGAGTGAATGGTGCCAAGAGAATTGAGGTTATGTATGTTGTCCAGTGTGCACTGCAGAACTGGTTGTGAGTCCAATAGGTTTGGGCAGCCATAAATGGAGTTGTAAAGGTTCAATTGGTACAAGGCCCATTGGACATGAAACGAGACACATAATGGCATAACTTTGGTGAAGAAACCCTGACCAGAAACCAAACCAAGTTGACTTAAAAATTACCCTAATCCGGGTGACTTGCATTCTGCCTGGGCAAAATGACCAAATGAACAGTATTTATTCATTTGATCATAACTCAGTGTAGAAGGGTCTAATTGACCTGAAATTTTACCAGAAGATAGCTGAGACATAGCTCTAAAACTTTCATGAAGAATACAAATCCAAATTTTGACCATAACCTAGTCAAACTGCCAACCAAACTTAGGTCACCAAATCTGGCAGAACGAAATTGCCCAGAAATTCTGGGTACAGGTCAATCCGGCCAGTTATGGTAAAATGACCATAACTTGAGCTACAAAACTCCAAATGGAGTGATTCAAAAAAACAAATGTAACTAGACACAATAAGGAACAACTGAAGACAATTTTGTCAAATTCCTACTGTACAAATGACCAATGGAACAATAAACCTAGGGTATGAAATCTAAAAATTTTGAATAACATAAGATAATCTTTGAAATGGTATTGGAAATCAATACCAATAAAAATAAAATGCAAAATGTGATATCTTAGAGAACTTAGGTTTAATAAATTTATTATGTATTAAAAAGTTAACAATTTGAGTAAATAGTAATGTGAATAGTAATACAAAGACACAAAGTATAATAACTAAATTGGTAGAGGAAATTAAGTTATGAAATTTGAAATCTATGAAACATTCATGGATTACTTGGAATAGAAATAGTAATTCACCTAAATGACTTAATGAACATTTAAGTTATGTGAGTATATAGTTAAGATTTGTATTCCCATTACTAGTACGTCTAATAAAACATGAGTGATACCACTTGAATATGAAATAAAATTAACCTAGATGGATTGTTGAGTATAAATGGGATGAGGTTTACATTAGGATTTATGTTTCCATTACAAATAAGATAATAACACCTTGTATGAGTTATGAATTCATATAAATATTGTAATGAATAAATGAATCATATGAAAATATGAATAGAACATTAGTTTTCTTTATAAGAAAAAGGAAGAATGTTTTGAGTACAATGGTACATGAACACCATTGTTGTGAATTGTGATCAATATGAATGATGTAAGGAATGTATGAATATTATGATGAATGTATAAATTATGGAATTTGTCATGAAATAATGAAGTCATAAAACACAATATATTAATATTTAATTATATTACGTGCCCTTGGATTGCCTAGACATGTGTGTCAGATTGGATAGTTTGGCATGCCAATAGGGTATTGTTTTAGCAATATGTGAAAGGTTTTATGCCTATATTCATGGTTTTATGCCCGTATTCATGGCTTTATGGCCGCATTCATGGCTTTATGCCTGCACTCATGGCTTAATGCCCGATTATGTGATATCATGGCTTTTTAGCCATACTGACTGCACACGTGTTTGACGTTCTGCGTCCCATGGTATGACGGCCCGAGGCACCGCGATGTCTAGTGCCAACGACCCGTTATCCAGTTTAGTCAGCCTGTCATAGGTTACTTGGGCAGTCTAATTTATTAAAATAAGTTACGAATATTAGCAATTAAAAATGCTAGAAAGTAAATAAATGAGAAGAAGTTCTGAAATAAATTAGATTAGCTACAAAAATTTGTTCCTTAGAATGATCTGAAGTAAATTAAACTAGTTCTAAAAATTTTAAATATTATGAAATAATTGTAAACAACATAGAAAATATCAAGGAAGTGATAAAAAGACTAGTAGAAGAATTATAACTTAAATAACAATACAAATGTGACTTTCATAAGAATATAAGTATAAGTATAAATTTTAGATTTATTTGTACATGATATATGTCACACCTTACCCCTCTGTAAGGCATAACATGATCCCGTAGTACTCTTAATGAACTATCGAACTTCACCTACCGATAACTCATTAAGTACCATACAAGGGATTTTAAAATAATTTTCTTATATTTTGGAAGTGTACTTAATGAGTTATCGGTAGGTGAAGTTCGATAGTTCATTAAGAATACTACGGGATCATGTTATGCCTTACCCCTCTGTAAGGCATAACATGATCCCGTAGTATTCTTAATGAACTATCGAACTTCACCTACCGATAACTCATTAAGTACCCTACAAGGGATTTTAAAATAATTTTCTTACATTTTGGAAGTGGTGAGCATTTTGGTAGGAATTAAAAACCATTTATTCGAAGTTTAAATACTAGTAAAAATTTTTGTCCATTTTAATTTTGTCGCAAATTTTATAAAAATTTTGACAGAGTTCCGTTTATATTTGGAGAAAACAGTTCTTCAAATACCTGAAAAAAAACACTTCCAATAATTTTCTCAACTCCCAACCTTCAATTAATCTCAAATCAACTCAATTCAATTCACTTCAAAATAATTCCACATTCCAAATCAAAATTTATCATCTCAAAATATTTAATAACTTCATTCACAAGGCATAAAGTATGAAATTCACAAGTGCAAATATTAATTTACAGAAGGAAATCCAAAAATAATATTATTACAATTTATTTTACAACTGCTCAACTTTACATTGATACATAAAGCGTTATAATTAACTACAAGGGTATAAAATAATACCAGTACAAAAGATCAGTGTGGTCCTCAATTCAATAGCAGCTCACTCTGCTGCTTTTTCCTTGCTCTTATCTGCGACAGCAAAATAAGCTATCGCTGAGTATAAAAATACTCAGTGGTGCACAAAAAAAATTTAAAATACAATACATAAATCATTCATTGATGAAACACAATTTAAATATTTCTCAATCACATTTCACAAATTATCAAAGCTCATAATAACACAATTTAGTCAAATAATTTAATAAACACAGTGTTGCCAAAATCATACACAACTTAAGCCATGACATAAAATTTCTGATCAATGTCGTGTTGTACACCACGACAAAGCAATCTACAACCCCATTAATCGAAATCAATGAAGGAGGTGGCTAGCTAGCTAATGAGTACTCATCCGATCTCAACCTCAACTAGCAAGCCAGAGAGGGAGGAAAATAAACGATCTCAACCCCATAAATGGAGGAGGAATAATGTGATACTGTCAAGCTAAGTGTGAACACAAAATCAATTCAAAACAATTTATTTAAATAATTTGTGAGAAATCTAATCAATTTCCAAAGTCATATTTGCGATTATAAAATGGCAACACAGTACATAATTAATCACAAAAGTCAAATTTTTTAGAATAAAATATTTAAACAAGAATTATTGTGCACAGACCTGACGTGAGTCGCCTCTAGGCCTTGACTTAGTTTCTCAGAGCTTCCAAGTCTTTTTCAGCTGAAACACACAGTTTCACAGTGTTTCAGTACCATAGCTTAGCATAAATCCAAAAATAAATTTAACTTCAGTTTTACCTAGCTTTAATGTGCTAAATTCAATGTTCTCGAAATTTTTGTGTTTTGGGTTACTATTCACTATACTATTCAAGTCAAATTGTTGACTTTTTAAGGCTTAATAGGTATGGGAACTCCAACTTCACCCACATACCACATTTTGGTCATTAAATTTGTTGGTTTTGGTCATTTTCTCAAAGCTTAAGTCCTTTAGGCAAAATTGTCAAATTTTCAGTTTTGGTATCCCTAGTTGCACTATTCCATTGGTCATTCTACTGTTGGAATTTGGCAAACCTTTATTCACAGAAAATGTTCCCTATTGTCTTAAGTTTATTCTCCTTTTTGAATCACTCCAATTGGAGTTTTTTAGTTCAAGTTATGGCCATTTGAACCATGGCTGCCGGATTTGACACAACCCAGATTTTCTAGGCAATTTTGGTGCTGGCAGTTTTGGGTCACCAACTTGGGGTGGCCAAATGGCTTGGTTGCTGGCAGAATTTGTGCTTGTGTTCTTCATGAAAGTTTTAGGTCTATATCTCATCTAACCTCTGGTAAAATTTCAGATCATTTTGACCTGCCTAGATCGAGTTATGACTAAATGAATAAACACTATTCATTTGGTCAGTTTGTGCAGTGGCAGCCTGCAATTTTTCAACTTTGATCAATTTGTTCACTAGGTTTTAGTCACTTTTTGGGCATGCTTCCTAAATGAAAATTGTGTCATTTAGTGCCTATTTTCATACCCTATTGGTCCCATATCCATTGGATTTGTAAAATTTCATTTTTGGTCCCTCAAAGGGAATTTTGGTCATGCTGACAGCACATGACCTTGTCCAATCCGAATTGGCTTTTAATTCCAACACTTCTAAAACACCTCATTTGGTCACAAATGACCATTTTTCACTTCACATTAGGTCAAAGACATCATTTCACCATTTCTCCAAATTTTGTCTCCCAAACCCTAGGTCCAAAACCCTAACTTCCATGTTTAACTCACTTGTTGAATTCAAATTGCATACTTAGAAGTTATACACTCATTCACACTTAACTAATTCATAATTTGTATCAAAATTATCCATCCTCAAACCTAAACCCTAGCTGCCCACATTTCTATTTGGTCCACCATGCTTGATTTTATTCACTTATTTTTTGCTTACAAATGTAACTTAGCTACTTAAACATAAATTCAAAGAGGGAATGAAGGAAGAGTACCAACCTTAAGTGAGCAGAATTTTTAGCTCTAATTCTTCAATTTCACTCCCTTTTTCCTTTTCTTTTCTTCTTCAAATGCTTCCCCAAGTGAAGTTAACAAGTTTTTATGGATTAATTTGGGGACAAAAATAAGGTTAAGTGGGTGGAATCAAGCTTGTATCAAGCTTCTATGGGAGTTTTTTGGTGAGGGAGAGGGAGAGAGAATGGTTCACGTTTTTTTTGAGAGGATGAAGTCATTTTCTTTTTCTTTTTTTTTCTTTTGTTTTGTTTTTATCCCTATGGAAGATCCAAAAACCCATTTAATTAATTTATTAATTATATGACTTATGGCATCATGCATGATATCATGCATGATGTCATCTTCCTATACCTTTTTAACTTTTTCATTTTCTCTTCTTTTCTTTTTTTCTATTAGTTCTTTAATTTAATTCTCGATTCTGAAATTTTCTTTTCTCTGATTTTATTTGACAGTTAGGTCAGGAGTCAGCTCTCGAGGTCAAATGACCAAATTGCCCTTCGCCAGTTCAACCCGGTTTGCAAATAATTCCATATTTCTTCTGGCTCCCTGACCTAATCATTTGACTGGCTTAACAGTTCTTTTTCATGATTTTCTCTTTTCCACTGTGTTTATAAGGGTCCTAAGGACCACGGCGTCACATTTTATGGTTCGAAATTTGAGTTTAAAATAACTTCGCAGTCGTTCCCGAGAAGGTCACCCATCGCTGTGACTCTCGACTCGTTTAACTTCTTATGTTCTGTTTTTCTTATTTTTACTTAACTAATTAGACATTACTAATTATTTGTGTTTATAGGTTATCTAGTTGTCATAGATGTGGTTCTAATCCCCTTAATTGTACGGACCGACTCCGGTCACCGGAACAGTGAAATATACCAGGCTATGCAAATAAGGGTGTTACAATTCTCCCCCCCTTTAAATAAATTTCGTCTCGAAATTTTACCTGGTATTAATCTCTGAACAGCTGTGGGTGCTGTCTCCTCATGTCCTCCTCTCGTTCCCAAGTAGCCTCCTGGCCTGAATGATGGTTCCACAACACTTTTACCAACGGTATCTGTTTGTTCCGTAGCTGCTTCACCTCATAAGCCAGAATCTCTATGGGTTCTTCTTCATATGTGAGGTCTGGATTTACTTTAATTTCCTCTACTGGTAGTACATGAGATGGGTCTGATCGATACCTCCTCAACATAGACACATGGAAAACATTATGTATCTTCTCCAACTCTGGAGGTAGTGCCAACCGATATGCCAACGGACCCACTCCAGAACCTCATATGGCCCAATGAAACGAGGACTCAATTTCCCCTTTCTACCAAATCTCATAATTCTCTTCCAAGGAGAAACTTTGAGGAAAACTTTCTCACCCACTGCATACTCAATATCTCTTCTCTTTAGATCAATATAGGACTTCTGCCGGTCTGATGCAGTCTTAAGTCGATCTCTGATTACTATGATCTTCTCCTCAGTTTGCTGAACAATTTCGGGTCCAATCATTTTTCTTTCACCCACATCATCCCAACACAACGGGGTTCTACATTTTCTGCCATACAAAGCTTCATATGGACGCATCCCAATGCTTGATTGGTAGCTGTTGTTGTAAGCAAACTCAATCAAAGGCAAGTGTGTATCCCAACTGCCCTCAAACTCAATCACACAAGCCCGTAGAATGTTCTCTAAGATCTGAAGTACCCTCTCAGACTGGCCATCTGTCTGTGGATGGAATGCAGTACTGAAGTTCAATCTAGTTCCTAGGGCTCTCTGAAGACTACCCTAGAATCTAGAAGTGAACCTAGGATCTCTGTCTGATACAATGGATACTGGCACTCCATGTAGTCTCACAATCTCATCAATGTACAACCTGGCCAATTTTTCTAAACTGTAGTCCATTCGGACTGGTAGAAAATAAGCAGACTTGGTTAGTCTGTCAACAATGACCCATACTGCATCATGACTCTTCTGTGTCCTCGAAAGTCCCATCACAAAATCCATAGTTATTCTCTCCCATTTCCATTCTGGCACTGGTAGTGGATGTAATAACCCAGTTGGTACTTGATGCTCTGCCTTTACTTGCTGACAAGTTAGGCATTTGGAAATAAACTCCACCACATCTCTTTTCATACCCATCCACCAGTAATGCTCCTTTATCCCTCTATACATTTTTGTACCACCAAGATGCATGGCAAAAGGAGGCTCATGTGCTTCCTTCAAAATGATCTGCCTCAAATCAACATCATTAGGAACACACATTCTACCCTGGTGTAGCAATAGACCATCATCTCTTATTGAGAATTCTGGTTTCTTACCCTGTCGAACTTCTTCCAACAGCTTCTGATATTTCTGATCGTTCTGAGAAGCCATTCTAATCTGATCAATCAACACTGGCTGTACATGCCATGCAACTGCTGTCTGTCCATCGTCATTAACCTCTAAGCTGGCATGTAATGATCTTAACTCATGCACCAAAGACAAAGGAGTAACCCGTAGACTTGCCATAGTCTTGCGACTTAAGGCGTCAGCCACAACATTAGCTTTCCCTGGCTGATAGTCTATTAGACAATCATAGTCTGTTATCAACTCTAACCATCTCCTCTGTCTCAAATTCAGCTCTTTCTGGGTGCCCAAATACTTCAAACTCTTATGATCTGTGTAGATGTAACACTTCTCCCCATACAAATAATGTCTCCAAATCTTAAGAGCAAACACAATGGCTGCAAGCTCTAAGTCATGTGTCGGATAATTCCTCTCATGCGATTTTAGCTGGCGTGATGCATAGGCAATGACATTTCGATCTTGCATCAACACACAACCTAACCCATTGTGAGAAGCATCACTATAAACTGTATATGCTTTACCCGGTGTAGGTAAAGTCAGGGCTAGAGCTTCAGTCAAACATCTCTTCAATTCATCAAAGCTTTGCTGGCATTTATTCGTCCACTGAAATTTTACATCTTTTCTAAGCAGCTTGGTTAATGGAGATGCCAACATGGAGAATCCCTTCACAAACCGACGGTAGTATCTAGCTAAACCCAGAAAACTGCGAATCTCTGTGACATTTCTGGGTGGCCTCCAATTAAGGACAGCTTCAATCTTACTTGGATCTATCTTAATACTCTCTACTGATACTATGTGCCCTAAAAAGGATATCTCCTTCAGCCAAAATTCACACTTCGACAATTTGGCATATAGCTATTTCTCCCTCAAAGTCTGCAGTACAATGCGCAAATGTCTATCATGCTCTTCTGCATTCCTCGAGTAAACCAATATATCATTGATAAATACCACAACAAACTGGTCGAGGTATGGTCTGAAGAGAGTTTTCATCAGATCCATAAAAGCAGCCAGAGCATTAGTTAACCCGAATGGCATGACCAAGAACTCATAATGGCCATAGCGGGTTCGAAAGGCAGTTTTAGAAATACTCTGCTCTTGTACTCTCAGCTGATAATAACCTGATCTCAGGTCAATTTTGGAGAACACAGCTGCACCCCTCAACTGATCAAACAAGTCATCAATACGGGGCAATGGATATCTGTTCTTTATTGTCACCTTATTCAACTACCGATAGTCAATGCATAACCGAAGAGTGCCATCCTTCTTCTTTACAAACAACACCGGCGCTCCCCATGGTGACACACTATGGTGGATGAAGCCCTTGTCAAGCAACTCTTGCAACTGTACTTTCAATTCTTTTAGTTCTGCTGGTGCCAACTTAAGCCATGACACAAAATTTTCGATCAATGCCGTGTTGTACACCACAACAAAGCAATCTACAACCCCATTAATCGAAATCAATGAGGGAGGTGGCTAGCTAGCTTATGAGTACTCATCCGATCTCAACCTCAACTGGCAAGCCAGAGAGGGAGGAAAATAAACGATCTCAACCCCATAAATGGAGGAGGAATAATGTGATATTGTCAGGCTAATTGTGAACACAAAATCAATTCAAAACAATTTATTTAAATAATTTATGAGAAATCTGATCAATTTCCAAAGTCATATTTGCGATTATAAAATGGCAACACTGTACATAATTAATCACAAAAGTCAAATTTTTTAGAATAAAATATTTAAACAAGAATTATTGTGCACAGACCTGACGTGAGTCGCCTCTAGGCCTTGACTCAGTCTCTGTAACACCCCTAAGTTCGGTAGTGCGTTCTACTGCTTCGGTGACCAGTGTTGTCCGGACAGCTAGGATGCCTAGAACCGTACTTCAATATGAGTGAGGAGTCAGAAAATAATGAAATACAAGAAAAGAAAAACAAAGGAAAAATCATAGCAAAGAAATGTAACCGAGTAAGTGAGCCGGGGAAATCTAGCGATGGGTGACCGCACCGGGAGGTCACGGCGTGGACCGTTGACTAACCACTGAATTTGCGGGAACCACGGAAAACATTTTTAGGACATAAATAGACCCTTATTGAAGAATAAATATCATTAGAAAGATCAAAGAAAAATTAAATAATTAGTACAAATAAAAGTGAGAAATCGAAAAACAGACAAAATACGATTATTCTGAAAAATCGTGAATGCCACGAGCAGGGCATTATAGTCATTTGACATCCCGAAGTGTCTTTTGACCTAAATGTCCATTAAAAATAAATAGTATTACACTTAGAAAATAAAATAAAAAATTAAATTGGTGGTACCTAAAATAAATAGTGGAAATCATGGGTTAAATGTGGAATAAGTGGATAGTTAGCTTAAAATATGAATTAAATTTGTTAGTGGACCACTAAGAACATTAAAAGGATTAAAAATACTCATTAGTGGGCAGATTATTCCCACTCAAAAGTCCATCTTCCTCACTTAGCTCATCCATGCCGAATTGAAGAGTGAAAAAGAGCCACCATTGACGTTTTCTTTGAGCTTCAACCTCTCCCTCCATTTCAACTCCATTCACTTAGGTTCTTTTATGAAAAATGGTCTACACACCACAAGGAAGATATTGATACCAATTTTGAGAAGTTTGGTGAAGGTTTAGCAAGTTACAATTAAAGGTAAGTTTGCATTTTTGAGAAATTCTTTGTTAAAGTTTATGTTCATGTTATGGGTGTTAGCTTGGTGAAGGAAAATTTTGAGTTTGAAGGGTTATTGTTGTTTTCATTTTGGACAGCCATGAGTCACGTTTTTGATGAGGTATTTGTGCATATAATTGATGAGAAATAATGTTAATTATGGTGATTTAGTAACTTAGTGAATTATTTCATGTTTATATGGTGAATTATGCACTTTGATGGGAATTGGTATATGGGACGGCAATGTGATGTTGAAGAATGGTTTGTGGCAGCTTGTGGACACTTGAGGAATGGTATATATTGAAGGAAGTGTGGGCAGAATATTGACCTAGAAGGATTGATGATATGTATGTAAATTAACATTGTAAAGTGTATGTAAAGTTTGTAATGTTTAGGTGTGTTTGTAATGGTACTTAGAAATTGTAATTGTGAATGATATTTGGTGTGTTGAGGTTGATTGGAATCTGCCCAAAATAATGCTAATGTAATGTAGAAAATGCTTTTGGTAATGTGCCAAAACAGTTTGGTAGGTAAGTAAACAAATGGCAAAGGTAAGTGTGTGTTTGAAGTTGGGGTGTGAAATGCATATTGAGGGCAGTGTATATTTTAGCCTATAACCTTGAATGTGTAACCTCAATTGGTATGAGACCAATTTGAGGTGAAACTAGGCACAAAATGTGCCAACTTTCATTGAGAAACCATGCCAAAATTCTGCTTGCAAGGTGACCTAAAAAAAATGACCAATTCGGATTAGGTGCAATTAGGACCTGAAAAATGACCAATTGGGCAGCAGTGAGTGTTTAGGCCATAACTCACTCAAACCAGGTCCAATTGACCTGAAATTTTGACCAAGAATAGTTAAGACCCATACCTACAAGTCTTATGAAGACACCAAAGCCCAGAAATGACCATAAGCAAGTCAAACAACTTGCACAAGTTCGGGTCCAAAAACTGGCCGAACCAGAATTGACCAATTTGACCTAAAATTGACCTAAAATGGTACCATTTGACCAGCAAGAGTGTAATGACCATAACTTGGTCTACTTAACTCGGATTGACCTAAAATTTTGTACCGCGGTCCATAAGACCTAAATCTACAAGTTTGTAGTTTCGACCGAGACCCGAAAACCGAGGGAACTAGATCGTCCGATTAGGTCAAACCATGTTCGGAATCCGAGAATTTGCATTAAAATGCACTAACCAAGTAAATGAGTTTGGTAAAACATACAAAACATAAAAACCTATCGAATGTGACATATTAACGACACTAAAACCTAATTTACCTAAAAGCATAGCGAGGGTCGGTATATTTGGTTATTAAGCGATTAATTTATTTCAGTGCATTATTTACCTAACACAATCGATAGAGACAGTTTAATTTTGTTCTGAAAGACTTTAATTTGTGTTTCTCAGCTAACTAGGACTCATGGAAAGGAAAGGAAATCACGAGTCGGACCAGAGACGAATATCGAGGTTTGTGCACAACAATGTTTCTTTTGAATTATTTTCAATGGAAATAAATATTGACTATTTGTATATCATTGTTTTAAATTGTGGAAATGTGTTTGATGGACACTTATTGATTGAAAAATATTGTGAATGGTTTTAAACTGTGAAAAACTATTTGAATGACATTGATGGATACTTATTGATCGAAAAGCACTGTAAATTGTTTGAAACCACAACTATCATGTATATTGATTGTATTCCTCATTAGCTTGTCTAGTGGGATGAATTGAATTCCCTCTCTGGCTGAAGTGTTGAGGTGTGTGCCTGTTGAGGACGAATAGAATGAGTACTCATATTTTGCTAGCTAGCCATGTTATTCCTCATTAGTCATCGACTTTTGTGATGTATTGAATACCTCTTTAGCCATCGGCTTTTGGGATGAATTGAATTATGGATCATGATTAAGCTGTGTGATTTATTGATGTGTACTATGAGATTGTGAAATGGATTTAAACTCTCATTGACATGTACTGTCTTTTGAATTCAAACCTGATCTGACTTATGGAAAATTATTGTGATATTGAGAAATGGAGTTTAAATTCTTGTTGACAATTATTGTCTTGAATTTAATTATGATTTTAAGTATCCACTATTTACATGACTTATGAATTGTGATTTAAATTGGATTTGGTTAATGTTGTGCACCACTGAGACATTGTCTCAAGATAGCTTTTATTGCCTTTGTCAGTAGAGAGCAGACAGGAGCGTGACTAGGCCGCATATACCTCCAATGAGAGATTTTTCGGGTATAATGAGTATACCGCTTTTTGCATTTTGTACTGTAATGTATGACACTGTATGTACATATTGTTTTTGGTTTTGAGCAGTTGTAAATTAAATTATACCTTGAAGTTGTAAATTAATTATGAGTGTTTTGGATTGTAAAAGTTGTATTATATTTCCTTACCTCAGACTTTGAAAAATTTCTATGGAATTGAGTTGATAAATTGTTGTGTTGAGAAATGTATTGGAGTTGAGATTTGGAAAATTATTGAAGTGCTTTTTACAGGTTTTTCTGAAGAACTGTGTTATCTAAAATACAGATGGCGCTCTGCCAAAATTTTTACAGAAATTCCAAATAAATCAAATGAGTTAGTTGTTTCACTTCAGTTCACCAAAGTCTTTAACACCTGTAAATAGTGCTCACCACTGTAAAAGAAGTAAGAAAAGTTTTTAAAATCCCTTGTAGTGTATTTAATGGATTATCAGTAGACAGAGTTGGTAATTCATTAGGTATACTACGGGATCATGTTATGCCTTACAGAGGGGTAGGGTGTGACATGTTTTAGTGGTATCAGAGAAATGTTTTTAAATTCTGTTTTCACCTGTTATTTGAATGTTCTTTCTGCATAGTACAACTGCTCAATATCATTGTTTGATACATACAAGACATTCTGAAGATAAATATGCACTAACGAGTGAATATTCTTGTGTTATTTGTTCAGAAAGCTAAGATCCTCGCATTGAATATGGAAGAGGGTGATCGTTCAGTCGATCAGTCTATTGAGGTCGAGGTGCAAGGGATACCCTGTGCCTACAAAATGTTAGTGGTTCAGTGACACCGCCCTGCGATCTGCGATTTCTGCTCGATTCTCAGCAGATGGCTGCAATATTCCAACAAATGGCTGGTAATGCACCTACTCAAGTCCCAATTCAGACACCCGTGGTACAACCACAGTCTCCTACAAGGCAGTATGATAAATTGATGAAGTATGGGGCTACAGAGTTTAAGGGGACAGTAGATCCTATAGAAGCTGAACAGTGGTTAGAGAGGATGGATAGGGTGTTCAAGAAACTTCATTGTACAGAGGAGCTCAGACTTGAATACTCAGTATCCTTACTACAAGGGGATGCTTATGACTGGTGGAAAACCATTCCCCACGATGCAGTAGAAACTGCAGATCTTGACTGGAATGACTTCCTCGGGAATTCATAGAAATACATCCCTGATGCTTATGTAGACCAGAAGCTACAAGAATTCTTAAGTTTGAAACAGAGGGGCAGATCAGTGGCTGAGTATGAAAGAGAATTTTCCCGCCTTAGCCATTATGCAGTGAGTCTACTCTCTACCAGCAGGGAGAGATGCAAGAGGTTTGAAACTGGCTTGAAGCCCAGTATCAGAGTACAAGTGCTCGGCTTCAAACACACTAACTTCTCTGAACTTGTTTCTCAAGCCCTAGAGTTGGAAAGAGTTGAGTTTGAGACTGCTCCAGAGAAAAAGAGATCAGAGAAGACAGAGAAAGAGGGAAAATCTGTAGAACAGAGTTCCAGTGGTCATACTGGAAAGAGGAAGAACTATGGGGGACATGGCAGAGGTGGCAAGAAATCTGGTAGGGGAAGATATTCAGGACAGAGACCTCCCCTATCTGGCCAGCAGAGCACCAGAAGTTCCTACCCTCCCCGCCAATGTGAAACTTGTGGAAGATATCATGGTGGGATATGCTATAAGGCTATTGGAGCCTGTTATAACTGTGGAGGCACAGGACACTTTGCCAAGGACTGCACCAGTAGTCGCAGAGTTGGACCACCTCCTACTACTGCAGAAGGGTCAGTTCAGAGCCCTGTCACCAGAAGCTCACAACCACCTAGCAGAGGTAGAGGCAGGGGTAGAGGTAACCCAGCAGGTAGCCAAGGCACAGTAAAACAGTCAGAACAAGACAGTGCTCCAGTCAGAGTCTATGCCATGAGACAGAGAGAAGAGGCAGAGACATCTGATGTTGTGGCTGGTACCTTCTCAACTTTTAACCAGAATGTATTTGTGCTATTTGATCCGGGTTCTACCCATTCTTATGTGAGTGCTAGCATCATTGATTGCATTGCTGTTCCATGTACAAAAATGGACTTTGAGGTGCTAGTAACAAGTCCACTAGGACAGGAGGTCAGGGTTAATAGAATGTATAAAGATTGTCCTTTGGTGATCCAAGGACACACTTTCCTGTCTGATCTCATTGAAATGCCCTTCAGAGATTATGATATCATCTTGGGCATGGATTGGTTAGCTAGGCATCATGCCATGATTGATCAGAGGTCAAGACAGTCACTTTTGGTCTCCTCGATGCAGTGATGTGGTAATACAAGGGGAGAGGCAGCTATTGCCATCCAACATCATTTCGGCTGCACTAGCCAGAAAAATGATCAGAAAAGGGTGTAAAGCATACTTGGCACATGTGGTAGACACCCAAGTGGGGAGTCCAGCATTGAAGGACATCCTACAGATATGACTTTCGGATGTGTTTCTGATGAATTGCCGTGATTACCTCCGGAAAGAGAAGTGCGATTTGAAATTAATGTTGCACTGGTGTGGATCCAATCTCCATAACGCCATACGTAATGGCACCAGCAGAGTTGAAGGAGTTGAAGATACATTACAAGAATTACTTGAAAAGGGCTTCATTCGCGCCTAGTGTGTCACCTTGGGAGCACCGTGTTGTTTGTTAAGAAGAAGGATGGTACTCTCCGCTTATGCATTGACTACGAGCGGTTGAATAGGGTGACAATAAAGAACAGATATCCATTGCCTCGCATTGATGATCCTGCTCGATCGATTGAAGGGTGCAACAAGATTCTCCAAAATTGATTTGCGATCCGTTATCATCGCTTGAAGGTGCAAGAGCGAGTATTCCAAAAGCGCTTTGAACTCGGTATGGCCACTATGAGTTACTAGTCATGCAATTCGTGTTGACAAATGCTCCAGCTGCTTTTATGGATCTGATGAACACTATCTTCAGACCATATCTTGATCAATTTGTGGTGGCGTTTATTGATGACATTTTGATATACTCGAGGAGTGCAGAGGAGCATGATAGACATCTGCGGATTGTACTGCAGACTTTAAGGGAGAAACAGCTGTACGCCAAATTGTCGAAATGTGAATTTTGGCTGAAGGAAATCTCCTTTTTGGGACATGTTGTGTCAGCTGAAGGGATCAAGGTAGATTCCAGCAAGGTAGAAGCTATCCTTAATTGGAAACCGCCCAGGAACATCACAGAAATTCACAGGTTTCTGGGTTTAGCTGGATATTACCGTCGATTTTTGAAGGGGTTTTCTATGTTATCTTCTCCACTGACCAAGCCGTCGTAAAGATGTGAAATTTCAAAGTGATGATAAATGCCAAAGAAAGTTTTGATGAGTTGAAGAGGTGCTTAATCAAGCTCAGTTCTCACTTTACCTACTCCGTAAAGAATACACGCTTATAGTGATGCTTCTCACAATGGGTTAGGCTGTATCGATGCAAGATCGAATGTCATTGCTTATGCATCACGCCACCAAACCGCATGAGAGGAACTACCCAACACATGATCTGGAGTTAGCAGCTATTGTTTTTGCTCTAAAGATCTGGAGACACTATTTGTATGGGGAGAAATGCTACATCTTCACAGATCACAAGAGCTTGAAGTATTTAGGCACTCAGAAGGAATTGAATTTGAGGCAGAGGAGATGGTTAGAACTCATTAAAGATTATGATTGCTTAATAGACTATCAGCCAGGGAAAGCAAATGTGGTGGCTGACGCCTTAAGTCGCAAGACTATGGCAAGTCTCAGAGTTTCTCCTTTGTCCATGGTGTATGAATTGAAAGCACAGCATGCTAGTTTAGAGGTTGATGATGAGGGATGCATAAGAGTTGCATGGCATGTACAGTGTTGATTGATCGAGATCAAAATGGTCGTCAGAGTGATGAAAAATATCAGAAGCTGCTGAAAGAAGTTCAGAAGGGCAAGAAACCTGAATTCTCTGTGAGAGATGATGGTTTATTGCTACATCAGGGTAGAATGTGCGTTCCTAGTGATGTGGAATTGAGACAAATCATTATGAAGGAAGCACATGAGTCTCCATTTACTATGCACCCTGGTGGAACTAAAATGTACAGAGGGCTGAAAGAGCATTACTGGTGGATGGGCATGAAAAGAGATATAGCTGAATTCGTTTCCAAATGCCTAACTTGTCAGCAAGTAAAGGCAGAACATCAAGTTCCAGCTGGTTTGTTACATCCTTTGTCAGTACCAGAGTGGAAATGGGAACGAATAACTATGGATTTTGTTACAGGACTTCCAAGGACACAGAGTAGTCATGATGCAGTATGGGTTATAGTTGACAGATTGACCAAGTCTGCTCACTTTTTGCCAGTTCAGATGGACTATAGCCTGGAAAGATTGGCCAGATTGTACATATATGAGATTGTAAAACTGCATGGAGTGCCAGTATCAATTGTGTCTGACAGAGATCCTAGGTTCACTTCTAGATTCTGGGGTAGTCTTCGTAAAGCCCTAGGAACTAGATCAACTTCAAAGACAAAGATTCCACCCACGCATGCATGGCCACCGAGAGGGTTATTCAGATATTGGAGGATATGCTACGGGCTTGTGTGATTGAATTTGAAGGTAGTTGGGATACACACTTGCCTTTGATTGAGTTTGCTTATAACAACAGCTACCAATCAAGCATAGGGATGCCTCCATATGAAGCTTTGTATGGCAGAAAGTGTAGAACTCCCTTATGTTGGGATGAAGTAGGTGAAAGGAAGATGATTGGGCCAGAAATTGTCCAGCAGACAGAGGAAAAGATCATATTGATCAGAGATAGGCTCAAGGTCGCATCGCACCGCCGTAAGTCCTATGTTGATCTCAAGAGAAGAGATATTGAATATGCAAGGTGATAAGGTATTCCTCAAAGTTTCTCCTTGGAAGAGGATTATGAGATTTGGCGTAAAGGGGAAACCGAGTCCTCGTTTCATCGGACCATATGAAGTTACGGAAAGAGTGGGTCCTTTGGCATACCGGTTGGCATTACCTCGAGCTAGCAAGGATACAGTGTCTTCCATGTGTCCATGTTAAGGAGGCATGCATCGACCCATCTCATGTACTATCGATTGAAGAGATTGAAGTAAATCCAGACCTCTCATATGAGGAAGAACCCATAAAAATTCGGCTTATGAGGTGAAACAATTGAGGAACAAACAGATACACTGGTTAAAGTCTTTGTGGAACCATCATTCAGGCCAGGAAGCAACTTGGGAACGTGAAGAGGATATGAGGAGACAGCACCCACAGCTGTTCAGAGACTAATGTCAGGTAAAATTTCTAGACGAAATTTATTTAAGGGGGGGGAGAATTGTAACACCCCTAAGTTCGGTAGTGCGTTCTACTGCTCCGATGACCAGTGTTGTCCGGACAGCTAGGATGCCTAGAACCGTACTTCAATATGAGTGAGGAGTCAGAAAATAATGAAATACAAGAAAAGAAAAACAAAGGAAAAATCATAGCAAAGAAATGTAACCGAGTAAGTGAGCCGGGGAAATCTATCGATGGGTGATCATGACTGGAGGTCACTACAGCGACTGTTGACTAACCACGGATCATGGGAACCCTGGAAAATATTTTTAGGACATAAATAGACCCTTATTGAAGAATAAATATCATTAGAAAGATCAAAGAAAAATTAAATAATTAGTACAAAGAAAAGTGAGAAATCGAAAAACAGACAAAATACGGTGTTACCGAAAAATCAGGAATGCCACCCGAACAGGGGCATTATAGTCATTTGACATCCCGAAGTGTCTTTTGACCTAAATTTCCATTAAAAATAAATAGTATTACACTTAGAAAATAAAATAAAAAATTAAATTGGTGGTACCTAAAATAAATAGTGGAAATCATGGGTTAAATGTGGAATAAGTGGATAGTTAGCTTAAAATATGAATTAAATTTGTTAGTGGACCACTAAGAACATTAAAAGGATTAAAAATACTCATTAGTGGGCAGATTATTCCCACTCAAAAGTCCATCTTCCTCACTTAGCTCATCCATGCCGAATTGAAGAGTGAAAAAGAGCCACCATTGACGTTTTCTTTGAGCTTCAACCTCTCCCTCCATTTCAACTCCATTCACTTAGGTTCTTTTATGAAAAATGGTCTACACACCACAAGGAAGATATTGATACCAATTTTGAGAAGTTTGGTGAAGGTTTAGCAAGTTACAATTAAAGGTAAGTTTGCATTTTTGAGAAATTCTTTGTTAAAGTTTATGTTCATGTTATGGGTGTTAGCTTGGTGAAGGAAAATTTTGAGTTTGAAGGGTTATTGTTGTTTTCATTTTGGACAGCCATGAGTCACGTTTTTGATGAGGTATTTGTGCATATAATTGATGAGAAATAATGTTAATTATGGTGATTTAGTAACTTAGTGAATTATTTCATGTTTATATGGTGAATTATGCACTTTGATGGGAATTGGTATATGGGACGGCAATGTGATGTTGAAGAATGGTTTGTGGCAGCTTGTGGACACTTGAGGAATGGTATATATTGAAGGAAGTGTGGGCAGAATATTGACCTAGAAGGATTGATGATATGTATGTAAATTAACATTGTAAAGTGTATGTAAAGTTTGTAATGTTTAGGTGTGTTTGTAATGGTACTTAGAAATTGTAATTGTGAATGATATTTGGTGTGTTGAGGTTGATTGAATCTGCCCAAAATAATGCTAATGTAATGTAGAAAATGCTTTTGGTAATGTGCCAAAACAGTTTGGTAGGTAAGTAAACAAATGGCAAAGGTAAGTGTGTGTTTGAAGTTGGGGTGTGAAATGCATATTGAGGGCAGTGTATATTTTAGCCTATAACCTTGAATGTGTAACCTCAATTGGTATGAGACCAATTTGAGGTGAAACTAGGCACAAAATGTGCCAACTTTCATTGAGAAACCATGCCAAAATTCTGCTTGCAAGGTGACCTAAAAATGACCAATTCGGATTAGGTGCAATTAGGACCTGAAAAATGACCAATTGGGCAGCAGTGAGTGTTTAGGCCATAACTCACTCAAACCAGGTCCAATTGACCTGAAATTTTGACCAAGAATAGTTAAGACCCATACCTACAAGTCTTATGAAGACACCAAAGCCCAGAAATGACCATAAGCAAGTCAAACAACTTGCACAAGTTCGGGTCCAAAAACTGGCCGAACCAGAATTGACCAATTTGACCTAAAATTGACCTAAAATGGTACCATTTGACCAGCAAGAGTGTAATGACCATAACTTGGTCTACTTAACTCGGATTGACCTAAAATTTTGCACCGCGGTCCATAAGACCTAAATCTACAAGTTTGTAGTTTCGACCGAGACCCGAAAACCGAGGGAACTATATCGTCCGGTTAGGTCAAACCAGTGTTCCGGAATCCAGCAATTTGCATTAAAATGCACTAAGCAAGGAAATGACTTTGGTAAAACATACCTAACCTAAAACCCTATCGAATGTGCCATATTAACGACACTAAAACCTAATTTACCTAAAACGCAACGAGGGTCGGTATATTAGTTGATTAAGCGAATAATTGAGTTTAGTGCATTATTTACCAAACACCATCGGTAGAGACAGTTTAATTTTGTACTGAAACACTTTAAATTGTGTTTCTCAGCTAACAAGGACTCAGGGAAAGGAAAGGAAATACTGAGTCCAGACCAGGAGACGAATATCAGAGGTTTGTGCACAACAACTGTTTCTTTTGAATTATTTTCAATGGAAATAAATATTGACTATTTATATATCATTGTTTTAAATTGTGGAAATGTGTTTGATGGACACTTATTGATTGAAAAATATTGTGAATGGTTTAAAACTGTGAAAAACTATTTGAATGACATTGATGGATACTTATTGATTGAAAAGCACTGTAAATGGTTTGAAACCACAGCTATCATGTATATTGATTGTATTCCTCATTAGCTTGTCTAGTGGGATGAATTGAATTCCCTCTCTGGCTGAAGTGTTGAGGTGTGTGCCTGTTGAGGACGAATAGAATGAGTACTCATATTTTTGCTAGCTAGCCATGTTATTCCTCATTAGTCATCGACTTTTGGGATGAATTGAATACCTCATTAGCCATCGGCTTTTGGGATGAATTGAATTATGGATCATGATTAAGCTGTGTGTGATTTATTGATGTGTATTGTGAGATTGTGAAATGGATTTAAACTCTCATTGACATATACTGTCTTTTGAATTCAAACCTGATCTGACTTATGGAAAATTATTGTGATATTGAGAAATGGAGTTTAAATTCTTGTTGACAATTATTGTCTTGAATTTAATTATGATTTTAAGTATCCACTATTTACATGACTTATGAATTGTGATTTAAATTGGATTTGGTTAATGTTGTGCACCACTGAGACATTGTCTCAGCGATAGCTTTTTTATTGCTGTCGCAGGTAGAGAGACAGACAGGGCAGCAGACTAGGCTGCATATACCTCCAGCGAGAGATTTTTCGGGTATAATGAGTATACCGCTTTTTGCATTTTGTACTGTAATGTATGACACTGTATGTACATATTGTTTTTGGTTTTGAGCAGTTGTAAATTAAATTATACCTTGAAGTTGTAAATTAATTATGAGTGTTTTGGATTGTAAAAGTTGTATTATATTTCCTTACCTCAGACTTTGAAAAATTTCTATGGAATTGAGTTGATAAATTGTTGTGTTGAGAAATGTATTGGAGTTGAGATTTGGAAAATTATTGAAGTGCTTTTTACAGGTTTTTCTGAAGAACTGTTTTATCTAAAATACAGATGGCGCTCTGCCAAAATTTTTACAGAAATTCCAAATAAATCAAATGAGTTAGTTGTTTCACTTCAGTTCACCAAAGTCTTTAACACCTGTAAATAGTGCTCACCACTGTAAAAGAAGTAAGAAAAGTTTTTAAAATCCCTTGTAGTGTATTTAATGGATTATCAGTAGACGGAGTTGGTAATTCATTAGGTATACTACGGGATCATGTTATGCCTTACAGAGGGGTAGGGTGTGACAGTTTCTCAGAGCTTCCAAGTCTTTTTCAGCTGAAACACACAGTTTCACAATGTTTCAGTACCATAACTTAGCATAAATCAAAAAATAAATTTAACTTCACTTTTACCTAGCTTTAATGTGCTAAATTCGACGTTCTCAAAATTTTTGTGTTTTGGGTTACTATTCACTACACTATTCAAGTCAAATTGTTGACTTTTTAAGGCTTAATAGGTATGGGAACTCTAACTTCACCCACATACCACATTTTGGTCATTAAATTTGTTGGTTTTGATCATTTTCTCAAAGCTTAAGTCCTTTAGGCAAAATTGTCAAATTTTCAGTTTTGGTATCCCTAGTTGCACTATTCCATTGGTCATTCTACTGTTGGAATTTGGCAAACCTTTCTTCATAGAAAATGTTCCCTATTGCCTTAAGTTTATTCTCCTTTTTGAATCACTCTAATTGGAGTTTTGTGGCTCAAGTTATGGCCATTTGAACCATGGCTGCTGGATTGGACACAACCCATATTTTCTAGGCAATTTTGGTGCTGGCAGTTTTGGGTCACCAACTTGGGGTGGCCAAATGGCTTGGTTGCTGGCAGAATTTGGGCTTGTGTTCTTCATGAAAGTTTTAGGTCTATATCTCATCTAACCTCTGGTAAAATTTCAGGTCATTTTGACCTACCTAGATCGAGTTATGACCAAATGAATAAACACTGTTCATTTGGTCAGTTTGTGCAGTGGCAGCCTGCAATTTTTCAACTTTGATCAATTTGTTCACTAGGTTTTAGTCACTTTTTGGGCATGCTTCCTAAATGAAAATTGTGTCATTTAGTGCCTATTTTCATCCCCAATTAGTCCCATATCCATTGGATTTGTAAAATTTCATTTTTGGTCCCTCAAAGGGAATTTTGGTCATGCTGCCAGCACATGACCTTATCCAATCCGAATTGGCTTTTAATTCCAACACTTCTAACACACCTCATTTGGTCACAAATGACCATTTTTCACTTCACATTAGGTCAAAGACATCATTTCACCATTTCTCCAAATTTTGTCTCCCAAACCCTAGGTCCAAAACCCTAACTTCCATGTTTAACTCACTTGTTGAATTCTAATTGCATACTTAGAAGTTATACACTCATTCACACTTAACTAATTCATAATTTGTATCAAAATTATCCATCCTCAAACCTAAACCCTAGCTGCCCACATTTCTATTTGGTCCACCATGCTTGATTTTATTCACTTATTTGTTGCTTACAAATGTAACTTAGCTACTTAAACATAAATTCAAAGAGAGAATGAAGGAAGAGTACCAACCTTAAGTGAGCAGAATTTTTAGCTCTAATTCTTCAATTTCACTCTCTTTTTCCTTTTCTTTTCTTCTTCAAATGCTTCTCCAAGTGAAGTTAACAAGTTTTTATGGATTAATTTGGGGACAAAATAAGGTTAAGTGGGTGGAATCAAGCTTGTATCAAGCTTCCATGGGAGTTTTTTGGTGAGGGAGAGGGAGAGAGAATGGTTCACATTTTTTTTTGAGAGGATGAAGTCTTTTTCTTTTTTTTTTTTTTCTTTTGTTTTGTTTTTATCCCTATGGAAGACCCAAAAACCCATTTAATTAATTTATTAATTATATGACTTATGGCATCATGCATGCTATCATGCATGATGTCATCTTCCTACACCTTTTTAACTTTTTCATTTTCTCTTCTTTTTTTTTATTAGTTCTTTAATTTAATTCTCGATTCCAAAATTTTATTTTCTCTGATTTTATTTGACAGTTAGGTCAGGAGTCAGCTCTCGTGGTCAATTGACCAAATTGCCCTTCGCCGGTTCAACCCAGTTTGCAAATAATTCCATATTTCTTCTGGCTCCCTGACCTAATTATTTGATTGGATTAACAGTTCTTTTTTGTGATTTTCTCTTTTCCACTGTGTTTATAAGGGTCCTAAGGACCGCGGCGTTACATCTTACGATTCGAAATTTGAGTTTAAAATGACTTCGCAGTCGTTCCCGAGAAGGTCACCCATCGCTGTGACTCTCGGCTCGTTTAACTTCTTATGTTCTGTTTTTCTTATTTTTTACTTAACTAATTGGACATTACTAATTATTTGTGTTTATAGGTTATCTAGTTGTCTTAGATGTGGTTCTAATCCCCTTAATTGTCCGAACCGACTACTGGAACAGTAAAATATACCAGGCTATGCAAATAAGGATGTTACAATATAAATTATTATTGTAAACTTATGAAAGAAGTGATTCTAGAGAGCAACATAAAGGATGAAAGATATATTGTATGGAAAACTTCATATGAACCCAGTAAAATTCTTGAGTATAGAAAATATGCTCCAATTATTTTTACTTGTTATATTATTGCACCACTAAGCAGCAATGCTTAACGCGATGGATTTGTTTCCTCATGTAGGTACTGAAGCTAAAAACCCAATGGACATTAGACTGGAGAATTTAGAGTCCATATCTGCAGAAGTGTCAAAAGTGTACAAGGTTGTCACCTCCTCAGCAATGCATGTAGATAGGGCCCATATAAGTTATTTTATGTATTTTGTACATTATGTAAATTATGAACTTGTGTAATTAGTTTATAAATCATGTAAATTTACGTAATTTGAACATTTTTACATATGAATTGAGTATGAATCGAAATGTATGGAAATGATTATGAAATTGAAATATACGGATGAGATTTGAAATATGAGAAAATTATGAGAATGATTGATGAGATAATTATGATTAGCATGGATAAGATTTTATTTTGAAAATATTGTTGAATTTCAAACAGGTGAATATTGAAATATGCCAAATGATAATAAAATAGGGGAAACTCCTCTAGTTTCTCCATAGAAAGATAATTGATATTAAAAGATAATAACTTGAAAATAATTAAAGAAATAAAGTAAGATAAGTTAGGGTGCTCCAGCACCGAATGTAGCATGCCTTGCTCGGCTACACTGTAGTCAGGTGAGGGGTGTTACAGAAATCCCAAATGGGATGAAACAAACTATTCTGGAAACCTAAGAGATAGGGCTTTAACTTTGATTTAGAAACTTTTCTCAAAATGTGAGTGTAAGAACCCTAAAATGGGAGTCAAAGCCACTGACCTGAACCTGGAATCCTATGGACACAGGGTACCTGAGTCCAGGCCAGATAATTGGCTATAATTAATTCTACAAAACTTGAAATATTGTGATTCAAAATTCTGAGTGAATATAAGACATAGGGTAACAATTCTTATGAAGAACATTAGACCTAAAAGTTGTTGTAACATGTCTAATTAATTAGACAAAAATAGGCTCTAGAATCTGCCTGAATCTGGACCCAGAAAGAGACCATGAACCAGTTGTGGTTATTTAACCATAACTTGAGTTATAAAACTTCAAATGATATGAATCAAAAAGGAAAACAAAGACAAGAAATAAAAGAACAACTTTCATGAAGGAAGTGTGGCCAAACAGTGGCCACACCTTAACCAATTTGTTAGGTGAACTTACAACATCAAATCTGGACCTTGAGAAAGGTTCATAAAATGACTTTTTATATGATATGAAGTGAATCAAAATGAATTGTTAAACCTAAAATTGACATGAATATGCATGTGAGACTTATGTTCCCATTATAAGTAACATGAAAATGTTATTAAATACAACTAGCACATAATATGAAACTATAAATACTTAATAACATTAATTTGCCCAAAGTATACCTAGACTTATTTATATAGCATGGATGGATTGATATACCAATTAGGTACTACAGATTATAGTACTGTCCACAGGAATAATCATTGATAGACAATATATGTCTAAGATGGATGTTTTACTGGCTTTATGCCTACCCATTAGCTATTGTGCCTGATTTTATTTCTAGCTTTATGCCTGCCCGCTAGCCTTGTGCCTGACATGACAGATGTATACATGTTAGACATAGGGATGTTTAACTAGTATACTCCCATGTATCCAATGATTATAGTCTGTCATAGGTTACTTGGGCACAGATATGTGTAATACACTTTAAGTTTAAATAAGTACATGAAAAAAGTACTAATATGGGTATAATAAGATTGAATATGTAATATATGAATAAAAAGATCCGATAAATTATTTGTTCTCAAAGTTTCATAAATATGTAATTAATTCAAAACTGTAGTAAATTTTATATGGAATAATTATTTCTATTATTAGTTATTTTTATTTCAATTATTGCACCACTAAGTAGAAATTCTTAGCGCGATGGATTATTTCCTCGTGTAGGTACAGGAGACTACCACCAGCATTTACAGTAGCAGTAGCAGACTCTAGCTAGGATCTTGACCAGATCTGCTACAGTATCAATATCACCTCAGCAAACCATCTTGGTATGGCTCATGTATATTTAGGTTTTTGCATTTTGGTTATTGTATGTAAGTAAACTATGTACATCATTTTGTGAATGTAAATAAATTGTAAATTATTGTATACATTTTTTATACGAATGTATGAAGTTTATATGAATGAAATGAAATGTATTTTCTTGAAAATTTATATGAGCAATGATTTGATGTATGGACATATGAAATGGACATAAATTGTTTTTAACAAGTAAATAAGGAAACCCGCCATGCATTACTAAAATAGAGGAGATTCTGACTGGGTCCCTATAAAAGTAAGATGTGATATATAAAAAAAAAATTTCTACACATAAGATAATATAATCAAATACACATTAAATTAATATTGTACATGACAAGACAGGATATGTTGCTCCAACACCGAATGTAGCACACCTTGCTCGACTACACTGTAGACCGGTGAGGGGTGTTATACTAAGTCTATATCTATTCCCCCTTATAAGATGGCTCCTGCAGAGTTGAAAGAGTTAAAAGAATAGCTGCAGGAATTAGTGGATAAGGGATTCATCTGACTAAGTACTTTTCCTTAGGGTTCTCCAGTACTATTTTTAAAGAAGAAGGATGGATCCTTAAGGCTATGCATTGACTATAGGCAGTTGAATAAAGTCACTATGAAGAACAAGTTCCCTTTGCCCCATATTGATGACTTTTTTAATCAACTAGTTAGAGCTAGTTATTTTTCAAAGATAGATTTGAGGTCCAGATATCTCTAGTTGAGGATTAAGGAGTTAGACATTCTGAAGACTGTCTTTGGACTAGATACGAGCATTATGAATTTCTTGTGATGTATTTGGGTTAACCAATGCTCTAGCTGCATTTATAGATATCAGGAATAGGGTGTTTAGGCCTTATCTAGATCACTTTATGATTGTCATTATTGATGACATACTAGTGTACTCTAGAAGTCCTAAAGAGCATGCACAATATCTAAGAATGGTTCTTCAAATGTTGAGGGAGCATCAATTGTATGCCAAGCTCTCTAAGTATGAGTTTTGGCAAAAGAATATATCTTTCTTAGGACATGTAGCATCAGAGAATGAGATTGAAGTGAATCCTCAAAAGGTTGAAGTAATGGTAAATTGGCCGAGGCCGACTATAGTGACTGAGATTAAGAGTTTCTTAGGTTCGGCTGGCTATTATAGGAGATTTGTACCTAATTTCTCCAAGATAGCTGCTCTAATGACTAGGTTAACTCAAAAGAATAAGAAGTTTGAATGGAGAGATGAATGTGAGGAAAGCTTTTAGAAGCTTAAGGAGTGTCTGATTTCAGCACCAGTACTGGCTCTGCCTACAGATAATGAAGATTTTTTTATTTACTACGATGCTCAATAGTGGGTTTGGGATGTGTTCTTATACAGAATGGAAGAGTATTAGCTTATGCTTTAAGATAGTTGAAGAAGCATGAAGCTAATTATCCCACTCATGATTTAGATATGGAGACCTTACTCTTTGCCCTAAAGATGTGGAGACATTATCTTTATAGGGCTAAATATGAGATCTTTACAGATCATAAGAGTCTCCAGTACATCTTCAAGCAGAAAGAGCTGAATCTCATGCAGAAGAGATGGGTAAAACTGCTCAGTGATTATGATTGTATAATCTAGTACCATCAGGGAAAGGCAAATATTGTTGCAGATGCCCTCAGCCAAAAATCATTTTACAATTTAGCTCATATATCCGTAGAAAGGCAGCCTATCTTGAAGGAATTGCAAATAGCTTATTGGAGAAGGGCTGCAACTAGAGTTATCAACTAAGAGTACCTAGATAGCTCAGATGAAAATGACACCAGTGTACCTAATAACTCAGATGAAAGTGACACCAGTGTACCTAAGGAAAATAGTAGAGAAACAGTATAAAGATATTAAGTTAGTAAACATAATGAAAGTGGTACAGAAATGTAACAGTCGGGCTACAACCACAAGAGGAATTGTCCGCTTTGGCCATAAGCCTCATGGTTTTGTCCCATAGGTGGAATGAAGAACTTTCCAGGAGGTCACCCATCCTAGGATTTCTCTCAAGCGAGCACGCTTAATCTTGGAGTTCTTCCAACTCTTCAGGCCATTCTACTAAAAGGCACCTCTAGTGATTAGTTCCCCCATTTTATATATCATTACTTTTTGAATCCAAGACCATCTTCGTGCTTTGCCGATGTGGGATTTGCCTAAAGGACCTTTCTCCCCCTACCCCCCCCCCTTTCGGGAACCAGCATCCTCGCTGAGGTTTACCCCAACATCGCCTAAAAGGACATGTCACACCTTACTTACCTCTCCGTAAGGCATAACATGATCCCATAGTATGCCTAATAAATTATCAAACTTCGTCTACTGATAACCCATTAGATATACTACTAGGGATTTTAAACCATCTCTTATTTCTTTTTACAGTGGTGAGCACTTTTGACAGGTGTTAAAAATTTTCTTTTACTGAAGTGAAACCAAATAACAAATTTGGAGTATCAATAATTTATGTAAAAACTTCAACAGAGTGCTGTCTGTATTTTGAATAAAACAGTTCTTCAAAAACCTGTAAAAAAAAAAAAACACTTCCAATATATTTTTTCAATCCCAAACTTCAATAATAGTTCAACACAAATAAATTTCTCAACATTTGTCAAACTCAATTCAACATCAATTTTCAGTATTTCCAAAGATAGACTACAAAGTGATTGAGTAGTTCAAAAGCTGAGATAAGAAATAAATCTATTACAACTTTAGTTTACAACTACTCAAGACCAAGTGCAATATATGCATACAGTTTATATACATTACAACAAAAATTACAAAAATATGGTATACTCAATATACCCGGCAGAATCCCAAAATGTAGCACAAGCAGCCTACTTTGCTGCTCTGTCTGTCTGTCTACCTGCGACAGCAATGAAAAAGCTATCGCTTAGCTAATGTCTTAGTGGTGCACAACATTAAAAAAATACAATTTAAAACCATAAACCATAAATCATATAAACTATGGATACTTAAAATCATAGTTAAATTCAAAAGATAGTGAATGTCATAAAGAATTAAACTCTATTTCACAATATCTCAATAAATATCAATAAATCACACACACAACTTAATCATGTTTCCAAAGTCCAATTCGTCCCAAAAGCCAATGGCTAATGAGGAATAACATAGCTAGCTAGCAATTATATGAGTACTCATCCTATTCATCCTCAACTGGCACATAACTCAACACTTCAGCCAGAGAGGGAATTCAAAGCCAATTCGTCCAGCTAAATAAGCTAGCGAGGAATTCAATCAAATATACATGATAGTTGTGATTTCAAACCATTTGCAATATTTTTCAAGCAATAAGTATCCATCAAATTCCATTCAAACAAATTTTCCACAATTTAAGCAATAACATACAAATTATCATAGTTTATTTCAATTGAAAATTCAAAAGAAATAACTATTGTGCACAAACCTCTGATGAGTAGCCTATTGGCCGTGACTCAGTGTTTCTTTCCCCTTTCCTGAGTCTTTGCTAACTGAAACACACAATTTAAAGTGTTTCATTACTAATTTAAATTGTTTCTAATAATTAGGTTCAATAATTAAATTTATTTAATACTATTGCTTTCATTAGTCAACCTATAATGTTGACCCTTGATGCACTCAAGGGGAAGAAATTTTAATGTTACCAATATGTCACATTTTATAGTCCTTTAGTGTTGGTATATGTTACCAATTTCATTTTCAAGTGTATTGCATTTTATTGCAATTTATCGGATTTCGGTATGCTATTTTGACCTAGCCAGATAACCTAGTTCCCTCGGTTTTCGGTTCTGGTCAGAATTACAAACTTATAGGCCTATGTCTTAGTGAACTTTTGCCACAAATTTTAGGTCATTTGGAGTTTACTAGACCAAGTTATGGTCATTTTACTATTGCTGGACAGATTATACTAAAATGGCAAACTTATGTCATTTTTAGGTCATTTCTGATTCTGGCAGTTTTTATACCTGAACTTGTGCAAGCATTTTGACTTGCTTATGGTCATTTCTAGGTTTTGTGATCTCTACAAAAGATGTAGCCTTATGTCTAAGCTTTCTAACCATATACATTTTTGGTCATTTGGACCTATTTTGAGTGAGTTATGGCCAAAATACTGACTATTATTCAAATGGTTAATTTTCAGGTTTGCAAAGTCACTAATCCGGATTTGGTCAATTTTCATGTCACTTTCTGGATAGAATTTAGGTAGGCTTCCAATATGAAAGTTGGCACATTTTGTGCCTAGTTTCACCTCCAATTGGCCTCAAACCAATTGGAGTCACACAATTCCATTTATAGCCTAAAACACATACTGCCCTTAACACCTTTTTAAAACACCAAACCAATCACACATTCAACTAGATATAACTTCATTCCCAAACCAAATTCTGCATTTGTATCATACCATAACCATTTATCACTTCATATTATAGTCACTTCTGGCAGAATAAAATGACCTTAAATACACCAAATACAAATCCCAAATTACAAAGTCCATTTATAACAACATATACACATAACACTCCTAACTATTACATATAACTTCCATCATCAAATTACATATATATTCTCTACTAAATCATATACATATTCTGCCATCCTTGGTACCATAATTCACTAAACTATTTCGTGAATTTAAACACTCTACCATGCATCACAAGGCTGCCCAATTGTTCATATACATCAAGCTTCCATTTTAACTTTTCAAACTTACATTTCAAACTATATACATGGTAAATCAACTCCTATACATTTAAGCACTTAAATCAATACCTCAAAATACCATTTACATGAAGAAATAATTCATTAACCTTGATATTCCATGGCTGCCAAAAACAGTACCTTCCAATAACTCATTAAAACCTCAAAGTTTCTTCATAAATCAACTCACCACAATACCCACACAAACTTTAATGAAGCAAAAATGGAAAACAAGCACTTACCTACTTTGAAGCTTGTTAAAAACTCATCAAAACCTTTCTTTCTTGCTCCCTATCTCTTCCCCAAGGTATATAGACCAACTTTAGTGAAGAAACTATGGTGAAATGGAGCTTAGAATGGGAGTGCATGTGGCTTGCGTGAGGTTTGGCTATGGAGCTTCCATGGAGAATTGGTTTCGGCTGAATGGTGAGAGGTTGAAGGTGATGATATCTTCTGTCCCAAATGTTGTATTTTAATGTCCATTAATTCCCCTTAGTGGAGCACTAACTTACTTTTAAGATTTAATAAATCAAAGTTTCACAATTTACACATTTTACCTCAATTCTTTTACTATTCCTATAATGTATCACAATTTTAATTTTCATGACATTTTAAAATTTTAATTTCATTTATTTTTAATGGAAATTTAGGTCAAAAAGCAACTCGAGGTGTCAAATGACTACAATGCCCCTATTCAGATTGTATTCCCGATTTTTCGGTAACATCAATTTTTGTCAGTTTCTCGATTTCTCGTTTTTCTTTATACTAATTAATTAATTTTTCTTTGACATTTCCTATGTCATTTATACTTCAATAGATGTTTATTTAAGTCTTAAAAATATTTTTCAGGGTTCCCCGCGGTCCAAGGCTAATCAACAGTCCTCGCCGCAACTTCCCGGTGCGATCACCCATCGCTACAGTTTTTGGCTCGTTTAACTTAGTTACATTTCATTGCTCTTATTTTTCCTTTGTTTTTCTTGTATTTTTGTCTATTGTATTTCATTATTTCATGTCTCCTCACTAATATTTAAGCGTAGTTCCAGGCATTCTAGCTGTCCAGACAGACACTGATCACCGAAACAGTAAAACGCACCACCGAATATAGGGGTGTTACAGGACACGCGAGTGGCTCTGATACCAATTGTAATGGTTGGGCTCCAACTACTAGAGAAATTGTCCGTTTTGGCCATAAGCCTCACGGTTTCATCCCATAGGTGGAATGGAGAACTTCCCAGGAGGTCACCCATCCTAGGATTTCTCTCAAGCGAGCACGCTTAACCTTGGAGTTCTTCCAACTCTCCAGACCATTCCACCAAAAGGCGCCTCTAGTGATTAGTTCCCCCATTTTATATATCATTACCTTTTGAACCCAAGACCATCTCCGTGCTTTGTCGATGTGGGATTTGCCTAAAGGACCTTTATACTAAAACACGTTGCACCTTATCCCTTATAAGGTATGACATGTTCTTGTAGCATACCTAATTAATTACTGAGCTACACCTATCGATAACCCATTAAATATACTACAAGAGATTTTAAATAAAATATAGCATTTTATTTTATTTCCATTTTGTGGAAAACTGCATGGTGGTGGTGGCTAAAACTTTAACAAAACCCATATTTATAACTTGTTGAAATCGTAATGCAGTTTAAGTAAAAGATTTGCTTCAATCCATTTCATAGACAAAATATTAATAAATTTACATTTCAAGTCTTACATTCATTAGGGGAAGTAAACTTAATATTACAAACTCAAAATGCATCTTTAATACTAACTGCTCAATATTTGTATATCCATACATATAGATACAAAATATATCAAAAGGATTACAAGGGTATACCTAATGCAAATACCCACAACCAACACAAAAGCTGCTCCAAGTCTCTCACTTTGTAGCATTCTCCTTTTCCTTACCTGCGACAGCATAAATAAGCTATCGCTGAGTATATTACTCAGCGGTGTACAACTAAAAATTTTAAAACTTAGAATAAAGCACAATTGTCAAAATATAACAAATCACATTTTTGCATAATCATAAAAACATCACCATAATCTTTAGTCCATGGCAACCATTTATTGAAAGCACATTTCAAAAAAGAAATCATGTTTCACAAATCATAGTTCACAATGTGTAAGTGTTGCCGATAATAGCACACAGTTTAGACCATGACATAAAATTTCATGATCAATGCCGTGTTGTACACCATGACAAAGCAATCTCAACCTCACTAACCGTTATTAATGAGAGAAGGGCTAGATAGCTAATGAGTACTCATCTAGTCTCAACCCATTAACCATTATTAATGGGGGACATAATCATAATCAAATATCAAACCCCAAGTAGCCGTTACTACTGAAAAGTTCCGAAGGGACTATCATGCTAGCTGTGGTTTCAAAACAATTTTCAAGAGTTTCTAAATCAACAATCACATTTGCAAAATAATAAACATATTCAAATCATCATAAAATCCATATAGATGTGGCAACACCCAAATTTCTCAAATGCAAGAGAAAAACCATATTTCATTCAAAATAAACTCATTCAAATCAAACTCAGTCAAATAAACTCATTCAAATCAATTTATAAGGTTAAAACAAAGAAAAAGGTTAGTTATGCACAAACCTTCAATAATTCTCCTTTCTCGTTACTTACTTCTCCTCGTCTGTTCCAACTTCTTTTTCTACTGAAAACATGCAAATAGAATTCCTCAATACTCATCTCAATTTCTGCCAAGTACTCATTACATAAATGCCTAATGCCTCCCTAAGTTAGATTTGAAATTTCAAAGTGTTTTGAAATTTTTAGACAGCTTGGTGCTCTACTTTTTGAACCCAATTTTTACCTAGTTTCAATCATAGTTTGGTGACATGTTCTTCATGAAAACTGTTCATCTAGGTCTTAACTTTATTTTCATTTTTGAATTGCTTAATTTGGAGTTGTGTAGCTCAAGTTATGACCAAAATAGTGATTACTGTTCACGTAGGTTAATTCTGGCAGATTTGGTGACTTATTTTTGTCCAATAATTTGATTAAGTTAAGTTCATAATTTAGCCTTACATTCTTCATATGAAATGTTCTACTATATTTTATGTTTCTGGCATTTTAAGAACCATCTAAATTGGACTTTTCTAGAGAAAGTTATGGCCATGCAAAAATTACTGTTTATGTTACTGTTCATGTTCTAGCAGATTTATCGACTCAACTTTGCTTGGCAATTTGGTTAGGTTAAGTTCATAATTAGGCTTCAAGTTCTTCATAAAAAATTTTTACTATGTTTTATGTCTCTATCGGTTCAAGAATCACCTAAATTGGAGTTTTCTAGAGAGAGTTATTTCCTTGCAAAGTTTACTATTTATATGGTCAATTTGCAGATTTCTAGATTTTGGCAGATTTGGTGACTTAACTTTGCTTAGCAATTTGATTGGGTTAAGTTCATAATTTGGCCTTAAATTCTTCATATGAAATGTTCTATTATGTTTTAGGTTTCCATCGGTTCAAGAATCACCTAAATTGGAGTTTTCTAGAGAGAGTTATGAGATTGCAAAGTTTACTGTTCATGTCAACACACTGTAGATTCCAGAATTTCATCTCCAGGTTCAAGCCAAGTTTTAGGCAATTTTCGGGCAGTTTCTGGGTTAGGTCTCTTCATGAAAATTCTATCCATATATCTTAAGTTTCATTTCCAAGTAGTTTCACACCAATTGGTAGCTCAACTTATGAGCTGTCAAACACACTAGACTCAGTGTGTAAAATTCTGCCCTAGGTTAAATTTTTATTTCTTCAATTACTTCTACTAACCAACCTCAATTCACATTTAATTCACCCCAAATAACTATAATTTAACATTAAACACATCAATGACACTTCCTAGCACAAAACCCCCAATTTTCCAAAACCCTAGTTTGCAATTTCCCCTAATCCATGCCATTCCATTAACTCCTTCCACCAACTAGCATCAACCCACATTCAATTCATGCTAAGTAGTCATAATTTAACATTACACACATCAATTTCACTCTCTAGCACCAAAACCCTAATTTCCCCATGAACCCTAATCTTCCATAATTCAATTTATGCAAATCTCATGCAATTTCCTTACCCCAATCATCTATACTACTTCAACTAAACCTGATTTCATCGTTAATTACATTAAAATACATCAAACCCTAATTTTCTCCAAATTGGCCAAAACCCTAGTTTAGGTTCTATGCATGATTTCTTTCAATTTCTCATGAAATTTCATCATAAGTTAACTTAATTCAAAGCTAGTATAACTAATTAAGCATTAAAGAAGCTTACCTCTTGATGATTTTTCCCAACTTTCAATTTCTCCCAAATTCTTGTTCCTCTTATTTCAATCTCTCAATCAAGGTTTAATTTGGTGTTTACTACAAGTTAGATGGGAAAATTGATGAAAGAAAAGTAAGAAAATTGAGTTTGTAGAATGGGTGTCAATGAAGGAAGAAGAAGAAAGAAAGACAGAAAGAAAGAGAGAGGGAAAGGGGAGGAAATGGGGCGGCACAAATGGGAGGGGGCGAGAGGGTTTGCTTCCTTATATATTTACTCTTATTTTTTATTTATTTAATTAATTTTAATTGAGTTGTCCAAAGCCCATTGGTCCTAAAATTTTAATTGGGTCAAAATGGAATTAAAATTCTAGATTTTTGTTTCTTTTATTTTCTTTTTCACTTTATACTTGAATTCCTTTCCTAAAAAAATTATTCTATAATTTAATTTATTAATTTCATTTAATTTAATTGACATTTTGATCAAAAGTCAACTCTTGAAGTGAATGGATCAAAATGCCCCTCATTGGGTTTTAATCCCTCTTTTTCATAATACCCGATGAGTCTTTAGATTTTTTGTTCACTTGAATTTTTATCATGTCTATCTCAATTAATTTTCCTTTTATTTTTGGTCCTCAAGGTGTCCTTGAATAGTACTAGTCACAGACCAAAAATGGTACTATTTATAACTCAAAGGTTCGGGGTGTTACACTGTCCCTTAGGCAAATCCCACATCGACAAAGCACAGAAATGGTCTTGGGTTCAAAAAGTAATGATAAATAAAATGGGAGAACTAATCACTAGAGGCGCCTTTTAGTGGAATGACCTAGAGAGTTGGAAGAACTCCAAGGTTAAGCGTGCTCACTTAAGAGAAATCCTAGGATAGGTGACCTCATGGGAAGTTCTCCATTCCACTTATGGGACAAAACAGTGAGGCTTATAGCCAAAGCAGACAATTCCTCTAGTGGTTGGAGCCTGACCATTATAATTGGTATTAGAGCCACTCGTGTGTCCTCTTGGGCGATGGTGGGGCAAACCTCAGCGACGACACTGAGTCCCGAAAGGGGGAGAGAAAGGTCCCTTAGGCAAATCCCACATTGTCAAAGCACAAAGATGGTCTTGGGTTCAAAAAGTAATGATATATAAAATGGGTAAACTAATCACTATAGGCACCTTTTGGTGGAATGGCCTGGAGAGTTGGAAGAAGTCCAGGGTTAAGCGTGATCGCTTAAGAGAAATCCTAGGATGGGTGACCTCATGGGAAGTTCTCCATTTCACAAATGGGATAAAACCGTAAGGCTTATGGCCAAAGCAGACAATTCCTCTAGTGGTTGGAGCTCGACCGTTACAAGAAAGGTAAGATTAATGAGTTCCGTTTCGATGGAAAATGAGTGTTAAGGTATGGTAATAGGTTGTGTGTACCAAATAACATCGAACTCAAGGGAGACATTATGAAAAAAGCTCATAATGCTAGGTATAGTGTAGACTCCAGAGCCACCAAAATATATCTAGATTTAAAGAAGGTATATTAGTGGCCTTCTATAAAGAAGGAGATTACACAATTTGTGTCTGCTTGTGAGGTCTACCAGAGAATGAAGCTGGAGCATCAAAAGTTAGCGAGAATGTTCAACCCACTACTCATTCCAGAGTGAAAATGGGAAAATGTGGCCATGGACTTTGTTATAGGGTTACTAGTAGCCTCCAACAAACATGACTCGATATGAGTTATAGTGGGAGGTTGACCAAGACTGCTCACTTTATTCCTGTTAGAGCTCACTATTCTATAGATAAGTTAGCTCAGGTCTATGTGGCACAGATAATAAGGTTGCATGGAGCTTGAGTGACAATAGTCTCCGATAGAGGATCGCAGTTCACATCAAGGTTTTGGCATTGTCTTTAAAATGAGTTAGGCACTAGGTTAGACTTTAGCACAGCTTTTCATCCTCAGATAGATGGATAGTCAGAAAGGGCTATACAAACATTGGAGGATATGCTGAGAATGTGTACACTTGACTTTGGAGGATTGTGGAAAAAGTACCTTCCTATAATTGAGTTCACATACAACAAAAGCTAACACTCTAGCATTGGAATGGCACTATATGAAGCTCTATATGGAAGAAAATATAGGTCTCTTGTGTGTTAAGAATAAGTAGGTAAAAGAGCATTAGCAGGAACAGAGTTGGTGAAAATCACCAATCAAGCCATGCCTTTAATGAGGGCAAGGCTGAAGACAATAGCCAATAGACAAAAGAGGTATGCAAATCTCCATAGTAGAGAAGTGGTTTTCCTGGAAGGGGACATGGTGCTTCTAAAGATATCTCCAATGAAGGGTGCCATTGTAACACCTTTAAGTTCGGTAGTACGTTCTACTGTTCCTGTGACCAGTGTTGTCCGGACAACTAGAATGCCTAGAACTACACTTCGAGATGAGTGAGGAGACATAAAATAATGAAATACAAGAAAATAAAATACAAGAAAAACAAAGGAAAAATAATAGTAAAGAAATACAACCAAGTTAAGCGAGCCGAGAACCCTAGCGATGGGTGACCGCACCGGGAAGTCACGGCGTGGACCGTTGACTAGCCCTGGACCGCGGGAAATCCTGGAAAATATTTTTAGGACTTAAATAGACCCCTATTGAAGTATAAATATCATTAGAAATATTAAATGAAAATTAAATAATTAGTACAAAGAAAAGTGAGAAATCGAAAAATGGACAAAACCCGGTGTTACCGAAAAATCGGGATTGCAACCCGAACAGGGGCATTGTGGTCATTTAACACCCCGAGTTGTCTTTTGACCTAAATGTCCATTAAAAATAAATAATATTACACTTGGAAAATATAATGAAAAATTAATTTAGTGGTACCTAATGTAAATAACAAAAATGGAGTGTAAATGGAGTAATTATCACTTGAAACTTATTAAATGATTATCCTAGCATGAGTGGAGCACTATGGGAATTAAAAATTCACTAAGTGGGCAGATTACTCCACTAATGTCTTCTTCTTCCTCTCAAATCCTCACTTTGCCGAATCCAACTTTTCTCCCAAACCACCATTGTTGTCCCATTTGTGAGCTTCATGCATCCATGATCCAAGCTTCAAGTGGTTAGGGTTTCTTCACTAAAAGTAACCACCACACCATGGGCAGTAGATAGGCAACAAGAAAACCAAGTTTTGGAGAGGTTTTAAAGAATTTCCAAATAGGTAAGTTTGTATTTTTGAATATTGCTTTGTTAAAGTTTGTAAGCATGTATGGGTGTTTGATTTGTGAAGAAAAATTTAAAGTTTTGAGGAGTTATTGATATATCCAGTTTGGACAGCCATGGAGTTGTATATTTAATGAAATATTCATACATATATTTGATGGGAATTTATGTTGAGTAGGGTGATTCAATGTCCTAGTAAGTTATTTCCATATATATGTGGTAATTGTGCATTTGGAATTGAAGTGGAAGAAACTATGGGAAACTTTGGCAATTTGGAGCATTTCGGCAGCCTTGAGACTTCTTGATGAATGTTTAAATTCATGAAGATATTGGGCGAATTGTGACATTGAGGATTGATGAATATGTATGTAAATTGGTTGTGGAAATTGTATGTAATAATTAGGAGTATTTATGTGTATATATTGTTGTAATTGGACTTTGTGAATTAGAGTTTCATTTGGTGTATTGAGGATATTTGTATTCTGCCCAAAGTGACTTTATTGTGAAGTGATAAATGGTTTTGGTAATGTACCAAATCAGAATTGGGAAGAGAAGTGCACTTATAGCAAGGTAAATGTGCAATTGATAGATGTTTAAGTAATGTATTTAAGGACAGTGTGCATTTCAGCCTATAACTTTAAGTGTGTGGCTCCAATTGGTATGAGACCAATTGAAGGTGAAACTAGGCACAAAATGTGCCAACTTTCATGGAGGAAGCATACCAAAATTCTATTTGCAAGGTAGCTTGAAAAATGACCAAATCCGGATTAAGTGCAATAAGGCCTGAAAATTTACCAATTGGGCAGTAGTTAGTTTATAGGCCATAACTCACTCAAAACAGGTCAAATTGACCTGAAATTTTAACCATGAATAGTTAAGACCCATATCTACAATTCTTATGAAGACACAAAAGCCCAGAAATGACCATAAGCAAGTCAAACAGCTTGCATAAGTTCGGGTCCAAAAACTGACCGAACCAAAGTTGACCAAAATTGACCTAAAATGACCAAATTTGATGCCATTTGACCAGCAATAGTAAAATGACCATAACTTGGTCTACATAACTCAGAATGACCTGAAATTTTGCCCCGCGTTCCATAAGATATAGATCTACAAGTTTGTAGTTTTGACCGAAACCCGAAAACCGAGGGAACTAGGTCGTCCGGCTAGGTCAAACTAGTATCCCGGAATCCAGCGAGTTGCAATAAAATGCACTAAACAAGGAAATGAAATTGGTAACATGTACCAACCCTAAAAGACTATCGAATATGACATATTAGTGACACTAAAACTTAATTTACCTTGAACGCATCGAGGGTCGATATATTAAGTGATTAAGCAAATAATAGCTTTCAGTGAATTACTTATCAAGCATTATCGATAGAGACAGTTTAATTTAGTACTGAAACACTTCAAATTGTGTTTCTCAATTAGTAAAGACTCAGGGAAAGGGAAGGAAACGCTGAGTCCAGACCAGGAGACAGTTATCAGAGGTTTGTGCACAATAACTATTTCTTTTGAATTTTTCAATTGAAATGAATTATGACTATTTGTACATTATTATTTAAATTGTGGAAATGTGTTTGAATGGATATTTATTGCTTGAAAAGCATTGTAAATGATTTCAAACTGTGAGAAATTGTTTGAATGATATTGATGGATACTTATTGATTGAAAAGCATTGGAAATGGTTTGAAACCACAACTATCATGTATATTGATTGTATTCCTCGCTAGCTTGTCTAGTGGGATGAATTGAATTCCCTCTCTGGCTGAAGTGTTGAGGTGTGTGCCTGTTGAGGACGAATTGGATGAGTACTCATATTTTTGCTAGCTAGCTATGTTATTCCTCATTAGTCATCGACTTTTGGGACGAATTGAATACCTCATTAGCCATCGGCTTTTGGGACGAATTGAACTTTGGAACATGATTAAGCTGTGTGTGATTTATTGATTTGTATTATGAGATTGTGAAATGGAGTTAAATCCTTATTGACATTCACTGTCTTTTGAAGCTAACTATGTTTTGATCTTTGAGATTTATTGTGATATTGTGTTAAATTCCTTCTCACACTCATTGTCTTGAATTTAACTATGATTTTACATATCCATCATTTAAATGATTTATGAATTGTGATTTAAAGTTGTATTTGGTTAATGTTGTGCACCACTGAGACATTGTCTCAGCGATAGCTTTATTCTTTGTCGCAGTAGGCAGACAGACAGAGCGATGAACTAGGCTGCTAGTACCTCCAGCGAAAGATTTTCGGGTATAATGAGTATACCACATTTTGTATTTTATACTGTAATGTATGACCACTGTATGTACATATTGTTTTTGATTTTGAGCAGTTGTAAATTCAAATTGTACCTTGAAGTTGTTAAATAATTATGAGTTATTTTGGCTTGTAAAAATTGTGTTATATTTCTTGTATCTCAGACTTTGAAAAATCACTGTGGAATTGTGTTGAGAAATATGTTAGAGTTGAGATTTGGAAAAATAATGAAGTGCTTTTTACAGGTTTTCTGAAGAACTGTTTTATCCAAAATACAGATGGCACTCTGCCAAAATTTTTACAGAAATTTCAAATAATTCAAATGTGTTAGTTCTATCACTTCAGTTCAAAAAGGTTTTTAACACCTGTAAATAGTGCTCACCACTGTAAAAGAAGTAAGAAAAGTTTTTAAAATCCCTTGTAGTGTATTTAATGGGTTATCAGTAGACGGAGTTGGTAATTCATTAGGTATACTACGGGATCATATTATGCCTTACAGAGGGGTAGGGTGTGACATGTTTTAGTGGTATCAGAGCCAAGTTTTTAAATTCTATTTTCACATGTTACTTGAATATTCTTTCTTCATAGTACAACTGCTCAATATCATTGTTTGATACATACAGTACATTACATTATAAAAATGCGCTAACGGGAGGAAATCTCCTTGTGTTATTTGTTCAGGAGATCTAAAATCCTCGCATTGACTATGGAAGAGGGTGATCGTTCAGTCGATCAATCTATTGAGGCTAAGGTGCAAGCGGATGCCCCAGGCCTGCACAATGTCAGTGGTTCAGCAACACCACATCTGCAGATTTCTTGCTCGGTTGCTCGTGGATGGCTGCAATGTTCCAACAAATGGTGGTAATGTGCCTACTTAAGTCCCAATCTGAGACACCAGTGGTACAACCACAATCTCCTACTAGGCAGTATGACAAATTGATGAAGTACGGGGCTACAGAGTTCAAGGGGACAGTAGATCCTCTAGAAGCTGAACAATGGTTAGAGAGGATGGATAGGGTATTCAAGAAATTGCATTGCACGGAGGAGCTCAGATTTGAATACTCAGTATCTTTGCTACAGGGGGATGCTTATGACTGGTGGAAAACCATTCCCCACGATGCAGTAGAACTGGTGCTAACATGGAATGACTTTCTCGAGAATTGACGTAAATATGTCCCTGATGCTTATGTAGACCAAAAGTTACAAGAATTCCTAAGTCTGAAACAGGGGAACAGATCAGTGGCTGAGTATGAAAGAGAATTTTCCTGCCTGAGCCATTATGCAGTAAGTTTACTTACTACCAGCAGGGAGAGATGCAAGAGGTTTGAAACCGGCTTGAAGTCCAGTATCATATTACAAGTAGTCGACTTCAAACACACTAACTTCTCTGAACTTATTTCTCAAGCTCTAGAGTTAGAAAGAATTGAGTCTGAAGCTACTCCTGAGAAAAAGAAATCAGAGAAGACAGAGAAAGAGGGAAAATCAGAGCGAGTTCGGTGGTCCTCTTGGAAAGAGGAAGAACTATGGGGACATGGCGGAGGTGGCAAGAAGTGCAGTAGGGGAAGATATTCGTGATGAAGCCTCCCCTATCTGGTCAGCAGAGTACCAGAGGTTCCTACCCTCCCCGCCAATGTGAAACTTGTGGAAGAAATCATGGTGGGATATGCTATTGGAGCCTGATATAACTGTGGAGGCACAGGACACTTTGCCAAGGACTGCACCAGTAGTCACAGAGTTGGACCAACTCCTACTACTGCAGAAGGGTCAGTTCAGAGCCCTGTCACTAGAAGTTCACAACCACCCAGCAGAGGTAGAGGCAGGGGTAGAGGTAGCCCAGCAGGCAGCCAAGGCAGAGTGAAACATTCAGAGCAAGACAATGCTCTGGTCAAAGTTTATGCAATGAGACAGAGGGAAGAGGCCGAGACATCTGATGTTGTGGCTGGTACCTTCTCAATTTTTAATCAAGATGTGTTTGTGTTATTTGATCCGGGTTCTACCCATTCTTATGTGAGTGCTAGCATCATTGATTGCATTGCTATTCCATGTACAAAAATGGACTTTGAGGTGCTAGTAACAAGTCCGTTAGGATAGGAGGTCAGGGTTAATAGAATGTATAGAGATTGTCCTTTGGTGATCCAAGGACACTTTTCTGTCTGATTTTATTGAAATGCCCTTCAAAGATTATGATATCATCTTGGGCATGGATTGGTTAGCTAGGCATCATGCCATGATTGACTGTAGGCTGAAGACAGTCACTTTTGGTCTCCCTCAGTACAGTGAGGTGATAATACATGGGGAGAGGCAGTTATTGCCATCAAACATCATTTCGGCTGCACTAGCCAGAAAAATGATCAGAAAGGGGTGTGAAGCATACTTGGCACATGTGGTAGACACCCAAGTGGGGAGTCCAGCATTGAAAGACATCCCTACAGTACATGACTTTCCAGATGTGTTTCCTGATGAATTGCCAGGATTACCTCTGAAAAGAGAAGTGCAGTTTGAAATTAATATTATGCCTGGTGTGGAACCAATCTCCATAACACCATACAGAATGGCACCAGTAGAGTTGAAGGAGTTGAAGACACAGTTGCAAGAACTACTTGAAAAGGGCTTCATCCGCCCTAGTGTGTCACCTTGGGGAGCACCAGTGTTGTTTGTTAGGAAGAAGGATGGTACTCTCCGCTTATGCATTGACTACCGACAGTTGAATAAGGTGACAATAAAGAACAGATATCCATTGCCTCGCATTAATGATCTGTTTGATCAGTTGAAGGGTGCAGCTGTATTCTCCGAAATTGATTTGCGATCTAGTTATTATCAGTTGAAGGTGCAAGAGCAAAGTATTCCAAAAACTGCTTTCAAAACTCGGTATGGCCACTATGAGTTTCTAGTAATGCCATTCGGGTTAACAAATGCTCTAGCTGCTTTTATGGATCTGATGAACACTATCTTCAGACCATATTATGATCAATTTGTGGTGGTGTTTATTGATGACATTTTGATATATTCAAGGAATGCAGAGGAGCATGACAGACATCTGCGGATTGTACTGCAGACTTTAAGGGAGAAACAGCTATACACCAAATTGTCGAAATGTGAATTTTGGCTTAAAGAAATCTCCTTTTTGGGACATGTTGTGTCAGCTGAAGGGATCAAGATAGATTCCAGCAAGGTAGAAGCTATCCTTAATTGGAAGCCGTCCAGGAACATCACAGAAATTCGCAGTTTTCTGGGTCTAGCTGGATATTACCGCCGGTTTGTGAAGGGGTTTTCTATGTTACCTTCTCCACTGACCAAACTGCTTCGGAAAGATGTAAAATTTCAGTGGACAGATAAATTTCAGCAGAGTTTTGATGAGTTGAAGAGGTGTTTAACTGAAGCTCCAGTCCTCACTTTACCTACTCCGGGTAAAGAATACACAGTTTATAGTGATGCTTCTCACAATGGGTTAGGCTGTCTACTGATGCAAGATCGGAATGTCATTGCTTATGCATCACGCCAGCTGAAACCGCATGAGAGGAACTACCCAACACATGATCCGAGCTAGCCTATTGTTTTTGCTCAAGATCCGAGACACTATTTGTATGGGGAGAAATGCTACATTTACACAGATCACAAGAGCTTGAAGTACTTAGGCACCCAGAAGGAATTAAATTTGAGGCAGAGGAGATGGTTAGAACTCATCAAAGATTATGATTGCTTAATAGACTATCAGCCAGGGAAAGCAAATGTGGTGGCTGACGCCTAAAGTCGCAAGACTATGGCAAGTCTCAGAGTTTCTCCTTTGTCCATGGTATATGAATTGAAAGCACAGCATGCCAGTTTAGAGATTGATGATGAGGGACAGACAGTAGTTGCATGGCATGTACAGCCAGTGTTGATTGATCGGTCGAATGGTGCTCAGAGTGATGTTAAGTATCAGAAGCTACTGAAAGAAGTCCAGCAGGGCAAGAAACCTGAATTTTCTGTGAAAGATGATGGTTTATTGCTACATCAGGGCAGAGTGTGCGTTCCTAGTGATGTGGAATTGAGACAGATCATTATGAAGGAAGCACATGAGTCTCCTTTTGCTATGCAACCTGGTGGAACTAAAATGTACAGAGGGCTGAAAGAGTATTACTGGTGGATAGGCATGAAGAGGGATATAGCTGAGTTTGTTTCCAAATGCCTAACTTGTCAGCAAGTAAAGGCAGAACATCAAATTCCAGCTGGTTTGTTACACCCTTTGTCAGTACCAGAGTGGAAATGCGAACGAATAACTATGGATTTTGTTACAGGACTTCCAAGGACACAGAGTAGTCATGATGCAGTATGGGTTATAGTTGATAGATTGATTAAGTCTGCTCACTTTTTGCCAGTTCGGATGGACTATAGCCTGGAAAGATTGGCCAGATTGTACATATATGAGATTGTATAATTGCATGGAGTGCTAGTATCAATTGTGTCTGACAGAGATCCTAGGTTGACTTCTAGATTCTGGGGTAGTCTTCAGAGAGCCCTAGGAACTAGATTGAACTTCAGCACAGCATTCCACCCATAGACAGATGGCCAGTCTGAGAGGGTTATTCAGATATTGGAGGATATGCTACGGGCTTGTGTGATTGAATTTGAAGGTAGTTGGGATACACACTTGCCTTTGATTGAGTTTGCTTATAACAACAGCTATCAATCAAGCATTGGAATGCCTCCATATGAAGCTTTGTATGGCAGAAAGTGCAGAACTCCCTTATGTTGGGATGAAGTAGGTGAAAGGAAGATGATTGGGCCAGAGATTATTCAGCAGACAGAGGAAAAGATCAGATTGATCAGAGATAGACTCAAGGCTGCATCAGACCATCAGAAGTCCTATGTTGATCTAAAGAGAAGAGATATTGAATATGCAGTGGGTGATAAGGTATTCCTCAAAGTTTCTCCTTGGAAGAGGATTATGAGATTTGGCAGAAAGGGGAAACTGAGTCCTCGTTTCATCGGACCATACGAGGTTCTGGAAAGGGTGGGTCCTTTGGCATATCGGTTGGCGTTACCTCAAGAGCTAGCAAGGATACACAGTGTCTTCCATGTGTCCATGTTAAGGAAGTACAGATCTGACCCATCTCATGTACTATCAGTTGAAGAGATTGAGGTGAATCCATACCTCTCATATGAGGAAGAACCCAAAAAAATTCTGGCATATGAGGTGAAGCAGCTGAGGAATAAACAGATACACCTGGTTAAAGTGCTGTAGAACCATCATTCAGGCCAGGAAGCTACTTGGGAATGTGAAGAGGATATGAGGAGACAGCACCCACAGCTGTTCAGAGACTAATTCCAGGTAAAATTTCGAGACCAAATTTATTTAAGGGGGGGAGAATTGTAACACCCCTAAGTTCGGTAGTGCGTTCTACTGTTCCTGTGACCAGTGTTGTCCGGACAACTAGAATGCCTAGAACTACACTTCGAGATGAGTGAGGAGACATAACATAATGAAATACAAGAAAAGAAAATACAATAAAAACAAAGGAAAAATAATAGTAAAGAAATGCAACCAAGTTAAGCGAGCCGAGAACCCTAGCGATGGGTGACCGCACCGGGAAGTCACGGCGCGGACCGTTGACTAGCCCTGGACCGCGGGGAATCCTGGAAAATATTTTTAGGACTTAAATAAACCCCTATTGAAGTATAAATATCATTAGAAATATTAAATGAAAATTAAATAATTAGTACAAAGAAAAGTGAGAAATCGAAAAATGGACAAAACCCGGTGTTACCGAAAAATCGGGATTGCAACCCGAACAGGGGCATTGTGGTCATTTGACACCCCGAGTTGTCTTTTGACCTAAATGTCCATTAAAAATAAATAATATTACACTTGGAAAATATAATGAAAAATTAATTTAGTGGTACCTAATGTAAATAACAAAAATGGAGTGTAAATGGAGTAATTATCACTTAAAACTTATTAAATGATTATCCTAGCATGAGTGGAGCACTATGGGAATTAAAAATTTACTAAGTGGGCAGATTACTCCACTAATGTCTTCTTCTTCCTCTCAAATCCTCACTTTGTCGAATCCAACTTTTCTCCCAAACCACCATTGTTGTCCCATTTGTGAGCTTCATGCATCCATGATCCAAGCTTCAAGTGGTTAGGGTTTCTTCACTAAAAGTAACCACCACACCATGGGCAGTAGATAGGCAACAAGAAAACCAAGTTTTGGAGAGGTTTTGAAGAATTTCCAAATAGGTAAGTTTGTGTTTTTGAATATTGCTTTGTTAAAGTTTATAAGCATGTATGGGTGTTTGATTTGTGAAGAAAATTTTAAAGTTTTAAGGAGTTATTGATATATCCAGTTTGGACAGCCATGGAGTTGTATATTTAATGAAATATTCATACATATATTTGATGGGAATTTATGTTGAGTAGGGTGATTTAATGTCCTAGTAAGTTATTTCCATGTATATGTGGTGATTGTGCATTTGGAATTGAAGTGGAAGAAACTATGGGAAACTTTGGCAATTTGGAGCATTTCGGCAGCCTTGAGACTTCTTGATGAATGTTTAAATTCATGAAGATATTGGGTGAATTGTGACATTGAGGATTGATGAATATGTATGTAAATTGGTTGTGGAAATTGTATGTAATAATTAGGAGTGTTTATGTGTATATAATGTTGTATTTGGACTTTGTGAATTAGAGTTTCATTTGGTGTATTGAGGATATTTGTATTCTGCCCAAAGTGACTTTATTGTGAAGTGATAAATGGTTTTGGTAATGTACCAAATCAGAATTGGGAAGAGAAGTGGACTTATAGCAAGGTAAATGTGCAATTGATAGATGTTTAAGTAATGTATTTAAGGACAGTGTGCATTTCAGCCTATAACTTTAAGTGTGGCTCCAATTGGTATGAGACCAATTGGAGGTGAAACTAGGCACAAAATGTGCCAACTTTCATGAAGGAAGCATACCAAAATTCTGTTTGCAAGGTAGCTTGAAAAATGACCAAATCCGGATTAAGTGCAATAAGGCCTGAAAATTTACTAATTAGGCAGCAGTTAGTGTTTAGGCCATAACTCACTCAAAACAGGTCAAATTGACCTGAAATTTTAACCATGAATAGTTAAGACCCATATCTACAAGTCTTATGAAGACACCAAAGCCCAGAAATGACCATAAGAAAGTCAAACAGCTTGCATAAGTTCAGGTCCAAAAACTGGCCGAACCAAAGTTGACCAAAATTGACCTAAAATAACCAAATTTGATGCTATTTGACCAGCAATAGTAAAATGACCATAACTTGGTCTACATAACTCAGAATGACCTGAAATTATGCCCCGCGTTCCATAAGACATAGATCTACAAGTTTGTAGTTTTGACCGAAACCCGAAAACCTAGGGAACTAGGTCGTCCGGCTAGGTCAAACTAGTATCCCGGAATCCAGCAAGTTGCAATAAAATGCACTAAACAAGGAAATGAAATTGGTAACATGTACCAACCCTAAAAGACTATCGAATGTGACATATTAGTGACACTAAAACCTAATTTACCTAGAACGCATCGAGGGTCGATATGTTAGGTGATTAAGCAAATAATAGCTTTCAGTGAATTACTTATCAAGCATTATCGATAGAGACAGTTTAATTTAGTACTGAAACACTTCAAATTGTGTTTCTCAGTTAGTAAAGACTCAGGGAAAGGGAAGGAAGCACTGAGTCCAGACCAGGAGACATTTATCAGAGGTTTGTGCGCAATAACTATTTCTTTTGAATTTTTCAATTGAAATGAATTATGACTATTTGTACATTATTGTTTTAAATTGTGGAAATGTGTTTGAATGGATATTTATTGCTTGAAAAGCATTGTAAATGATTTCAAACTGTGAGAAATTGTTTGAATGATATTGATGGATACTTATTGATTGAAAAGCATTGGAAATGGTTTGAAACCACAGCTATCATGTATATTGATTGTATTCCTCACTAGCTTGTCTAGTGGGATGAATTGAATTCCCTCTCTGGCTGAAGTGTTGAGGTGTGTGCCTGTTGAGGACGAATTGGATGAGTACTCATATTTTTGCTAGCTAGCTATGTTATTCCTCATTAGTCATCGACTTTTGGGACGAATTGAATGCTTCATTAGCCATCGGCTTTTGGGACGAATTGAACTTTGGAACTTGATTAAGCTGTGTGTGATTTATTGATTTGTATTATGAGATTGTGAAATGGAGTTAAATCCTTATTGACATTCACTGTCTTTTGAAGCTAACTATGTTTTGATCTCTGAGATTTATTGTGATATTGTGTTAAATTGCTTCTCACACTCATTGTTTTGAATTTAACTATGATTTTACATATCCATCATTTAAATGATTTATGAATTGTGATTTAAAGTTGTATTTGGTTAATGTTGTGTACCACTGAGACATTGTCTCAGCGATAGCTTTTTATTGCTGTCGCAGGTAGACAGATGCATGTGGGCAGACTAGGCTGCTAGTACCTCCAGCGAAAGATTTTCTGGTATAATGAGTATACCATATTTTGTATTTTGTACTGTAATGTATGACCACTGTATGTACATATTGTTTTTGATTTTGAGCAGTTGTAAATTCAAATTGTACCTTGAAGTTGTAAAATAATTATGAGTTATTTTGGCTTGTAAAAATTGTATTATATTTCTTGTATCTCAGACTTTGAAAAATCACTGTGGAATTGTGTTGAGAAATATGTTAGAGTTGAGATTTGGAAAAATAATGAAGTGCTTTTTACAGGTTTTCTGAAGAACTGTTTTATCCAAAATACAGATGGCACTCTGCTAAAATTTTTACAGAAATTCCAAATAATTCAAATGTGTTAGTTCTATCAATTCAGTTCAAAAAGGTTTTTAACACCTGTAAATAGTGCTCACCACTGTAAAAGAAGTAAGAAAAGTTTTTAAAATTCCTTGTAGTGTATTTAATGGGTTATCAGTAGACGAAGTTGGTAATTCATTAGGTATACTACGGGATCATGTTATGCCTTACAGAGGGGTAGGGGGTGACATGTTTTAGTGGTATCTACCCAGAATTCTGCGCAGGTTTTTGGTTCTGGTAGTTTTGGGCAATTAAATTTAGGTGGCAAAATGACTTCGTTATGGGCATAATTTGGGTTGGTGTTCTTCATAAAAGTTGTAGTACTATTTCATAGCTTTCTAATGATTTAAAAATCAGGTCATTTGGACTTGCCTAGGCCATGTTATGGCCAAATGAACAAACACTGTTTATTTGGTCATTTTTTTATAGTGGTAGTGAGCCAATTCCGAGTTTGACCTAATTGTTCACTATCTTAATGTCATTTTCTAGACATAGTTTATGCACAAAAATTTGGGCATTATGTGTCTACTTTCATATCCAATTGGCCTCACACCAATTAGGATGGCATAATTACAGTTTTGGTCCCTAAAAGGGACCTAGGTCATACTGCCCAATTTGGGACAGCATCACATTCCATTTCCAATCCAATTCCAAACATTCAAACACATGCCAATTGACGCCAATTAACCATTTTAAACCTCACTTAAGTCAAAGTACATCAATTTACTAAATTCTCAAATTTTCCCCCCAAAACCCTAATTTTTTCCAAATGTTGCAACTTATGCAATTCGCACATACAAATCACCTATCCATCATCAATTCACTAAGAATTTATGTTTAATTGAACTAAGCACCATCACTTCCACTTATCCCTAGCATGACCGAAATTCCCTAATCATCCACCACACTTGATTTTATTTAATGTTTTCATAATTTCAAGCTTAACTCATACACATAAACATAATTCTAAAGAGAAATTAAGTGTTTAATTACTAACCTTTTTATAACTTTTCAATCTTCAATTTCTTCAACTTTTTCTTCTTTCTTTCTCCTTCAATCTTCTTTCCAAGGCTTAATTATAATTTTTCTTCAAGGAAATTAAAGGGTTTAGGGTGGAAATTAGGGTTTAGAAAGCTTAAGTATAAGCTTTCATGGTGGAAAATTTAAGAGAGTGATATGAGAGAGAGAGGGCTACTGCTAGGGGTGGAAGAAGATGGGCCTTTGAATTTTTTTTTTTTTTTCATTTTATGTGTAGTTATCTCTAATATTGACTTGGTCAAATTTCAAATAAATTGGAAATTATTTATCACCTCATGCTTAGGTCACTTGTATGATGTCATTAATTTTGTTTTCTTTTCTTTTCTTTTCCTTTCTTTTTCCTCACTTTTTTAATTTAAATATATATTTCAAAATTTTCATTTCTCCGATTTTATTGGACAGTTAGGTCATGAGTCACTTCTAGGGGTGAATTGACTAATTTACCCCTCGCCGGTCTGATCCGGTTTACTAATAATTCAGTATTTCTTCCGGAACCCTGATCTAATTATTTGATCTGGTTCTCTACCTTTTTTTGTGATTTTCACATTTCCCCTTGCTTCACAATTTTTCTTAGGCCTATAGTGTCACAATGCCCCGTACAAAAATAGGGTTATAACTGACCTCGCTGTCACTTCCCGATGTGGTCACCCATCGCTGTGACCCCCGGCTCATTTAAATTTTTATGTTCTATTTTTCTGATCTATATTTAACCTTCATGTAATCACCATTAATTTTGTTCAGGGCTTTTCTACATGACTTAAATATGATTTTAATCCTCTTAATTGTCCGGACCGACAACTGTCACTGGAACAGTGATTTGCACGGGACTATGCATATAGGGGTGTTACAATTCTCCCCCCCTTAAAAGAAATTTTGACCTCGAAATTTTTACCCGCTGTCAGTCCTTAAGTAGTCATATGTATTGTTTTCTCACATCTTTCTCACATTTCCATGTGGCTTCATAGTCTGAATGATGGTCCATAACACTTTACTCAATGGTATTTGTTTATTTCTTACCGGTCTCGTCCCATGTGCTAACATCCTTATGAGTTCTCCATACTACTTACTTTAACTTGAATTAGGGACAATAAAGACTGATCCTTATCCCACAATTTTGAGCTCCATGGTTGGGCTCTTAACACTATCATAAGTTAACTTACTCCGAAACTCGCTCTTCTATGTTATTCCTTAATATCATTCCTTTTTCCATCCTCATCCATCCTATTCTAGTTACTTCTTTTTCTATTTCATAACTTAACTTTAATTATTTCATTGTTCAATCGTATCTTTGTCCTTAACTTGCCTGTCAAGTCAAAATTTAGCATCTCTTATCATTCCTAATAATTCTGTTGCACTTCCATATTTCTTTGATTTGGCCCTCTAACCATTTTAGTCAACACTTTTACTAATATTCATAACATTTCTTTGTTACATTTGAACCAACTATTCAAATTTTCACTTCTATATTTTCTTTTATCTATTGATTTTCTATAACTCATTTTTCACTGATTTGCAATCATTACTTCCTCTTGTACTGAACTATAACCTATCCTTGTCTCAATTAGAACATCATTTCACCATTTATTTCATTAGAACATTGTTATGCTCTTATACCTTACCGCAACTACATGATATTATTGATCCTCTTTTTCTATGATAAACTTCTTGAAACATCATTTTCTAATTTATAATTATCATCCATGGCATCCTGTCTCCTTCAGGGGAACAAAATTTTTCTTTGTGCCTAGCTATTATACTATTATAATATTATTTTTCATTAGACTTTTGGCGAAAAATCCATGACAATATCAAATAATTATAACCCCATATCCGAGACTGAATGACCTTGCCCGATCAATGTTATCTTTAATTTATGACTATATCGAAATCTTGAGTCTTATAGTAATTCTTAACGTATCATAGTTCGGGTTAGATAACTGAGTCAATGACTTTAGTTATCTTATAACTATAACCTTTTGATATTCTAACTTTAGAGTTTTAAATCCCTACGTAGGAATTTCAAACTCATTTCCAATAAGAAAACTCTATCTTGTCATAACTATACTAAAACAGATGTTGTTGGCAACTATTCTCATCTTGGTGTACTATAGAGTAGTACGTAGCTCTACACAATAATCTCAAGTCAGTACTGTAATCTACAACTTACAGTACAAATATTAAGAATATTGCATAGTTACTATGAGACATTTCAATAGATCAAACTTTTCTATATTTTATCCTTTTCGAATTTACTAATATTCGAATCTTATTCTGATTACAATATCCATTAAAAATTAATAGCAGTAACATCTTTGCCCTCATCTAGAGCAATTATATTACTATTACTTACTTTTAGGTCCTCTTACCTTACATTAAATAGGCTCACCAATGAGCTTTATAAATTTTGTGTGCTAGCAAATACTTTTCACTGACAAACTCTTTTAAAACTAATTCCAATTACACTTATTATCGTAATCCTTATCTTAAAGGACTAATCACTAAAGCATCAAAATTTATTCCCATGTAAAGGAATAGCAACAGAACATATAATTCTAACACTAACATACAAATAAGTAGTGTTGGGATCAAATAATAACTAATTATTTCCTCTAAAAATTAAAAACTTACCAGCAGCTACATTCGAAGTTTCTGTTCTTTCTCCTCGGTGCATAGTGGACGCTCTGACTAGTGCGCTACTATATTCGGGTTGATTCACTGTGCTATAGTTTTGAGGAGTACCAACTCTATTTCTATCTCAGCCCTGACCAACTGTCTGTGAATTTCGAAGAGCAGGTCGATATGCTCTAGTACAATCTCTCGCAAAATGTCCAAGCTTTCCATAATTGCAGTAGGCTCCAATGGCTTTACGACAAATACCCCCATGTAGTTTGCCACAAGAGTTGCAGATGCGAGCAGGATATGAACTTCTAGTTGTTCGACGATTGAACCTTGGTGGCTTTTCTTCTAATGATTCGCCTCTGTCATATCCCTGAGCTTGGGGTTCCTCAAATTCTTTTCTCTTCCCTAAATTTCTACTTGACCTCTGACCCATAGGTTTCTCCCTCTTCTCTATTTCACACTGCCCTTATGGGGGTTGGGTTTGTGCTTGAGCTTGAGCTGACAGAGTATCAGCCATTTGCTAAAAGAAAGTGGCCATTTGCTAGGCCATTTGTACCAGTGGAACTGGTACAGTCGGGCCTTCGACACTCTGAGAAGCTGAGGCCTCCCCTTGTGCCTCAACTAAAATTGGTTGTTCTACTGGTTTATCTCCCTCTTCCATTTCTATTCACAAAATCTTCTTTTCCCAGGACAACCTACACAAGGAGATTTACCTCCATTAATTCATATTTATGATGTAAATGTACTATATGTATCAAGCATTTGAGCAGTTGTATTTATCGAAAAAATATTTTAAATTCACAGTTCAAAATTTACTTTAAAACCTTTGCTCTGATACCACTAAACATGTCCCACCCTACTCTTCATAAGGCATAACATGTTCTCGTAATACACCTAATGAATTACCATACTTTACCTACTGGTAACCTATTAAATATACTACAAGAGATTTTAAAACAATTTTTGATCATTTTTATAGCGGTGGGAACGTTGAATATTTATCAAAAACCTTTAATTGAAATTCTGGTCATGGATCAAATCCTCGATTAAAATCTGGTGTTACGATTTTTTTCTTTTTCAAAATTTCGGCAGAGTGCCGGCTGTATTTTGAGAAAACAGTTCTTCAAAACCTGAAAAGAAACACACTTCTAATATGTTTTCTCAATCACAACTCCAATAAACTCAATTTCATCTCTCCACACAATTCAATCCCAACAATGAATAAATCATTTGCAACAATCAACTCAGCTTATTTTTAAACCAACACTGAACATCTCAATTCAGAAAAGGAAATAATTTATCATTCACAAAATACAAAAATTTAATTATTTACATTGATTACAAAACTCAGTTATAAATTTGAACATAATAATAATTTTGTATTTTAATTACATACCCAAAAATAATATTATAAAAGTTCTTATACAACTGCTCAAACAATTTACATACATATAATTACATGCATATATCAAAATCTAATGTACAAGGGTATACCTCTAATATACCCGAAGCTAATCCCAATGAGTCTTCAAGGCACAGCTACCGGAAATCTCACTCGGCTGCTCTATCTTTTCTTTCACCTGAGACAGCATACAAAGCTATCACTGAGTGGTAAACTCAGTGGTGCACAACTATAATTTAAAACATAATATACAATACCTTGCCAAGATTTTAGCAAAGAATTTGGAAATCTTGAAATTCAATCAAAATTCCAAAAATTAAAATATTGGTTGGCAATAGAATAAATCATTTATTAAAATGACTCTGCTCAAGAATTTCAATTTATCAAATCATAACTGAACATTTAAAGTAATTCCAGTAATTTATGAAAACAAATCTTAATTTCAATGAAATCAATTATGAATAAATCCCATTTGAAATCACAATTCTTACTATTTAAAACCCATTCTGTAACACCCCTAAGTTCGGTAGTGCGTTGTAACACCCTCTCGGTAGCAACTCCGTACATTCTACTGTTCCGGTGACCGGTGTCGGTCCGGACAGCTAGAACGTCCGGAAAAATATTTAAACTAAAGTCAGGGACCATAATTAACTCAAATATTAACAAGAAAAATTTAGTAAAAATTTTAGAAATAAAATACAACCAAGTTAAACGAGCCGGTGCCCAAGCGATGGGTAACCAGAGGGAAGTTGCGGTTCTCGCAACGAGGAGCCCTAGACCCGGGGGAAAAATTATAAAATAATTTTTGGGACTCCAGAAAAGGGTTATTGAGGTTCCCATGGCATTAGAATGCCAAGAAAATATTTAGAAAAATTTTTCAATCGGTACAGACAATTTTGACCCGTTAAGCCAAACGGAGGGCATTTTGGTCATTTTGCCTTCAGAGGTGATTTTTGGCCGACTTGTCCAGTTAAGTAAATAATTAATATGATCTAAAATATGAATAAATATTGCTAAAAATTGAATTGAAAATGAGTAGAGAAAAGAAGAAAAGAAAATGAAGGAAAATGCTTAATTATGACATATGGTGAAGTCATTTAAAAGCCCCCTCCAATCACCATTTGACAAACCAATAAAAAGAGATAAAAATGACTTAAAATGAGATAAAAAAACAAAGGAAACCAGCAGTTTCCTTCTTCATACGGGCTGGAATAAGAGAGAAAGAGAGAGAAAAGGAAAAGAAAGAAAGAAAGAAAGGAAGAAGGAGAAGGAGAAGTAGCAGAAATAGGGGTTCAGCAGGGCAGCATATTTCTTTTCCGTCCAGGTGAGTTTGGCTCAACATCTAAGGTTGATTTTTGGATATGTTTAAGCTATATATGTGTGGAAGTTATGGTAAAAATTTGGTGATTGTTCAACGGTTGGATTTGGAGAAACATATTGTTGAACACAGGCTGTCTGTAGGTTGAATTCTGAATTTTGGCTACTGAAATTTGAGAAAAATAAATAGTTAGGATGCTTATAAAATTATGAAATTTGGTACAAATGATATTTGGGATGTTGAGGCTGCTGTGTTAAAATTTGGTGAATTTTAGACTTGTGGTTTATGAGATATAAATTGTTTTGCATGAGCTGTCTGAGTAAGACTGATTTCTGCAAAAATTCAGATTGTGAAGGGTTGAATGAATATTTTGATATCTCATGATATAGAGGTGATTTGATGCTGAAATTTTTACTGATATTGTATAGGGATGTCTTGAATATATGGTATAAATTTGGGATTTATCTAACGGTTAGATCATTATATATAAATTTGAATGCACAAGCTGCCAGATTGGGTATTAATGGGTTGTGGATTTAAGATTTATGATGGGAGTTTAGTCCAATTTAAGGGGAAATGCTATTGAATTTTTATTGGATATTTAATTTAGGAAAGTGAAGTTATAATTGATTATGATTATTATGGTTCTAGGAGAAATCTTGAAGAATAACAAGCTCAAGGTTGGTTTCAAAAAGGTTAGTGCATATTAACTTCCTAATCTTGTTTACTTATTGAAATTTAGTTTGAATATGAATAAATAATTAAGAAATTGAAGAAAATCATGTGTGAAATTGAGAAGCAAATTTTGGCCAGCACTTATAGGATGAGGAATTGATGAGTTTTATTGGGCTAAAACCTAAATACAAGCTTAGATAGTGACATATGAATGATTGATGACCTTAATTGGGATGTGTTGCATGATTCATGGATTGGAAGCTAGGGTTTTGAGAAGTGAAATTTGGATTTAGCTTATGAAATTGTGAAAGAACATTATAAGGGTCAATTAGTGACCATTTTAGGTATGTTGACCATGAATTGGACTGAAAAATAGTATAGCCAAGTGAATGTGTAGGCTGCCTTGTTAGTGCAGCAGAGTGACTGAAAATTCAGTCCACTTGGACTGCCATAACTTGGGCTGTGTAGGTCCAATTGGTGTTTGGACAATTGGACATGAAACTAGGCTTATAATGACACATTTTTTCTGAAGAAACCATGCCCAAAAGACCAAAGCAAGAGGACCAAAACTTGGCCCCAATCCGGATACCCTGCACTGAATTCTGCAGAATTGACCAAATGAACAGTAACTGTTCATTTGGCCATAACTCACTGTAGATTTGGTCAATTGACCTGAAATTTTTACAGCAACAAGTTAAGACATAGACAAACAACTTTCATGAAGGAACCTACCCCAAATTATGGCCAGAACCCATCCAACCAAGTGACTCTAGTTACTGTTCATGCACTGTAGATATGGTAAATCTGCAGATTTGGCAATCCGGCCAGCTTGGGTTTTTGGACCATATCTGGAGCTACAAAACTCCAAATGGAGTGATTCAAAAAAGGAAATTCAACTAGACAAAATAAGGAACAACTTTCATGTTTTACATTTCTTCAAATTCCAACAGTAACAGTGTCCAATGGAACAGTGAAGTTGACCCACCAAAACTGAAAATTCTACTAGTATTGAGTTACACTTTGGAATGGTATTAACACTTAATGCCAACAAGTTTTAAACACCAAATGTGGCATGTTTGGAGTGCCAAAGTCAATGTACATATTTTCTATGCAAAAGTCAATATTTTTGTTGACCAATGAGGTGAATAGTGACACCAAAACCAAAAATTGGCAATTTTGCCAAAATGACCTAAGCTTTGAGAAAGTGACCAAAACTAATAAGTTTTGAATACAAAATGTGGTATGTTGGGAGTATTAAAACCAATGTACCTATTGTTTATGCAAAAGTCAACATTTTAGTTGACTAATGAAATGAATAGTGACATGAAAACTTGAAATTCAAAAATTGTGAAACTTAAAAATGCAAAATGCCCTAGTAGGCCTAATGTGATTGGTTTGGATAGATTGGCATGCCAATAGGGTATTGTTTTAGCAGTACTGCGAAAGGAAAGGCTTTATGCCTGTATTCATGGCTTTATGCCCGTATTCATGGCTTTTATGCCCGTATTCATGGCTTTTATGCCGATTATGTGATATCATGGCTTTTTAGCCATCTTATTTGCATACGGTTGGCGTTACTGCGTCCCATGGTATGACGCCCGAGGCACGCGGTGTCGGTGCCAACGACCCGTTATCGATCGATCGTCGAGATAGGTTACTTGGGCATGGAAAAGTATAACTGTAATTGAACTGATTGTTAAAGAAAATACAAAAATTAAATATCAGGAATGATTACGATAGAATACAAAGAAACTCAAGATCATGAAGAAAATAATTAATGAAATGCATGAAGAAGTTAATATCATAAAATATGATTAGCTCTCGACTAAACAATAACTTAAGTTAAGTATAATGAAAATTCAGTACAATTAAATTAAGTATTGAATGAATAAGCAAAAGAGATTAGCAAAAGAAACATAACAAAAATATAAATTGCAGAACAGTACAGACTTGAAATACAATACAGATAGAATACATTATATACCTGCTAGTATTACTGAAAAGTTATAAACTAAGCATTTCCAAAAGAGGAACAAACTAGTATATATGATCGTTGATACTCGAAATACCATACCAAATTAAATTGATTCTTGAGTATCTGAACTATCATTTATTTCTTTCTTTACTTGTATATATTATTTCTGGTTATATTATTGCACCACTAAGCAGAAATGCTTAGCGCGATGGAATTGTTTCCTCGCGCAGTCTTCAAGGTAAAACCAAAGATGGTCATTGAGATTTTTGGAGTCCAGATCTGCAGAAGTGTCAGAAGAGTTCAAGATTGTCACCTCCTCAGCAATGCAAGTAGATAGGGCTCATTTTATACATGTTATGTATATTGTTCACTCCTAGCACATTGTAAATTATTTGTATATCTTGTACAAAATAACTCATGTAATTAACCTATGAATCATGGAAGCTATTCAAAGTAAGTATTTTAGTATGTGAATTGAATTTGAGTTATAATGAGATTATACTTGTGAATATTGAGATATTGAAAATCTAATGAGATTTCTGAGAAATCTGGATGCTGTATTGAGATACATTATGATTGAAAATTGTTGAGACTATTAAGTTTGAGAAATTGAGTATATATTGAAATTATCTTTGGCAGGTTCAGAAGAACTGTTAGTCCAAATTACAGCCGACACTTTGTCGGATTATCGTTAAAATTTTTGAAATTTCCAATTTAGTTAGATTTTGATAAAAGTAAAAATAGCCTAAATCTTCAATAAAGTTTTTGAATAAATAAATCAAGAACTGTAATGAAATCAGATAAAATAGAGTGCTCCGGCACACTGAGTGGCATAACTTGCTCGGTTACACTGTAGTCGGGTAAGGGGTGTCACATGCGTTCTACTGTTCCGGTGACCAATGCTGTCCGGACAGCTAGGATGCCTAGAACTACACTTCAATATGAGTGAGGAGACATAAAATAATGAAATACAAGAAAAGAAAATACAAGAAAAACAAAGGAAAAATAATAGCAAAGAAATGTAACCAAGTTAAGCGAGCCGGGAACCCTAGCGATGGGTGACTGCACCGGGAAGTCACGGCGTGGACCGTTGACTAGCCCTGGACTGCGGGGAACCCTGGAAAACATTTTTAGGACTTAAATAGACCCTTATTGAAGAATAAATATCATTAGAAAGATCAAAGAAAAATTAAATAATTAGTACAAAGAAAAGTGAGAAATTTAAAAACGGACAAAACCCGGTGTTACCGAAAAATCGGGAATGCAACCCGAACAGGGGCATTATGGTCATTTGACATCCCGAATTGTCTTTTGACCTAAATTTCCATTAAAAATAAATAATATTACACTTAGAAAATAAAATGAAAAATAAATTTGGTGGTACCTAAAGTAAATAGTAGAAATTAAGGGTTTAATGTGGGATTAAGTGAAAGTTTAACATATTATATGATTAAGTGAGTGAGTGGGCCACTAAAGGAATAAACTAAGAGTTAAGTGGGACATGTGTACACCTAATATGCAATCAGAAACTTCATCTTCTCCAAATGCTCCATCCATGCCGAATTGAAGGAAAAGGAAAACTCCATGGCCGTTTTCTTCAAGCTCCCTTAACACCCTCCATTTCACCTCCAATTACTTAGATTTCTTCATCAAAAATTGTCTACACATCATAAGAAAGAGCTTGATACCAAATTTGAGAAGTTTAATCAAGGTTTGGCAAGTTCCAACCATAAGGTAAGTTAGCATTTTTGAAGATAGCTTTGTTAAACTTTGTGTGCATGTTATGGGTGTTGAATTTGTGAAGGAAAATTTTTAGTTTGAAGAGTTATTGAGATATCCATTTTTGGGCAGCCATGTAGTCATGTATTTGATGAAATAATTGTGCATATATTTGATGGGAAATGATGTTGGTTATGGTGATTTAATAACCTAGTGAATTACTTCATATGTATATGGTGATTTTTGCACTTGGATGGGAATTGATGAATTGTAGGACACTTTGGTATTGAGGAAGATTTTTGGCAGCTTGGGGATTCTTGAATAAATGTGTGTGTTCATGAAGGTGGTGGCAGAATATTGACATAGAAGTTTGATGGATATGTATATAGATTGATTGTGTAAAGTGTATGTAAGATTTGTAATGGTTAGGTGTGTATGTGATTGTACTTAGAACTTGTAAATGTGAATTATATTTGGTGTGTTGAGGATAATTGTAATCTGCCCAAAGTGACATTTAAGTGAAGTGGAATATGGTTTTGGTAATGAACCAAAACAGAAATGGTAAGGGGAAGTGGACATGTAATAATGTAAGTGTGTAATTGATGTGTGTTAAGCAAGGTAACTAAGGGCAGTATACATTTTAGCCTATAACTTTAAATGTGTAACCTCAATTGGTATGAGACCAATTGGAGGTGGAACTAGGCACAAAATGTGCCAACTTTCATTGAGAAAGCATACCAAAATTCTGCTTGCAAGGTGACCTAAGAAAATGACCAATTCGGATTAGGTACAATTAGGACCTGAAAAATGACCAATTGGGCAGCAGTGAGTGTTTAGGCCATAACTCACTCAAAACAGGTCCAATTGACCTGAAATTTTAACCATGAATAGTTAAGACCCATACCTACAAGTCTTATGAAGACAACAAAGCCCAGAAATGACCATAAGTAAGTCAAACAACTTGCACAAGTTCGGGTCCAAAAACTGGCCGAACCAGAGTTGACCAAATTGACCTAAAAATGACCTAATTTGATGCCATTTGACCAGCAATAGTATAATGACCATAACTCGGTCTACTTAACTCGGAATGACCTAAAATTTTGCACTGCGGTCCATAAGACATAGATCTACAAGTTTGTAGTTTTGACCAAAACCCGAAAACCGAGTGAACTAGGCCGTCCGGCTAGGTCAAACTAGTATCTCGGAATCCAGCAAGTTGCATTAAAATGCACTAAACAAGGAAATGAGTTTGGTAAAACGTACCAACCCTAAAATACTATCGGATATGACATATTAATAATGTTAAAACCTAATTTACCTAGAACGCATCGAGGGTCGGTATATTAGGTGATTAAGCAAACAATAACTTTCAGTGAATTACTTATCGAACATTATCGTTAGAGACAGTTTAATTAAGTACTGAAACACTTCGAATTGTGTTTCTCAGTTACCAAAGACTCAGGAAAAGGGAAGGAAATACTGAGTCCAGACCAAGAGACAGTTATCAGAGGTTTGTGCACAACAACTATTTCTTTTGAATTTTTCAATTGAAATGAATTATGACTATTTGTACATTATTATTTTAAATTGTGGAAATGAGTTTGAATGGATATTTATTGCTTGAAAAGCATTGTAAACGATTTGAAACTGTGAGAAATTGTTTGAATGATATTGATGGATACTTATTGATTGAAAAGCATTGGAAATGGTTTGAAACCACAGCTATCATGTATATTGATTGTATTCCTCGCTAGCTTGTCTAGTGGGACGAATTGAATTCCCTCTCTAGCTGAAGTGTTGAGGTGTGTGCCTGTTGAGGACGAATTGGATGAGTACTCATATATTTGCTAGCTAGCTATGTTATTCCTCATTAGTCATCGACTTTTGGGACGAATTGAATATTAGTAGTATGCCCTAGAGCATATCATTTAGTATGTATCTTGTACATATTTTTATTAATAAAAGGCATTTCCACTTTTCCGTTTACATAATATATTTATGTGTAATAGAAAAGGTCCATTGATATTTTGTTAGAAATATTATTCTTAAGTTGTTAAGAATATGAGTGACAATATTTCTAGCACGAAGTATCATAAATAGGTTCACAATCGAGGATACTTCATAATAAGGACATGACTTATCCAGAAAGATTGTATTCATGTTTGTTCCCAAGTTATTTATATGAGATATAAATAAGATGGAATGGTGAGTCTCATGCCATATAACAAACATGATAGGCACTTATAAATGATAAGTAGGCCGAACTAGTGATACTTATGACAAGCACATGGAGTTTATTCTTATCAATGTTTTGTCATAAATCATATCAGTGCATATAATCTTTAGACCTGAGATAGCACAGTTATCTTGTATATAGGTAGTTTGAGTTTGATACTGCTTTCATGCTTGTACTGTGTATGGGTATATGGGCATGTGTTGGCTCCTACTAGTTATATATGGAGGTAGGTGTTGATCAAGATGGAATCTATTCCTCTAAGTAAATAGAGATAAAATCCTATGTTCATTTAATTGTTCTTGATGTTTCAAGTTCTGGCAGACAGATAGATTTATTCGAAAAGAGTTTACGATGAGAAAATCTTTTAATCAAGAACTGGAATTAAAAGAGAACATAATATTCATAGCAAATGGAGTTTGACATAAACCATGACTCCAACTTGAGTTGGGATTTTTGTATGAGAGATTCTAGTGCATGGTAACATATGATTATAGGTTCATTTAAGGTAAACCTTATTACTAATTGGGTGGCTATGGCATGCTATGCTAGGTGTTAACCATGGTCTATGAGGTTCATAAAATGATTTAGAGAAATCATTTATGGTAAGAAAGAGTTCTGATGATATTAAGAGTTGATATCATGTCTCATTGCCAATTAGTGATGAGCCTAGTAAGTCACACACATACACAAGTTATCACCTAATTAAATATGATTTAATTAATTAATTAAAGAGTTTAAATTGATTAATTAAATAGGTTTGGTTTGCAATTAGATTGCAAAGTCCCTAGCATGACTTGAAACCAAATCTAGATTATTGGATGTATAATATAAGTTAAATTTATATTTAAAGTGTTTAAATATGAATTTAATTAATGAGAAATTAATTAATAGAGATTAATTAATTAATTTATATTTGATATAAATTAATTAGAAGAAGAAAATAATTATTTTGGGTTAAGAACTCAAAATTAAGACACAGGGGCATTTTGGTCATTTTGCAGTGTGACATGTGGCACCATGAGATGGTGACACATGGCATAACACATAAGCTTGCCAAATGTTTTTCAATCATGTAAGATGATTAAAATCAAGATTAAATATAGGTTTGACACTTGGCACAATGTGATTGGGTCACTTAAACCTAGAGCTAATCAAAGGGTGACATGTGGCAAGGGTTTAATGTGTTAACCTAGCTATTTAAGTGTTGTTATGAGAAAATAAAACACAACCAGCAGCCACACTCCTTTGTCATGCCACTTTGAGGGTTTTTATCTCTTTTTCTTCATCTCTTATCAATTCAAAGAGATTAGCCATCAATCTCTTGAATTAAGAACACTAGGAATTGTTTCTAGTGTCCTGTTTAAATCTCTCTTCTCTTAAAAGGCAGAACTTGAATTTCTAATTAATAGAAAAGGCTTTAGAAGCTGTTCAAGGGCTGCCATAGGTGTTCTTGGTGTGGACAAGCTAGAGGGACAACATCTGGTGTCCTGAAGACGAATCTCAAAGGCGCAGACATTGCGATTGCATCAAGAGGTTAGTGTAATCGTTCTTGATTTAATCTAGGGTTCTAAAATTAATATGATTAATTTTAAAATCTTAAATGGCAAATACAGATCCAAAAACATATTAAAAGAGTTTTAATATGTTGTTTATCATTGAAATCAAATAGACAAAAATAAATCTTGCATGATGCATGTGACCCTAGGTGAAAATTTTTGAATTCAATGGTATAAACTTATGTTTTTCACGCTTCCGTTCCTTCAATTGGTATCAGAGCCACTATATTTGCCATTTAGATTGTTGATTATAAGATTTAATTGTGTGTTTGATCATGAGATCAAATGTTCATTGTTGGTTGCAAAGCAAGTTGGCGGCATACTTGAAAAAACACCATCAATGGTGCGCATGGTTTGGCTTCCATGGGTGGTTTAAGGTTTGGCTTTTAATTCTGCAATTGTTGTATGATCTAAGGCCTATTCTTTGACTAATTAAAGTGTTTAATTAGTAGTTTTTATCACACAATTAAATTATGATTCAAATCATAATTTTAAAAATTGTTTGAATGTGATTCAAATCTGAATTTTAAAAGTTGTTTGAATGTGATTCAAATCTGAATTTTTAAAGTTGTTTGAACCATATTTAAATCTGATTTTTTAAAAAATGTTTGAATGTGATTCAAATCTGATTTTTTAAAAAATGTTTGAATGTGATTCAAATCTGAATTTTTGAAGTTGTTTGAATGTGATTCAAATCTAAATTTTTAAATTTGTTTGAATGAGATTCAAATCTGAATTTTTAAATTTATTTGAATAATATTCAAATCTGGATTTTTAAGTTGAATATGAGATATTCAATTTAATTTAAGTATGTATGTTTTATTTAATTGTTAAATAGTGATATGCATGATGGATGATCATGGACTATAAAAGACCAATGTGATTGGATTTTTTTTCTTTTATGTTTCTTTGGGATTGTAAATTAATTAATTTATTTTAATTTATTTTGGGCATGTATTATTAAGTTTGTAATAATTTTTGGGTTGTAATTTCATTTATTTAAGTTCTTGTAAATTCGCCTTGGTATGCCAAGGATTACTATGTAATATTGGATTGCAAGAAGTTCAAGGAGGTCAAGAGCATTGGTGGGACCAGTGGGAGGAATTCAAGATCAAGTGTTGATTATGTACTTCTTCAGCAACTCTTGTAAAATGAATGAATGAAATGCACCTAGGAATGCCCTGATTCAATTCTTGGTGGCTCAGAATCCCTTAGAAAGTCCATGATCATACCATATTTCTTGCTTATCCATGAATGCATGAGATGTATGGGAATGTATGCAATTATATGATATATGCATGCTAAATGGATAATGTGCAAAGTGAGACCTTAATAGTAAATAGAATGACCATAAAATCTTCCAAACAAATGATTAAGTTGGAAATGCTATAATTAAAGTAATTATAACATAGGCCCTCCATTGGGGCAATTATTTTAAGAAATTTTAAATAGTTGCATAAGATGCAATTTATTTAAGAGATTTTCTTAAGAATAATTGTTAAGCATGAGATGATGTAAATATGTAAATTGTTTAGTGCCAATATTTGATGTACTGAGGACATTAAAATTATTTGCATAATTCTGGCTCAATGGGATCAACTTAACTAATGCAAGATGAGTCAATAATGGATGTACTGAGATTTTGAGCATTAGGGGCTAGGTAAAGGATTGAACCTCACATGAGATGTGATGGGCAAAGAGTTGCTCACTTATAGTTTATTGTAATTCCAATAATGGATGTACGAGGATGATCAATATAATTATTTGAATTCACTCACCCAGTAGAAATCCATCCATGTTGGATTTCCGTTTTGTTCTTTGGAAGTGTAGGATTCGCGAAGTTAGTGGGAGGACCTATTTGATTAAAAGACCATAATCATTTTGGTTAATTTCATGATACATGTACTAATGAATCTGGTTATTTTCTGCGATTAATTTTACGATAAAAATGAGCACAAAACAACCACCACCATCTAATATCCTTGCAAGCATACTTGATCACAATAGGTTGACAGGACCTAATCATGCGATTGGCTAAGAAATTTGAAACTTGTCTGAACCTTGAACATACAGGATATGTTCTAGATTCAAATGTTCCTGGTCCCTTACCTCCGGAGGCCACACAAGAGGAACATGAAACTTTGGACAAGTGGAAGGAGCATGATATGAGAGCTAAGTGTTACATGCTTGCTTCCATGAGTAATGAGTTCTGAAGCAACATGAGAACATGCAGTGTGAGTGAGATCCTCCTTCACCTACAAGAGTTGTATGGTGAGCACAAAGGGAATGCTAGGTATGAGATATCTAGACAGCTATTCCGTATGAGGATGTCTGAGGGACGAATGTTGGGGATCATGTCCATAAGATGATTCGGTGATTGAGCGGTTGGAACATCTTGACTTCAACATGGATTTCCAACTACAGGGATTTGATCCTTTAGTCCCTTCACGAGTCTTTTGGGAATTTTGTGACAAATTTCCATATGACTAAACAGAATGCACCTTAGGGTTTACTCAACATCTTTGGTTATTGCCCAAAAGAATATGCTAGGCAATAAAGGAAAAGAGGTAGCTTTGGTTGCATCTTCTTCTACTGGAAAGTCCAACAAGAAGAAGGGTAATAAGAAAAAGAAACCTCAGATTCCTGGTCCTTCCAAGAAAATAGCTAAACAGAAAAGGAAGACTAAAGCTAATGGAGGCAAAGGAAAGTGTTTCCACTGCCAAAAGGATGGGCCTTTGGAAAAGGAACCGCCTGAGTATCTTGTTTCTCTGAAGAACAAGAAGGATACACCTTCGGAAGGTATGTCCATATCTTGTTATTTAGATTCGATGATACTCATAGTTCATCTGACTTGGGTTTTAGATCGGTGCGGTTCTCACATTTCTAATGATATGCAGGAACTAGCAAATAGTAGCGACTTGCGTTCTCAAGATGTTAGAGTCGGATTGGCAATGGCTCAAGCTGTTGAAGCTTTAGCCATAGGATCTAAATCTTTTACATGTTTGGACATGTTTTGTGTTTGGATAATATTTTATATGTACTGATGCTTTTAAGAACATCATTTCTATATCTAGTTTGACTAGAAATGGCTATGAATTTCATTCATCGATGATGTTTGCAATATTTATTTTGGAAATAAATATATTGGTTCGGGTTATATGAATGATGGTCTTTATTATTTGGATAATAATGACAAACACAAATTGAATGCAAATGATCTAAAAGAATGCAATGCCATGGTGAAAACCAACTCAAGTTCAAAATATATTTGGCACTTAAGATTATGTCATGTTGCAGAAGATAGGATTGCAAAACTGGAGAAAATGGGGATTCTATCCTCATTGGGCTCTGAGCCTACTCCAACTTGTGAATCTTGCCTTCAGGGCAAAATGACTAGATCACCCTTTGTTGGACAGGGGCTAAGAGCTGAAAATATTTTGGAGCTAATACATAGTGATGTATGTGGTCCATTTAAAGAAATGGCTAGAGGGGGTTTTCATTATTTTATTACCTTTACTGATGATAAAACAAGGTTTGGGTATTTGTATTTGATGAAATACAAACATGAATCTTTTGAAAAGTTCAAATAATTTAAATCTGAAGTAGAAAATAAATAGGAAAGAATATTAAAGCTCTTCGATCAGATCGTGGAGGTGAATATTTGAGTACTGAATTTGATGAATACTTAAGAGAGCATGGCATTGTTTCTCAGCTGACTCCTCCAGGAACGCCACAGCTGAATGGTGTATCTGAAAGGAGAAATCGTACCCTATTGGATATGGTACGTAGTATGATGAGCTATACTGATATGCCAATCTCCTTTTGGGGATTTGCATTAGAATCAGCTTTGTATATTCTAAATAGGATTCCATCAAAAACAGTTTCTTGCACACCTTATGAGATATGGCATGGAAGAAAACCAAGTCTTAAGCATGTTAAGATTTGAGGTTGTCCAGCTTATATCAAAAAGCTGAACACTGATAAATTGGAGACCAGATCAGAAAAAGGTCGATTTGTTGGATATCCAAAAGATAGTTTTGGATATTATTTTTATTTGCCTACTTCACAAAAGGTTGTGATAAGTAGAGATGCCACATTTCTTGAACAACAGTTTGTTCAAGAAGGAGGCAAAGGAAGGCAAATAGAGTTAGAATTGGAGAATTCTGACCAACCAACAAATCAGATGGATATAGATCCATCTAGTCAACCAATACCCGTTGATGAAACATCTACAGCTGTTCCTCGTAGAACAACCAGGGTATCTCACCCACCAATGAGATATGGTTTTCTTCATGAAGAAGAACAAGAGTTGTCTACTCATGAAGAAGTAGATCATGGAGATGATCCACTTACCTATGAAGAAGCTATATCAGATATAGACTCTTCAAAATGGATTGATGCTATGAAATCCGAGATTGATTCCATGTATAAGAATCAAGTTTGGGATCTTGTTGACCCACCTGAAGGTATTATACCTATAGGGAACAAATGGGTTTTCAAGAAGAAAATTAGTTCTGATGGAAAGGTAGAGACCTATAAGGCAAGGCTAGTAGCGAAAGGGTTTCGCCAAAGGCAAGGAATCGACTATGAGGAGACTTTCTCGCCTCTTGCCATGCTTAAATCAATTAGGATTTTATTAGCAATAGCTGCGTACTATGATTATGAGATTTGGCAGATGGATGTCAAAACAGCTTTTCTCAATGGATACATTGAAGAAAACATTTTCATGGAACAACCTAAGGGATTTGAATCCCAAGATGGTTCCAAGGTATGCAAGCTAAAGCGATCCATTTATGGGTTGAAACAAGCTTCGAGGAGTTGGAACATCCGTTTTGATGAAGCCATTAAATCATTTGGTTTTATCAAAAATGAGGATGAGCCATGTGTATATAAGAAGGTTAGTGACAGTGCTATCACTTTCCTTGTCTTATATGTGGATGACATACTGTTGATGGGTAATGACACAGGTATGTTGACGACTATAAAGGTATGGTTGTCAAATACATTCTCCATGAAAGACTTAGGGGAGGCAACCTATATTCTTGGGATTCGCATCTATAGAGATAGAGCGAAAAGAATAATTGGTTTATCCCAAAGTCTATACTTGGAAAAGGTGTTAAAGAGGTTTAACATGCTTGATTCCAAGAGAGAATTGTTACCAGTGAGACATGGTATCCATCTTTCTAAAGAGATGTCTCCAAAGACACCTGAAGAAAGACATAAGATGGCCAGGATTCCATATGCTTCGGCTATTGGAAGTTTAATGTATGCAATGTTGTGTACTAGGCCGGATATCGCATATGTCGTTAGTTTGACTAGCGGTATCAATCCAATCCGAGTTTGGAACATCGATAGTCACAAGAATATCCTTAAGTACTTGAGAAGAACTAAGGATTTATTCTTGATTTATGGAGGTGGAGACTTGCAATTGGATGGTTATACCGATTTCGATTTCCAATCGATATCGATGATAGAAAGTCTACCTCTGGATATGTGTTCATTTGTAATGGAGGTGCGATCGGTTGGAAGAGTTCCAAACAGAGCACGATCGCAGATTCCACTACGTAAGCCGAGTATATTGTCGCATCGATGTCGCAAAGGAAGTCGCTTTGGATAAAGAAGTTCGTGATGTAACTTACAGAGTTCCTTCCATTGAGTCGCCAGTTCCACTACATCGTGACAATAATGGAGCAATCATACGAGCTAAGGAACCAAGGTCTCACCGTAAATCCAAACACATAGAAAGGCGCTACCACATTATCGGAGAAATAGTTGGGCGATGTAGCCATGCAGAAATAGCATCACCGAAAATCCAGTGATCCATTCACTAAGCCTATGTCACGCACTCGATTAGACCGACATCGTGAGAAGATAGGTCTAAGATATTGTAATGAATGGCTCTAGTGCTAGTGGGAGATTGTTAGTAGTATGCCCTAGAGCATATCATTTAGTATGTATCTTGTACTTATTTTTATTAATAAAAGGCATTTCCACTTTTCCATTTACATAATATATTTATGTGTAATAGAAAAGGTCCATTGATATTTTGTTAGAAATATTATTCTTAAGTTGTTAAGAATATGAGTGACAATATTTCTAGCACGAAGTATCATAAATAGGTTCACAATCGAGGATACTTCATAATAAGGACATGACTTATCCAGAAAGATTGTATTCATGTTTGTTCCCAAGTTATTTATATGAGATATAAATAAGATGGAATGGTGAGTCTCATGCCATATAACAAACATGATAGGCACTTATAAATGATAAGTAGGCCGAACCAGTGACACTTATGACAAGCACATGGAGTTTATTCTTGTCAATGTTTTGTCAAAAATCATATCAGTGCATTTAATCTTTAGACCTGAGATAGCACAGTTATCTTGTATATAGGTAGTTTGAGTTTGATACTGCTTTCATGCTTGTACTGTGTATGGGTATATGGGCATGTGTTGGCTCCTACTAGTTATATATGGAGGTAGGTGTTGATCAAGATGGAATCTATTCCTCTAAGTAAATAGAGATAAAAATCCTATGTTCATTTAATTGTTCTTGATGTTTCAAGTTCCTGGCCAGGACAGATAGATTTATTCAGAAAAGAGTTTCTGATGAGAAAATCTTTTTAATCAAGAACTGGAATTAAAAGAGAACATAATATTCATAGCAAATGGAGTTTGACATAAACCATGACTCCAGCTTGAGTTGGGATTTTGTAACAGAGAGATTCTAGTGCATGGTAACATATGATTATAGGTTCATTTAAGGTAAACCTTATTACTAATTGGGTGGCTATGGCATACTATGCTAGGTGTTAACCATGGTCTATGAGGTTCATAAAATGATTTAGAGAAATCATTTATAGTAAGAAAGAGTTCTGATGATATTAAGAGTTGATATCATGTCTCATTGCCAATTAGTGATGAGCCTAGTAAGTCGCACACATACACAAGTTATCACCTAATTAAATATGATTTAATTAATTAATTAAAGAGTTTAAATTGATTAATTAAATAGGTTTGGTTTGCAATTAGATTACAAAGTCCCTAGCATGACTTGAAACCAAATCTAGATTATTGGATGTATAATATAAGTTAAATTTATATTTAAAGTGTTTAAATATGAATTTAATTAATGAGAAATTAATTAATAGAGATTAATTAATTAATTTATATTTGATATAAATTAATTAGAAGAAGAAAATAATTATTTTGGGTTAAGAACTCAAAATTAAGACACAAGGGCATTTTGGTCATTTTGCAGTGTGACACGTGGCACCATGAGATGGTGACACATGGCATAACACATAAGCTTGCCAAATGTTTTTTAATCATGTAAGATGATTAAAATCAAGATTAAATATAGGTTTGACACTTGGCACAATGTGATTGGGTCACTTAAACCTAGAGCTAATCAAAGGGTGACATGTGGCAAGGGTTTAATGTGTTAACCTAGCTATTTAAGTGTTGTTATGAGAAAATAAAACACAACCAGCAGCCACACTCCTTTGTCACGCCACTTTGAGGGTTTTTATCTCTTCTTCTTCATCTCTTATCAATTCAAAGAGATTAGCCATCAATCTCTTGAATTAAGAACACTAGGAATTGTTTCTAGTGTCCTGTTTACATCTCTAATCTCTTAAAAGGCAGAACTTGAATTTCTAATTAATAGAAAAGGCTTTAGAAGCTGTTCAAGGGCTACAATAGGTGTTCTTGGTGTGGACAAGCTAGAGGGACAACATCCGTGTCTCAAGACGAATCTCAAAGCGCGAACATTGCGATTGCATCAAGAGGTTAGTGTAATCGTTCTTGATTTAATCTAGGGTTCTAAAATTAATCTGATTAATTTTAAAATCTTAAATGGCAAATACAGATCCAAAAAAATATTAAAAGAGTTTTAATATGTTATTTATCATTGAAATCAAATAGATAAAAATAAATCTTGCATGATGCATGTGACCCTTGGTGAAAATTTTTGAATTCAATGGTATAAACTTGTGTTTTTCACGCTTCCGTTCCTTCATTGAATACCTCATTAGCCATCAGCTTTTGGGACGAATTGAACTATGGATCATGATTAAGCTGTGTGTGATTTATTGATTTGCATTGTGAGATTGCGAAATGAATTTAAACTCTTATTGGCATATATTGTCTTTTGAATTCAACCATGATCAGACTTATTGAAAATTATTGTGATATTGACAAATGGAGTTTAAATTCTTATTGACAATTACTGTTTTGAAATTGACTATGGTTTTAAGTATCCACTATTGATATGATTTATGAATTGTGATTTAAATTGTATTTGGTTAATGTTGTGCACCACTGAGACATTGTCTTAGCGATAGCTTTTTATTGCTGTCGCAGGTAGAGAGACAGACAGGGCAGCAGACTAGGCTGCATATATCTTTAGCAAGTGATCTCCGGGTATAATGAGTATACCAGTATTTAGCATTTTGTATTGTAATGTATATTCACTGTATGTATATTTTGTTTTGGTTTTGAGCAGTTGTAAATTCAAATTGTACCTTGAAGTTGTAAAATTAATTATGAGTTATTTGACTTGTAAAAATTGTATTATATTTCCTTATCTCAGACTTTCAAAAATTTCTATGGATTTGAATTGAGAAAAACGTTGTGTTGAGAAGTATGTTGGAGTTGAGATTTGGAAGTATATTGAAGTGTGCTTTTTACAGGTTTTCTGAAGAACTGTTTTGTCCAAAATACAGATGGCACTCTGCCAAAATTTTTACAGAAATTCCAAATAAATCAAATGAGTTAGTTGTTTCACTTCAGTTCACCAAAGTCTTTAACACCTGTAAATAGCGCTCACCACTGTAAAAGAAGTAAGAAAAGTTTTTAAAATCCCTTGTAGTGTATTTAATGGGTTATCGATGAAGCGGAGTTGGTAATTCATTAGGTATACTACGGGATCATGTTATGCCTTACAGAGGGGTAGGGTGTGACATGTTTTGGTGGTATCAGAGCAAAGTTTTTAAATTCTGTTTTCACCTGTTATTTCAATATTCTTTCTTCATAGTACAACTGCTCAATATCATTGTTTGATACATACAGTACATTACATTGTGAATATGCACTAACGGGAGGAAATCTCCTTGTGTTAATTGTTCAGGAGATCTAAAATCCTCGCATTGACTATGGAAGAGGGTGATCGTTCAGTCGATCAATCTATTGAGGCTGAGGTGCAAGGATGCCCGTGCCTACATAATGTCGGTGGTTCACAAGACCACTGCAGCATCGCGATTTCTGCCTGATTTGCTCGTGAGATGGCTGTAATGTTCCAACAAATGGCTGGTAATGTGCCTACTCAAGTCCCAATACAGACACTAGTGGTGCAACCACAGTCTTCTACTAGGCAGTATGATAAATTGATGAAATATGGGGCTACAGAGTTCAAGGGGACAGTAGATCCTCTAGAGGCTGAACAGTGGTTAGAGAGAATGGATAGGTTATTCAAGAAATTGCATTGCACGGAGGAGCTCAGATTTGAATACTCAGTATCTTTGCTACAGGGGGATGCTTATGACTGGTGGAAAACCATTCCCCACAGTCTGGTAGAACCTGCAGTGCTAACATGGAATGACTTTCTCAGGGAATTCAGACAGAAATATGTCCCTGATGCTTATGTAGACCAAAAGCTATAAGAATTCCTAAGTCTAAAACAGGGGGGCAGATCAGTGGCTGAGTATGAAAGAGAATTTTCCCTCCTGAGCCATTATGCAGTAAGTTTACTTGCTACTAGCAGGGAGAGATGCAAGAGGTTTGAAACTGGCTTGAAGCCCAGTATCAGAGTACAAGTGGTCGGCTTCAAACACACTAACTTCTCCGAACTTATTTCTCAAGCCCTAGAGTTGGAAAGAATTGAGTTTGAAGCTGCTCCTGAGAAAAAGAGATCAGAGAAGACAGAGAAAGAGGGAAAATCTATAGAGCAGAGTTCCAGTGGTCCTACTGGAAAGAGGAAGAACTATGGGGGACATGGCAGAGGTGGCAAGAAATCTAGTAGGGGAAGATATTCAGGACAGAAACCTCCCCTATCTGGTCAGCAGAGTACCAGAGGTTCCTACCCTCCCCGCCAATGTGAAACATGTGGAAGAAATCATGGTGGGATATGCTACAAGGCTATTGGAGCGTGTTATAACTGTGGAGGCACAGGACACTTTGCCAAGGACTGCACCAGTAGTCGCAGAGTCGGACCACCTCCTACTACTGCAGAAGGGTCAATTCAGAGCCACATTGCAGTTCACAACCACCCAAAGAGGTACAGGCGGGGTAGAGGTAACCCAAAGAGTACAAGGTACAATGAAACATTGAGCAAGACGATTACTCGGTCAGAGTCTATGCAATGAGACAGAGGGAAAAGGCCGAGACATCTGATGTTGTGGCTGGTACCTTCTCAACTTTTAACCAAAATGTGTTTGTGTTATTTGATCCGGGTTCTACCCATTCTTATGTGAGTGCTAGCATCATTGATTGCATTGCTGTTCCATGTACACAAATGGACTTTGAGGTGCTAGTAACAATTCCGCTAGAACAGGAAGTCAGGGTTAATAAAATGTATAGAGATTGTCCTTTGGTGATCCAAGGACACACTTTCCTGTCTGATTTTATTGAAATGCCCTTCAGAGATTATGATATCATCTTGGGCATGGATTGGTTAGCTAGGCATCATGCCATGATTGATTTGTAGGTCAAGATCACTTTTGGTCTCCTCGATGCAGATGATGTGATAATACATGGGGAGAGGCAGCTATTGCCATCAAACATCATTTCAGCTGCACTAGCCAGAAAAATGATCAGAAAGGGGTGTGAAGCCTACTTGGCACATGTGGTAGACACCCAAGTGGGGAGTCCAGCATTGAAGGACATTCCTACAGATATGACTTTCGGATGTGTTTCTGATGAATTGCGAGATTACCTCCGGAAAGAGAAGTGCGATTTGAAATTAATGTTATGCAAGTGTGGATCCAATCTCCATAACGCCATACAAAATGGCACCAATGAGTTGAAGGAGTTGAGGATACAATTGCAAGAACTACTTGAAAATGGCTTCATCTGCCCTAGTGTGTCACCTTGGGGAGCACCAGTGTTGTTTGTTAAGAAGAAGGATGGTACTCTCCGCTTATGCATTGACTACCTGCAGTTGAATAAGGTGACAATAAAGAACAGATATCCATTGCCTCGCATTGATGATCTGTTCGATCAATTGAAGGGTGCAGCTGTATTCTCCAAAATTGATTTGCGATCTGGTTACTATCAGTTGAAGGTGCAAGAGCAGAGTATTCCAAAAGCGCTTTGAACTTCGGTATGGCCACTATGAGTTTCTAGTAATGCCATTCGGGTTGACAAATGCTCAAGCTGCTTTTATGGATCTGATGAAAACTAACTTCAGACCATATCTTCAACAATTTGTGGAGGTGATAATTGATGACATTTTGATATACTCGAGGAATGCGAGAAGAGCATGACAGACATCTGCGGATTATACTGCGGACCTTAAGGAGAAAGCAACTATACGCCAAATTGTCGAAGTGTGAATTTTGGTGAAAGAAATCTCCTTTTTGTGACATGTTGTGTGAGCTGAAGTGATCAAGGTAGATTCGGCAAGGTAGAAGCTATCCTTAATTGGAAGCGCCAGAACATCACGAAGTTCGCGATTTTAAGGTTTAGCTGGATATTACCGTCGGTTTGTGAAGGGGTTTTCCATGTTATCTTCTCCACTGACTAAGCTGCTTCGGAAAGATGTGAAATTTCAGTGGACAGATAAATGCCAGCAAAGTTTTGATGAGTTGAAGAGGTGTTTGACTGAAGCTCCAGTCCTTACTTTACCTACTCCGGGTAAAGAATACACAGTTTATAGTGATGCTTCTCACAATGGGTTAGGCTGTGTACTGATGCAAGATCGGAATGTCATTGCTTATGCATCAGGCCAGCTGAAACCGCATGAGAGGAACTACCCAACACATGATCTGGAGTTAGCAGCTATTGTTTTTGCTCTGAAGATCTAGAGACACTATTTGTATGGGGAGAAATGCTACATTTACACAGATCACAAGAGCTTGAAGTACTTAGGCACTCAGAAGGAATTGAACTTGAGGCAGAGGAGATGGTTAGAACTCATTAAAGATTATGATTGCTTAATAGACTATCAGCCAGGGAAAGCAAATGTGGTGGCTGACGCCCTAAGTCGCAAGACTATGGCAAGTCTCAGAGTTTCTCCTTTGTCCATGGTATATGAATTGAAAGCACAGCATGCCAGTTTAGAGATTGATGATGAGGGACAGACAGTAGTTGCATGGCATGTACAGCCAGTGTTGATTAATCATATCAGAACGGCTGCTCAGAGTGATGAAAAATATCAGAAGCTACTGAAAGAAGTCCAGCAGGGCAAGAAACCTGAATTCTCTGTGAGAGATGATGGTTTATTACTACATCAGGGCAGAATGTACGTTCCTAGTGATGTGGAATTGAGACAGATCATTATGAAGGAAGCACATGAGTCTCTATTTGCTATGCACCCTGGTGGAACTAAAATGTACAGAGGGCTGAAAGAGCATTACTGGTGGATGGGTATGAAGAGAGATATAGCTGAATTTGTTTCCAAATGCCTAACTTGTCAGCAAGTAAAGCGAACATCAAGTTCAGTGGTTTGTTACATCCTTTGTCGCATGCAGTGGAAATGGGAACGGATAACTATGGATTTTGTTACAGACTTCCAAGGACACAGAGTAGTCATGATGCGGTATGGGTTATAGTTTTGATTGACTAAGTCCTCACTTTTGCCGCTCGGATGGACTATAACCTGGAAAGATTGGCCAGATTGTACATATATGAGATTGTAAAATTGCATGGAGTGCCAGTATCAATTGTGTCTGACAGAGATCCTAGGTTCACTTCTAGATTCTGGGGTAGTCTTCAGAGAGCCCTAGGAACTAGATTGAACTTCAAAGACAAAGATTCCACCCACGCATGCATGGCCACCCGAGAGGGTCATTCAGATATTGGAGGATATGCTACGGGCTTGTGTGATTCAATTTGAAGGTAGTTGGGATACACACTTGCCTTTGATTGAGTTTGCATATAACAACAGCTACCAATCAAGCATTGGGATGCCTCCATATGAAGCTTTGTATGGTAGGAAGTGCAGAACTCCCTTATGTTGGGATGAAGTAGGTGAAAGGAAGATGATTGGACCAAAAATTGTTCAGCAGACAGAGGAAAAGATTAGATTGATCAGAGATAGACTCAAGGCTGCATCAGACCATCAGAAGTCCTATGTTGATCTGAAGAGAAGAGATATTGAGTATGCAGTGGGTGATAAGGTATTCCTCAAAGTTTCTCCTTGGAAGAGGATTATGAGATTTGGCAGAAAGGGGAAACTGAGTCCTCGTTTCATCGGACCATATGAGGTTTTGGAAAGAGTGGGTCCTTTGGCATATCGGTTGGCGTTACCTCCAGAGCTAGTAAGGATACACAGTGTCTTCCATGTGTCCATGTTAAGGAGATACAGATCTGACCCATCTCATGTACTATCGATTGAAGAGATTGAGGTAAATCCAGACCTCTCATATGAGGAAGAACCCATAAAAATTATGGCTTATGAGGTGAAGCAGCTGAGGAACAAACAGATACACCTGGTTAAAGTACTATCGAACCATCATTCAGGCCAGGAAGCTACTTGGGAACGTGAAGAGGATATGAGGAGACAGCACCCACAGCTGTTCAGAGACTAATGCCAGGTAAAATTTCGAGACGAAATTTATTTAAGGGGGGGAGAATTGTAACACCCCTATGTTCGGTAGTGCTCTCATTGCTTCGGTGACCGATCTTTGTCGGACACTAGGATACCTAGAACTACACTTCAATATGAGTGAGGAGACATAAAATAATGAAATACAAGAAAAGAAAATACAAGAAAAACAAAGGAAAAATAATAGCAAAGAAATGTAACCAAGTTAAGCGAGCTGGGAACCCTAACGATGGGTGACCGCACCGGGAAGTCACGGCGTGGACCGTTAACTAGCCCTGGACTGCGGGGAACCCTGGAAAACATTTGTAGGACTTAAATAGACCCTTATTGAAGAATAAATATCATTAGAAAGATCAAAGAAAAATTAAATAATTAGTACAAAGAAAAGTGAGAAATCGAAAAACGGACAAAACCCGGTGTTACCGAAAAATCGGGAATGTAACCCGAACAGGGGCATTATGGTCATTTGACATCCCGAATTGTCTTTTGACCTAAATGTCCATTAAAAATAAATAATATTACACTTAGAAAATAAAATGAAAAATAAATTTGGTGGTACCTAAAGTAAATAGTAGAAATTAAGGGTTTAATGTGGGATTAAGTGAAAGTTTAACATATTATATGATTAAGTGAGTGAGTGGGCCACTAAAGGAATAAACTAAGAGTTAAGTGGGACATGTGTACACCTAATATGCAATTAGAAACTTCATCTTCTCCAAATGCTCCATCCATACCGAATTGAAGGAAAAGGAAAACTCCATGGCCGTTTTCTTCAAGCTCCCTTAACACCCTCCATTTCACCTCCAATTACTTAGATTTCTTCATCAAAAATTGTCTACACATCATAAGGAAGAGCTTGATACCAAATTTGAGAAGTTTAATCACGGTTTGGCAAGTTCCAACCATAAGGTAAGTTAGCATTTTTGAAGATAGCTTTGTTAAACTTTGTGTGCATGTTATGGGTGTTGAATTTGTGAAGGAAAATTTTTAGTTTGAAGAGTTATTGAGATATCCATTTTTGGGCAGCCATGTAGTCATGTATTTGATGAAATAATTGTGCATATATTTGATGGGAAATGATGTTGGTTATGGTGATTTAATAACCTAGTGAATTACTTCATATGTATATGGTGATTTTTGCACTTGGATGGGAATTGATGAATTGTAGGACACTTTGGTATTGAGGAAGATTTTTGGCAGCTTGGGGATTCTTGAATAAATGTGTGTGTTCATGAAGGTGGTGGCAGAATATTGACATAGAAGTTTGATGGATATGTATATAGATTGATTGTGTAAAGTGTATGTAAGATTTGTAATGGTTAGGTGTGTATGTGATTGTACTTAGAACTTGTAAATGTGAATTATATTTGGTGTGTTGAGGATAATTGTAATCTGCCCAAAGTGACATTTAAGTGAAGTGGAATATGGTTTTGGTAATGAACCAAAACAGAAATGGTAAGGGGAAGTGGACATGTAATAATGTAAGTGTGTAATTGATGTGTGTTAAGCAAGGTAGCTAAGGGCAGTGTACATTTTAGCCTATAACTTTAAATGTGTAACCTCAATTGGTATGAGACCAATTGGAGGTGGAACTAGGCACAAAATGTTCCAACTTTCATTGAGAAAGCATACCAAAATTCTGCTTGCAAGGTGACCTAAGAAAATGACCAATTCGGATTAGGTACAATTAGGACCTGAAAAATGACCAATTGGGCAGCAGTGAGTGTTTAGGCCATAACTCACTCAAAACAGGTCCAATTGACCTGAAATTTTAACCATGAATATTTAAGACCCATACCTACAAGTCTTATGAAGACACCAAAGCCCAGAAATGACCATAAGCAAGTCAAACAACTTGCACAAGTTCGGGTCCAAAAACTGGCCGAACCAGAGTTGACCAAATTGACCTAAAAATGACCTAATTTGATGCCATTTGACCAGCAATAGTATAATGACCATAACTCGGTCTACTTAACTCAGAATGACCTAAAATTTTGCACTGCGGTCCATAAGACATAGATCTACAAGTTTGTAGTTTTGACCAAAACCCAAAAACCGAGTGAACTAGGCCGTCCGGCTAAGTCAAACTAGTATCTTGGAATCCAACAAGTTGCATTAAAATGCACTAAACAAGGAAATGAGTTTGGTAAAACGTACCAACCCTAAAATACTATCGGAAATGTTTACATTATTTTCAATTGAAATGAATTATGACTATTTGTACATTATTATTTTAAATTGTGGAAATGTGTTTGAATGGATATTTATTGCTTGAAAAGCATTGTAAACGATTTGAAACTGTGAGAAATTGTTTGAATGATATTGATGGATACTTATTGATTGAAAAGCATTGGAAATGGTTTGAAACCACAGCTATCATGTATATTGATTGTATTCCTCGCTAGCTTGTCTAGTGGGACGAATTGAATTCCCTCTCTAGCTAAAGTGTTGAGGTGTGTGCCTGTTGAGGACGAATTGGATGAGTACTCATATTTTTGCTAGCTAGCTATGTTATTCCTCATTAGTCATCGACTTTTGGGACGAATTGAATACCTCATTAGCCATCGACTTTTGGGACGAATTGAACTATGGATCATGATTAAGATGTGTGTGATTTATTGATTTGCATTGTGAGATTGTGAAATGAATTTAAACTCTTATTGGCATATATTGTCTTTTGAATTCAACCATGATCTGACTTATTGAAAATTATTGTGATATTGACAAATGGAGTTTAAATTCTTATTGACAATTACTATCTTGAAATTGACTATGGTTTTAAGTATCCACTATTGATATGATTTATGAATTGTGATTTAAATTGTATTTGGTTAATGTTGTACACCACTGAGACATTGTCTCAGCGATAGCTTTTTATTGCTGTCGCAGGTAGAGAGACAGACAGGGCAACAGATGAAGGAACGGAAGCGTGAAAAACACAAGTTTATACCATTGAATTCAAAAATTTTCACCTAGGGTCACATGCATCATGCAAGATTTATTTTTTATCTATTTGATTTCAATGATGAACAACATATTAAAACTCTTTTAATATGTTTTTGGATCTGTATTTGCCATTTAAGATTTTAAAATTAATCAGATTAATTTTAGAACCCTAGATTAAATCAAGAACGATTACACTAACCTCTTGATGCAATCGCAGTGTCTCACAAGATTTGAGATTCGTCTTTAGGACACCAGATGTTGTCCCTCTAGCTTGTCCACACCAAGAACACCTATGGCAGCCCTTGAAGAGCTTCTAAAGCTTTTTCTATTAATTAGAAAATCAAGTTCTTCCTTTTAAGAGATTAAAGATGTAAACAGGACACTAGAAACAATTCCTAGTGTTCTTAATTCAAGAGATTGAAAGTGGCGTGACAAAGGAGTGTGGCTGATGGTTGTATTTTATTTTCTCATAACAACACTTAAATAGCTAGGTTAACACATTAAACCCTTGCCACATGTCACCCTTTGATTAGCTCTAGGTTTAAGTGACCCAATCACATTGTGCCAAGTGTCAAACCTATATTTAATCTTGATTTTAATCATCTTACATGATTAAAAAAACATTTGGCAAGCTTATGTGTTATGCCATGTGTCACCATCTCATGGTGCCACGTGTCACTATCTCATGGTGCCACGTGTCACACTGCAAAATGACCAAAATGCCCCTGTGTCTTAATTTTGAGTTCTTAACCCAAAATAATTATTTTCTTCTTCTAATTAATTTATATCAAATATAAATTAATTAATTAATCTCTATTAATTAATTTCTCATTAATTAAATTCATATTTAAACACTTTAAATATAAATTTAACTTATATTATACATCCAATAATCTAGATTTGGTTTCAAGTCATGCTAGGGACTTTGCAATCTAATTGCAAACCAAACCTATTTAATTAATCAATTTAAACTCTTTAATTAATTAATTAAATCATATTTAATTAGGTGATAACTTGTGTATGTGTGCGACTTACTAGGCTCATCACTAATTGGCAATGAGACATGATATCAACTCTTAATATCATCAGAACTCTTTCTTACCATAAATGATTTCTCTAAATCATTTTATGAACCTCATAGACCATGGTTAACACCTAGCATAGCATGCCATAGCCACCCAATTAGTAATAAGGTTTACCTTAAATGAACCTATAATCATATGTTACCATGCACTAGAATCTCTCTGTTACAAAATCCCAACTCAAGCCGAGTCATGGTTTATGTCAAACTCCATTTGCTATGAATATTATGTTCTCTTTTAATTCCAGTTCTTGATTAAAAGATTTTCTCATCGTAAACTCTTTCGAATAAATCTATCTGTCTGCCAGAACTTGAAACATCAAGAATAATGAAATGAACATAGGATTTTATCTCTATTTACTTAGAGGAACAGATTCCATCTTGATCAATACCTACCTCCATATATAACTAGTAGGAGCCAACACATGCCCATATACCCATACACAAGACAAGTATGAAAGCGAGATCAAACTCAAACTACCTATATACAAGATAATCTGTGCTATCTCAGTCTAAAGATTATATGCATCGATATGATTTATGACAAAACATTGACAAGAATAAACTCCATGTGCTTGTCATAAGTGTCACCGGGTTCAGCCTACTTATCATTTATAAGTGCCTATCATGTTTGTTATATGGCATGAGACTCACCATTCCATCTTATTTATATCTCATATAAATAACTTGGGAATAAACATGAATACAATCTTTCTGGATAAGTCATGTCCTTATTATGAAGTATCCTCGATTGTGAACCTATTTATGGTACTTCGTGCTAGAAATATTGTCACTCATATTCTTAACAACTTAAGAATAATATTTCTAACAAAATATCAATGGACCTTTTCTATTACACATAAATATATTATGTAAACGGAAAAGTGGAAATGCCTTTTATTAATAAAAATATGTACAAGATACATACTAAATGATATGCTCTAGGGCATACTACTAACAATCTCCCACTAGCACTAGAGCCATTCATTACAATATCTTATACCTATCTTCTCAAGATGTCGGTCTAACTGAGTCTGTGACATAGGCTTAGTGAATGGATCAGCTAGATTTTTAGCTGATGCTATTTTCTGCATGGCTACATCGCCTCGCCCAACTATTTCTCTGATAATGTGGTAGCGCCTTTCTATGTGTTTGGATTTCTGGTGAGACCTTGGTTCCTTAGCTCAGTATGATCGCTCCATTATTGTCACAGTGTAATTTAACTTCTGACTCAATTGAAGGAAATAATTTAATTTCTGTCAAGAACTTCTTTATCGAAACAGACTTCCTTTGCGAGATTCGATGCAGAATATACTCGACTTCGTAGTGGAATCTGCAATCGTGCTCGCTTGGAACTCTTCCAACCGATCGCACCTCCATTACAAATGAACACATATCCAGAGGTAGACTTTCTATCATCGATATCCGATTGGAAATCGTAATCGTGATAACCATCCAATTGCAAGTCTCCACTCCATAAATCAAGAATAAATCCTTAGTTCTTCTCAAGTACTTAAGGATATTCTTGACTATCCGATGTTCCAAACTGGATTGGATTGATACCGCTAGTCAAACTAACAAAGATATGCAATATCCAGCCTAGTACAAAACATTGCATACATTAAACTTCCAATAGCCGAAGCATATGAAATCCTGGCCATCTTATCTCTTTCTTCAGGTGTCTTTGGAGACATCTCTTTAGAAAGATGGATACCATGTCTCACTGGTAACAATCCTCTCTTGGAATCAATCATGTTAAACCTCTTTAACACCTTTTCCAAGTATAGACTTTGGGATAAACCAATTATTCTTTTCGCTCTATCTCTATAGATGCGAATCCCAAGAATATAGGTTGCCTCCCCTAAGTCTTTCATGGAGAATGTATTTGACAACCATACCTTTATAGTCGTCAACATACCTGTGTCATTACCCATCAACAGTATGTCATCCACATATAAGATAAGGAAAGTGATAGCACTGTCACTAACCTTCTTATATACACATGGCTCATCCTCATTTTTGATAAAACCAAAGGATTTAATGGCTTCATCAAAACGAATGTTCCAACTCCTCGAAGCTTGTTTCAACCCATAAATGGATCGCTTTAGCTTGCATACCTTGGAACCATCTTGGGATTCAAATCCCTTAGGTTGTTCAGCTTTTTGATATAAGCTGGACAACCCCAAATCTTAACATGCTTAAGACTTGGTTTTCTTCCATGCCATATCTCATAAGGTGTGGAAGAAACTGATTTTGATGGAATCCTATTCAGAATATACAAAGCTGATTCTAATGCAAATCCCCAAAAGGAGATTGGCATATCAGTATAGCTCATCATACTACGTACCATATCCAATAGGGTACGATTTCTCCTTTCAGATACACCATTTAGCTGTGTCGTTCCTGGAGGAGTCAGCTGAGAAACAATGCCATGCTCTCTCAAGTATTCATCAAATTCAGTACTCAAATATTCACCTCTACGATCTGATCGAAGAGCTTTAATATTCTTTCCTGTTTGATTTTCTACTTCAGATTTAAATTCTTTGAACTTTTCAAAAGATTCATGTTTGTATTTCATCAAATACAAATACCCAAACCTTGATTTATCATCAGTAAAGGTAATAAAATAATGAAAACCCCCTCTAGCCATTTCTTTAAATGGACCACATACATCACTATGTATTAGCTCCAAAATATTTTCAGCTCTTAGCCCCTGTCCAACAAAGGGTGATCTAGTCATTTTGCCCTGAAGGCAAGATTCACAAGTTGGAGTAGGCTCAGAGCCCAATGAGGACAGAATCCCCATTTTCTCCTTTTTTGCAATCCTATCTTCTGCAACATGACATAACCTTAAGTGCCAAATATATTTTGAACTTGAGTTGGTTTTCACCATGGCATTGCATTCTTTTAGATCACTTGCATTCAATTTGTGTTTGTCATTATTATCCAAATAATAAAGACCATCATTCATATAACCCGAACCAATATATTTATTTCCAAAATAAATATTGCAAACATCATCAGTGAACTGAAATTCATAGCCATTTCTAGTCAAACTAGATATCGAAATGATGTTCTTAAAAGCATCAGGTACATATAAAATATTATCCAAACACAAAACATGTCCAAACATGTAAAAAGATTTAGATCCTATGGCTAAAGCTTCAACAGTTGAGCCATTGCCAATCCGGACTCTAACATCTTGAGAACGCAAGCTGCTACTATTTGCTAGTTCCTGCATATCATTAGAAATGTGAGAACCGCACCGATATCTAAAACCCAAGTCGTAGATGAACTATGAGTATCATCGAATCTAAATAACAAGATATGGACATACCTTCCGAAGGTGTATCCTTCTTGTCCTTCAAAGAAGCAAGATACTCGCGGTTCCTTTTCAAAGGCCCATCCTTTGGCAAAGGGAAACACTTTCCTTTGCCACCATCAGCTTTAGTCTTCCTTTTCTGTTTAGCTATTTTCTTAGAAGGACCAGGAATCTGAGGTTTCTTTTTCTTATTGCCCTTCTTTTTGTTGGACTTTCCAGTAGAAGAAGATGCAACCAAAGCTACCTCTTTTCCTTTATTGCCTGGCATATTCTTTTGGGCAATAACCAGCATGTTGAGTAAACCAGCTAAGGTGCATTCCTATTTAGTCATATGGAAATTTGTCACAAAATTTCCAAAAGACTCAGGAAGGGACTGAAGGATTAAATCCGTCTGCAGTTGGAAATCCATGTTAAAGTCAAGATGTTCCAACTGCTCAATCAGTCGAATCATCTTGTGGACATGATCCCCAACATTCTGTCCCTCATACATCCTCATACGGAATAGCTGTCTAGATATCTCATACCTAGCATTCCTGTTGTGCTCACCATACAACTCTTGTAGGTGAAGGAGGATCTCACTTGTACTCTACATGTTCTTATGTTGCTTCTGTAACTCATTACTCATGGAAGCAAGCATGTAACACTTAGCTCTCATATCATGCTCCTTCCACTTGTCCAAAGTTTCATGTTCCTCTTGTGTGGCCTCTGGAGGTAAGGGACCAGGAACATTTGAATCTAGAACATATCCTATATGTTCAAGGTTCAGGACAAGTTTCAAATTTCTTAGCCAATCGCATGCAGTAGGTCCCACAACCTATTGTGATCAAGTATGCTTGCAAGGATATTGGATGGTGGTGGTTGTTTTGTGCTCATTTTTATCAGAAAATTAACTGCAGAAAATAACCAAATTAATTAGTAAATGTATCATGTAATTAACCAAAATGATTATGGTCTTTTAATCAAATTGGTCCTCCCACTAACTTAGCGAATCCTACACTTCCAAAGTAGAAAACGGAAATCCTAGTTGGATGGATTTCTAGTGGGTGATTGAATTCTTATAATTCTATTGATCATCCTCAGGTACATCCATTATTGGAATTACAATAAACTATAAGTGAGCAACTCTTTGCCCATCACATCTCATGTGAGGTTCAATCCTTTACCTAGCCCCTAATGCTCAAAATCCCCGGTACATCCATTATTGACTTATCTTGCATTAGTTAAGTTGATCCCATTGAGCCAGTAATTATGCAAATAATTTTAATGTCCTCAGGTACATCCAATATTGGCCACTAAACCATTTACATATTTACAACATCTCATGCTTAACAATTATTCTTAAGAAAATCTCTTAAATAAATTGCATCTTATGCAACTATTTAAAATTTCTTAAAATAATTGCCCCAATGGAGGGCCTATGTTATAATTACTTTAATTATAGCATTTCCAACTTAATCATTTGTTTGGAAGATTTTATGGTCATTCTATTTACTATTAAGGTCTCACTTTGCACATTATCCATTTAGCATGCATATATCATATAATTGCATACATTCCCATATATCTCATGCATTCATGGATAAGCAGTAAATATGGTATGATCATGGACTTTCTAAGGGATTCAATTCTGAGCCACCAAGAATTGAATCAGGGCATTCCTAGGTGCATTTCATTCATTCATTTTACAAGAGTTGCTGAAGGAGTACATAATCAACACTTGATCTTGAATTCCTCCCACTGGTCTCACCAATGCTCTTGACCTCCTTGAACTTCTTGCAATCCAATATTACATAGTAATCCTTAGCATACCAAGGCGAATTTATAAGAACTTAAATAAATGAAATTACAACCCAAAAATTATTACAAACTTAATAATACATGCCCAAAATAAATTAAAATAAATTAATTAATTTACAATCCCAAAGAAACATAAAAGAAATAAATCCAATCACATTGGTATTTTATAGTCCATGATCATCCATCATGCATATCACTATTTAACAATTAAATAAAACATACATACTTAAATTAAATTGAATATCTCATATTCAACTTAAAAATCCAGATTTGAATATGATTCAAATAAATTTAAAAATTCAGATTTGAATCTCATTCAAACAAATTTAAAAATTCAGATTTGAATCACATTCAAACAATTTCAAAAATTGAGATTTGAATCACATTCAAACATTTTTTAAAAAATCAGATTTGAATCACATTCAAACATTTTTTAAAAAATCAGATCTGAATTTTATTCAATCAATTTTAAAAAATCAGATTTAAATATGATTCAAATAACTTTAAAAATTCATATTTGAATCACATTCAAACAACTTTTAAAATTCAGATTTGAATCACATTCAAACAATTTTTAAAATTCTGATTTGAATCATAATTTAATTGTGTGATAAAAACTACTAATTAAACACTTTAATTAGTCAAAGAATAGGCCTTAGATCATACAACAATTGCAGAATTAAAAGCCAAACCTTAAACCACCCATGGAAGCCAAACCATGCGCACCATTGATGGTGTTTTTTCAAGTATGCCGCCAACTTGCTTTGCAACCAGCAATGAACATTTGATCTCATGATCAAACACATAATTAAATCATATAATCAACAATCTAAATGGCAAATATAGTGGCTCTGATACCAATTGAAGGAACGGAAGCATGAAAAACACAAGTTTATACCATTGAATTCAAAAATTTTCACCTAGGGTCACATGCATCATGTAAGATTTATTTTTTATCTATTTGATTTCAATGATAAACAACATATTAAAACTCTTTTAATATGTTTTTGGATCTGTATTTTCCATTTAAGATTTTAAAATTAATCAGATTAATTTTAGAACCCTAGATTAAATCAAGAACGATTACACTAACCTCTTGATGCACTGCAGCGTGTCTGCGCCTTTGAGATTCGTCTTCAGGACACCAGATGTTGTCCCTCTAGCTTGTCCACACCAAGAACACCTATGGCAGCCCTTGAAGAGCTTCTAAAGCTTTTTCTATTAATTAGAAAATCAAGTTCTTCCTTTTAAGAGATTAAAGATGTAAACAGGACACTAGAAACAATTCCTAGTGTTCTTAATTCAAGAGATTGATGGCTAATCTCTTTGAATTGATAAGAGATGAAGAAGAAGAGATAAAAACGCTCAAAGTGGCGTGACAAAGGAGTGCGGCTGCTGGTTGTATTTTATTTTCTCATAACAACACTTAAATAGCTAGGTTAACTGTAACACCCCTAAGTTCGGTAGTGCGTTCTGCTGTTCCGGTGACCAGTGCTGTCCGGACAGCTAGGATGCCTAGAACCGTACTTCGATATGAGTGAGGAGACATAAAATAATGAAATACAAGAAAAGAAAGTACAAGAAAAACAAAGGAAAAATGATAGCAAAGAAATGTAACCAAGTTAAGCGAGCCGAAAACCCTAGCGATGGGTGACCGCACCGGGAAGCCACGGCGTGGACCGTTGACTAGCTACTGGATCATGGGAACCACGGAAAACATTTTTAGGACTTAAATAGACCCTTATTGAAGAATAAATATCATTAGAAAGATCAAAGAAAAATTAAATAATTAGTACAAAGAAAAGTGAGAAATCGAAAAACGGACAAAACCCGGTGTTACCGAAAAATCGGGAATGCAACCCGAACAGGGGCATTATGGTCATTTGACATCCCGAAGTGTCTTTTGACCTAAATGTCCATTAAAAATAAATAATATTACAATTAGAAAATAAAATGAAAAATTAGTTTAGTAGTACCTAAAGTAAATAGCAAAAATGAAGGGTTTAATGTGGAATAAATGCACATTTGGCTTATTATATGATTATTTGGAGTTAGTGGACCATTAAAGGATTAATTAAACACATAGTGGGGCAGGTGTACTTCCATTACACCATCAGAAAATTTCATCTTCTCCATTGTACCAAAGTTGCCGTGAATGAAGGTGAGAGAAAACTCCATGGGCGTTTCATGCAAGCTCACTTAACCTCCCCATTTTCAACTCCAATCCCTTAAGTGGCTTCATGAAAGTTTGTCTACTCATCACAAGGAAGAGTTTGATACCAAATTTGAGAAGTTTAAGCAAGGTTTAACAAGCTCCAACCATAAGGTAAGTTAGTGTTTTTGAAGATAGCTTTGTTAAGTTTTGTGTGCATGTTATGGGTGTTGGATTTGTGAAGAAAATTTTTGAGTTTGAAGAGTTATTGTTGTGTTCATTTTGGACAGCCATGGAGTCATGTATTTGATGAAATATTTATGCATATATTTGATGAGAAATGATGTTGATCATGATGATTTAATAACCTAGTGAATTACTTTATATTTATATGGTGATTTTTGGCACTTGGATGAGAATTGATGAATTGTAGGACAATTTGGTGTTGAAGAAGATTTTCGGCAGCTTGGGGACACTTGAATAAATGTATGTATTCATGGAAGTGTTGGCAGAATATTGACATAGAAGGATTGAAGGATATGTGTATGAAATGGTTGTGTAAAGTGTATGTAAAAACTAGTGATGTTTATGTGTATGTGTAATGGTATTTGAACTTTGGGAATTAGAGTTATATTTGGTGTGTTGAGGATAATTGTAATCTGCCCAAAATGATGTTAATGTAAAGTAATATATAGTTTTGGTAATGTACCAAAACAGATTTGGTAGGGGAGTAAACATATTGCAAGGTAAATGTGTGTAATTGATGTGTGTTAAGCAAAGTAACCAAGGGCAGTGTATATTTTAGCCAATAAGTTTAAATGTGTAACCTCAATTGGTATGAGACCAATTGGAGGTGAAACTAGGCACAAAATTTGCCAACTTTCATTGAGAAAACATACCAAAATTTTGCTTGCAAGGTGACCTAAGAAAATGACCAATTCGGATTAGGTGCAATTAGGACCTGAAAAATGACCAATTGGGCAGCAGTGAGTGTTTAGGCCATAACTCACTCAAAACAGGTCCAATTGACCTGAAATTTTAACCATGAATAGTTAAGACCCATACCTACAAGTCTTATGAAGACACCAAAGCCCAGAAATGACATAAGCAAGTCAAAAAGCTTGCACAAATTCGGGTCCAAAAACTGGCCGAACCAAAGTTGACCAAATTGACCTAAAAATGACCTAATTTGATGTCATTTGACCAGCAATAGTATAATAACCATAACTTAGTCTACTTAACTCGGAACGACCTAAAATTTTTCACCGCGGTCCATAAGACATAGATCTACAAGTTTTTAGTTTTGACCAAAACCCGAAAACCAAGGGAACTAGGCCGTCCGGCTAGGTCAAACTAGTATCCCGGAATCCAGCAGTTTGCAATAAAATGCAAGGAAACGCAGTATACATAGAAACGAGTTTGGTAAAACGAACCAACCCTAAAACCCTATCGAATATGACATATTAATGACACTAAGACCTAATTTACCTAAAACGCATCGAGGGTCGGTATATTAGGTGATTAAGCAAATAAAGGTATTCAGTGAATAATAGCCTTCAGTGAATTGTTTATCGAACATTATCGTTAGAGGCAAATTAATTTAGCACTGAAACACTTCAAATTGTGTTTCTCAGTTAACAAGGACTCAGCAAAAGGGAAAGAAATACTGAGTCAAGACCAGGAGACAAATATCAGAGGTTTATGCACAACAACTGTTTCTTTTGAATTATTTTCAATTGAAATAAATATTGACTATTTGCATATTATTGTTTTAAATTGTGGAAATGAGTTTGATGGACACTTATTGATTGAAAAATATTGTGAATGGTTTGAAACTGTGAAAAATTGTTTGAATGACATTGATGGATACTTATTGATTGAAAAGCATTGGAAATGGTTTGAAACCACAGCTATCATGTATATTGATTGTATTCCTCATTAGCTTGTCTAGTGGGACGAATTGAATTCCCTCTCTGGCTGAAGTGTTGAGGTGTGTGCCTGTTGAGGACGAATTGGATGAGTACTCATATTTTTGCTAGCTAGCCATGTTATTCCTCATTAGTCATTGACTTTTGGGACGAATTGAATACCTCATTAGCCATCGGCTTTTGGGACGAATTGAACTATGGATCATGATTAAGCTGTGTGTGATTTATTGATGTGTATTGTGAGATCGTGAAATGGATTTAAACTCTCATTGACATATACTGTCTTTTGAATTCAAACATGACCTGACTTATGAAAATCTATTATGATATTGAGAAATGGAGTTTAAATTCTTATTGACCTTTATTGTCTTAAATTTGACTATGGTTTTAAGTATCCACTATTTAAATGATTTATGAATTGTGATTTAAGTTGTAATTGGTTAATGTTGTGCACCACTGAGACATTGTCTCAGCGATAGCTTTTTATTGCCGCAGTGAGACAGAGCATGTGAGACTAGGCCGCATATACATCCAAATGAGGATTACAGTATAATGAGTATACCAATATTTTGCATTTTGTACTGTAATGTATGACACTGTATGTATATTTTGTTTTTGGTTTTGAGCAGTTGTAAATTCAAATTGTACACTAAAGTTGTAAAAATTAATTATGAGTTATTTGACTTGTAAAAATTGTATTATATTTCCTTATCAAAGACTTTGAAAATTTTCTATGGATTTGAATTGAGAAAAATGTTGTGTTGAGAAGTATGTTGGAGTTGAGATTTGAAAATATATTGAAGTGTGCCTTTTACAGGTTTTCTGAAGAACTGTTTTATCCAAAATACAGATGGCACTCTGCCAAAATTTTTACAGAAATTCCAAATAAACCAAATGAGTTAGTTGTTTCACTTCAGTTCACCAAAGTCTTTAACACCTGTAAATAGTGCTCACCACTGTAAAAGAAGTAAGAAAAGTTTTTAAAATCCCTTGTAGTGTATTTAATGGGTTATCAGTAGACGGAGTTGGTAATTCATTAGGTATACTACGGGATCATGTTATGCCTTACAGAGGGGTAGGGTGTGACATGTTTTGGTGGTATCAGAGCACAGTTTTTAAATTCTGTTTTCACCTGTTATTTGAATGTTCTTTCTTCATAGTACAACTGCTCAATATCATTATTTGATACATACAGTACATTACATTATAAATAAGCACTAACGGGAGGAAATCTCCTTATGTTAATTGTTCAGGAGATCTAAAGTCCTCGCATTGAATATGGAAGAGGGTGATCATTCAGTCGATCAGTCTATTGAGGCTGAGGTGCAAGGGGATGCCCCAGGCCTACAAAATGTCAGTGGTTCAAAGAAGCCCTACCGCAGATCGCGATTTCTGCTCGATTCGCTCGTGAGATGGTCGCAATGTTCCAACAAATGGCTGGTAATGTGCCTACTCAAGTCCCAATACAGACACCAGTGGCACAACCACAGTCTCCTACCAGGCAGTATGATAAATTGATGAAATATGGGGCTACAGAGTTCAAAGGGACAGTAGATCCTCTAGAGGCTGAACAATGGTTAGAGAGGATGGATAGGGTATTCAAGAAACTGCATTGCACAGAGGAGCTCAGATTTGAATACTCAGTGTCTTTGTTACAGGGGGATGCTTATGATTGGTGGAAAACCATTCCCCACAGTCTGGTAGAACCTGCAGTGCTAACCTGGAGTGACTTTCTCAGGGAATTCAGACAGAAATATGTCCCTGATGCTCATGTAGACCAGAAGCTGCAAGAGTTCCTAAGTCTGAAACAGGGGGGCAAATCAATGGCTGAGTATGAAAGAGAATTTTCCCGCCTTAGCCATTATGCAGTGAGTCTACTCTCTACCAGCAGGGAGAGATGCAAGAGATTTGAAACTGGCTTGAAGCCCAGTATCAGAGTACAAGTGATCGGCTTCAAACACACTAACTTCTCAGAACTTATTTCTCAAGCTCTAGAGTTGGAAAGAATTGAGTTTGAGACTGCTCCTGAGAAGAAGAGGTCAGAGAAGACAGAGAAAGAGGGAAAATCAGTGGAACAGAGTTCCAGTGGTCATACTGGAAAGAGGAAGAACTATGGGGGACATGGCAGAGGTGGCAAGAAGTCGGGTAGGGGAAAATATTCAGGACAGAGACCTCCCCTATCTAGACAGCAGAGTACCAGAGGTTCCTATCCTCCCCGCCAATGTGAAACTTGTGGAAGAAATCATGGTGGGATCTGCTACAAGGCTATTGGAGCCTGTTATAACTATGGAGGCACAGGACACTTTGCTAAGGACTGCACCAGTAGTGGCAGAGTTGGACCACCTCCTACTACTGCAGAAGGGTCAGTTCAGAGCCCTGTCACCAGAAGTTCACAACCACCTAGCAGAGGTAGAGGTAGGGATAGAGGTAACCAAGCAGGCAGCCAAGGCACAGTAAAACATTCAGAGCAAGATAGTGCTCCAGTCAGAGTCTATGCCATGAGACAGAGAGAAGAGGCAGAGACATTTGATGTTGTGGCTGGTACCTTCTCAACTTTTAACCAAAATGTGTTTGTGTTATTTGATCCGGGCTCTACCCATTCTTATGTGAGTGCTAGCATCATTGATTACATTGCTGTTCCATGTACAAAAATGGACTTTGAGGTGTTAGTAACAAGTCCACTAGGACAGGAGGTCAGGGTTAATAGAATGTATAGAGATTGTCCTTTGGTGATCCAAGGACACACTTTCCTGTCTGATTTCATTAAAATGCCCTTCAGAGATTATGATATCATCTTGGGCATGGATTGGTTAGCTAGGCATCATGCCATGATTGACTGTAGGCTGAAGACAGTCACTTTTGGCCTTCCTCAATATAGTGATGTGGTAATACATGGGGAGAGGCAGTTATTGCCATCAAACCTCATTTCGGCTGCACTAGCCAGAAAAATGATCAGAAAGGGGTGTGAAGCATACTTGGCACATGTGGTAGACACCCAAGTGGGGAGTCCAGCATTGAAGGACATCCCTACGAGACATGACTTTCGGATGTGTTTCCTGATGAATTGCCAGGATTACCTCCGGAAAGAGAAGTGCAGTTTGAAATTATTGTTATGCCTGGTGTGGATCCAATCTCCATAACGCCATATAGAATGGCACCAGCAGAGTTGAAGGAGTTGAAGATACAGTTGCAAGAACTACTTGAAAAGGGCTTCATCCGCCCTAGTGTGTCACCTTGGGGAGCACCAGTGTTGTTTGTTAAGAAGAAGGATGGTACTCTCCGCTTATGCATTGACTACCGGCAGTTGAATAAGGTGACAATAAAGAACAGATATCCATTGCCTCGCATTGATGATCTGTTTGATCAATTGAAGGGTGCAGCTATATTCTCCAAAATTGATTTGCGATCAGGTTACTATCAGTTGAAGGTGCAAGAGCAGAGTATTCCAAAAACTGCTTTCAGAACTCGGTATGGCCACTATGAGTTTCTAGTAATGCCATTCGGATTGACAAATGCTCTAGCTGCTTTTATGGATCTGATGAACACTATCTTCAGACCAGATCTTGATCAATTTGTGGTGGTGTTTATTGATGACATTTTGATATACTCGAGGAATGCAGAAGAGCATGACAGGCATCTGTGGATTGTACTGCAGACCTTAAGGGAGAAACAGCTATACGCCAAATTGTCGAAGTGTGAATTTTGGCTGAAAGAAATCTCCTTTTTGGGACATGTTGTGTCAGCTGAAGGGATCAAGGTAGATTCCAGCAAGGTAGAAGCTATCCTTAATTGGAAGCCGCCCAGGAACATCACAGAAGTTCGCAGTTTTCTGGGTTTAGCTGGATATTACCGTCGGTTTGTGAAGGGGTTTTCTATGTTATCTTCTCCACTGACTAAACTGCTTCGGAAAGATGTGAAATTTCAGTGGACAGATAAATGCCAGCAGAGTTTTGATGAGTTGAAGAGGTGTTTAACTGAAGCTCCAGTTCTCACTTTACCTACTCCGGGTAAAGAATACACAGTTTATAGTGATGCTTCTCACAATGGGTTAGGCCGTATCGATGCATGATCGGAATGTCATTGCTTATGCATCACGCCAGCTGAAACCGCATGAGAGGAACTACCCAACACATGATCTGGAGTTAGCAGCTATTGTTTTTACTCTGAAGATCTAGAGACACTATTTGTATAGGGAGAAATGCTACATTTACACAGATCACAAGAGCTTGAAGTACTTAGGCACTCAGAAGGAATTGAATTTGAGGCAGAGGAGATGGTTAGAACTCATTAAAGATTATGATTGCTTAATAGACTATCAGCCAGGGAAAGCAAATGTAGAGGCTGACGCCTTAAGTCGCAAGACTATGGCAAGTCTCAGAGTTTCTCCTTTGTCCATGGTATATGAGTTGAAAGCACAGCATGCCAGTTTAGAGATTGATGATGAGGGACAGACAGTAATTGCATGGCATGTACAGCCAGTGCTGATTGATCAGATCAAAATGGCTGCTCAGAGTGATGAAAAATACCAGAAGCTACTAAAAGAAGTCCAACAGGGCAAGAAACCTGAATTCTCTGTGAGAGATGATGGTTTATTGCTACATCAGGGTAGAATGTGTGTTCCTAGTAATGTGGAATTGAGACAAGTCATTATGAAGGAAGCACATGAGTCTCCATTTGCTATGCACCCTGGTGGAACTAAAATGTACAGAGGGCTGAAAGAGCATTACTGGTGGATGGGTATGAAGAGAGGCATAGCTGAATTTGTTTCCAAATGCCTAACTTGTCAGCAAGTAAAGGCAGAACATCAAGTTCCAGCTGGTTTGTTACATCCTTTGTCAGTACCAGAGTGGAAATGGGAAAGAATAACTATGGATTTTGTTACAGGACTTCCAAGGACACAGAGTAGTCATGATGCAGTATGGGTTATAGTTGACAGATTGACCAAGTCTACTCACTTTTTGCCAGTTCGGATGGACTATAGCCTGGAAAGATTGGCCAGATTGTACATATATGAGATTGTAAAACTGCATGGAGTGCCAGTATCAATTGTGTCTGACAGAGATCCTAGGTTCACTTCTAGATTCTGGGGTAGTCTTCAGAGAGCCCTAGGAACTAGATTGAACTTCAGCACAGCATTCCACCCACAGACAGATGGCCAGTCTGAGAGGGTTATTCAGATATTGGAGGATATGCTACGGGCTTGTGTGATTGAGTTTGAAGGTAGTTGGGATACACACTTGCCTTTGATTGAGTTTGCTTATAATAACAGCTACCAATCAAGCATTGGGATGCCTCCATATGAAGCATTGTATGGCAGAAAGTGCAGAACTCCTTTATGTTGGGATGAAGTAGGTGAAAGGAAGATGATTGGGCCAGAAATTGTCCAGCAGACAGAGGAAAAGATCAGATTGATCAGAGATAGACTCAAGGCTGCATCAGACCGTCAGAAGTCCTATGTTGATATGAAAAGAAGAGATATTGAGTATGCAGTGGGTGATAAGGTATTCCTCAAAGTTTCTCCTTGGAAGAGGATTATGAGATTTGGCAGAAAGGGGAAACTGAGTCCTCGTTACATCGGACCATATGAGGTTCTGGAAAGAGTGGGTCCTTTGGCATACCGGTTGGCATTACCTCCAGAGCTAGGAAGGATACACAGTGTCTTCCATGTGTCCATGTTAAGGAGGTACAGATCAGACCCATCTCATGTACTGTCAGTTGAGGAGATTGAAGTAAATCCAGACCTCTCATATGAGGAAGAACCCATAAAAATTCTGGCTTATGAGGTGAAGCAGCTGAGGAATAAACAGATACACCTGGTTAAAGTGCTGTGGAACCATCATTCAGGCCAGGAAGCTACTTGGGAACGTGAAGAGGATATGAGGAGACAGCACCCACAGCTGTTCAGAGACTAATGCCAGGTAAAATTTCGAGACGAAATTTATTTAAGGGGGGGAGAATTGTAACACCCCTAAGTTCTAGAGTGCTCATTGCATTCGGTGACTGTCTTTGTCCTGGACACTAGGATGCCTAGAACCGCATTCGATATGAGTGAGGAGACATAAAATAATGAAATACAAGAAAAGAAAGTACAAGAAAAACAAAGGAAAAATTATATCAAATAAATGTAACAAAGTTAAGCGAAAACCCTAGCGATGGGTGATCAGATCGGAAGCCACGGCGTGGACCGTTGACTAGCTCGGATCATGGAACCCCGGAAAACATTTTTAGGACTTAAATAGACCCTTATTGAAGAATAAATATCATTAGAAAGATCAAAGAAAAAATAAATAATTAGTACAAAGAAAAGTGAGAAATCGAAAAACGGACAAAACCCGGTGTTACCGAAAAATCGGGAATGCAACCCGAACAGGGGCATTATGGTCATTTGACATCCCGAAGTGTCTTTTGACCTAAATTTTCATTAAAAATAAATAATATTACACTTAGAAAATAAAATGAAAAATTAGTTTAGTGGTACCTAAAGTAAATAGCAAAAATGAAGGGTTTAATGTGGAATAAATGCACATTTGGCTTATTATATGATTATTTGGAGTTAGTGGACCATTAAAGGATTAATTAAACACATAGTGGGGCAGGTGTAATTCCATTACACCATCAGAAAATTTCATCTTCTCCATTGTACCAAAGTTGCCGTGAATGAAGGTGAGAGAAAACTCCATGGGCGTTTCATGCAAGCTCACTTAACCTCCCCATTTTCAACTCCAATCCCTTAAGTGGCTTCATGAAAGTTTGTCTACTCATCACAAGGAAGAGTTGGATACCAAATTTGAGAAGTTTAAGCAAGGTTTAACAAGCTCCAACCATAAGGTAAGTTAGTGTTTTTGAAGATAGCTTTGTTAAGTTTTGTGTGCATGTTATGGGTGTTGGATTTGTGAAGAAAATTTTTGAGTTTGAAGAGTTATTGTTGTGTTCATTTTGGACAGCCATGGAGTCATGTATTTGATGAAATATTTGTGCATATATTTGATGAGAAATGATGTTGATCATGATGATTTAATAACCTAGTGAATTACTTTATATTTATATGGTGATTTTTGGCACTTGGATGAGAATTGATGAATTGTAGGACAATTTGGCGTTGAAAAAGATTTTCGGCAGCTTGGGGACACTTGAATAAATGTATGTATTCATGAAAGTGTTGGCAGAATATTGACATAGAAGGATTGAAGGATATGTGTATGAAATGGTTGTGTAAAGTGTATGTAAAAACTAGTGATGTTTATGTGTATGTGTAATGGTATTTGAACTTTGGGAATTAGAGTTATATTTGGTGTGTTGAGGATAATTGTATTCTGCCCAAAATGATGTTAATGTAAAGTAATATATAGTTTTGGTAATGTACCAAAACAGATTTGGTAGGGGAGTAAACATATTGCAAGGTAAATGTGTGTAATTGATGTGTGTTAAGCAAAGTAACCAAGGGCAGTGTATATTTTAGCCAATAAGTTTAAATGTGTAACCTCAATTGGTATGAGACCAATTGGAGGTGAAACTAGGCACAAAATGTGCCAACTTTCATTGAGAAAACATACCAAAATTTTGCTTGCAAGGTGACCTAAGAAAATGACCAATTCGGATTAGGTGCAATTAGGACCTGAAAAATGACCAATTGGGCAGCAGTGAGTGTTTAGGCCATAACTCACTCAAAATAGGTCCAATTGACCTGAAATTTTAACAGTTGAGATTTGGAAATATATTGAAGTGTGCCTTTTACAGGTTTTCTGAAGAACTGTTTTATCCAAAATACAGATGGCACTCTGCCAAAATTTTTACAGAAATTCCAAATAAACCAAATGAGTTAGTTGTTTCACTTCAGTTCACCAAAGTCTTTAACACCTGTAAATAGTGCTCACCACTGTAAAAGAAGTAAGAAAAGTTTTTAAAATCCCTTGTAGTGTATTTAATGGGTTATCAGTAGACGGAGTTGGTAATTCATTAGGTATACTACGGGATCATGTTATGCCTTACAGAGGGGTAGGGTGTGACATTAACACATTAAACCCTTGCCACATGTCACCCTTTGATTAGCTCTAGGTTTAAGTGACCCAATCACATTGTGCCAAGTGTCAAACCTATATTTAATCTTGATTTTAATCATCTTACATGATTAAAAAAATATTTGGCAAGCTTATGTGTTATGCCATGTGTCACCATCTCATGGTGCCACGTGTCACACTGCAAAATGACCAAAATGCCCCTATGTCTTAATTTTGAGTTCTTAACCCAAAATAATTATTTTCTTCTTCTAATTAATTTATATCAAATATAAATTAATTAATTAATCTCTATTAATTAATTTCTCATTAATTAAATTCATATTTAAACACTTTAAATATAAATTTAACTTATATTATACATCCAATAATCTAGATTTGGTTTCAAGTCATGCTAGGGACTTTGCAATCTAATTGCAAACCAAACCTATTTAATTAATCAATTTAAACTCTTTAATTAATTAATTAAATCATATTTAATTAGGTGATAACTTGTGTATGTGTGCGACTTACTAGGCTCATTACTAATTGGCAATGAGACATGATATCAACTCTTAATATCATCAGAACTCTTTCTTACCATAAATGATTTCTCTAAATCATTTTATGAACCTCATAGACCATGGTTAACACCTAGCATAGCATGCCATAGCCACCCAATTAGTAATAAGGTTTACCTTAAATGAACCTATAATCATATGTTACCATGCACTAGAATCTCTCTGTACAAAATCCCAACTCAAGCCGAGTCATGGTTTATGTCAAACTCCATTTGCTATGAATATTATGTTCTCTTTTAATTCCAGTTCTTGATTAAAAGATTTTCTCATCGTAAACTCTTTCAATAAATTTATATGTCCTGGCCAGGAACTTGAAACATCAAGAACAATTAAATGAACATAGGATTTTATCTCTATTTACTTAGAGGAACAGATTCCATCTTGATCAACACCTACCTCCATATATAACTAGTAGGAGCCAACACATGCCCATATACCCATACACAGTACAAGTATGAAAGCAGTATCAAACTCAAACTACCTATATACAAGATAATTGTGCTATCTCAGGTCTAAAGATTATATGCACTGATATGATTTATGACAAAACATTGACAAGAATAAACTCCATGTGCTTGTCATAAGTGTCACTGGTTCGGCCTACTTATCATTTATAAGTGCCTATCATGTTTGTTATATGGCATGAGACTCACCATTCCATCTTATTTATATCTCATATAAATAACTTGGGAACAAACATGAATACAATCTTTCTGGATAAGTCATGTCCTTATTATGAAGTATCCTCGATTGTGAACCTATTTATGATACTTCGTGCTAGAAATATTGTCACTCATATTCTTAACAACTTAAGAATAATATTTCTAACAAAATATCAATGGACCTTTTCTATTACACATAAATATATTATGTAAACGGAAAAGTGGAAATGCCTTTTATTAATAAAAATATGTACAAGATACATACTAAATGATATGCTCTAGGGCATACTACTAACAGCAGACTAGGCTGCATATATCTCCAGCAAGAGATCTCCGGGTATAATGAGTATACCAGTATTTAGCATTTTATACTGTAATGTATATTCACTGTATGTATATTTTGTTTTGGTTTTGAGCAGTTGTAAATTCAAATTGTACCTTGAAGTTGTAAAATTAATTATGAGTTATTTGACTTGTAAAAATTGTATTATATTTCCTTATCTTAGACTTTGAAAAATTTCTATGGATTTGAATTGAGAAAAACGTTGTGTTGAGAAGTATGTTGGAGTTGAGATTTGGAAGTATATTGAAGTGTGCTTTTTACAGGTTTTCTGAAGAACTGTTTTGTCCAAAATACAGATGGCACTCTACCAAAATTTTTACAGAAATTCCAAATAAATCAAATGAGTTAGTTGTTTCACTTTAGTTCACCAAAGTCTTTAACACCTGTAAATAGCGCTCACCACTGTAAAAGAAGTAAGAAAAGTTTTTAAAATCCCTTGTAGTGTATTTAATGGGTTATCAGTAGACGGAGTTGGTAATTCATTAGGTATACTATGGGATCATGTTATGCCTTACAGAGGGGTAGGGTGTGACACATTCTTTATCTCACTAACTATGCAAGACTAATCCGTAAGGGCCATCTTCTGGGCGATTCTAACTCCTTATGGTCGGGGAGGTTGAATCGGGATTCTAACTCCCTATGGTCGGGGAGGTTGAATCATCGTACATAGTACACACCACAATAATGAAACTTCTGAAAGGGCCAATGAAAAACTTAGATCTAATCTCTAATAAGAGGAGAATCTAAGTCTGTGCACGTACCATGGTAATCAAAACAAAGCTAACTCCATTGTCTCCTTAACAAATAAGAGAGACGGGTAATAACCTAGTTAAGCATCTATAGTGAGATATAAAACAATATCATGAATCTCTTTGTCCTTTTTGTGAGCATAACTCACAATACAATTCCATTCAAAGTTACTTCCAATATCCAATAATTTTTATGCCCATCACAATTCAAAACATAAATTTGTATTTTTCCATACAAATACCATTTCAATCACAAATTTCTGAAACTGAACTCATTCAATCCATATCTAAAACAAAATCATAATTGAACCATTTTTCCAAAACTAAACTCATTTATACTATAAGAAATTTTCAATAATCATTGAAATAAATTCGTGCTGGATAAACATAATAAATAAAGAACATAACGTCAATTAATCATATAAAATATTCAAAATAAAATAAATTAAAAACTAGTTATGCACAAAACTCTTTGTTGACTAATTTACTCCACCTTTCGATTTTTCCTTGAAGATCGCTTTCCAGTCACTTTTTCAACTGAAACACACAGTTTACAGTGTTTCAGTACTATATCTCATAATAAATCCATTAATTTATTTCATGCCTACTTAGTTGTAGCCTTAAATTTGCTTAAATTGGTATCCTTTGAATTTTGCATTTTGGGGTTACTATTCATTGTACTATTCAAGTCAAAATGTTGACTTTTTGCTACTAAATAGATTTATTAATTCTAATTGCACTCATATACCACATTTTGGGTGTCAATTTTATTAGCATTGATTGCCAATTCAATTTCTAATTTCCCTAGGTACAAATCCAAAAATTCAGTTTTGGGTCACAAACTTCTACTGTTCCATTGGTCTGTCTATAGTGGAATTTTGGCTAACTGTCCTTCACCAACGTTGTTCTTTAATGTCTTAGCTTTAATTACCTTTTCGAATTACTCCATTTGGAGTTTTGTAGCCCAAGATATGGCCATTTTCCTAAGGCTAGCCAGATTTGTATCTACCCAGAATTCTAGGCAGGTTTTTGGTTCTGGCCGTTTTGCGCAACCGAATTTGGGTGGCAAAATGACTTGGTTATGGGCAGAATTTGGATTGGTGTTCTGCATAAAAGTTGTAGTACTATGTGATAGCTTTCTAATGATTCAAAAATCAGGTCATTTACCTACCTAGACCAAGTTATGGCCAAATGAACACTGTTCATTTGGTCATTTTTATACAGTGGCAGTGTGCCAATTCCAGGTTTGACCTAATTGTTCACTATCTTAATGTCATTTTCTGGGCATTATTTCTAAACAAAAATTATGGCATTATGTGTCTACTTTCATATCCAATTGGCCTCACACCAATTAGGATTGCAGAATTATAGTTTTGGTCCCTAAAAGGAACCTAAGTCATACTGCCCAATTTGGGAAAGCATCACATTCCATTTCCAATCTGATTCCAAACATTCAAACACATGCCAATTGACTCCAATTAACCATTTTAAACCTCACTTAGGTTAAAGTACATCAATTTACTAAATTCTCAAATTTTCCCCCCAAAACCCTAATTTTTTCTAAATGTTGCAACTTATGCAATTCACACATACAAATCACCTATCCATCATCAATTCACTAAGAATTTATGTTCAATTGAATTAAGCACCATCACTTCCACTTATCCCTAGCATAACCAAAATTCCCTAATTGTCCACCACACTTGATTTTATTTAATTTTTCCACAATTTCAAGCTTAACTCATATACATAAACATAATTCTAAAGAGAAATTAAGTGTTTAATTACTAACCTTTGTATAACTTTTCAATCTTCAATTTCTTCAACTTTTTCTTCTTTCTTTCTCCTTCAATCTTCTTTCCAAGGATTAATTATAATTTTTCTTCAAGGAAATTAAAGGGTTTAGGGTGGAAATTAGGGTTTAGAAAGCTTAAGTATAAGCTTTCATGGTGGAAAATTTAAGAGAGTGACATGAGGGAGAGAGGGCTACAACTAGGGGTGGAAGAAGATGGGTCTTTGAATTTTTTTTTTATTTTATTTTATGTGTAGTTATCTCTAATATTGACTTGGTCAAATTTCAAATAAATTGGAAATTATTTATCACCTCATGCTTAGGTCACTTGTATGATGTCATTCTTTTTTTTTCTTTTCTTTTCTTTTCCTTTCTTTTTCCTCACTTCTTTAATTTAAATATATATTTCAAAATTTTCATTTCTCCAATGTTATTGGACAGTTAGGTCATGAGTCACTTCTAGGGGTGAATTGACCAATTTGCCCCTCGCCGGTCTGATCCAGTTTACTAATAATTTAATATTTCTTCTAGAACTCTTATCTAATTATTTGATCTAGTTCTCTACCTTTTTCTATGATTTTCACATTTCTCCTAGCTTCACGATTTTTCTTAGGCTTGCAGTGTCACAATACCTCGTACAAAAATAGGGTTATAACTGACCTCGCAGTCACTTCCCAGTGCGGTCACCTATCGCTGTGACCCCCGACTTATTTGACTTTTTATGTTCTATTTTTCTGATCTATATTTAACCTTTGGGTAATCACCATTAATTTTTATTCGAGGCTTTTCTAGGTGACTTAAATATGATTCTATTCCTCTTAATTATCCGGACCAACACTGGTCACCGAAATAGTAATTTACACAGGACTATGCATATAGGGGTGTTACATGCAAACTAGCTCCGAGATATATTGGACCATATGAAGTGTTGTAAAGGATTGAGAATGTATCTTATAAGTTAGCTTTGCCACCAGAAGTGGAGAGAATCCATTTGGTGTTCAATGTTTCTAAATTGAGGAAGTTCATGTCAGATGCAAATAAGGTTATAAGTGAACCAGACATAGAAATTTCAAAAGATCTTTCTTATATTGAATAACCTATTTGGATCATGGATACTCAAATAAAGAAGCTTAGGAACAAGGAGATACCTATGGTCAAAGTGCTGTAGAATTGCCATAACATGGAAGAGTGCATGTGGAAAACTCGTGACTCCATGATACAATAATATCTCCACTTTTTCTAAGTATGTTATGTAAGTTATGTATGTTATGTTATGTGTATTATGTGTTTGTTTTGACATTCAAGGGCAAATGTTCTTAAGGAGGAGGGGAGGAGAATGTAATACCCATTATTTTCTGATGTCAGAATATCTATCCTTGATGGAATATTCTGGTGAAAATTAAAACTTCACTAACAACGGAGTGGCAGTAAGATATGAAAATATATTAATGTATGTGTGCTTGGATATTCAAAATGAAATATTTTAAAGGTTTTCTTTCCTAAAAGTTTTAAGTGTGCATTTTGGGTAAAGGGAGTTTCGACAGTCGAAGGATGGACTTTCGACAACCAAAGTCCCTTTTCCAATTGAAATATTCATTTTGGACAATATGGACTCCAACTGTCGAAAGTTCAAGGCCGAACTTTTAGCAGCTAAAAATTTCTCGATATAGAGTGTATAAAAGGGACTAAAGCTAGTTTTTTCTATTAAAAACACGTAGGTTTTCTCTTATTCTCTCTCTTTCTCAACTGCTGGATATACAATGAGCTCTTTGAAGAGATTTTCTTGGGTCTTTCAAGATCTGGAGGTGGATTCTTCCATTTAGAAGTTTGAGAGAGTAGATTCAAGCTTTGGGGCTTTGATTCTCTCACCTCTAAGCTCCAAGAAAAGAGGTAACATTCTTTTCTTCTTGATCTAATAGGTAGGTCTAAGAAAATTGATGCAGGATTAAGTTTCTATAACTTTAATTTCATTAAATGTTGTTTTTAAGATGAGTTTTGGAAATTTATGCATGTTAGGGTTAGGGTTTTGTGATTTTATGTTGAAGTTGTATGTTTTATTGTTAGGATATTTATGTTTAAGTGTTAAGGGCCTTAAATGGCTAGATCCCCTTAATGGATTTGAAGAAATCCTCATATATGCTATGTTGGGTTTGGGGAAAACCTAGGATTTGAGTTTTTGGTTAATGTATGTGGGTAGTAAACATGTTTTCAAGTTATTTTAGGCCCTAGAAACTTGTTTATATGATTGGATTGATTTTTGAAACTTTAGAGCAAGTTTGGGTGTTGAAGGGAGAAGGATTCTGTAGGTTTTCGACTTAGGAATTATGGAAATTCTCAAGTTTGGCTATCAAAAATCATATGTTCGACAACCAAAGCATGCAATTTCTCAAAAAATCTAGAAATCTTCCAGGTTCAACAGCTAAACTTGGTTCTGCCTACTTTATTTCTCCTTCAATTTCAAGGTTCCAAAACCCAATTTCATGGTTCTTAAGTGCCTAAAATAAGATGTTTAATATGTGTATTGAGTTTTAGAATCTTGTATAACTCTCTAAGGCCCAATTTTATAGGATTGGGCTTGAGGGACTCGAGAAGTTAATGATCCGAGGATAGCTATTATTCAAGTTAGGTGATTGATAGGCTACAAGAGGTGAGTAATTCTAACCTTAATAAATATAAAATATTAAATTTAATTTACAATCATTCTCATGCATCATATCATATAAAATATTAAATTTAATTTACAATCATTCTCATGCATCATATCATATTTATTTAGGATTTTTTTGTCTAAAACACGAAGATGTTACATAATTGCATAATTGATGTTGGTGATTGATGGATGATGGGTGACCCACTAACTTCCCCTATGTTTATGACTATATTATGTTATGTATGTTATGGATGCATAAGTAAATCTTATAAGAGATCTTTCAGGGGAGATTTCTAAGTTACCCCAGGTGCATGACACATGTCATGTTTAAGTGAAAGTCCTAAAGAGCCTCTGTATGAGTTGGGCATATTGGATTTAGAGAGTCACTGGTGACAAGTCCATCTTACGTGAAATGTTTATGATGTGAAAACCCATGTGGATGATGCATTGTATATGTATGAAATGAATGATATAATTAATGTTGGTTAGTTTACTCACTGAGCTTGTGTAAGCTTACCCCTTTCCCCTAACCCCCATATGCAAGTTTGTAAGATTAGAAGAGTTCTTTGAAGAGAGGTCATCAGAGATAGTTTTAGTGCTCTTCTTTATGTATGACGTATGGGTAGATGGACATATAAAATTTGAATGGATAGTACTGTTCCGATAATGATAAAAAATTGGAGTTATGTAATCTAAGTATGATGTTGATGTTTATGATTATATTAACTCTTTTGGGAGTGTATACGTTAAACCATTACGCTTTAGTGCTTATGTATGTTAAGGTTCAATTTATGAACCACTTTTATATTAAAAATGTTTATGTATGGATGAAAAGACTAAAGTGTAATGATTTGTTATATGTTTGAGTGTTGATAGTATAGATGTTAAAGGTATGTTCACAGGCTTTAGGCTTGCTACGGGTTTTGGTAGCCTTAAGCTGACCTGATCCCTAGCACCGGTGTTAGCTTGGGTTATTACACTAAGTTAAAGCTCATTCACAAGCCAAAATTCTTATGATAATGAAAGGATATAAAGGAAGAACTAGAAAGCTTGAGTCTACACTACTCAAGACTTGATTTACAATAAATGGCCCCATATCAATTAGTTGTTTTATGTATATGCTTAGTATCATAAGTACTATGTGTGAGATCTAAATAAGTTATTGATATTGTAATGTAATCATTTCTGGTTTATTTTTCTAGTGTAATTACATTTCTATTTTATGGAAATAGAAGAATAAGTAAGATAGGTAGAAAAATATGTTTTGGGCACACTTTAACACCAACAATAATCATCAACTTTATTGCAAGTTTTGTGGCTATGCATTTTATTCCAATATTGTTAGATCCATCACCGGCTGGCAGTTTAAAAGTCAATTCCAATGCAGCAACAATAAAACTAACAAGTGTGGTTCTGTAGCCGCCATTGATCGTGATCATGCTAGGCATCCTCATGGATGGGTCTGCAAATGAATTACGGGTATCTCTGACACCTATGGATGGGTCTGCAAACAAATTATGGGTATCTCTTACCATTTAGTCTTGGAAAGCTTAGCTTGTCGAGAGGCCTTGCTTTTAGCTATCTTAAAGGGTTTCTTTCATGCTACATTTGAAGGATACTTCCAAGTAGTCATCAAGGCAATCCAAGGAACATTTGCTCTTTTAGAGATACAAGGGATCATACACGACATCCAGTCTCTTTCTTTTTCAGTGCATCAAATTTCCTTTGCTTTTGTTAGAAGCAATGGTGGAGCCAAAAACTTTAGTCAATAGGGTCAATGCCGAATCATTATGAAGACTTTCTAAGTCAATATCCATATGAGATTGCTTTAAATATTTTTACTCATTTTGTACCCATTAGTTTCTCTAACAATTTGTGGCTATTACAAAGGTTTTCTTTTGATAAGAAATTTATTTATTACCTGAAAAACAAAATTTGTTTCATAGTTAAATTCAATTTTTATAAAAAAAGTTAAATGAGTAGGAGTGATTGTGTTAAAATGATATCAAACTAATATATTAAAGCAAAATAGAAATTTTGATACATATTAGGTTGACATCAAATTAAATGGATTAAAATAATTTTTACATGATTAATTTATTAAAATTTATGCTAATTAAGTTAAAGAAACAAAATAATATCCATATAATGAAGTAAAGAGAAATTTTAATTATTTACCCAATTCATAATTACAAACTAATTTTCAATTGAAATCAACAAAATTAGAATAATACATAATTTTCCAAGCAAAAACTCAACAAGTTTTAATGGTGCTATGCTGAATTTTTTATAATGGAATGACAAGAAGCAAGTAGAAATGGAGAGATTAAGAGAAAGGAACAAAAAGGAGAAAGTGGCAGAGTAGTGGACGAGGAAAGAGAGGCTAAACAATTTATTTGTCTTCCTATTTGATTTCATGGGCGCTCTTCCTTCAAAATTTTTAACTTCTTTTGTGGGCTCAAAATTCTTGACTTTCTGTGGTCAAATAAATTAATAATGTGTATATAGGTCAAATAAATTAATAATGTGTATATATCTATTAGTGGGTCATTGACCCCACTTCAGTGTATGTGACACCGCCGAAGACAAGGAAATAGAGTAGCCCATAGTTTTGCAGCTATGGCTTTGAGAGACTTGTCCTTTATATGTAATCCTTTATATGTAATCCTTTAACTCAAACTCCTTTTGTTGTTTGTCTTTTGACCGATTTGGATCTTTAATGAAATAACCTTTGAAAAAAAAAATACAAGAACCATGGTTGTGCAAGAGTGCTTAATGAGGATTAAAGTTTTAAGTAATGGAAGCTATTAGAAGGCTTAAAACATAAAGTAACAAATTAATGAATGTTAATTTGAGTAGGTAGCAAGTTTGTTGAAGGGAAGTGGGGTTGAACATAGTTGTCAAATCGAGATTCGAATCGAGAATCACAATCTTCATTTTGTGAATCAACAATCGAATTGAATCATAAGATTCAAAAAAAAAATTCTCAAAATTAACTAAAAATCATATATGTTCTAAAAAATGAGAAAAAAAAAATATCGCAATAACATATTCTGATAAATATGGAATAATCATTTAGCTAATTAGAAGTATATATTATTATTATTGTTATGTTATATAAGTTATGAGCTCTTGAATTATAAACAATGATCATCATTGTGCATACATTGAAACTCTCATTTAAATTTGACTAAATAATTAAATAATAAAATAGCTAGAGAGAGGGAAAAGAATGGCCAGTAGAAGAAAAATAGTTAGGGGAAAGTTTTTTATGTGAACTTTTCATAGTAAATTCAATTACATTTGTGATTCAGCCTATAGATTTAAATTGCTGGGATGAGAACTAAATCGAATCGTACGAATCAAATCGAAAATCATAAAATTCTAACAACAGCGAGATTGAACATTCAAATAGATAATAGGATGTCTTATAACTCCACATAGAAAACAACTAATGGAAATTCCTTCAAGTATGTGATTTTTTGAAGTAAAATTTTTGGAGATTTTTTACAATCTTCAAAAATTTTCATTTTCAACTCATTAAATTGATGTATTAATAAGATTTTCTCTTTAAAGTTTTTAAATACTTTAAAATAATTTTTTCCCTCCTAAATAATAAAATATTATGAAAATTTAAAAAACATAAAAAAAAAACCTTATTTTAAAAAATTTTACTTTAAAAGAATCTTACTTTACCTTTTCAAATAGAAATCAAAAAAACTTTGCTCAGTCACATATCAAAATCAATGGCGGATGTACTCTTACAAACTAGGGTTCAATTGACCTTCTGTTTTTCAGATTATTCTTATATCTATATATAAGTGTTTAAATTAATTCTCCATAGATTTAATTATTGAACTGTTTTTTTTTTTTTAATTAATCACAGAGATCAAAGGTCAAATGTCCTTATCCTGTTAGAGGTGATCTCCTTTGTCAAAATTCTTAGCTTCATTCATTTCTCAGAATTCTTGGTTCCCAAAATTTTGATTTTGATGAGATTGATCTATAATTTCACCACCTTTTCAATTTCATATTCGTGTTTGAATAAGATCTTATCATTTCACATTAAATTTTTTTTTTTTTTTTTTTAAAGAAAATACACTAAGGGTTCCTGGGAGTCAACTGGAATAGTGATCAGATTGATTATTTTCAACATCCAATACAACAAATATAAGCTTTAACAATATCTTTATATACTGTTACAAATTTAAAATATGTTATTAATAACAATTATTAGCAAATACGTAGTGATATACATATATTCCGTAACTTAAAAGTTTTTAACATCATTTTTATATTAATTTACAGCTTATATATATTTTTTCTTAAAAAAATTGTTAAAACTTAGATTTATTGTAGTGATTTTACATCAATTCATATACAGGCTTATCTTATCGTTAAACCTATTCACAGGCCCAGAAAGCTACTCAACCAACACGATCCAGTCCATTAAAAAAGCCGGGGAGTTTCACAATGAGAAGTCACATAAAATAGAGAAATCATCCATGCACCTCAAGCACATGCATGTGGACCTCACAAGGTTTGAAATAATGAATTAATTGAATAAAGATTTATTATCAATAAACTGAGCACTGTTGACATAATGAATCAAATAATGCATTAACACTAACAGATTTTATTTCTTTCAAAAAGAATGAATCACAATAAAAGCATTTATTGTTTTGTGTAAAATGAAACAGCAGAATTAGAATTCTCTCCAGAGTATAATTCTTCAGACTAAGCTGGTAAGTGATAACCAGACCTTACTGGCGGGCTCAGGTATCGACTGTTTACGTACAAGTAACCCTTTTCATCTGGAATATTTGATGTGTTAGGCACCGGAGAAAACCCGGAATATTTATTATCTATCTTTGCCAAGCATAGATCAAAGAAGTACTTCAAAGGCTCACTTTTCTGGACAAATGGTTGGGCTCTATATTCATCCAATGGCATCCACTGCAGGCAATAGCAAAGTAATTGGTGATCCAAAGTTCCAAACATGTTTGTTTTTGTGGAAAATTTTACTTTGAATAAAAATTACCTGGGCTGCATCTATCTCTGACTCCTGCTTCTGGATGTCAAAGGAAAGGGGTTGTAGCAGGCATATGAAGCATAAATCTGACTTGTCAAAAAATTCTCCGTGGCTTTGCCTGTAAATTATATAAAGGGCAAGATAAATGTATTTCCAAAAAGAGATTAGTAATAAACAGTAAGTTTTAGATTTGCAGAAGAAGAATTTTCTCTCATTCTCTGATCTAATTTGCTTTAGGTCTCTCCATCCTACAAAACACCCTTTTTAGGAAACGTGTAACACTAAAGGAGCAGATCACCATCCCATGGACCTGGGACATTGTTTGTTTGGGCATACACTAGCAAGGGTAAAGCCAAAGAATGCAGATGATGGTAAATTATAATAGTAAACAGCATACCTGAATGCTAATACTTCTACAAATTCAGCATCAATCTGTCAGCAAGAAAGAAACTTTCAGTATTAAATTACATGAATAATTTGATCTTTAGTTGAGTTTCAAGTTGTACTATGATAACTTACATCTGTCTCTTCTTTAACTTCTCTTACTGCAGCTGCACAGATGTCTTCTCCCTGGAGATGATGCAGCTCTATGAGTTGTGATCTTCTGTGTTTGATAGCTTATATCCATGATGAAAAAATTTGGATGAACATACCTCATCGACAGTTCCTGTAGGGAACTTCCACACACCTTTCCCCCGGAGTATTCCATTCTTTTCTTGGACCACTAGTACCTTCAATTGAAAATTATAGATGCATAATTTAAAGAAGTGGCTGAAGAATTACTAAGGATAACAACAAAGTCAAAGAAACTCCAACAGTATCTCAGCAAAAAAAAAAAAAAAGAATAATTCCTAGATACCAAGTCAACGATCAATTTATAACTATGCTAGAATGAATAATTACAATCATAATGATTAGACATAGTAAAGATTTCGAGAATTAAAAACGCATCAAATGCAGTGCTTTGAACTATAGTGCTTCCTACTTAAAAACAATATTTCTAATACATAAACAGGCTAGCCCTTCAGTAAAATGTTCACAATACTTGTATTTTTTTTTCCTTTTTACATGGACCAACAATAATAGCAGAAAGCATCCATCTAGGAGACCTTTAGGTTATAAAAAGGGACTCATAAGACTCTGTCACAAGCATGCAGAGAAAGTTTCCCCACCTCACTTTCACGACAGAAAAGGTAGAATGATTGATGACAATCGTAGGGAAATACCTCTCTCTTTTCATTCATTACAAATGCACCAATACCCACTCGGTGACTGGCATTTGCAGGAAGAGTATGAGTGCCCTCTGGGATCCAGTATATAAGCATCAAGTATTTTGGCTCTGCATGATGGTACCAGAACCCTTCCTGCGAAGAAAATTACACAATTAAATAGGCAAAATATGATAAGTTGAAGAACATAAAAAAGTAAATGGTTCATCAAGCAGGAGTTATTTTTGGAACCATCATTGCTACATTCTACAAAGACCATAAAGTCACCTTCACAGCAGCTTCAACAAGATTGACTAGCTCAATAGGCACCTTGATCCAAACACCCCTCTTACCCTACACACGTGATTGTAATTTAATCACTACAAGAAGATAACAATTCTTTTTGTATTCTCACCAACAATTGGAGTAAATTTAAAAAAAAAAAATTGTAATGAAAAAAAAAAGAGCTGAGAATATCACATTTTCAAACATTTTAACCACTGTTACATAACTCCTCTTAGTTTTTCTGTTCATACAAAGGCAAAACTAGGATTTACTTAACAACCCAATATATTTCTGACGACAATAATTTGATGATTAACAAGTTCAAAAGCAACACTGAAACATGTAAAAACAAGAGAGCATACGTTGGGAGTGCCAACCCAATATGTATTTCCTTGTTAAGCAATTCTAAAATAAACAGACGAGAAAAACCACAATCAAATCAATAACTATATACTGGAGAAATACCTGCTTTCTCCAATGAGCAATTGAGGCTCTAAGCATTGAAGCAAAGTCTTCCGGGTGCATAGGCTCGCTCAATTCTACAATAGCACCTTCATGATCATCATTGATTGCTGCAAGGAGCTTAACCTGCTCCACTTCATTTTCATCTATGATTTTCTCCATGGCAGGTGATGAAATTACAGAAGCTGACAATGATCTGACAGTCAGGAACTACATCTCTAATTCAAATGCATAGAGAGAAAAGAGGAAGGGCTCCTCTTTTTATTTTTTATTTTTTTTCAATTAACAAATTCCATAATATCATTAAAAATGAATAAAGATATTCCCACTATATGTCCCATTACCACTAACCAAGAATGCAATTAATCGTGTAGTACTTTGAAAAGATATATGAATACAAGTTCCCAGAGTTGCCATTTCCAGTAGAATGATAGGTAGCTTAGGCTAAACTTTGAGAATCCTGATTCACCTTACAAAAGCAGTTAATTTGGCTAAAATTACCCAGTGACCTAATCATGGTATTTAAAAAAAAATGAAAAAAAAAAAAAACACCAATCATGATATGTGTAATATTGGTAAATGAAATTTGCGAGGAAAAATATTCATAAAATGAGCAAACAGTCATCTATCATTCAATGAAAACATTAATTCATGACACAATATTGCACTGAAACTGTGAAAGCAATGATTAAAAAAAAAAAAATAATAAAAATTATTTGTACCCTAGAAGGTGGAGTTGCTGCTCTTGGACCAGCGAGCAAGAAAACTAAGAGAGCAAATTATTAACTGCAAAAGAAGAAGGAAATTGGATTGATTTAAGGAAACCAGTGAAGATTTGAATAAGCATACAATCATATTTATAACCAGCAAAGAAATGGGTTCTTAAAATATGAAAAGAAATATCACAGAAAGAAATCAAGCTTCCATTTGTAAGATTCATATCGTGGGTTTTGGGGCCCGGACTTTGAATTGAATCTCTCTCGTTATGTTTTGTTGGGCGTGAATCAAGCAAGAACATCGCCCTCGAGAGGTTTGAATGGAGATTTGCAGTAGTAAAAGTACACTGCTCGGCCGCGCACGCAATACTCTGACCACAATGGACTCCGCCGTGGCCGGTGATATATAATTTAAATTTTAATCAAATATAAAGGAAGAGCGTCGTGTTTTTCCCCTGTGCTTTTTGAGAGGGAATTTAATTTATGAAATAAATTTATGCTATTGACTTAACAGTTGAGTCATTCAAATTGAACGATTACTCGATGGACTCATTACATCAACTTATTATGCAAATAATTATTTGTAGTTTCAATATGCCAGGTTTAAGATCTTCATAATCTTTTTTAAAAAATTTACTCGCTCTACCTCATAAAAATAAACTCTTTTTTCATTCGTTTTAAATTATAAATTAATTTTTTTTAAATAATAATTTATTTATTTAGTAATATACACTTATTTAATATAATTTCATTTAATGAATTTTTGCTCATCCTTCCCATCCCATGTTAGTTATGGAATATAGTGTATATGGATTGTATAAGAATAAAAATACTATTAAAATTATTATAATTTTAAAAATAATTTATTCATATCTCTGATTCAAGTGTACATTTTAACTTATGATATGAGCAAATTAAGGCCCTCTTTAATAACATTACTGTTATTTTTTTGATACTCTTGTATTTTTTTTCTCGTAACAATTTTTTTTTTGTTATATTGAAAAATTAGAACTGTCATTCTTTTTATGTCCTAAACAAATTCATTGAAATGCCTTAACTCTGAACAACCATTAGAGTTGGAGAGGTCAAGAGCATTGTGAGAAAGAGACGGAGAAAATGAGGAAGAGACGGAGAAAATGAAAAAGAAAGAAAGGACGAGAAGGGGAACATGAAGAGTAAGACAAAGAATAAAAGAAAGGAAGTAGGAATTGGAACCCTTCGTGAAACGTAAGCTAAAAAGATAAAAACAAAAAATTCTAATAAAAAAAATTATGATTATCTGTCGCAAGGGTTTTTGCAGTCGTCTGGATGAACACTCACCGAAGTGTGGAAAAATGAGGAGTCGCCACTTTAATTTTGAGAGAAATTAAAGAAAACCATTTGTAATAAAAATTTAAAAAGGAAACCACTTCGAAAATAAAGATTCTAAGTTCGGGGTCCATATACGGGTAGGGAAGATGTTAGGCACCCCATCTCGTCCCTTAATGAGGGTAACCAGATTTAATATTATGCTCTTTATAAATTAAAATTAATAATTAGGGGTTTGGGATGACAATATTAATCCTTTGTATGGATAAAATGAATGTTTGATATTTCACTATTCAGGGCTGGCCAAGAACATGAGTGCACGAAATGACCCTTAGTGAGTAGGCGTCAGGTAGCGGATCTTTGTTTGGGGGTTACTTTGTATATTATGATATCTTAATTCGGGCTTTAGTTAAGAGAATTCAGGTAAGGACTTTCTCTTGATCTCTTAATGTATTTCGTTTAGAGTTTTTAAGCGAAGGATTTCGAATAAGAACTCTCATCCTATTTCCACATATTTTATTAAAATTTTGGTTGAGAATCAAGTACGAACTCTCCCCCGATCTTTACACATTTTATTAAAATTTGGCTGAGAATCGGGTAAGAACTCTCCCCCGATCTCTTCAAGTATGTTTGTTAAAAATTTAAGCGAAAGATCTCAGATAAGAACTCTCCTCCGATCTCCACATATTTTATTAAAAATTTTGATTGAGAATCAGATAAGAACTCTCCCCTGATCTCTTAGAGTATTTGATTTAAAGTTTAAGTGGGAGATTTCGGATAAGAACTCTCCTCCGATCTCCGTCTATTAAAATTTTTGATTGAGAATCGGGTAAGAACTCTCCCCCGATCTCTTAAAGTATTCGGTTTGAAGTTTTAAGTGAAGGATCTCGGATAAAAACTCTCATTCGATCTCCACACATTTAAATTTGGAATGAGAATCGGGTAAGAACTCTCCCCCGATCTCTTAAAATATTCGTTAGGATCGCATATCGTAAGGACTTTGAACTAAAGATTCTGGCCGAGCGGGGGCACAAGAAACTGGTGTAGAGCTTCTCCTAACCCACAGAGCCTTATAACTAGAGGGTGTATACAAAACCAAACTTCTCACCGATCTCCTATGTGATTGCCTTATCAGAACTCGTTGGTTGGCAATATCTGATTTTTTTTAGTTACTAGTCCGGGGCCCGATCCTATCTTAGTTCCTACTCTATTATGTTATCTCCTGGGCTCATTTAGTAGCCCACCATCATTACTTTTTTGTTTGACCTACTATTCGACATATTGTTACACCTATCCTTCTTGTCATTTTTTATTTGATTGCAAATTCTCACATTGAAACATTCCTGCTTACGTTCTTTTGAGTACTTACAAGCTGCCTGTGAATTGAACTTCTACTCTTGAAGGAAATGAAAAATAAACGAAGAAACAGGAAATAACTGTTTGACTGGACAATCTATTTTGAGATTTTAATGCAACTGGATATAGAAGAAATTTCAAAAGAAAGCTGGAGAAAATAAATAAGGGTATTCGACAAAATGATTGTTTAGATGCTTACCTGTGGGGAGTTAAGGAGATGGATGGAATGACTCCAGAATCCTCAAGTATTACAGAGCTGAAAGCTGTCGGCCGAAAGACTAATGCTTACTTCGGAGTAACAGGAACCAGATCGGAATGCAGTTGAGTCGAAGCGACGGGAACCGGGTCAGAATGCAGTTAAGCTTGGAGAGTAATATACTGATGTTAGGGCGGCGAAGATGAAAAGGGACGAAAAAAGAAAAATGGTCTCACAGAGTAATGAACAGACACTGAAAACGAAGAATTTCAGGGTCCAGAACTCCTTCAATGAAGATAATTAAGAAAATTAGTTTCTAAAGTTTCTCAAAAGCTCAGAATGGCAAAGTAGCAAGACTGAATCAAATTTCAGAGTCTTTCCACTACAATCACCACTACCTTTTCTTTTATCTGTCCCTTCTACAGTATTGCATGCAGGTATTTATAGGGAACGGGTGATCATCATGGAGGGTCAAGATCTCATCAAGGGAGATAGAGGGTTTAGATTCAAAAGGACACAATATGATACCTTAGAATTAAAGAGAATCAAAATGGAGGGTTGGGATTTTATTCAGAATATCCATCCTTTCTTCTCTTAATACAGCGGTTCAGGGTCTTGCCTTACAAGTTGGATCTGAAGGCTGAGAATAAAAAGCACCGACCTATTGTCTACTTTTTGATCCAAGGGGTCCAGGTCCGTCCTTACAAGTATAATCAACGGTGGAGATCGAGGTGTACAGGACTGCCATAACTATTTTGGCGTCTGTCAGCTAGGTGGGCATTTCTGAAAATGAGGCATGCAGTGAAGACTTGATTACGGCTGCAACGCTTTAACTAACTCGGCTCTAATTATGAAGAGAGTTATTTGAAAGCTATTCAACCTCTCTGTGCTTTCTGATCTCTATTCCTTCTGACCTCTCTATTATGACTTTCTTCTTTTCCGATCTCTTCATAGGGCCCCCCATTGCTTCTCAATCTCTCCCATTTTAGATTTTTCCTTTTTATCTGACCTGCCTTAGTCAAAGCAATTAATTCTTCAGTTACCGATGCATCCGCTTCGGTTTCTGCATGCAATAAATGTTAAGGCCCTATATATATACACCAACGATAGATCCCCTTCACATTTCACTCCTCCTCCTTCAGTTTCTCCATTTCTCCAATTCTAGTATCTCCGGTAATAATTCTGATTATGGTGATTGCTTTTGATCTTTTTCCGATAATTTTTTTCGCCCTTCGCCTGAAAATTTATGATCCCGGTGATCGAAGAACCATGAGGACAACATCTAATGACAGTGAGGGAACCAAACTAATTTACCGATCAAGATCGAAAGTGACAAACATGTCGATCGCAAATTGGTCTACCAATGTAATGGGTGGACCGATTTCGGGCAAGAGAACTGCTAATTTCAATCTTAATGTCAGTGACTGCCTCTTGAAGTTCATTTGGCTCCTCACCACATCGAGCGTCCCGACTACAGCTCGGTTTTGATCGATGACATCGACGATGACTCTACTCACTATCATGAGAGTCATAGTCACCCTATCTGAACTGCACATCTATCCAATACTTGTGGCTGGCTTTCTGATCAAACACATCTTTTGATTCAACCACAAGACTAGGCTTTAACATAGGCCATTATTATGTAAGATGCAGTGCTGATCTTTAGAGATCGCCCAAATAATGTAATCTGATATTTAAAGATTTCCCCAATGATGTAAGCCGATCTCTTGAGATCGCCTAGATGATGTAATCCGATTTTTTGGAAATGAAATGATATTTTATTTGAAGATTTTTATTTTATTATTGCATTAGTTACTTTTCTGATCTCTGATACGCATATATGATCTGAACCATAAACAAATTGCCATTAGCCGATCCATGATTTAGGAAGTTTGTCCGATCCGAAGACCTCAGCTAACTGATCTTATTTATTCGAATTTTTTTATTCTGTTTCTAGAATCTTCTTGCGACGCGTTGAGAAAGCGGCTAGTTTCGCTAACCGATGCGTCGCTTGGGACTTCCCGAGCATTTAATGCTCAGACGAGTATAAATAGGGGCGAGGTGAGTCAGTCAATTCCTTATGTCATTTTCAAAACCTCTCTTAGCAATCCCAGAGTTTTCTCTCATTTTCTCAAGTTTTTCGGCACTGATCACATTCCGGTAAGGGTTTTGATTCTCTTCTTGGTTAATTTCTTTTGTTTTCCCTGAAAATGAGCGGCGTCAAGGGTCAAAGAGCTGCTAACCCGGCTTCCATTCACATCTCATGGACATCAGACGAAGTTGAGGTAATTAGGCTAAGTGGACGACCTGAACCTTCTACAACCTCCATCCTAGCTCATGGTTGGGTGGCTCAATCCAAACGGGCCTCTACTTCGGGGAAAGAAAATCTCCCCCTGGATGAATTGCCATCGGTCCTTAAAGAAACCAACCTGCAGTCCATTAGTCTAGAGTATAACCTCCGAGCTGACTCTTTTGAGCTTATACGATGCCATAGCGATCTCCGACCCGATCATTTCTTTGAAGAAAATGGTGTGATCATGATGTATAAGGAGCAATTGAAGGCTGGACTTCGGTTTCCCTTGGACAATTTCTTTAAGGCCATTCTAAAGCTTCATCATGTAAGCGTAGCCCAAGTGCACCCTAATTCATGGCGAATCCTGGTGGTTTTCAGAGGGTTATGCTGAGCCAAAAAGCTCGAGCCTACAGCGAAGGTTTTTGCTGAATTACATAAGCTTACTCACCGGAAGGACGATGAGAACTGGTTCTTCCAAGCCAAATCGCACTGTGGGATTTTACCGACCTCCCCTCTTCACTGAAGAACAGGAAGAACCGGTTCTTTATATTAAGAAGCAAGATTTTGAACGGCTTCGAGGGTTTTCCATGCAGTTGGCAGTACCTAGTCCCCTCAGCTCCAAAAAAGATCACTTTGAATAAAGACAAGGAGGCCATGGTAAAGCAATTGAAGGAGCAGGCGGCCACGCACAAGTATTCTTGCCCATATGCCGTAATGGCCAAACTGAGGTGGTGGCTAATGCAGGTGATCACCAATGAGGATTATGAACTACAACTCTCTGACCTCGGACCCGGGATCAGTATAACCTAAATCTTTAGCCTCCTGACTTAGGTGATCTCACTAACTATTTTTCCTTGCAAGAATGGCCGGAGGTGAAGGCGCAAAGGAGAGCCGCAAGCGAAAAAGAGAGGTCTCCCAGAAGGTACGAGAAATGAAGATCGCCACGGCATCCTAGATGCCAAGGTAAGATTTGGGAGAAGTGTCGGGTTTTTCGTCCCGTCCTTTGGAACAACCGCTCCCAAAGGTGGAGATCGCTCCTTCCCCTCCTCGACAGGAAGAACCGCCACCTTCACCTGTTTCCTCAAGTGCTGAGGGAGGATCTTCTCAACCTGCTGTAAGGACCCTTTCCCATGGTGCCCAGGTCTTCATTCACTCTCTAGAGAAGAACCGATCAGTTCGGGGGAATCCGGGCTTAGCCAAAGTTCTAGGTGCCACCATATGCCTCCAGGATGACCAAAACAGGCTGACCCCGAATAGCCTTGATAATCTCTTGGCTCAGACGATGAGCTTGAGCATAGAGATCCTGGTGAACTAACACATAATCAGGGAAAAGGCTCATATCCTGAGGCAAGAAATTCTAAAGGCAGTCCAGGACGATGCTTCCACCCAAGCCCAACTTTCATCTGCCCAGGACTATATCATTGAGATTGAGGGTCGAATGAAATTCTATGAGGACAAGATAACCGAACTAGAGTGGGAACTAGAAGAAGCTTGGGCCCTCCGAACTGCCAATGTCACTAGCCTTACCGAAGAGATCAGAGTGAAAGAATAAGAGGCTGTGATGAGAGAAGCTAGCGCCTATGTGAATGCACATGGCGATCTGCTAGTCGAGCTCGAAAGACGTTATTCTGGGGAAGACTTCTCCTGGATGGTGGATTTTTCTCCTAGAGATGAAGAGAAGAGCGAGGAGGAGCTCAAGAGAGAGGGAAGGGATGAGAGAATTGATAATGTATCTGGGCAGCAGGCTGAGGGAGACCCTCTTACCGAATAACTTGTAATTTTTTATTTTGAAATGAATTGAAGCCCTCTTTTTTGTTCAATTTCTCGATGAGATCGGAAAGCGTCCCAATTGTATGAGTACTTGATTGTTTGAATGTATTAGAACATTAAACTTTAAAGCAACTATTAACCTAAGTATAAGAGATCGGAAAGACATCACTCGTAAGCATGAGATCAGACTAAGCCATGACCAAACACCAGGTAAAACTTTATAACATTAGAATTGAAAAAGCTCGATTTGAATTCTCGAGGTCGGGATTATCATTAAACCGGACAAAAACCTTAACTTTATTTTAAGGAATATCTGGGACATTCAAGTGAGAAGCCCGATCCTAACATCGACTAAATGAATTTCCAAAATAGTTGTAAAGATAGATCGGAGGGAAGATTGGATGGTCCGGAGACTCGTCATTGATTCAAATCCATCTGATAAGAGATCGTAAAATGATTAACTAAGTGTGGGATCAGTTCATTCCATGGTCGAGCAATCGATGAGTTTAGAAAAGTCATTTGTGATCGAAGGATGTCAGCTAAGAGTCGATTTTAAAGTCCCTTGACTTCGGTGATCGGCCAAAATATGGTGTCGACAGCTGCCCCTCTTTACACAATTTCTATTGAAGGGAATGAAATTTTCTCGTATAGGAATTATGTAAAGATTTAGACTCATATTTTGGGCGGTCGGAGTATGGAAAATTAGAATACTGAGAATCAAAATCAATCTTGGATCTAGGAACCAAAGGTTGAGGGCAGGAAATTAAAAAGCTGAAAATTAAAAATCTGAAAATTAAAAATCAACTTGGATCAAGGAACTAGAGGTTGACGATGTGAAAATTGAAATCAACTTGGATCAAGGAACCAAAGGTTGATAACAAGAAATTAAAATGCTGAAAATTAAAATTAACTTGGATTGAGGAACTAGAGGTTGATAGCGAGAAATTAAAATGCTGAGAATTAAAATCAACTTAGATCAAGGAACCAGAGGTTGATAGCAAGAAATTAAAATGCTAAAAATTAAAATCAACTTGGATCAAGGAACTAGAGGTTGATAACAAGAAATTAGAATGGTGAAAATTAAAATCAACTTAGATCAAGGAACCAGAGGTTGATGATAAGAAATTAGAATGGTGAAAATTAAAATCAACTTAGATCAAGGAACCAGAGGTTGATGACAAGAAATTAAAATGCTGAAAATTAAAATCAACTTAGATCAAGAAACCAGAGGTTGATGACAAGAAATTAGAATGCTGAAAATTAAAATCAACTTAGATCAAGGAATTAGAGGTTGATGACAAGAAATTAGAATGCTGAAAATTAAAATCAACTTAGATCAAGGAATCAGAGGTTGATCACAAGAAATTAGAATGCTGAAAATTAAAATCAACTTAGATCAAGGAACCAGAGGTTGATCACAAGAAATTAGAATGCTGAAAATTAAAATCAACTTAGATCAAGGAACCAGAGGTTGATAACAAGAAATTAAAATGCTGAAAATTAAAATCAACTTAGATCAAGGAACCAGAGGTTGATAATAAGAAATTAAAATGCTAAAAATTAAAATCAACTTAGATCAAGGAACCAGAGGTTGATGACAGAAAATTAAAATGCTTAAAATTAAAATCAACTTAGATCAAGGAGCCAGAGGTTGATAGCAAGAAATTAAAATGCTGAAAATTAAAATCAACTTAGATCAAGGAACCAGAGATTGATAATAAGAAATTAAAATGGTAAAAATTAAAATCAACTTAGATCAAGGAACCAGAGGTTGATGACAGGAATTTTAAAATACTGGAAAATTAAAAATGCTGATAAAACAAAGGAAACCTGATGCAAGACATTCCTCCGATCGAAGTGTACTTAGTAAGGTTCCGAAGATAGATGATTAATGGAGGACGAGCCCCAAGACTTTGGCCTACAATTTCCTTCTCTTACTCACTTCCCAAGACACCCTTTCTGGTTCCTTTCTCATTTGCAAAAAGTGCCTTTGCAGGTTTTCACTTTCTCATCTTTTGCTAGGAGCGCCCTTTTGGATTTTCACCCCTAGTTTTTTTTTTTTTTAGGCAATCGATCATTTCCTGCAAATCTCATAGCAAAGTACATGAGGTTATCAATATTCAAATCCTAATCTTATGACAAAGTTTTAACAGATTAATAGCGCATAAATAAAGGTGTAGAAGAAAGATAAAATTAGAGTGTGGGTATATAAGAAAGATAAATTAGAGTGTAAGTATATAAGAAAGATAAATTAAAGTGTAAGAATGACTTTATTATAGATTAAAAAAAAAGTAAGGTTTCAAAGAAAAAGGGTACAAGAATAGATCCCACAAATTTCTCGTAGTTAACTTTGAACCCTCTTAACTGCCATTATTTCAAGTAACCTTTTGACAAAGATTCGTGCTATGGTGACTTATCTCTTTTCTTGGTCTCATACTCCCTCTCTTATTTCTCCATTTTTCTAGTTCTAGGGGCGCCCATTTGGGTTTTCACCCCTAGTTTTTTTGCTCACTTTTTCATGATGCCTTTTCAGTTTTTCACCCTTCACTTATTTTGCAGAGAGCGCCCTTATGGGTTTTCGCCCTCTTTCGTACATTTTGCTAGGAGCGCCCTTTCGAGTTTTCACTCCTACATTTTTTTTTCCTTTTTTTTTCTTTTTTTTTGGCATAATACCTTTTGACAATGTTAGCATTCACGGGTCTTAGGAACTCTTCACTGTCCATGTGGGTCAAGATTAGTGCGTCGCCAGAAAATGCCTTTTTAACCACATAGGGTCCCTCATAAGTTGGTGGCCATTTGCCCTGAGCATCATTTTGATTTGGGAGAATCTTTTTCAAAACCAAATCTCTTGGTTGGCATTCGCGCTAGCCCTTGCCATTCTTCTTAGGTACAATTGCCCATGACACGCTGCTGCTAGCCTTTTCTCGTCCAGCAAATTCAATTGGTCCAACCTTGATTGGATCCATTCTGACTCATTGATTCCTGATTCTTTCAGAATTCTCAGGGAGGGAATTTCTACTTCGATAGGCAAAACAACTTCCATTCCGTAAACCAATGAATATGGAGTTGCCCCAGTTGATGTCCTTATAGAGGTCCGGTACGCATGAAGGGCGAAGGGGAGCATATCATGCCAATCTCTATAGGTGACGGTCATTTTCCGGATTATTCTCTTGAGGTTTTTGTTAGCGGCTTCCACCTCTCTGTTCATCTGGGGACGATATGGCGAATAATTGAGATGCCAAATTTTGTACTGGACACATAAACTTAGAATCTTTGGACCATTCAAATTCTTGGCATTGTCCGTGATAATTTCGCTGGGGAGGCCGTATCGGCAGAGGACATTATTCTTGAGAAATTTGAGGAATGTATTCTGCGCGATGTGAGCATATGATGTTGCCTCGACCCATTTAGAAAAGTAGTCGATAGCTACCAAGATGAATCTGTGCCCGTTGGATGCCTTGGGATTATTGGGACCAATCACATCAATGCCCCACATTGCAAAAGGCCAAGGTGAGACAAGATTAAACAATTGATGAGGTGGGACATTTATCAGATCTGCGTAGATTTGACATTTATGACACTTCCGAAAGTACTCAATGCAGTCTTTCTTCATAGTAGTCCAGAAGTATCCCCGTCTCATGATTTGCTTGGCCATCATATGCCCATTAGCGTGGGTTACGCAATTCCCCTCATGAGTTTCAAAAAGGATCCTCCTCGCTTCTTTTGCATCTACGCATCTCAACAATTCGCCATTAGAGCTCCTTTTGTAGAGAACTTCACCACTGGGGAAGTATCCCAAAGCTAATCTCCTGATCATCCTCCTTTCGTTTCTGGTTGCCCCTGGAGGATATTCTCTGGTTTTGATGTAGACCTGGATGTCATGATACCAGGGTTTACCATCGGTTTCTTCTTCGACCATGAAGCAATAAGCCAGCTCACTCCTTGCTTTGATTTGCAACACCTGCATTGCATGTCCCTCTTCCATCTGAGCCATGACAGACAAGGTGGCTAAGGCATTGGCAAATTGGTTCTTGTCGCGATTGAGGTGAGTGAAAAAAATTTCTTCAAATTTCTTGATCAATTCCAGTAGGTACTTCTGATATGAGATCAGCTTCGGGTCCTTGGTTTTCCATTCTCCTTTGACTTGATAAATGATCAAAGCCAAATCTCCATACACGTCTAAGTTTCTGACGTTCATTTCAATGGCGGCCTGTAAACCCATCACACAAGCTATCGGGAAGTGTTTTCCGTCAGGGGATACCAACACAACTCCGATCCCATTACCAGACAAATTGACTGCTCCGTCAAAATACATTTCCCATACATCAGCTGGTTCCTTATCCTCGCTGCCGACCTCATTAACATGCTCATCGGGGAATTCAAAATCTAAGGCTTCATAATCTTAGATCGGGTTTTCTACCAGGAGATCAGTAATTACGCTTCCTTTTACTGCCTTCCTGGTCATATAGACGATGTCGTATTGAGAGAGTATGACCTGCCATTTTGCTATCCTTCCGGGCATGAACAGGCTTTCAAATACATACTTGATGGGATCCATTCGGGAGATGAGACATGTCTTATGATTCAACATGTAGTGTTTGAGCCGATTTGCTGTCCAGGCCAATGCGCAGCAAGTTTTCTCTAGGAATGAGTACCTTGACTCGCAATCATTGAATTTCTTAAATGGCCCTATCCTTTTGCCCTGTGTCATCGTGCTATCCCAGAATGCACCCCATCGAACTCTGTTGAATTGCCATGTACAGAATCAACGGCCTTCCTGCCACTGGAGGGACCAATATTGGTGGGTTTGACAGATACTGCTTAATTTTCTCGAAAGCCTCTTGACAGACTGGATCCCATCGAGTGGTGTTGTTCTTTCTGAGTAGCTTAAAGATGGGCTTAACTTTAGCAGTGAGGTTGGAAATGAATCTCAAGATGTAGTTTAGCTTTCCTAGAAAACTATGCACTTCCCTTTCTGTCTTTGGGGATGGCATTTCTTGAATGGCTCGAACCTTGTTTGGATCTACTTCTATTCCCTTCTCACTCACTATGAATCCCAATAACTTTCCAGATCTAGCCCCAAACACACACTTGGCTGGGTTCAATTTTAGCTTATACTTCCTAAGCCTTTCGAATACTTTTCTCAACAATTATACATGACTTTCGCCCTCTTTAGACTTGATGATCATATCATCCACATATACCTCCACTTCCTTATGCATCATGTCGTGGAATAATGTGACCATGGCGCGTTGATAAGTAGCCCCAGCATTCTTTAACCCAAATGGCATGACCCGATAACAGAATACCCCCCACTGAGTGATAAAAGCAGTATTATCTTTGTCTTCTTCATCCATGGGGATTTGGTTGTACTCGGATGCCCTGTCAATGCACGAACATCTACCCAAACCTGCAGCATTGTCTACTAGCACGTCTATGTGTGGGAGAGGGAAATCATCCTTCAAGCTCGCCTTGTTGAGATCCCTATAATCAACACACACCCTGAATCTTCCGTCTTTCTTCATTACCGAGACAACGTTGGCTATCCATTGAGGATATTTGACCACTTTCAGGAATCCAACATCATATTGCCTCTTGACTTCATCCCTAACTTTGAGTAGCGTGTCAGGGTTCATTCTTCTCAACTTTTGTTTTACTGGAATTGTCCCAGGAATTAGGGGGATCTTGTGTGTCACTATCTGAGGATCTAATCCGGGCATATCGTTATAGCTCCATGAAAATATATTCAGCAATTCTTTGAGCAAATTGACCATACCCTCTAACTCTCCACTTTCCACAACCTTAAGTTCCTTCCTCATTTCTTTAGTGCCTAGATTTAATGTGTGCGTTTCATCCCCACAAGGCACTAGGGAAAGTTCATCTCTTTTAGCCCTTTCTTCTACAAGTTCCTCTTCAGAATCACTTGAAGTATTGGCAGTTACAGGAATTTCGAAATTAACATGAGGAATTTCTGAGTCAATTGAATTATTAGGCGTGAATTGGTGAATGGTCCTGAAGAAACAAAAATGGAGTATGTTATAAGAAAAGATTTTAAGGGAAAGAGAATTAGATGCAAAATGTGCTATTAATTCGTTAATTTATTTATCATAACAAAAAGGTCTATTTACAACATTACACTTATCACCATGGACAAAATGATCAAGTATAGATAACAAAATATACTTTACTCGAGTTTGAGCACAGGAATGTCTTCTGCTACCCAATTATCCAGCTCTTGCCTCTCAGCAATTGGTGAGATCAGGGCTTCATATAGGGAGTCTAATTGTATGACATCAATGGACGGCTCTTCGGAAAATTCTTTACCTTCCTCTGGATTTTCAATGGTCGGTTTGATGAAAAAATCTGTGATTTTCAGGACAACTTTCATTCTCCTGATTCTCTAGTCAAAACTTTGATCTCAGAGCGTGTTCCTCATCCAGAATTGCCCATCCATAAGAGTATCTTCCTCATATCCCAGGTCAGAGCGACCGATCTTCTGAATAGTTGATATGGGTTCAACAATTCCTAGCAATGCGGCACCCAATCCCTTGCCCATCTCGTACCCGCTCTTAAGCATCACCTTTTCAACCATAGCCATAGCCCCTTCTTCCCTTAGGGTAGTTTCCTGTAACTCTAGTGCCTGGAAAGAACTTTCCAAGGACTTTTTAGTTATTTCCACGTAAGGAACTGATTGCGGCTTGGTGACTAGCATGGCTTCCTCCCCCTTTACAATGATGATTTTATCGCCCATGATGTATTTAATTCTCTAGTACTGAAGGCACAGTGTTTGCCAAATGGATCCAGGGTCTCCCTAGCAGCATGGTGTAGGATGGCTCAATATCCATCACTTGGAATGTGACGTTGAAAGTACATTCCCCGACTTGGAGTGGCAAATTGATATCCCCGAGTACTTTCCTCCTTGTACTGTCAAAAGCTCTTACCACCATGGCACTGTGGTGTATATTTGATCGGTCAACAGGTAGTCTTGCCAAGGTGGCATTGGGCAAGACATTGAGAGCAGAGCCATTGTCAATCAGAACCTTAGCAACTATGTATCCTTTGCATTTGACTGTCACATGTAGAGCTTTGGTGTGCTTCAAGCCAGCTGGGTCTATCTCTTCTTCTGAGAAAGTGACAAAACTAGATGCTTGGATTTTCTCGACTATTTTCTCAAATTGCCCTAGTGTAATATCGGGGTTCATAAAGGCTTGATCCAGAATCTTCTGCAAGGCTTGGCGATGCACCTCCAAACTCAGAATCAGCGACAGTAATGAAATCTGAGCAGGTGTTTTTCTCAATTGTTCAACGACGTCATACTCACTCTGCTTCATTAGTTGAAGTAATAATTCTTCCTCTTCCTGTGGTTCAGCCGGTTCCCCTTTCTCAATTCTTGTTCCCCCATCCTCCATGTTCTCTTGTGGTTCTCCCATTTTTACTTTCCTCTTCTTCTTTTCCTTCTTATCATTTTCGTAACATCTCCCACTTCGGGTTATAAATTCTACCTCTTTATCTGGTGGGGAGGATTTAGTGGTCGTGACAAGTTTTGGGTTTGATTTGGGAGTAGCTTCATTGGAGGGTCCAGCATAAGTTATTTTAAAGTGCTCATGAGGAGCGAAACATGGTTTAGGAGGGGTTATAGGCGGAGTATGTGTATAGTTGAGGTTAGGAGCTGAGGTGCTGCTGGATGCCTCATGAGTGAAGACTTGGAGATTGTAGTTCCAAGGTACTGCATGGGTGTTTGTGACTGGGAGTTGAGGCGGGGTTTGGATGACTGTTATGGGTGGCGGTGGCGTTGGTGTCCTGGGAGCAGAAAAGGTTAATCTGGGATGGGGAGTGGAGGCATTCCGGCCAAACTTGGTTGTGTTCACTTCGTCCTCCAGCCTCAGTCTCCACTAACATCTCAAAGTTTTGAGTGATAGCATCCTCCGGACTTCCTGTTTGAACTCCTCACAGTTTTGCAGCTCATGGATAGCCACTCCTCCATGATAGGGGCATCCTGTATCACCTTCCGACCCTGGTGTCTGAGGGTAGAGGTAACCTTCCCTTACTGCCATTGCAAAAATTTCCTCAAAGTGAGGAATCAGTCAATCTACCTCCACGGTTGACCTTTCTTCTTCAGAGTCTATCATGTTCACGCCATTGCCTGTACCATGATTGGGTAATGGGTTTGAAGTGACATTGAGGAGATAACTATTCCCTTCAATCTTTAGCCACCCGTTTTTTATGAGGGCCTGTACTCTTCCCCTGAGAGCTCCACAGTTATCAGTTGAGTGCCCAAGTACCCCGCCATGATATTCACATCGAGCACTAGCGTCATACCACCTAGGATATGGTGGCTGAATCGGGTCCAAGGGAATAAGCACTATCTGATTTATACCGAGGAGGTATCGGTATATTTCACAAAGTGGAAGGGGGAGAGGTGGATCAGGATTTCTCAGGGGGCCTAGGATTATTTTGGGGAGGAGGTGGTCTAGGTTGAATAGGTTGAGCAGGCGGTCTGGGTTGGTAAGCTGCTTGCAGTGGATATTGTGGGTGGGGGTGAGGATAATTTGGGAAAGGGGATGGAATGTTAGCTATCGTCAGACCTTGAGTAGGAGGGTATGACCGAAAATTATTCTGAGAGAATGGAGGTTGGGTTTGTTAGGTGATAGAGTGTACATCACCCTCTTTCTTTTTTCCAAAACTGGCGGTTTTCTTTGCAGGATTCTTAGTCAACTCCTGCAACCATCCTAACCTTAAGTTAGCTTCAATTCTTTCACCAGCTTGGATGATATCTGAAAAGCTATTGGAGGTGTTTCCAATCATCAGATTGAAATACGGAGCTTTCAACATCTCAATGAACAAAGAGCAGAGTTCATTGTCAGTAACCGAAGGATATACTTCCACTGCTTTCTCTCTCCATCTCTAGACATACTCTTTAAAGCTTTCCCTCTCTGTCTGCACTAGATTTTGGAGGTCTCTCCTTGTGGGGGCGACGTCACAGTTAAATTTGTACCTTTTTAGGAAAGCATCGGCTAAATCTTTCCAGGAACGCAGTTTGCTCCTATCCAGTTGAATGCACTATCTCAGGGCTACCCCGGAGAGACTCTCATGGAAGAAGTGGACCAGAAGTCTGTCATCTTCTGTAAGGGCTAACATCTTGGCGATGTAAGTTGCTAGATGGATGTGGGGATCTGAATTTCTAGAATACTTATCGAAGTCCGGAACTTTGAACTTTGGTGGCACCACCACATCTGGTACCAATCTCAGCGATGATACATCTACTGAGCTGTACATATTCAGTCCCTCAATCGCTCTTAATCTCTCTTCTAGAGCGGATAACTTCTCATTCTCTCTTATTTTACTTTCCCCTCCTACTGCATGAGCTATTCCCCTAGTTGGGAAATAAAGGGCAAGGTGGACTAGAGGGATTGGGATAAAATGGTGTAACTCGGCATTTGAGATAGCCAGGTAATAGGGAAAAGGTAAGTCATTATTTGGGAGAGTCGGATTGACAGTGATTGTCGGATCTAGAATGAGTGGTTGAAAAGTGAAAGAGGTTAAAGCTTGGTGTGAATCAACCGTTATAGGAAGTGGGGGAGGTAGTGGCAAATTAGGTTCGGATGCAGGTTTATTTTGGGATATCTCCTTCATCAATTTCATGAGCTCTAAGACTTGGTCTCTTAATTCAAAAACTTGTCCCTATAGGTTTCGGACTTGTTCTTAGTCTTCCATTATCTTCTTTGTTCGAAACCTTGTTAAGTACACTCGTCTTGATGGAACTGCTTGCTTAGTTGAGTTTGCTTTGCTATGAGCAATGTTGATTTCCTGTGGGGAAAAATTGTTAAATGAATTTTAAATTGTCACACCCTACCCCTCAGTAAGGCATAACATGATCCCGTAGTATACCTAATGAATTACCAACTCCGTCTACTGATAACCCATTAAATACACTACAAGGGATTTTAAAAACTTTTTTTTACTTTTTTTACAGTGGTGAGCACTATTTACAGGTGTTAAAGACTTTGGTGAACTGAAGTGAAATAACTAACTCATTTGGTTTATTTGGAATTTCTGTAAAAATTTTGGCAGAGTGCCATCTGTATTTTGGATAAAACAATTCTTCAGAAAACCTGTAAAAAGGCACTTCAATATATTTTCAAATCTCAATTCCAACGCATTTCTCAACACAACAATTTATCAACTCAATTCCATAGTGATTTTTCAAAAGCTGAGATAAGGAAATATAATACAACTTTTACAATCCAAAACACTCATAATTAATTTACAACTTCAATGTACAATTTAATTTACAACTGCTCAAAACCAAAACAATATGTACATACAAATGTCATACATTCTGATTACAAAATGCAAAATATTTGTATACTCATTATACCAGAAAAATCTCTCATTTGGAGGTATATGCGACCTAGTCTGCATACTGTCTCTCTACCTGCGACAGCAATTAAATAGCTATCGCTGAGACAATGTCTCAGTGGTGCACAACATTAACCAAATACAATTTAAATCACAATTCATAAGTCATGTAAATAGTGGATACTTAAAATCATAGTTAAATTCAAGACAATAAATGTCAACAAGAATTTAAACTCCATTTGTCAATATCACAATAATTTTCCATAAGTCAGATCATGTTTGAATTCAAAAGACAGTATATGTCAATGAGAATTTAAATCAATTTCACAATCTCACAATACATAATAATGCAATTTAGTCGAATAATTTAAGAATACAGTGTTGCCAATTCATTCACAACTTAAGCCATGACACAAATTTTCGATCAATGCCGTGTTGTACACCACGACAAAGCAATCACAACCTCACTAATCGAAATCAATGAGGAAGGGAGCTAGCTATATAATGAGTACTCATCCGATCACCTCAATGGTAAACCAGAGAGGAAAAATAAGCGATCACGCCTCCATAAATGGAGAAGGAAATAACGATCACAACTCCATAATTGGAGAAGGAATGATACGATACTGTCATGCTAAGTGTTAACACAAAATCAATTCCAAACATTTTATTCAAATGATTCGTGAGAATCCAATAAATTTCCAAACTCATAGTTTCATTCGTAAAATGGCAACCCAATTCATAATTAACTTCAATTTCCACAAAAACCATTTACAGTGCTTTTCAATCAATAAGTTTCCATCAATACCATTCAAACAATTTTTCACAGTTTCAAACCATTCACAATGTTTTTCAATCAATAAGTGTCCACCAAACACATTTCCACAATTTAAAACAATGATATGCAAATAGTCAATATTTATTTCCATTGAAAATAATTCAAAAGAAACAGTTGTTGTGCACAAACACAATTTAAAACAATAATATACAAATATTCAATATTTATTTCAATTGAAAAATTCAAAAGCAATAGCCGTTGTGCACAAACCTCTGATATTTGTCTCCTGGTCTTGACTCAGTATTTCTTTCCCTTTTGCTGAGTCCTTGTTAACTGAGAAACACAATTTGAAGTGTTTCAGTACCAAATTAAACTGTCTCTATCGATGGGATTTGGTAAATAATGCACTGAACTCAATTATTCACTAAGTCACCTAATATACCGACCCTCATTGCGTTTTAGGTAAATTAGGTTTTAGTGTCGTTAATATGTCACATTCGATAAGGTTTTAGATTTGGTATGTTTTACCAAAGTCATTTCCTTGCTTAGTGCATTTTAATGCAAATTGCTGGATTCCGGAACACTGGTTTGACCTAACCGGACGATCTAGTTCCCTCGGTTTTCGGGTCTCGGTCGAAACTACAAACTTGTAGATCTAGGTCTTATTGCACGCGGTGCAAATTTTCAGGTCAATCCGAGTTAAGTAGACCGAGTTATGGTCATTACACTCTTGCTGGTCAAATGGTACCATTTTAGGTCAATTTTAGGTCAAAGTGGTCAATTCTGGTTCGGCCAGTTTTTGGACCCGAACTTGTGCAAGTTGTTTGACTTGCTTATGGTCATTTCTGGGCTTTGGTGTCTTCATAAGACTTGTAGGTATGGGTCTTAACTATTCTTGGTCAAAATTTCAGGTCAATTGGACCTGGTTTGAGTGAGTTATGGCCTAAACACTCACTGCTGCCCAATTGGTCATTTTTCAGGTCCTAATTGCACCTAATCCGAATTGGTCATTTTTTTAGGTCACCTTGCAAGCAGAATTTTGGCATGGTTTCTCAATGAAAGTTGGCACATTTTGTGCCTAGTTTCACCTCAAATTGGTCTCATACCAATTGAGGTTACACATTCAAGGTTATAGGCTAAAATATACACTGCCCTCAATATGCAATTCACATCCCAACTTCAAACACACACTTACCTTTGCAAGGTTTACTTCCATACCCTACCAAACTGTTTTGGCACATTACCAACAACATTTTCTACATAACATTAGCATTATTTTGGGCAGATTCCAATCACCCTCAACACACCAAATATAATTCACATTTACAATATCTCAATACCATTACATACACACCTAAACACCACTAATTCTCACATACACTTTACACAATAATTTCGTACACATATCCTTCATTCCTTAATGCCACAATTCTGCCAACACTCCCATGAATATACACATTTATTCAAGTGTCCCCAAGGCTGCCGAAATTTGTCCTTCAACATCAAAGTGCCCTACAATTTACCAATTCCCATCCAAGTGCATAAATCACCATATATATGTGAGATAATTCATTAGGATATTAAACCACCATGATCAACATTATTCCTCATCAATTATATGCATAATAATTCATCAAATGTATGACCCCATGGCTGTCCAAAATTGGCTATCTTAATAACTATTTAAACTTCAAAATTTCCTTCACAAAACTAACACCCATAACATAAACATAAAGTTTACCAAGAAAATCCTCAAAAATGCAAACTTACCTTTAATTGTAACTTGCTAAACCTTCACCAAACTTCTCAAAATTGGTATCAATATCTTCCTTGTGATGTGTAGACCATTTTTTGTGAAGGAACTTAAAGGATTGGAGTTGAAATGGAGAGTTAAGAAAGCTTGCATGAAAAATGGCTATGGAGTTTCCTCTCACCTCATTCACGGCAATGTTGAATGCAAATGAGGAAGATGAATTATTCAGCTGCATTTTAAGTGTACACATGTCCCACTATGTGTTTAATTAATTCCCTTAGTGGTCCACTAAAAATTAAATCATTTTATAAGTTAAACTTTCACTTAATCCCACATTAACCCATGATTTTAGCTATTTACTTTAGGTACCACCAAATTAATTTTTCATTTCATTTTCTAAGTGTAATATTATTTATTTTTAATGGAAATTTAGGTCAAAAGACAATTCGGGATGTCAAATGACCATAATGCCCTGTTCGATTCGTTCGATTTTTAGGTATTCTGGGTTTTGTCTGTTTTTCGATTTCTCACTTTTCTTTGTACTAATTATTTAATTTTTCTTTGATCTTTCTAATGATATTTATTCTTCAACAAGGGTCTATTTAAGTCCTAAAAATATTTTCGGGGTTCCCATGATCCAGGAGCTAGTCAACGGTCCACGCCGTGACTTCCCGGTGCGGTTACCCATCGCTAGGGTTCCCGGCTCGCTTAACTTGGTTACATTTCTTTGCTATGATTTTTCCTTTGTTTTTCTTGTGTTTTCTTTTCTTGTATTTCATTATTTTATGTCTCCTCACTCATATTAAGGTGTGGTTCTAGGCATCCTAGCTGTCCGGACAACACCGTCCTTTGGAGCGATGAGAACTCACTACCGAACTTAGGGGTGTTACAATTCTCTCCCCCTTAAATAAATTTCGTCTCGAAATTTTACCCAATAGCCATCTTACAATAGTCATACGTTTATTTTCTCCTTTCTATATGGTCGTAAGACTTTTAACAATCTAATACAATGTTTAATTTGCTTGGATAACCCCAATCTCCTCTTACTATTATGTTGTCTAATATTTTGGTTCACGTTGCTTCTTGAATGACCCTTGAGGTCATGTTAGAATCATTCATCAGTCATTGGTCCTCTGACCATTCTAATCCATAGTCTTCCTCATATTCGTAATATTTCTTTGTTACATATGAATCAACTGTTCAAATCTCTACTTCCGTAACTCTTTTTATCTGTCAATATTCTATAACTTACTTCCTTTTGTACTGAACTATAACCTTTCGATATTCTAACTTTTGAGTTTTAGATCCCTAAGTAGGATTTTCAAACTTATTTCTAACAATTAAATTGTCACAGCATAACTATACAAAATGTATGCCGTTGGCAACTATTCTCATCTAGGTGTACTATCGGGTAGTATGTAGCTCTACACAATAATCTCAAGTTAGTACTGTAATCCACAGCTTATTCAATAGATCAAACTTTCCTATCTTTTATCCTTTTTCGAATTCACTGATATCCGAACTTATTCTGATTACAATATCCATTAATAATTACTAACAGTAACATCTCTACCTTCATCTAGAGCAATTCTATTTCTGTAACTTATTTTTACGTCCTCTTGCCTTACATTAAGTAGGCTCGCCAATTAGCTTATAATTTTATGGTGTGTCAGCAAATACTTTTCGCCGATAAACTCTTCCAAAACTAATTTCACTTGTTATCACAATCCTTATCCTAAAGGACTAGTCACTAATGCATCAAAATTTATTTCCCTGACCTCCTGTCCTAACAGACTTGTTACTAGCACCTCAAAGTCTATTTTTGTACATGGAGCAGCAATGCAATCAATGATGCTAGCACACACATAAGAATGGGTAGAACCCAGATCGATTAACACAAACACATCTTGGTTAAAAGTTGAGAAGGTACCAGCCACGACATCAGATGTCTCGGCCACTTCTCTCTGTCTCATGGCATAGACTCTGACTGGGGCACTATCTTGCTCTGAATGTTTTACTATGCCTTGGCTGCCTGCTGGGCTACCTCTACTCTTGCCTCTACCTCTGCTGGGTGGTTGCGAACCTCTGGTGACAGGGCTTTGAACTGACCCTTCTGCAGTAGTAGGAGGTGGTCCAACTCTGCGACTCATCGTGCGCCTTGGCAAAGTGTCCCATGCCTCCACAGTTATAACAGGCTCCAATAGCCTTATAGCATATCCCACCATGATATCTTCCATAATTTTCACATTGGCGGGAATGGTAGGAACCTCCGGTACTATGCTGACCAGATAAAGGAGGTTTCTGTCCTGAATGTCCTCCCCTACCAACCTTCTTGCCACCTCTGTTGTGTCCCTCATAGTTCTTCCTCTTTCCAGTAGGACTACCGAACTCGTTTCTTGACTTTCCCTCTTCCTCTGTCTTCTCTGATCTCTTGTTCTCAGGAGTAGTCTCAAACTCAACTCTTTCCAATTCTAGGGCTTGAGAAACAAGTTCAGAGAAGTTAGTGTGTTTGAAGCCGAGCACTTGTACTGACATCTGGGCTTCAAGCCGCCAAACCTCTTGCATCTTTCTCTGGTAGCAAGCAAACTTACTGCATAGTGGCTAAGGCGGGAGAATTCTCTTTCATACTCAGCCACTGATCTGCCCCCCTGTTTCAGACTTAGGAATTCTTGTAGTTTCTGGTCTACATAGGCATCAGGCACATATTTCTGCCTGAATTCCCTGAGGAAGTCATTCCATGTTAGCACTGCAGGCTCTACTGCATCGTGGGGAATGGTTTTCCACCACCATAAGCATCCTCAGTAGTAAGGACACTGAGTATTCAAACCTAAGCTCTTCTGTACAATGTAGCTTCTTGAACACCCTATCCATCCTCTCTAACCATTGTTCAGCTTCTAGAGGATCTACTGTCCCCTTGAACTCTGTAGCCCCATACTTCATTAATTTATCATACTGCCTCGTAGGAGACTGTGGTTGTACTACTTGTGTCTGTATTGGGACTTGAGTAGGTGCATTACCAGCCATTTGTTGGAACATTGCAGCCATCTGCTGAGCGAACTGAGCAGAAATCTGCATCGCAGGGGCTTGTCTCTTTGAACCACTAACATTATGTAAGCCTGGGGCATCCCCTTGCACCTCAGCCTCTATAGACTGATCGACTGAACGATCACCCTCTTCCATATTCAATGCGAGGATCTTAGCTTTCCTGAACAATAACACAAGGATATTTACTCTCATTAGTGCATATTTATACTGTAATGTACTGTATGTATCAACAATGATATTGAGCAGTTGTACTATGAAGAAAGAACATTCAAATAACAGGTGAAAACAGAATTTAAAAACTATGCTCTGATACCACTAAAACATGTCACACCCTACCCCTCAGTAAGGCATAACATGATCCCGTAGTATACCTAATGAATTACCAACTCCGTCTACTGATAACCCATTAAATACACTATAAGGGATTTTAAAAACTTTTTTTACTTTTTTTACAGTGGTGAGCACTATTTACAGGTGTTAAAGACTTTGGTGAACTGAAGTGAAATAACTAACTCATTTGGTTTATTTGGAATTTCTGTAAAAATTTTGGCAGAGTGCCATCTGTATTTTGGATAAAACAATTCTTCAGAAAACCTGTAAAAAGGCACTTCAATATATTTTCAAATCTCAATTCCAACGCATTTCTCAACACAACAATTTATCAACTCAATTCCATAGTGATTTTTCAAAAGCTGAGATAAGGAAATATAATACAACTTTTACAATCCAAAACACTCAAAATTAATTTACAACTTCAATGTACAATTTAATTTACAACTACTCAAAACCAAAACAATATGTACATATAGTGTCATACATTACAGTACAAAATGCAAAATATTGGTATACTCATTATACCCGAAAAATCTCTCGCTGGAGGTATATGCAGCCTAGTCTGCTGCCCTGTCTGTCTCTCTACCTGCGACAGCAATTAAATAGCTATCGCTGAGACAATGTCTCAGTGGTGCACAACATTAACCAAATACAATTTAAATCACAATTCATAAGTCATGTAAATAGTGGATACTTAAAATCATAGTTAAATTCAAGACAATAAATGTCAACAAGAATTTAAACTCCATTTGTCAATATCACAATAATTTTCCATAAGTCAGATCATGTTTGAATTCAAAAGACAGTATATGTCAATGAGAATTTAAATCAATTTCACAATCTCACAATACATAATAATGCAATTTAGTCGAATAATTTAAGAATACAGTGTTGCCAATTCATTCACAACTTAAGCCATGACACAAATTTTCGATCAATGCCGTGTTGTACACCACGACAAAGCAATCACAACCTCACTAATCGAAATCAATGAGGAAGGGGAGCTAGCTATATAATGAGTACTCATCCGATCACCTCAACTGGTAAACCAGAGAGGGAAAAATAAACGATCACGACTCCATAAATGGAGAAGGAAATAAACGATCACAACTCCATAATTGGAGAAGGAATGATACGATACTGTCATGCTAAGTGTGAACACAAAATCAATTCCAAACATTTTATTCAAATGATTCGTGAGAATCCAATAAATTTCCAAACTCATAGTTTCATTCGTAAAATGGCAACCCAATTCATAATTAACTTCAATTTCCACAAAAACCATTTACAGTGCTTTTCAATCAATAAGTTTCCATCAATACCATTCAAACAATTTTTCACAGTTTCAAACCATTCACAATGTTTTTCAATCAATAAGTGTCCACCAAACACATTTCCACAATTTAAAACAATGATATGCAAATAGTCAATATTTATTTCCATTGAAAATAATTCAAAAGAAACAGTTGTTGTGCACAAACACAATTTAAAACAATAATATACAAATATTCAATATTTATTTCAATTGAAAAATTCAAAAGCAATAGCCGTTGTGCACAAACCTCTGATATTTGTCTCCTGGTCTTGACTCAAGATTTCTTTCCCTTTTCTTTGAGTCCTTGTTAATCGAGAAACACAATTTGAAGTGTTTGATCAAATTAAACTGTCTCTATCGATGGGGTTTGGTAAATAATGCATCAACTCAATTATTCACTAAGTCACCTAATATACCGACCCTCATTGCGTTTTAGGTCAATTAGGTTTTAGTGTCGTTAATATGTCACATTCGATAAGGTTTTAGATTTGGTATGTTTTACCAAAGGCAATTCCTTGCTTAGTGCAATTTAATGCCAATTGTCGATTCCGAACATGGTTTGACCTAACCGGACGATCTAGTTCCCTCGGTTTTCGGGTCTCGGTCGAAACTACAAACTTGTAGATCTAGGTCTTATTGCACGCGTGCAAAATTTCAGGTCAATCCGAGTTAAGTAGACCGAGTTATGGTCATTACACTCTTGCTGGTCAAATGGTACCATTTTAGGTCAATTTTAGGTCAAAGTGGTCAATTCTGGTTCGGCCAGTTTTTGACCCGAACTTGTGCAAGTTGTTTGACTTGCTTATGGTCATTTCTGGGCTTTGGTGTCTTCATAAGACTTGTAGGTATGGGTCTTAACTATTCTTGGTCAAAATTTCAGGTCAATTGGACCTGGTTTGAGTGAGTTATGGCCTAAACACTCACTGCTGCCCAATTGGTCATTTTTCAGGTCCTAATTGCACCTAATCCGAATTGGTCATTTTTTTAGGTCACCTTGCAAGCAGAATTTTGGCATGGTTTCTCAATGAAAGTTGGCACATTTTGTGCCTAGTTTCACCTCAAATTGGTCTCATACCAATTGAGGTTACACATTCAAGGTTATAGGCTAAAATATACACTGCCCTCAATATGCAATTCACATCCCAACTTCAAACACACACTTACCTTTGCAAGGTTTACTTCCATACCCTACCAAACTGTTTTGGCACATTACCAACAACATTTTCTACATAACATTAGCATTATTTTGGGCAGATTCCAATCACCCTCAACACACCAAATATAATTCACATTTACAATATCTCAATACCATTACATACACACCTAAACACCACTAATTCTCACATACACTTTACACAATAATTTCATACACATATCCTTCATTCCTTAATGCCACAATTCTGCCAACACTCCCATGAATATACACATTTATTCAAGTGTCCCCAAGGCTGCCGAAATTTGTCCTTCAACATCAAAGTGCCCTACAATTTACCAATTCCCATCCAAGTGCATAAATCACCATATATATGTGAGATAATTCATTAGGATATTAAACCACCATGATCAACATTATTCCTCATCAATTATATGCATAATAATTCATCAAATGTATGACCCCATGGCTGTCCAAAATTGGCTATCTTAATAACTATTTAAACTTCAAAATTTCCTTCACAAAACTAACACCCATAACATAAACATAAAGTTTAACAAGAAAATCCTCAAAAATGCAAACTTACCTTTAATTGTAACTTGCTAAACCTTCACCAAACTTCTCAAAATTGGTATCAATATCTTCCTTGTGATGTGTAGACCATTTTTTGTGAAGGAACTTAAAGGATTGGAGTTGAAATGGAGAGTTAAGAAAGCTTGCATGAAAAATGGCTATGGAGTTTCCTCTCACCTCATTCACGGCAATGTTGAATGCAAATGAGGAAGATGAATTATTCAGCTGCATTTTAAGTGTACACATGTCCCACTATGTGTTTAATTAATTCCCTTAGTGGTCCACTAAAAATTAAATCATTTTATAAGTTAAACTTTCACTTAATCCCACATTAACCCATGATTTTAGCTATTTACTTTAGGTACCACCAAATTAATTTTTCATTTCATTTTCTAAGTGTAATATTATTTATTTTTAATGGAAATTTAGGTCAAAAGACAATTCGGGATGTCAAATGACCATAATGCCTGTTCGATTACGTTCGATTTTTCAGTATTCTGGGTTTTGTCTGTTTTTCGATTTCTCACTTTTCTTTGTACTAATTATTTAATTTTTCTTTGATCTTTCTAATGATATTTATTCTTCAACAAGGGTCTATTTAAGTCCTAAAAATATTTTCCGTGGTTCCATGATCCGAGCTAGTCAACGGTCCACGCCGTGACTTCCTGTCATGATTACCATCGCTAGGGTTCCCGGCTCGCTTAACTTGGTTACATTTCTTTGCTATGATTTTTCTTTTGTTTTTCTTGTGTTTTCTTTTCTTGTATTTCATTATTTTATGTCTCCTCACTCATATTAAGGTGTGGTTCTAGGCATCCTAGCTGTCCGGACAACACTGGTCACTGGAGCAGTAGAACGCACTACCGAACTTAGGGGTGTTACATAAATTCTATGAAAATTAAAGGTCCTATCTTAGACAAAGGATACAGTGGCATATGAAAGCCAAAAATGGAATCTGTAGAAGGATAATTGCGCTAATTTTATCATGGCATCGCTTGATAGTTCGACGGTGAATGACTGGATCGAATGCTTGTTTATGATACTTGTCCATATGGCACATTCGTCTTTTAGTAAAAACCTATCGAGGATAGTTCCTACGGGAGTTATACTATTCATTCACATTTTGCTAAACCATGGTCCAAAGCGATTCATTAATCAAACAGTTCATACATAGCATTCTTTACAATTGTTTAGGCTCAGGGAGACTTTTTAGAATGCAATGGCATCTTTTGAGGTACTCGTAGAGTCTTTCTTCTTAACGAGCGAGGTTGAATGTTTTCAAGGCATATTCAAATTCTGGCAGGAGCTCTTGTTTTCCTTGCGCAATCATTCTTTCGAGCTGGTCAACATTTTCTCTCAACTCTTGATGCAGGGTTGCTTGCCTTTCTTTTTCTTTTCTTTCTTTAGCACACTCTTTCAGAATATCATTGATAAGTTGTGCTTGCTCCTTTAGTTCGAGCTTCTTCTTTTTGCCCTCTTGTTTATACTTTTCCATGAGTATCTCCTGGTATTCCATTTTCTCTTACAACTTGCCATTCTGAACTCCCGCCTCTCTTATTCCAACTTGGCCTCGTGTTTTTTGTTCCTCAAATTCTGCCTTTTCTGTCGTCGCTTCTTCCCTGAGACTTTTCACCTCCTTTTTTAGGATTTGTTGTTGGTCTTCCAACTACCTTATCTGTTCTAGCAATCGTTGGTTTTCGGCATCCGATCTCTGCAGAGAGCTAACCAACTGAGCATTAGCTTCTTCTAAAAGAATTTTCTGATGAGGGGTGCTACCTTCAGGTTCTATTGGTTCGGTAATTGGGTATCCCTTATCTCTACTGGCCCTCCATCTGAGGTAATTTTTCATGGTGCTCAGCCCTTTAGGTGATTGTTCAATTTTAGTGATGCTCTCCCAAGATTTGCAGAATACTTTCAATTCTTCTTCACTGCTGGGCTTGTGGTAGAAATGAGCTTGATGGAGTTCTTCAACCTTGATCACAAATTGGGTTGAACCGAACTGCCTCATTACCAAAGCTAGAGTGTAACTCGTGTATCTGGTCACTCCGATTAAAGATACTAAATGATTACTCCCTGTACTGAACAAAATAGGCTGACCCAACGTTCATAATTTCCTCCAGCAGTAGTTGTGACTGTTGAAGCTTAGAATCTGCTTTTGCCATTGTAGCTCGTTCTTTAGATTGATTGCTAATCTAGCCATTTTCTCAATAAGCAGCTGGTCAGGATACCAGGTTAACCCCTTAGTCTCCAGACGACACATGTGACTAAGGATCCAAAGGTGTAGCAATTGAGAACAGCACTTAATAGATTCCCTGCCTTATCATCAACAATAAGTAAGAGTTAATAGGGTCTCTGCAAGGATTACCAGTATTGGGTTAACCTTTTACTTTTCTATCGCCCAGAACATTTCCGTGACACTGCAAGTTATAATTCCCAAAGGCCCAGGGAATAAGATCAGGTCGTAGATCCCTAGAGCCAATGCCAATGAAGCTTGTTCCTATTGTCTGTTCTGGATGTACAGATCCAACTGCTTTTTGAGGTAGGTCCAATACCACCCATGTGTGTTTCCTTTGATAGTTTCTCTTGCCTTTGCTTCCTCAGCGAAGACCCCCAACATATGCGCAAACCGTTTCCAAGTCTGCCTATGCTTGAGGTGTAAGTAGATCCAATTCTGTGCCTCATAAGGGATTTCTAGCAGCACCTAATATTCCTCCATGGTGGGGGTCATATCAACGTCGTTGAAGGAGAACACCCCATACTTGGGATTCTAAATTGACAGCATGGCTTTTAGCGTCAGAACTTGGACTCTGACCCGTATCAAGGTTGCAATCCTTCCATATTTTTCCTCGAACTTTGCCTTGACATGATTGGAAAGCAATTTCCAACTGCTAGATAGACCCTCTAGACCGGTCATTCTGACTTCGACCTTGCTTGGATCTAATGGAGGTAACAGGCCCGTGTCTGCCTTGGTGGCATTACTCTGTGGGGACTCTAAACTATGAAGTGGTTTGGACCATGGTCTAACATTCTGTTCCTGTCTAGGAACTTCTTCCATTGACTGACTCGAGGATGCCATGTTAAAGTTTTCGTTTATCCTCTTATAGACCCCAATTTGTAACGCCTGTGGAGAAAATTTATCAGCAGAACAAATTCAGGTAATTTTGGATTATACTATTGGCATGGTGATATCTATACACCAATCAAAGTAGGAAGATGTTTAGATCATCCTTACAGTATGATTCAAAATTACCTTTATGTTTAAAAATTTAAAAAAACACAAACAGAGTAAGGTAAAAGTAAGTATGTCCCTTTTGTCCTAAAATAGGGAGAGTCCTAGTACCGGGTAAGTACTATCTAATTGGATAGTTCTATCTTACGAGATAGTTTGCTACAGCTTTCAGCTAATGTGATAGTTTAGCTCAAGGTCTAATTTTCTAAAAGCCACAAGTTCCCAAATCGTCCCTACTGTAAACAGTAGAGCCCAATTCCACCACCATGATACTAACGGCAGAATTCCACGGGTATTACGGTAAATGGAACAAGTTCCAATATGAGCAGAAGCCTTCACAGATACTAACGGGGTAAAACCCACGGGTACTGCTACATGACTCCCTCCTATTTCCTAAAAGGGTAAGAAAGCTCGGGTAAGGGCTGAAGTGTGTGAGGACATTGTGTAAATACTCAGTATGTGAAGGGACACATTTACCTCATCCCTTTATGGGGGGGGGGGGGGGAGAGTTTTTTCAGACGAAGATTGCTGTGGGATAAATAAAACAATCAAAACAAGCAAAATAATTAGAATAGCAATAATTAATATATAAAGACTTTTGAATTTTGTACATTAAGCCCCCTAATTGTGATTTTAATTTATAAGAGCACAAAATTAAATATGCTTTTGGACCTCTAAACTGGGTTAGGGTAAAATGTTCAGTTCCCAGTGGAGTCGCCAAGCTGTCGCAAGGGTTTTTGCGATCGCCTGGACGAACACTCACCGAAGTGGGAAAAGTGAGGAGCCGCCACTTTAATTTTGAGGGAAATTAAAGAAAACCATTTGTAATAAAAATTTAAAAGGGAAACCACTTCGAAAACAGAGATTCTAAGTTCGGGGTCCGTATACGGGTGGAGAAGGTGTTAGGCACCCCACCTCATCCCTTAATGAGGGTAAGCAGATTTAATATTATGCTCTTTATAAATTAAGATTGATAATTAGGGGGTTGGGGTGACAATATTAATCCTTTGTATGGATAAAAGGAATGTTTGATATTTCACTATTCAGGGCTGCCCAAGAACATGAGTGCATGAAATGACCCTTAGTGAGTAAGCGTGAGGTAGCAGATCTTTGCTTGGGGGTTACTTTGTATATTATGATATCTTAATTCGGGCTTTAGTTAAGAGAATTCAGGTAAGGACTTTCTGTCGATCTCTTAATGTATTTCGTTTAGAGTTTTTAAGCGAAGGATTTCGAATAAGAACTCTCCTCTGATCTCCACATATTTTATTAAAATTTTGGTTGAAAATCAGGTAAGAACTCTGCCCCGATCTCTACACATTTTATTAAAATTTGGCTGAGAATCGGGTAAGAACTCTCCCCTGATCTCTCAAAGTATGTTTGTTAAAAATTTAAGGGAAGGATCTCGGATAAGAACTCTCCTCCGATCTCCACATGTTTTGTTAAAAATTTTAGTTGAGAATCAGGTAATAACTCTCCCCCGATCTCTTAGAGTATTTGATTTAAAGTTTAAGTGGGAGATTTCGGATAAGAACTCTCCTCCGATCTCGCCTATTAAAATTTTTTACTAAGAATCAGGTAAGAACTCTCCCCCGATCTCTTAAAATATTTGGTTTGAAGTTTAAGTGAAGGATCTCGGATAAGAACTCTCCTCCGATCTCCACACATTTAAATTTGGAATGAGAATCGGGTAAGAACTCTCCCCCAATCTCTTAAAATATTCATTAGGATCGCATATCATAAGGACTTTGAACTAAAGATTCTGGCCGAGTGAGGGCACAAGAAACCAGTGCAGAGCTTCTCTTAACCCATAGAGCCTTATAACTAGAGGGTGTATACAAAACTGAACTTCTCACCGATCTCCTATGTAATCGCCTTATCAGAACTCTTTGGTTGGCAATATCCAATCTCTTTTAGTTACTAGTCCGGGGCCCGATCCTATCTTGGTTCCCGCTCTATTATGTTATCTCCTGGGCTCATTTCATAGCCGGACCTCATTACTTATTTGTTTGACCTACTATTCGACCTATTGTTACACCTATCCTTTTTGTCATTTTTTATTTGATTGAAAATTCTCACATCGAAACATTCCTGCTTACGTTCTTTTGAGTACTTATAAGCTGCCTGTGAATTGAATGTATACTCTTAAAGGAAATGAAAAATAAACAAAGACATAGGAAATAACTGTTTGACTGGACAATCTATTTTGAGATTTTAATGCAACTGGATATAGAAGAAATTTCAAAAGAAAGCTGGAGGAAAAAAACAAAGGTATTCGACAAAATGATAGTTTAGACGCTTACCTATGGGGAGTTATAGAGATGGATGGAATGACTCCAGAATCCTCAAGTATTGCAGAGCTGAAAGCTATCGGCCAAAAGACTAATGCTTACTTCGGAGTAACAGGAACCAGATCGGAATGCTGCTGAGTTGACGCGATGGGAATCGAGTCAGAATGCAGTTAAGCTTGGAGAGTAATATACTGATGTTAGGGTGGCAAAGACGAAAATGGAAAAAAAAAAGGAAAAATGTTCTCACAGAGTAATGAATAGATACTGAAAACAAAGAATTTCAGGGTCCAGAACTCCTTCAATGAAGATACTTAAGAAAACTGGTTTCTAAAGTTTCTTAAAAGCTCAGAATGCCAAAGTAGCAAGACTGAATCAAATTTCAGAGTCTTTCCACTCTAATCACTACCACCTTTTTTTTTTGCCCTTCCCTTCTACAGTATTGCATGCATGTATTTGTAGGGAACGGGTGATCATCATGGAGGGTCAGGATCTCATTAGGGGAGATGGAGGGTTTAGATTCAAAAGGACATAATCCGATGCCTTAGAATTAAAGAGAATCAAAATGGAGGGTTGGGATTTTATTTAGAATATCCGTCCTTTCTTCTCTTAATCCAGCGGCTCAGGGTCTTACCTTACAAGTTGGATCAGAAGGCTAAGAATAAAAAGTGCTAAACCTGTCGTCTGCTTTTTTATCCAAGGGCTCTGGGTCCATCCTTACAAGTATGATAAATGGTGGAGATCGAGGTGTACAGGACTGCCATAACTGTTTTGGCATCTATCAGCTAGGTGGGCATTTCTGCAAATGAGGCGTTCAGCGAAGATTTGATTACGGATGCAACGCTTTAACTAACTCAGCTCTAATTATGAAGAGAGCTATTTGAAAGCTATTCAACCTCTCCGTGATTTCCGATCTCTATTCCTTCCCACCTCTCTATTATGACCTTCTTCTTTTCCGATCTCTTCATATCAAGCCCCCCATCGCTTCCCGATCTCTCCCATTCTAGATTTTTCCTTTTTATCTGACCTGCCTTAGTTAAAGCAATTAATTCTTCAATTACCGATGCATCCACTTCGGTTTTTGTATGCAATAAATGCTAAGGCCCTATATATATACACCAACGAGAAATCCCCTTCACATTTCACTCCTCCTCCTTCAGTTTCTCCATTTCTCCAATTCTAGTATCTTCGGTAATAATTTTGATTATGGTGACTGCTTTTGATCTTTTTTCGACTATTTTCTTCACCCTTCGCCTGAAAATTTATGATCCCGACGATCGGAGAACCATGAGGACAACATCTAATGACAGTGAGGGAATCGGACTAATTTACTGATTGAGATCAAAAGTGAAGAACGTGCCGATCTCAAATCGGTCTATCGATGTAATGGGTGGACCAATTTTGGGCAAGAGAACTGCTAATTTCAATCTTAATATCGGTGACCACCTCTTGAAGTTTATTTGGCCCCTCACCACATCGGGTATCCCGACTGTAGCTCGATTCTAGTCGATGACATCGACGATGACTCCACTCACTATCATGAGAGTCATAGTCACCCTATCTGAGCTGCACATCTATCCAATACTTGTGGCTGGCTTTCTGATCAAACACATCTTTTGATTCAGCCACAAGACTAGGCTTTGACATAGGCCATTATTATGTAAGATGTAATGCTGATCTTTAGAGATTGCCCAAATGATGTAATCCGATATTTAAAGATTTCCCCAATGATGTAATCTGATCTCTTGAGATCGCCCAGATGATGTAATCCGATCTTCTAGAAATGAAATGATATTTTATTTGAAGATTTTTATTTTATTATTGCATTAGTTACTTTTTCGATCTCTGATATGTATATTCGATCTGATCCCTAAATGAATCGCCATTAGCCGATCCATGATTTAGGAAGTTTGTCCGATCCGAAGACCTTGGCTAACCGATCTTATTTATTCAATTTTTTTATTCTGTTTCTAGAATTTTCTTGCGACGCGTCGAGAAAGCGGCTGGTTCCGCTAATCGATGCGTTGCTTGGGACTTCGTGAGTATTTAATATTCAGATGGGTATAAATAGGGGCGAGGTAAGTCAGTCAATTCCTTATGTCATTTTCAGAACCTCTCTTAGCAATCCCAGAGTTTTCTCTCGTTTTCTCAAATTTTTTGGCACCGATCACATTCTGGTAAGGGTTTTGATTCTCTTCTTGGTTAATTTCTTTTGTTTTCCCTGAAAATGAGCAGCGCCGAGGGTCAAAGAGCTGCTAACCCACCTTCCGTTCACATTTCATGGACATCGGACGAAGTTGAGGTAATTAGGCAAAGTGGACGATCTGAACCTTTTGCAACCTCTGTCCCAGCTCGTGGTCGGGTGGCTCAATCCAAACGGGCCTCTACTTTTGGGAAAGAAAATCTCCCCCTAGATGAATTGCCATCAGTCCTTAAAGAAACCAACCTGCAGTCCATTAGTCAAGAGTATAACCTCCGAACTGACTCTTTTGAGCATATATGATGCCATAGAGATCTCCGAGCCGATCATTTCTTTGAAGAAAATGACGTGATCATGGTGTATAAGGAGCAATTAAAGGCCGGACTTTGGTTTCCCTTGGACGATTTCATTAAGGCCATTCTGAAGCTTCATCATGTAAGCATAGCCCAAGTGCACCCTCATTCATGACGGATCCTAGTGGCTTTCAGAGGGTTATGCCGAGCCAAAAAGCTCGAGCCTACAGCAAAGGTTTTTGCTGAGTTGCATAGGCTTACTCGCTAGAAGGAAAACGAGTACTGGTTCTTCCAAGACAAGCCGCACTGTGGGCTTTTTACCGACCTCCCTTCTTCACTGAAGAACTGGAAGAATCGGTTCTTTATATTGAGGAGCAAGATTCCAAATGGCTTCAAGGGTTTTCCATGCAGTTGGCAGTACCTGATCCCCTCGGCTCCAAAAAAGATCACTTTGAATAGAGATGAGGAGGCCATGGTAAAAGAATTGAAGGAGTAGGCGGCCACCCATAAGTATTCTTGCCCATATGCCGTAACGGCCGAACTGAGGTGGTGGCTAATGCAGATGATCGCCAATGAGGATTATGAACTGCAGCTCTCTAACCTCAGACCTAGGATCAGTATAACCTAAATCTTTAGCCTCCTAACTTAGGTGATCTCACTAACTATTTTTCCGTGCAGGAATGGCTGGAGGCGAAGGCGCAAAGGAGAGCCGCAAGTGAAAAAGAGAGGTCTCCTGGAAGGTACGAGAAATGAAGATCGCCGCGGCACCCCAGACGTCAAGGCGAGATTCGGGAGAAGTGCCGGGCTCTTCGTCCTATCCTTCGGAACAACTGCTCCCAGAGGTGGAGATCGCTCCTTCCCCTCCTCGATAGGAAGAACCGCCACCTCCACCTATTTCCTCAAGTGCTGAGGGAGGATCTTCTCAACCTGCTGTAAGGACCCTTTCCCGTAGTGCCTAGGTCCTCATTCACTCTCTAGAGAAGAACTGATCAGTTCGGGGGAATCCGGGCTTTGCCAAAGTTCTGGGTGCCACCATATGCCTCCAGGATGACTGGAACAGGCTGACCCCGGATAGCCTTGATAATCTCTTGGCTCAGACGATGAGCTTGAGCGTAGAGAGCCTGGTGAACCAACACATAATCAGGGAAAAGGCTTATCTCCTGAGGCAAGAAATTCTGAAGGCGGTCCAGGGCGCTGCTTCCTCCCAAGCCCAACTTTCATCCGCCTAGGACTATATCACTAAGATTGAGGGTCGGATGAAATCCTATGAGAACAACATAGCCGAACTGGAGTGGGAACTAGAAGAAGCTTGGGCCCTTTGAACTGCCAATGTCACTCACCTTACAGAAGAGATCAGAGTGAAAGAAGAAGAGACTGTGATGAGAGAAGCTGGTGCCTATGTGAATGCACATGGCGATCTGTTGGCCGAGCTCGAAAGACGTTATCCTAGGGAAGACTTCTCCTGGATGGTGGATCTTGCTCCTAGAGATGAAGAGGAGAGCGAGGAGGAGCCCGAGAGAGAGGGAAGGGATGAGAGAATTGATAATATATCTGGGGAGCAGGCTGGGGGAGACCCTCCTGCCGAATGACTTGTAAATTTTTATTGTGAAATGAATTGAAGCCCTCTCTTCTGTTCAATTTCTTGATGAGATCGAAAAGCATCCCAATTGTATGAGTACTTGATTGTTTGAACGTATTAGAACATTAAACTTTAAAGCAACTATTAACCTAAGTATAAGAGATCGGAAAGACATCACTCGTAAGCATGAGATCGAACTAAGCCATGACCAAACACCGGGTCAAACTTTAGAATATTAGAATTGAAAAGACTCAATTTGAATTCTCGAGGTAGGGATCATCATTAGACCAAACAGAAATCTTAACTTTATTTTAAGGAATATCTGGGACATTCAAGTGAGAAGCCCGATCCTAACATTGACTAAATGAATTTCCACAATAGTTGTAAAGATAGATCGGAGGCAAGACTAGATGGTTCGTAGACTCGTCATTGATTCGAATCCATCTGATAAGAGATCGGAAAACGATTAACTAAGTGTGGGATCGGTTCATTCCATGGTCGAGCAATCGATGAGTTCAGAAAAGTCCTTTGTGATCGAAGGACGTCGGTTGAGAGTCGATTTTAAAGTCCCTTGACTTCGGTGATCGGCCAAAATATGATGTTGACATTATCTAATAGATAATCTTATCGAAAGTCTCTAAGCAAATAATATCGTTGCAATAAGGGCAAGTAAGAAATTTTGTGCTTCTTGTATTTTATTTCTTTTTCTCTATCTCAATTAAAAATAAATAAAAAAGCAAAAAGAAAGAAAAGATGAATAGCTTTGACTGAGGATTCATATGAAGGAAATATCGAAGAATATATATATATATATATATATATATATATATATATATATATATATATATATATATATATATATATATAACGTCTAGACTAGAACCAGAAAATATTCTCAGCATTTTTTTTTTTGGTAAATTAAAACTACTTTACCTTAATGATTTCTTAGAAGCAAGTATGTTTTTCATAATATATTTTCACTTATCATTTTGTAAAATTTATTAGTTTTTTTCCAGCATTAGGGAAGGAGATTATAATTACTAAAAAATTTGAATTATGAAACAACTCTTAAATAATTTCAGTTTTACTAGTTGATTAACTAATTAGTTTTTAATACTTATTGTTTAACCTGGAGATATTATATTGTTTATTTGACAGATTTAAATTTGAGTTTTCACGATTTAATTCCAGTTAAAAAGACAAACTTATTGTCTAAAAAAATTAAAAGAAAAATTATTTTTTATTAAAGGAAAGAAATCAGTTAATTATTATAATGCTATTAATTTTTTTTAAGGAGTCAAAATATCATAATTATTTCTAGTATATACTATGAAAGAGAAAATTGTTATGGAGTGAGATTAGAATTTTAATTTGACTTTTAAACGATGACTATTGTTATTATTTATTTTAAAATTTTAACTTATTCTCGATCATTTTTATATGCTATTTTTTTTTTTGGATTAATAATGAAAATGGATCACTATTGAAATTGAATTTTTATTTTTGTATAATTCACATTTACATACACTCTATAATTAAGTGAGATCACTGTTAAATTTTTATTTTTATATGTTAAATTATTTGTATAAAAATAAGTATGATTAGACACATTAATGCATATAAAATTGAATGAAAAATATAAAAGAAGACGTCAATGATCTAATAATTACGTTATCTAAATTAGTTGTAGCAGGCAATATTAATCAATGATGGTTAAAAATGAACAATATAATCGAAATGGATTTACTGTGATTAATAAGTTTTAATTTAATAGTATCAAAGTTATTTTTAATACCATAATATCTCGAATTTTAATTTTAATTGAAATTAATTTTATAAAAGAAAAAATAAATTTATGGTATATCTACACATTAGAATGATTAGATGAAACATTCAAGATTGTGGCCTTCCCCTCTGCACGGCCCTTTCCATTCCAAAATCATAAACAAATCAGTCAGCAACCAGATATAAATAATTACAAAAGAAAAATATATTGACAATTATATATATATATATATATATATATATATATATATATATATATATATATATGTTTTAAAAGCAGTTGATGATAAATATAACTTAATCAGAGGCTTGATGAAGGAAGTAGAGAATGCCCAACAAAATGACTGGGAAGAAAAGCAGCAAAATAGTGGGGGGTGGCTGCAAAGGACCCGTCTCTAGAGGAGCCAAGAAGAGAATACAAGCAATAATCAGCAAAACCACCGTCGATCCAATGCCCCATCCACAGTGTTGTTCTTCCATGGTTTCTCTGTCGATTCTCTGAACCACCAAGACTCGATCTTCTGTTAGTTATTTTGAATGGGCATAGAGGTGATCTGTGTATAAATAGAGTTGCATGGCGGCTCTTGGAGAGAAGTTACGACGGTTGGCAAAGTATTTGAAGTGAATTATGGGATGTATTTCATTATCAATTTCCTTTTTCTTTTATTTTTCCCTTATTATATATTCATTTTTTTTCCTCTAATGACAAGAAACCTTTAACACACACATATATCGAGAGAGACATTGAATCAAAGTTATTAAAATGTTTTATTTCTAATTTTTATCAAAATTTATTAATTTAGACATTTTTATATAAAATTGAAAAATCAATGTTAATATTAGTCAATTAATTTATATTGATGAAACTAAAGAATTTTTTTTGAAAATATTTTAAATTAAACATATATACGTAAAATTTTCATTATAATTAATTAATTATGTAGTAATAAATTATATGTTGTGAAGAAGTTAGGTATATAAAATACAAAGAGTTAAAAACTATAAGCAAATTTTTAAGTTTAAAAAATTATATATGCCATTCATTTAATAAAATAAATTAATGTTATTAATTAAAATGAAACTAGAGATATCTTTAAATTTATTATTTTTATAACTTGCATTTGTACATTATTTGTATATATATATATATATATATATTAGTGATTTAAAATTTTTTTATATGTAATTTATTGTTAATAAATTTTTTTATGTATAATATAATATTATTATAATATATTAATTCTCAATAATAAATTAAATTTAACCTTTTATTTTCATAATATTAAATTATTATGACTGCATTTTACGCCTAATTAAAATTACTTTAGAAACAATTTAAGAAATAAAATTAATAAGATACATTATTTTAATCAATTAAAATATTATAAATAAGATATAAGAATTTAAATATTTGGATTTTATAAAATAAATTTATAGTTTAATAAAATTGTTATCAAATGAGTTTATTTTTTAAATTTTTTAATAAAATTTATTATAAAAATCTTAATGTAATAAAAATCTTAAAACTAATAATTTTTCAATCTTTAATAGTAAATTAAATTTAGTTATTTATTGTCATAATAAAAAAATTCATATCTTTTTCATTCATCCCATTATTTCTCTTTTTCATTTAAAATTTGTTCTTGAATAATAATATTTTTATTTTTAATATTTTAATATATCAAGTAATCAATATATTGATGAAATTTGGAATGGTGTAAAATATTTGTATAGTAAATTAGTTGTGGGTGTTGCAATATCAAACCAAATTTATGTAAATTTTTTTGAATAAAAAATATTAGGAAAGAACAAAATAAAAATATTATTAAAATTATAGATCATATGTACATCACTAAATAATACAACAGTTTTTAATAGATAAAAATGGTTATATTAATATCACAAAAATATTATTTTTTAAGTTTGGATTTTTTTTAAGCATTTAGCCTAAAATAATTATAAATTGATGTAATACCTGATTTTTTTAAATAGAATTTTTTCTTATAAGTATTGATAGCATTTTAACATTGTATAATAGATTTAAATAAGTTATTACAAGGTAAGATTATTTGTTAATAAGTTCATTTAATTTATAGTTAATAAATTATATTACATGATATTAAGTTATTCTTAATCTTATTTTTAGCTGAGAAATAAATAATTTATATATTTGATTGCTTTAATATTATTTAATTATCTTTATATATTTTATAAAATTATTTTTAAGTCTTAAATTTAATCTTTGGAATATTGAATTTTGTTATAATTTTATGTTTTGACATTTTTAAATTTAGTATAATTACTACTATTGTTATTACTAATATTATTATGTTTAATTAATTTATTAAATAAGAGTTTATTATAAATGCTAGAAGTATTGAAATACTATCTTGATTAGGGATTTGATAAAAGTGTTTTAAAAAAATATTATGTATTTAAAAGTTAAAAGAATTATTTTTATATATTATAATTATATATATATATATATATAAAATAAAAAAATTTGAAAGATGATATGAAAATTGCTTCTTAAGCAGTGTGAATTCAGTGGACATAAAAAATATTGAAATCAAAACGTGTGGACTTTCCCTCCCCTCCCACCGCCTTTTCTCTCCCTTGTTTCTCTTTCTTCCTTTTCATCATAATTTTCAGCCAGCCACCATGACCCACTGATTGTCGACGCTCCAGCACCTTTAGGGAAACTCTGGCAACCCTTTAGCTATAAGAAGCAATGGCAGCAAGTGGAGGTTTCGCGAAGAGAGAGAAAAGAGAGAGAAATTGGGTTTCAAATTTTGAATATTCATATCTGGTGATCTTGATGTCCGATTGAAGTGATTCTAGTTGCTATGGACTCCTGGTGAAGAGTACTTTCAGATGGGACCAACCATGCCGGATTTGGTGGTTATTTACGGCACCGGCAATGAGAGAGAAAAAAATGGGTTTTTGTCACTTTTTGACGAGATTCTGATCAATCTGACCGTTGGATTGGCGATACAAAATCATCGTTGAACCCAGAACGATGAAACCTTCGAGATGAGACCAACCTCACTCTGATTAGACATTGTTTGGAAAAGGCAATCATCGGATGGCCCAAATCACTTTGTGAGATTTTTGAGCTTTTTCGATGTTCATAAATTAAATATAATTATATGATAATTATTAATATTTTATGTGCCTATTTTAAGTGCAATCGGATAGGTAATGGCTCATCAACACTCTAGAACGAGTTTTCAGCACAGTCCAAACACCCGGTGGATTGTCTCAGAATGTAGTCGTGTTTACACTCTTTTCTAGCATTTTCAAATATTCTGGACATGCTTTAAATATCAGAATTTGCAAAGATAGTCCCTAACTCAAGTTATATGATTTTTACCTAGGATTAAGCTAGCTAATCAATTTGTAAAATATTTTTAGTTTAGTAAAATTGAGTAAAGTGACTTTAATTAATATACGGACGATGTAGAAAACCTCCATAAATATTTTTATAATTTTTGAAGTGCTAAAATAATTATTTGTACTGTGAAGGAGTTAGGGACTCAAGCTAAAATTTGAAAGATTGGACCTAGATTAGATTTCTTGTAGACTCCAGATGGGCATTATAATTATTGTTGTGGGCCTGAGGCCCTGTGTTGTTACTTTTGATTGAGTTTTCTTGCAAGGGTTTAGGTCCAGTTATAGGGGAAACTCTATCAAATTTTTGGCAAAACCTTAAGATTTATTTTTAATTTTATAGTTTGAATTAATTAGTTACTTTTGTCAGTTTTTTGATAGAGATTAGTGTGTATGTTTAGGTGATCGGTGCCAGCCGTCTTCTTCTTCTAGCAAGATCTACTGCTATCAAGTTGATTAGTCTGTGAGTTAGATATTAGTTATTTTTATAATTTCAATATTATTTATATTTTTGGCATGCTTATGCATTTTATAAATATATTTACATACTTAGTTAAGTAAATTAAGAGCATTCTTATTGTTGCATATTTATTTGTTGATAATTATTTGTGTTTGTCACCTTGAGAATAATTTGGAGTTTTATGTGTATTGTATATGGCATATGATGGTTATAGATTGGAAGGGTAGTCACAGCTTAAGCTAGTCTCACTGGAACCTGATCCTTATAGATATGGAAAGTCACAGTGAGGCATGCCTTTGAGTTTTTCTCGTTGGCCCCCGCATTTAGATTTATGCAAAAGTCTAGCTTGATTTGAGCTTTCTGGCTGGATTTGGATTGAGAGAGCTGTATAACATATTAGCTCCCATATTTATGCATTAATGTGATACACTGAGTGCATATATCCTAATTATCTTCTTGTGTAAATATTGGGTGCATTGTCTATTATATGTGATGGATGTGCATTTCATTGTAGGATTGTACTAGTTTTAGGTAGTTATAGAAATTAAATCTATAATCAATGAGTCAAACACTCATTCCTATTCAATATTTTTTCCAGGTTGCAAGAGGAGTAAGTTTATTTTGGAGTCTGATTTATATTTTTCTTTACAGGTCGAGGTGCTTCTTAGTTAGTAGTTTTTATTTTGTTTATTTATTTATTTATTCAATTATTAAAACTTTGCTGTGACACAAATGTATATATTTACTGTATTAGTAATGAAAAATTAAATAGTTTATACATGTTGGTATCAGGGTTGAGCTAAGCTCTCCTAATTGTGGATTTTGATAGTGATTGCATTAAGCTGGCCCAAACTAATATATAATATTTTATTTTATTTTATTCTATATTTTGGTCTTTGAATTTGGGCCTGGTTATGGGTTTGGGAATAGTGAGGCTTACTACAGGCCTTGGGGGCTTTATGCTAGCCCAGGTCTTAGTGCCTATCTGAACCATAGAATCAGGTCATGACAAATTTAGGATCAGAACTCAGGCTCTAGATTCATGGAAAAGTGTGTATCTCCAGTTGTCACAGGCAGAGTATAGGATCCTGTTTTGTCTTCTTATGTAATTCTTTATTTCTTGATTTTACATTTTTCCTTGGATAGTGGAAGAGTACTTCAATTTAGTGTTTTGATTTTCGTGTGGTACATGATGATGTGAGTTGAGCTAGTAGACATGTTGAGGTCTGCCTTAGGGATACGTACTCTAAGAAATGCTGTGTGTCTGTTAGAATGGGGCTGAGCAATGTGCCTATCTAGTGTAAGGCATAAGTACATAAACGTGAGTTATGGTAGTATAGCTATCCTAGATGGGGGTGAGGTTAGCACTGCTGGCAGTCGTTAATGGATAGCTTAGTCAGAGTAAATTTATGGTATCAGTGGGTTAAAAAGAGATAAGAGGTTAGAAAACCTAGGCTGTTGGATGTACTATAGTAACATATGCAATGCTCTCATTATTTGTACTGTAAGCTATAAATTATAGTACCAACATGGGATTATTGCATAGAACTACATGTATTCCTAATGTATTCTACATAGATGTTTACAGCTAGCTTTGGTTTGGTATGGATATACCAAAATAGAGTTTTATTTCTGCAAAAGAATTTGGAACTCCTAGTTAGGGGTTTATTAAGCTAGAATATCGAAGGTCACAGTTGGGTGGTGATTAGAGTTAATAACTCGGTTACTCTTACATGAATTAGAGTTATATAATGAGTTGTCATAGGATTAGAGGTTTAACATGGTTGCAGTTTAAGAATGGCACTTGTTAAGTGAGATCATTTGGTCTTCGGTATGGGATTTTGGACAGTTTTGGCATTAGGATAGATGTTTTGCCTAAATTTTAGTGAGAATAGTATCTCCTTTAGATGGCAGTGGGTTGCAGAGTATGATTTTACTCCCTAAAGGAGACTAGAGGCTGTGCATGATAGTATAGAAAAGTTTGCAGTATGATGAGAGAGCATATTGCCTTACATAGTTATTGGAATATGGTATGCAGTACCTCTCTCACCATCAGTTATGTCACAGAGTATGGCCTTATCCTTTCAAGAGAGACAAAAGGTTACTACTAGTAGTAGTGACCTGTGAAATAACATCCCAAATGGGACTATAGTGTGTGATAAAAGTTATTAGCTCAGGTATCCTAGAGGAGGTGTAAGTTTCACTATGGAATTATAAATGATTAGATCATGGCAGATATAAAGCCATTGAATGACTAGTTTAGGTATCGAATACCTTAAGTTTTGACTAATTGAGTGAAAATGGAAAAATAGAATCCTTGCAAATCCGCTTCTCAAGATAGTAGAGGGTAGTATGTAGTCTAAAGGATAGGAACAGAGATCACACAATGAATGCATGGCTGTTATTCCTTGAGTTCCTTCTAAACTTCTTATTGCTTAAGACAACAGTGTACTTTAAATAGAGGAAAGGATATGGATAGTAAGTTAGTAGAGATAAACTGAAAAGTAAGGATAGAGAGCTTAGAACATGACCACATTAGTGAGGACATTTGTCAAAGTATAAAACCCAGAAGTGCAGAACTCAGAGCAAGTCATAGTTAGTGCAGTGTTAGGAGCCAGAACATAGAGCTCAAAGTTATTGGATCTAGATTATACTTTATCTATTTTCTATCCCCAAGGTAGAATAAGGGGTAATCAAACAAGAACCCTTTAGATTGTTGATAGTATGAGAAAAGTTAGATAAGGTATGCAACAAAAGTAGGTAATATGCATGATGAGAGAAAAGAATGAGGGATAAGGGAACAAAGACTTGATGTTAGAATTCAGAATGGTGAGACCTAGAGTATGTAATCGGGGATTAGATAGGCATTTTCAGTGTGACTAATAGGATAACTTTATAAGGAAGCATGAGTGATAGTATGATAATATGTAATAAAACACTAGTAGAGGACAAGACAGGACATATAGGTATAGATGTTACTCACAAGTTATTAAAAAGTATAAATATCAGAGGAGTGATTATTGGTAAGACTAGAGTTAGTTCTGAAAGAATCTGTCAGTGCTTTATCTTCCAGAATATAGCAGAGTATAAATGGCACAAGTCAAATGATGATAATATGGGAGACAAATAGAGTATAAGTAGAGAAAGTAAATTACAAATATGATATGTCAAGTAGGACAACAATACAATAAAGGTAAGTGCAGCTAACATCTTATAAAAAAGCACAATCATTGCAAAAAAATGATAAAATTTAAAGAGGAGTATCAAGAGATATGGGTAAATTTAAGGTTGACATTTGGAAAGCTGTGAGCAGTAGATATGGCTATATTAAGGAGAATAAACTCATAAAGTATCTAGTTAGGGATTGTGACAGAACACACATTTACCACTATCCTGTTAGTTCATAAGTTCAAGGGGTCCTATCCAACCATGGTAAGCAATTTCCTACAAAGGGTAATAGGGGAGGATGATGTTCTAATCGTTAAGATGGGAAAAGAGGTATAAAAAGAATCTTCCATGGTGAATTGCATGTGTTGCAAAGCATGAGTAGTGGATCAACACTGTACTTATGTGTATATCATGAAAGATGTGCTGGTAGAAGCCAATAATAGAGTTAGAATTCCATAAGTAATAGAGGTAGCAATCTAATTAGGATTAAAAAAATAATAATAAATATGTAAAATAAGACCTAGGGAACAAAGAAAGCTCAAGGAAAAAAAAAAGTAAAACAAGTAGGTTATAAGTAGAAATGAGCATGCCAGGGACACATTACAAGATGTAGGCCTGTGCAATTTTTGGTGTGAACTGAAAATCCGAACTGAAACGAACCATTTCAGTTCAATTGGTTCATTTTTTTAGTTCTATCGGTTCAGTTCGGTTTGAAATTTTTAATATGTTCGATTTTTAATTCGGTTCAATTTTTTTGTAGATTAAAACTGACAAAACCGATTAAACCGAATAGTAAAATGGCCCAAATAATTTTTCAGCCTAAGATGCATAAGTCTCAAGGCCTAAGATGCATAAGCCCAGCCCAAGATGCATAAGTCCAACTCAAAGAATAAAAATTCTAATATTTTTTGTTTAATGCAATGGAACTGAATCAAACCGAAACCGTTATTTTTCAGTTTGATTCGATTCGGTTATCCTTAAGTGATCAATTCGTTCGGTTTACATTTTTAAGCGATTCGATTTTCTAGTTTTTGGAATTTGATTCAGTATGAAATCGAACCGACCGAATGCTCTCCCCTAACAGGATGTTTAGAGTGAGTTATAGTGATATAGCAAGAAGTGTAAGTCACATCAGGAAGTAGTAGAGGTATAGAGGGTGTCAAATAATACAAGAAAAAAAACTCAATGAGTGATCAAAGATAAGAGCTTTGTTATATAGGAGTAATGATAGCTAGAATGCTACAACAAAGTTAGAAAGAAGTGGAATATTTTCTATGGTCTATGTTAGGCTCAAGGCACGAGTACGTGAACTTGTCCAATCACTTTCTTTTGTTTTCCCTATTTGTCCAAAATTCGATGATGAATTTTCTTAAGAGAGAAAGATTATAATGCCCTAATTTTTTTAAATAGGATTTTTTTTATAAATATTGATAGTATTTTAATATTGTATAATTGATTTAAATAATTTATTAAAAAGTAAGATGATTTATTAATAAGTTTATTTAGTTTATAATTAATAAATTATATTATATGATATGAAGTTCTTCTTAATCTTACTTTTGGCTATGAAATAAATAATTTATGAATTTGATTGCTTTAATATTATTTAATCATCTTAAAATATTTTATAAGATTATTTTTAAGTCTTAAATTTAATCTTTGGAATATTGAATTTGATTATAAATTTATGTTTTGGCATTTTTAAATTTAGCATAATTTCTACTATTGTCATTACTAATATTATTATGTTTAATTAATTTATTAAATAAAAGTTTATTATAAATTCTAATAGTATTTTAACACTATCTTGATTAGGGATTTGATAAAAGTGTTAAAAAAATAAAAATATTATGTATTTAAAAGTTAAAAGAATTATATATATATATATATATATATATATATAATAACAAAAAAAAAATTGAAATCAAAACATGCAGACTTCTCCTCTCTCCCCCCCCCCTCCCCCCCTCCCTTCCCCCCCACCACCTTTTCTCTGTCCCCGTTCCTTTTTCTTCCTTTTCACTATAATTTTCCGCTGGCCATCTATAACCCATTGACTGATGACACTCCAGCACCTATAGAGGAACTCTAGTAGCGAGAAGTAATGGCAACAAGTGGAGGTTGCATGAGGAGAGAGAAAATGGGATCCAAAATTTGAATACTCATATCCAGTGATCCCAATGTCCGATTGGAGTGATTCTAGTTGCTATGGACTCCTAGTGAAGAGTACTTATAGATGGGACCAACCATGCCAGATTTGCTGGCTGTTGCTAGGGCCGGCAAGGAGGTAGAAAAGATAGGTTTTTGCCACTTTTCGATGAGATTCTGACCATTGGATCGGCAATCCAAAACCATTGTTGAACTCAGAATGATGGAACCTTTGAGATGAATTACCCTGATTCGATTGGACATGTGACATCCTCACTTTAGATAATCAGTACATTCTACTATTCCGGTGATCAATGTCTTTCCGGACAGTAAGAATGTCTAGAAATATATTTAAATTAGAGTAAGGAGTCATAAATAACTCAAATAATGATAAGAAAAATTAAGAAAAATTTAGAAAATGAAATGCAAAGAAGTTAAATGAGCCATACCTACAGCGATGGGTGACCTAACAGGAAGCGACTATAAAGACAGTTGCCGACCCTAGACCCATAGGGGAAACCCTGTGAAATAATTTTTGAAACTCTAGTGAAGAGTTATTGAGCCTTAGATTACAATAAAATGCTAAGAAAATGCTAAGAAAATTTTGTAAATGGGTATAGAGAATTTTAACTAGGTAAGCAAAACAAATGGCATTTTGGTCATTTCACTTGAAGAATTGACTTTTGACCAAAATGTCAATTAAATTAAGTGAAATTAATGTGTTGAAATATGAAGAAATTTTAATGAAAATTTAAGTAGAAATAAATAAAGAAATGAAATGAAATGAAAAATGAAATAAATTATGACATATGCATGACATAAGCTTGACCTAATAAAAGCTAACATCAAATAGAAATTTGACAACTTATTTTCATTATCTTAAATTGAAATCTATTCTCTTCTTCTCCAGCAAAAAGCTGCAGTCCCAACTCTTCATCGCCGTTTTCTCTTAATTTTCTTCCTTTACACCATAGATCCACCATTCCAAGATTCCAAACCATCACCCTCTCTTCACCAAAATTGTTGGAAACCTTGAGAGAAGTCCATAACCAGCCTTAAAGTGAAGAAAAACATACTAAATTTCAAGTGAGAAATCTAGCTAGAAGTAGTGTTTGATTGAAGAAAAGGATGTTTGAAGGGTGATTGAAGCTAGCACACAAGGTTAGTGCTATGATTCCCTCTTACTTTGGAAATTATGAAATTTTCTGTTAGGGTTTAGTATATTTGGGGATTTTCTTATTTATGCCCTAATTATTGTGATTAATTATGTATTATGAACTTTAGATGAATGATTGGTGAGGATATGTTGATCAATTAATGGAAGTATGGACTGATTTTGGAGGTGTGTGTGAAATTCGGATTCTGGACAGCTTGAGTCCAGTGAACTTAATTACCTATAACTTGAGTTATACAACTCCAAATGAAGTGAAATTTATACCAAATTAAAGATAAGACATAAATCTACAATTCTTGTGTTTTGACCCAAACCAAAATCCCAAAGTAACTTGGTTGAAAATTTTGAGGAAGTCGGAAGTGTTGAAACTGGAATTCCTTAGTACTCCAGTAAATTGCCTTGTGACGACAATGTAGAAAATAAGGTATAACTTTCTCTATAGAACTCCAAATGAGATGATTCAAAATGATTTGGAATGCTAAGACATAGACCTACAAATTTGATTTAGAGACCTTACACAAATTATGGGTATAAGACCCTAAAATGTAATATACAAAATTTACTTGAATACATGAAAACCCTAAAAGCGCAGGGTGCATGAGTCTAGTACGGTTAGGTAGTCATAAGTAGAGTTATGTAGCTTCAATTGGTGTAAGGCTAGTTAGAGGTGAAACTTAGCACATAATGCCACATTTTTCATGCAGAGACCCTGCCCAGAAACTAAACCTAAAATGACCTAAAGTTGGCTTGAATCTGGGTAACCGAAATCTGGACTTAGAAAAATGACCATATAAACAGTAAATGTTCAATTGGCCATAACTCACTCTAGGAAAGTCAGAATGACCTAATTTTTGAACCATTGAAAAGCTTAAAGATAGAAGAATATTTCCTATGGCGAACTTAAAGCCCAATTGTAACGATCGGGCTCCAACCACTAGAGGAATTATCCGCTTTAGCTATAAGCCTCACGGTTTTGTCCCATAGGTGGAATGGAGAACTTCCCAGGAGGTCACCCATCCTAGGATTTCTCTCAAGCGAGCACGCTTAACCCTGGAGTTCTTCCAACTCTCCAGGCCATTCCACCAAAAGGCGCCTCTAGTGATTACTTCCCCCTATTTTATATATCATTACTTTTTGAACTCAAGACCATCTCCGTACTTTGCCGATGTAGGAATTGCCTAAGGGACCTTTCTCCCCCCCTTTTGGGACTCAGCGTCCTCACTGAGGTTTGCCCCACCATCGCCCAAGAGGACAAGTGAGCGGCTCTGATACCAATTGTAACGATCAGGCTCCAACCACTAGAGGAATTATCCGCTTTGGCCATAAGCCTCACGGTTTTGTCCCATAGGTGGAATGGAGAACTTCCCAGGAGGTCACCCATCCTAGGATTTCTCTCAAGCAAGCACGCTTAACCCTGGAGTTCTTTCAACTCTCCACGCCATTTCACCAAAAGGCGCCTTTAGTGATTACTTCCCTCCATTTTATATATCATTACTTTTTGAACTCAAGACCATCTCCGTGCTTTGCCGATGTGGGATTTGCCTAAGGGACCTTTCTAAAACAATGTCACACCTTATCCCTGGTAAGGCATGACATGTTCCCGTAGCATACCTAATGAATTACCGAACTACACCTACCGATAACCCATTAGTTATGCTACAAGGGATTTTAAAACAAATCATAGCTTTTTGTCTTATCAATTCTGTTGCGGAAAATTGCATGAGAATAGTTAAAATTCCATGTAAACATTCATTGGAAATAGTAATAGAATAAATATTGCAAAAGTTACATTTTCATAAGTCGCAAAGTGAAATACAAAATAGTTACAAACTCAAAATGTGATAGCAATGCAGTGCTTTTAAATACAAACTGCTCAATATCCGTACATCCATACATATAGGTACAAAATACATCCAAAGGAATCACAAGGGTATACCTAACGTAAATACCCACAAATAATACCAAAATGCTGCTTTCAAGTTTCTCACTCGGCAGCCTTCTCCTTTCCCTTACCTGCGACAGCATAAAGAAGCTATCGCTGAGTATATCACTCAGTGGTGCACAACTAATAACTTTAAAACTTAAGGTAAAACACAATTTGTTAAAGCATAATAAATCACATTTTTCTTAAGCATGAAAACTTCACAAGAGTTCTAAGTTCATAAGAGCCATTTATTTGAATAACATTGCAAATGAGAAATCATACTTCATAAATCACAATTCACAAAGCATTAGTGTTGCCAACATCAACACACAGTTCAGGCCATGACACAAAATTTCACGATCAGTGCTGTGTTGTACACCATGACACAGCAATCTCAACCTCACTAACCGTTATTAATGAGGGAATGGCTAGCTAGCTAATGAGTACTCATATAGTTTTACCCCACTAACCGTTATTAATGGGAGACATAATCAATATCAATTACCAACCCCAAGTAGCTGTTACTACTAGGGAGTTTCGAAAGGGACTGTCATGCTAACTGTGGTTTCAAAACAATTTCCAAAAAATTTTCCATTCAACAATCACATTTATAAACCAATAAACACATTTAAATTCATCATAATATCCAAATAAAGGTAGCAACACCTAAATTTCTTAAATGCAAGAGAAAAACCATATTTCAGTCAAAGTAAACTTGTTCAAAGCAAACTCATTCAATTTAACACATTCCAAGCAATTTACAAATTTAAAAATGAAGAAAAATGTTAATTGTGCACAAACATTCAATGCTCTCCTTTATTGTTACCTACTTCTCCTTGTCCGTTCCAACTTCTTTTTCTACTGAAAATACACAAATAGAATACCTCAATACCAATCTCAATTGCTGCCAAGAACTCATTATATGCATGTCTAATGCATCCCAAGTTAGCTTTGAAAATTTTAGAATAATTTGGTTTTGGGACAGCTTGGTGCCCTAATCTTTGAACCCAATTTTTACCTAGTTTCGATCATAATTTGGTGAGGTGTTCTCCAGAAAAATTGTTCATTTAGGTCTTAACTTTATTTTCCTTTTTGAATAGCCTAATTCGGAGTTGTGTAGCTCAAGTTATGCCCAAAACACTATTACTATTCACGTCACTGTTCATGCTACAGATTTTGTTCTGGCAGATTTATCGATCCAACTTCGTTCCAATTTTATCGGATGTCCCCGAACCCACTAGTGATATTGTCTGCTCTGGGCTGAAGCCCTCACGGTTTTAAAATGCGTCACTAGGAGTTATGAAACACCAACTTATAAACCCAACATCTCTCCCGTGTTTTGCCGATGTGGGATTTGCCTAGGGTGTTACAATCCACCCCCCTTATGGGACTCAGTGTCCTCGCTGAGGTTTACCCCACCATCGCTCAAGGTTGCATGCAGAGCGGCTCTGATACCACAAATGTAATGGCCCGGCCCACTAGTGATATTGTCCACTCTGGGCTGAAGCCCTCACGGTTTTAAAACGCATCACTAGGAGTTACGAACCACCAACTTATAAACCCAACATCTCTCCCCTGTTTTGCCGATGTAGGATTTGCCTATGGTGTTACACCACTTCTGACCATAACCTATTCAAATTGCTAACCAAAATTAGCTTATCAAAACTGCCAGAACCAAAATTGCCCAGAAATTCTAGACATGAACCAATCTGGCCAGTTATGGTAAAAATGCCATAACTTGAGCTATAAAAATCTAAATGGAGTTATTCAAAAAGGAAATTAATGTAGAGACATTAAGGAACAACTTTGATGAAGAAAAGTTAGCCAAAATCTCACTGTAGATTGGTCCAATTGAATAGTAAACTTAGGAGAAAAAATCCAAAATTTTAGAAATACTTCTAGGAAGCTTTGAATTGTAATTGGCAACTAATGCCAATAAATTTAGAACCCAAAATGTGGTAGGATAATGTTTTTAGAATTTGTATTCCTATTATTTATGAAATAGTCAATATTTGTATGAATAGTAATGTGAATTATAACTCCAATGACAAAGAAAATAGTATAATAAATTAGAGAAGATATTATGATTGTTAATATACAATGTGATTAGTGAATTGTAGTTCTTGAACTTGAATGACCCTAAGACATAGGGGAACGACCCATATGAAAGACCTTAGGCAAAAATATGACTACAACATGTCCAACCATTTGGACAAAGTTGGGATTCCAGAATCTGCCTGGTTTTGAAATCAGAAAGAGACAATGAACCAGTTTTGGTTATTTAACCATAACTTGAGTTCTAAAATTTCAAATGACACAATTCAAAATGATATGAGAAACTAAGATGAAGGCTTAGAACCTTATTTTAGGGACCTAGAACCAATTCTAAGCCTAAGTGCTTGGAATTATATAATAAAAAAGATAGAAATTTTCTGAAATTAGTAGACTTATAGAGTTCAACACCCTAGACAGTCATTAATTAATTGATTAAAACTAGAAAGTGAATGACTAAAAAGGAAAATTAAAGTTAATACATAAAGAAGTCTGTATCTCAACTACAATGCTAGGGGAAATTGATATTTTAGTTTTTGAACTCATAATACATTAGCAATACAACTTGGAATATAAAATGTGATTAACATAAATGGATAGTTAAATGTATAAATGAGGTGAAACTATCGTTAGGACTTATGTCTCTTTTGCAAATAGAAAAATAATACCTTGCATAATAAATGACTCATGAGAGAAAGGAAGAATATTTTGAGTACAATGGTACATGAAAACCATTGATGTGATTTGTGATGAATATGAATGTATAAATTATGTAGAAATGTGATTTGAAAATTATGCTTCCACCATAACTACAACTAAAACACTATAAAATATAAATGGAACATATAATGAAATAATGAAACATATGAATATTTAATAGTATTAATATGCCTATGTGTTGCCTAGACACGTGTGTCAGATTAGATAGATTGGCATGCTAATAGGGGATTATTTGATCAGTACTGCGTAAGGCTTTATGCCTGTATTCATGACTTTATGCCCACATTTATGGCTTGTATGCCCGATTATTTGTTATCATGGCTTTTAACCATATTAATTGCATATGTGATTGACGTTTTCCACTTTCACGTCCCATGGTATGACTGCCGGAGGCACTGTGGTGCCCGGTGCTAGCTATATTGATTGCATACGTGATTGAAATTTTACGTCCCATGGTATGACGGCCCAAGACACCACGATGTCCAGTGCCAAGGACCCACTTATCCAGTTTAGTCAACCTGTCATAGGTTACTTAGACAGTGAAATAAGCCAAGAATATTAGGAATTACTAATATTAGATATTAAATAAATGAGTAAGAGATACTTGAAATAAAGTAGATTAGCTATAAAATTTTATTTATTATGAAATGATCTAAAGCATAAGAAAATGTGAAATAAAGTGATGAAAAGATTAGTAAAATGAATTTAACTTAAATAAATATTACAAATGCATCTCCTATAATACTATGAATATAAGTTTTAATATTATAATTAATTTTGTATAATATATATTATTACTATGAAATTAAGAGATAAGCGCTTCCAAAGAATGTCAAGACTGACAAAACATATTTAGTATTAAGATTCTATAAGAAATCAAAATAATTTTTTATTAAAAGAATTAGGCTTTATTTTTATCTTTATTTGTATATTATTTTCTTGTTGTATTATTACACCACTAAGCAGAAATACTTAGCACGATGGATTGTTTTCTCGCGTAGGTACTAAAGACAAAGCCCAGTGGACATTAGACTAGGATTTTAGAGTTTGGATTTGTAAAGTGTTCAAGGTTATCACCTCCTCAGCAATGCATGTAGATAAGGCCTATATAGGTCATATTATGTATTTTGTATGTTATAAATATTTTGTATGTTGTAATATAAACTAGAAATTTGTACTTAATATGTATGTGATGTAAATTAATAAATTATCTCTTTCATATGTAATTAATTTGTATATCATGTAAATTATGAATTTATACAATTAGTGTGTAAATCGTGTAAATAAATGAAATTTGAGAATTTTTATACATGAATTAAGAATGAATGGAAATGTATGGAAATGAATATGAGAATTGAAATACATATATGATACTTGAAATGATGAGATGGTTATGATGAAGGTATGAATGAAATTATTGTATGAAAGTATATTATTGAAATTTTTTTAAATAGGTGAATAGTAAAACACACTAACTGGTAATAAATTAGAGAAAACTAATTTAGTTTCTCCTTTAGAAATATAATTTATTTTTAAAATATAATGAGACCAAATTATTAAAGCAATAAAGTAAGATAAGATAGGGTGCTCCAGCACCGAATGTAGCACGCCTTACTCGGCTACACTGTAGATCGAGTAGGGGGTGTCATAGGACACCTTTTGAAAAAGGCGATCATCGAACGGTACATATCGCTTGATGAGATTTTTGAACTTTTTTTATGCTCATAAATTAAATATAGTTATATAACAATTAGTAATAATTTATGAACTTATTTTAGGTGCAATCGGATCAATAATAACTTACTGGCACTCTGAATTGAGTTTTCAGCCCGGTCCGAATGTCCGACTGGTTGTCTCAGAAGGTAGTCATGTTTACAATCATTTCTAGCATTTTTAGACATTCTAAATGCATTCCAGGTAGCAAAATTTGCAAAGGTAGTCCCCAACTCAATTTATGTGATTTTTACCTAGGATTACGCTAGCAAATTAATCTGTAAAATATTTTTGACTTAGTAAAATTAAGTAAAGTAACTTTAATTAATACACGGATGATATAGAGGACCTCTAAGAATACTTTTATAATTTTTGAAGTGCTAAAAATAATTATTTGGATTGTAGAGAAGTTAGAAACCCGAGCTAGAGTGTGAAAGATTGGATATAGATTAGATTTCTTATAGGCCCCGGATGAGCATTATAATTATTGTTGTAGGCTTGAGGCCTTGTATTATTACTTTTAGTTGAGTTTTCTTGCAGAGGGTTAGGTTCAGTTATAAGGAAGACTTTGTCGAAATTTTGGCAAAACCTTAAGATTTATTTTTAATTCTATAGTTTGAATTAATTAGTTAATTTTGTCAGTATTTTGATAGAGGTTAATGTGTATGTTTAGGTGATCGATGTGGACTGTCTTCTCCTTCCAGCCGAACCAACTGCAGTCAAGTCGATCAGTCTGTGAGTTAGATATTGGTTATTTTTGTAATTTCAATATTATTAATATTTTTTGCATGCTCATGTATTTTATAAATATATTTACATACTTAGTTAAATAAATTAAGAGCATTCTTATTGTTGCATATTTATTGGTTGATAATTATTTGTGTTTGTTATCCTGAGAATAATTTGGAGCTTTGTGTGTGTTGTACATATCATATGATGTTCAAGGATTGGACGAGTAGTCACGGCTTGAGATAGTCTCACTGGAACCTGATCCTTATGAATGGAAAGTCGGGGTAAGGCATGGCTTTGAGTTGATCTCGCTGGCCCCCGTATTTAGATTTAAGTAAAAATCTGGCTTGAGTTGAGCTTGCTAGTAGGATTTGGATTGAGAGAGCTATATAGGAGATCAGCTCCCATATTTATGCATTCATGTGATACCCTGGGTATGTGAGTGGTTCCAAAAATTATCTTCTTATGCAAATATTGGGTGCATTGTCTGTTATATGTGATGGATGTGCATTTGATAGTATGATTGTACTAGTTTTAGATAGTTATAGAAATTACATCTATAATCAATATCTAAGCTGTCACACCTTACCCCTCTGTAAGGCATAACATGATCCCGTAGAATACCTAAAGAACTACCAAACTTCACCTACCGATAACTCATTAAGTATCCTACAAGGGATTATAAAATAATTTTCTTACTTTTGTTAAGTGGTGAGCATTTTCTAATAGGTATTAAAACATTTAATTAAAGTTGAAAACTAGTTAAATGTTTTGGCCCATTTTATTTTTTCACAAATTTTATAAAAATTTAGGCAGAGTGCCGTCTATATTTTGAGAAAATAGTTCTTCAAAACCTGAAAATAAAGACACTTCTAATATTTTTTTCAACAACTTTTTCAAATTTCACAATCAATCTCAACCAATTTCTCAAGTCTCAAAATTCAAACAATCCTCATTTCACAAATCAACACAAGCAATTCAATACACAGTTAAAATTAAATCAAACATTAAAACATCTCATTGAGGTAACCAATTTAATTTTCACATTCATGGGAGAATTACAATTTAATAATGCAAAACTTTATAAGTATATAAAATCTCAAGATAATATTACAATAATTTGTATTTGATTACAATCAAAATATATATATTACAAAAGAGTTTGTACAACTGCTCAAAGTAAATTTCATACATATAATTACAGAATTACATCAAAAGTTAATGTACAAGGGTATACCTACGATATAACCGAGGATAATCGCACCGTGTCTTTCAGTAACCTTGCTCAGCTGCTCTATATTTTCTTTCATCTACTATAGCATACAAAGCTATCGCTGAGTGGTGAACTCAGTGGTGCACAAACTAATAATTTAAAACTTAATACAAATTATTCTTAACAATTCATAATGAATAAAAATTTAAAATTTCTAAATTCTTCAAAATCCGTGACATTCAAAAATCAATATTTTCTTTTATGCAAATTATTCATTTGAATATCATTTTGATCAAATAGTAACTATTTATTTACATTTCTTTTAAATTCTGAAATAATACAAAAATATTTTGATTCACTGACAATTTATTCATTTCAATCACAATTTATCAAATTATGCATAATTTAAAGGGCGTTGCCAATAATTCACACAGTTGATCCCATGACCCAAAATTCAAATAGATGCTGTGTTATACACCACGATATTTCACATTCTCCCAATAACTGAGGCTAAAAGGGAGAAACAAAGACTAGCTCGTATATATGAGTACTCATTCAAATTCCTCCCCAACTGGCAAGCCAGAGAAGAAGTAACTCGCCCCATCTAGTGGATGAGATATCTCATTAGACAAGCTAATCAGAATTCACAATAAATTTTGCCATGTCAACTGTGGTTTCAAATCATATTCAAAACAATTTCTATTTACAAAGTTTTTACAAATCATCAACATATTTAATCATCATAAATTCATACTCAAGGTTGGCAACACATCAAATTTAAAATTTACGATTCTCAAAACCATGCAATAAATCCTTAAATGCATAAGAAAATTTACATTTAATTTATACAATTTCATTCAGCAAATTATAATTCTCAACATATCAAAATTATAAATCATAAAATAAACTTGTTCAAATCAATTTAGAAGTGAAAAGTAACAAAAAAGTTAGTTGTGCACAAACCTTATACGAGTCGCCCTTGGCCTTGACTCGATCCCTCGGGTTCTTTTCCGGTATTCTTTTCAACTGAAACATACAGTTTTACAGTGTTTCAGTATCATAACTCATCGTAAATCCAAAAATAAATTTAACTTTACTTTTACCTAGCTGTAACGTGCTAAACTTGACGTTCTTTAAATTTTGTGTTTCGGAGTTACTATTCACTATATTATTCAATTCAAATTGTTGACTTTCTAAGGCTTAATAGGTATGGAAATTCCAACTTCACCCACATACCACATTTTGGTCACTAAATTTTTTGGGTTTGGTTGTTTATTCAAATTCTAAGTCTTTTAGGCAAATTTGTAAATTTTCAGTTTTAGTGTCCTAAGTTGCACTGTTCCATTGGTCACTTTACTGTTAGAATTTGGCAAAACTTTCTTCATAGAAAATGTTCCTTATTGTCTTAAGTTTATTATCCTTTTTGAATCACTCTAATTAGAGTTTTGTAGCTCAAGTTATAGCCATTTGAACTATGACTGCCGGATTGGACTTAACCCAGATTTTCTGGGCAATTTTGGTTCTGGCAGTTTTAGGTCACCAACTGGGGGTGGCCATATGACTTGGTTAATGGCATAATTTAGGTTTCTGTTCTTCATGAAAGTTTTAGGTCTATATCTCAAATGTCTACTGGTAAAATATCAGGTCATTTACACCTGCCTAGCTCAAGTTATGGCCAAATGAACAAACACTATTCATTTGGTCAGTTTGTACAAGGCAGACTGAGATTTTTCGAATTTGGTCAATTTGTTCACTAGGTTTTTGTCACTTTTTGAGCATGTTTTCTAAATGAAAATTGTGTCATTTTGTGTCTATTTTCATTCCCAATTGGTCTTATACCAATTGGACTTATAAATTTTCAGTTTTGGTCCCTCAAAGGGACCTTGGTCATGCTGCCAGTAGCATGACCACATTGAATCCGAATTTGGTTTTGGTTCAAACACTTCTAACACATTCCCTTTGGTCATAATTGACCATTTCTCCCTTCAAACTAGGTCCAAGACATAATTTACCAATTTTTCACATTTTTGTCTCTAAACCCTAAGTGTCCAAACCCTAACCACACTAAATTGTTGCATTTAGCTAATTCAAAGTCTTTAACTATAATCAGTCAACTAATTGAGGTTCATATACCCATTTAAATCAATCAAACCATGCAATAATACCCTCATATACATGCTAGCCGAAATTCAGCTTGGTCCCTCAACAATTTATTTCATTTTATTTTAAGTTTATTTCTAAGTTAATCAAGCTATAAACACAATTAATAAATAAATTTTGCAACTTAAATCACTAACCTCAATCTTTGATGTCCAATTCTTCAATTCTCTTCCTTTTTCTTTTTCTTTGCTCTTTCAATCCTCTCCTTAGGTTGAGGTAACAAGTTTTAATGAAGTGTTTATGGAAAATCTTAAGGTTAAGTGAGGGAATTTGAGCTTGAGTACAAGCTTCAATGGAGGTTTAACAATGGAGAGGGAGAGAGAGAGTAAGGGCGACACATGGATGAGGAAGAAGACCAAATGAATTTTTTTTTCTTTTCTTTTCTTTTATGTATTTTGTCTTATGGAAGACCAAAAAAAATCAATTTAGTCAAATTTATTAATTATAGGATTTATGGCATCATGCATGATGTCATGCATGATGTCACCTCTCTTCACTTTTTTATTCTCTTTTTTTTATTTTTTTATTTTTCTATTAGTTCTTTAATTTAATTCTTGATTCTGAAATTTTCTTTTCTCCGATTTTATTTGACAGTTAGGTCAGGAGTCAGCTCTCGAGGTCAATTGACCAAATTGCCTCTCGCCAGTTCAACCCGATTTGCAAATAATTCAATATTTCTTCCATCTCCCTGACCTAATTATTTGACTGACTTAACAATTCTTTTTCATGATTTTCTCTTTTCCACTGTGTTCGTAATGGTCCTAAGGACCGCAGCGTCACATTTTACGGTTCAAAATTTGAATTTAAATAGACTTCGCAGTCGTTCCCGAAAAGGTCACCCATTGCTGTGACTCTCGGCTCGTTTAACTTCTTATGTTCTGTTTTTCTTATTTATACTTAACTAATTAGCAATTACTAATTATTTATGTTTATAGCTTATCTAGTTATCTTAAGTATGGTTCTAATCCCCTTAATCATCCAGACCGACACCGGTCACCGGAATAGTAAAATATACCAGGCAATGCAAATAGGGGTGTTACAATTCTCCCCCCCTTAAAATAAATTTCGTCTTAAAATTTTTACCTGGTATCAATCTCTGAACAGCTGTGGGTGCTGTCTCCTCATGTCCTCCTCTCGTTCCCAAGTAGCTTCCTGGCCTGAATGATGGTTCCTTAGCACTTTAACCAATACTATTTACTCATCGATTGCTCACCTCATATGCCAAGTTTCTTATAAGCTTCTGTCATAAATTAGATTCAAATTCATTTCAATTTTAGAGGTAAGCAAATCTATGTGCTAGTGGATCCACTCTTTCTAGGACCTCGTACGATCCTATGGGTGAGAACTTAGTTTTACTCTTTTCCAAATCTCTTGATCATTTGATGCAACCTTCAATTTAGTTTAGAATATTTTAGTCTTTTCTTACTGTTGTTTTAGCAATTATTTTCCTTTGTAATCTCTTTTTTTTTTTTTAAATGACCTTGTTGGTCATATATGGACTGTTTATCTCTTTCTTGGCCGTAGGTCCATAACCATTATCTTACCATTTTCATTTATGACCAAGGCCTATGTGCCATTTTGCACTATCTTTTTTGCTTTTATTTAACTTATTTCCTTCTTGATAAAATAGTTCGGGATATCGTTACGCGTCTTAAGTAAGTTTGCCCTGGTGGCAATTCCTCATCTAGTGTTTTTCTCATTTCTTATTGTTCTATTTGTTTCCTTCTTTCATTCCACAACTTAACTTTAATTATTTTTTTTCTTAATCTAATCTTCTTCCTTAACTTGACTGTCGAGTCATAATTTAGCACCACTTATCGTTCCTAATAAATCCACTATACTTCAATATTACTTTGATTTGGTCCTCTGACCATTCTAGTCAACACTTTAACTAATATTCATAACGTTTCTTTATTACATTCGCACAAACTATTCTAATTTTTACTTCCACAACTCTTTTATCTATCAATATTCTATAGTTTATTTTCCACTGGTTTGGGATCATTACCCCTTTTTTTTTTCAACCATAAATAATTCTTAAATCTTAAGAAGGGAGTCTACTGGACTCTCCTGTTTCCCATGCTATTCAAAGTTTCGCTTTAATTCTAATCTAATCCTTATGATCCGCACAATAAAATTGTGCTCTTCCTAAAGAATACCTGACCAACTAGTTCCTATCGAATTACTGTTATCAGTAGAATATCATTTCTTAATGGTTTTATAAGTTATAATTGTCATCCTAGTATCCTGTCTCTTTTAGGGGAACAAAATTATATTTTGTGTCTTACTGCTACACAAATAGAATACTGTTCCTTACTAAACTTTGAGCAAAAGATCCATTGCAATACCAGAACAACTATAAACCCCATATCGGAGACTGGATGACTTAGCCCTATAAGTGTTATTTTTAAATTTTTACCATGCTAAAATCTCTAGTTCCATAACAATTCTTGATGTACTGTAATTCATGCTAGGGTAACAGATTCTTTAACTCTCATTACCTTGCAACCATGATCTTTTAATATTCTAATTATAGAGGTTTAAATCCTGAATTAGGATTTTCAAACTCAGTTCTAGTAATAAAACTCTGTTCTGGTATATTTGTACCAAAGCGAAAGTCATTTATAACTATTCTTATCCTTATGTACTACTGGGTAGTACGTAGCTCTACACAATAAATCTCAAGTCAGTACTGTAATCTGCAGCTTACAGCACAAACATCAAGAATATTGCATAGTTACTATGATACATCCCAATAGATTAAACTTTCCTATGTCTTATTTCTTTCAAATCCACTAATATCTTAAACTTATTTTGATTATGGTACTTACTGACATCTATCAACAGTAATACCTTTACTTCCATCTACGGCAGATATATTGCTATAACTTACTTTTTGGTCCTCATGCCTTACCTAATTAGGCTTACTAATTAACTTTATAATTTATCGTAGTCTAGGAGATGTCTATCACTAGAAACTTTTCCAAAATTAATTCCAATCACGCTTATTATCACAATTCTTATCCTAAAAGACTAATTACTAACACATTAAAATTTATCTCCATACAAGGGAATAGCAGTAGAACATATAATTTTGCATTAGCATATAAATAAGTAGAGCCGGAATCAAATAGTATATAATTATTCCTTTCACAAGTTAAGAACATACCGGCAACTACATCTGAAGTCTCTGCTTCTTCCCCTCGATGCATGGTGTTCCCTCTTTCTAGTGTATTCCTCTGCTCGGGTTGGTCCATTGTGCGAGGATTACCCGAAGTGTTGTCTCTACTTCTGCCTCTACCCCTACTGACTATTAATGAGCCTCTAAAATTAGAACCTTGGACTGATTCCTTTAGTGTAGTATGTGGCATAACTCGACGTGCGTTAGTACAATCTCAAGCAAAATGTCCAATTCCACCACAATTGAAGCAGGCTCCAGTGACCCTATGGCATATACCCCCATGAAAATTTCCACAAACGTCACAGAGACGGGTAGGGTAGGAACTTCTGGTTCTTTGACGAATGGTTCTTGATTGCTTCTGCCCTGAAGATCTGCCTCTGTCATACTTAGGAGCTCAGGGTCCTTCAAAATCCTTTCTCTTTCCCAAATTACTACTCGAACTTTGACCGATGAGTTTCCCACTTTTCTCTTTTTCATGCTGCTCTTGAGGGGGTTGGGTTTGTACTTGGACCTGGGCTGACAGATTATCAACCATTTGCTAAAAGAATATGGCCATCTGCTGGGCCGTTTGTGCAGTAACTTGTATAGGAGGGACTAGTGCAGTTGGACCTCCAACGCTCAGCGAAACTGGGGCCTCTCCTTGTACGTTAGCTGTATCAGACTGCTTTATCGTTTTATCCCCCTTGTCCATATCTATTCACAGGATTTTTTTTTCTATTTCCTGTACAACCAACACAAGGAGATTTCTCCCCATTAGTTCATATTTATGATGTAAATGTACTATATGTATAAAACATTTGAGCAATTGTACTTATCGAAAAATATTTCAAATTCACAGTTCAAAATTTACTTTAAAACCTTTGCTCTGATACCACTAAAACATGTCACACCTTACCCCTCTATAAGGCATAACATGATCCTGTAAAATACCTAATGAACTACCGAACTTCACCTACCGATAACTCATTAAGTACCCTACAAGGGATTTTAAAATAATTTTCTTACTTTTGTTAAGTGGTGAGCATTTTCTAATAGGTATTAAAACATTTAATAAAAGTTGTAAACTAGTTAAATGTTTTGGCCCATTTTATTTTTTCACAAATTTTATAAAAATTTAGGCAGAGTGCCGTCTATATTTTGAGAAAATAGTTCTTCAAAACCTGAAAATAAAGACACTTCCAATATTTTTCTCAACAACTTTTTCAAATTTCACAATTAATCTCAACCAATTTCTCAAGTCTCAAAATTCAAACAATCCTCATTTCACAAATCAACACAAGCAATTCAATACACTGTTAAAATTAAATCAAACATTAAAACATCTTATTGAGGTAACCAATTTAATTTTCACATTCATGGGAGAATTACAATTTAATAATGCAAAACTTTATAAGTATATAAAATCTCAAGATAATATTACAATAATTTGTATTTGATTACAATCGAAATATATATATTACAAAAGAGTTTGTACAATTGCTCAAAGTAAATTTCATACATATAATTACAGAATTACATCAAAAGTTAATGTACGAGGGTATACCTACGATATAACCGAGGATAATCTCACCGTGTCTTTCAGTAACCTCGCTCAGCTGCTCTATATTTTCTTTCACTTGCAACAGCATACAAAGCTATCGCTGAGTGGTGAACTCAGTGGTGAATTTAAAACTTAATACAAATTATTCTTAACAATTCATAATGAATAAAAATTTAAAATTTCTAAATTCTTCAAAATCCATGACATTCAAAAATCAATATTTTCTTTTATGCAAATTATTCATTTGAATATCATTTTGATCAAATAGTAACTATTTATTTACATTTCTTTTAAATTCCGAAATAATAGAAAAATATTTTGATTCACTGACAATTTATTCATTTTAATCACAATTTATCAAATTATGCATAATTTAAAGGGCGTTACCAACAATTCACACAGTTGATCCCATGACCCAAAATTCAAATAGATGCAGTGTTGTACACCACGACATTTCACATTCTCCCAATAACTGAGGCTAAAAGGGAGAAACAAAGACTAGCTAGTATATATGAGTACTCATTCAAATTCTTCCCCAACTGGCAAGTCAGAGAGGAAGTAAATCGTCCCATCTAGTAGAGGAGATATCTCACCAGACAAGCTAATGAGAATTCACAACAAATTTTGCTATGTCAACTGTGGTTTCAAATCATATTCAAAACAATTTCTATTTACAAAGTTTTTACAAATCATCAACATATTTAATCATCATAAATTCATGCTCAAGATTGGCAACACATCAAATTTAAAATTTACGATTCTCAAAACCATGCAATAAATCCTTAAATGCATAAGAAAATTTACATTTAATTTATACAATGTCATTCAAAAAATTATAATTCTCAACACATCAAAATTATAAATCATAAAATAAACTTGCTCAAATCAATTTAGAAGTGAAAAGTAACAAAAAAGTTAGTTGTGCATAAACCTTATACGAGTCGCCCTTGGCCTTGACTCGATCCCTCAGGTTCTTTTTCGGTATTCTTTTCAACTGAAACATACAGTTTTATAGTGTTTCAATATCATAACTCATTGTAAATCCAAAAATAAATTTAACCTTACTTTTACCTATCTCTAACATGCTAAACTTGACGTTCTTTAAATTTTGTGTTTCGGGGTTACTATTCACTACACTATTTGTCGACACCATATTTTGGCCGATCTCCAAAATCAATAAACTCTGAAACCGATCCCCAGCACTGAGTCTCCCTTTGCTAGCTAATCACATTTCCGATCTCTCCTCAAAAGGAATCGAATCAATACTAAGTCCTCATATCATTTAAAGTCTCACCGATCTCTCAAACCAATTGTCAAGTCCCCTGACCAGTCAATTATATTTCCGATCTCTCTTGTCAAACGAGATTGAACCAACATTAGGCCTTCGTGCCACCAGTCTTATTGCCGATCTCCCTTTTAAAAGTTTGGGGATAATCGTCTAATAAAGTTAAGGTTCCAATCCGGTTTAATAATGATTCCGATCTTAAGTATTCAAATTAAATTTCCAATTTTAATCAAGTTCCGTTTAGCGTTTGTTCTCAGCCGATCTCATGCTTATAGTGTTTTCCGACCTCTTACACATAGATTAATAATCACTTTTAGTTGTTGTGATATGTTCAGACAATCAAGTGCTTATGCAATTCAGATACTTTCCGATCCCATCCATTCATTGAACAAAAAGGGAATTTCATTTCATTTCAAATTAAAATTTATATAAGTCATTCGGCTGGAGGATCACCCCCAGCCTGTTCTACATTTTGTTCGCTTCCTCTCTCACCTTCAGCCTCCTCCTCGCTATCATCTTCATCTTGGGGAGCCAGATCCACCATCCAGGAGAAGTCCTCCTCGGGATAACGCTTCTTGAGCTCGGCCAAGAGATCCCCATGAGCGTTCACATAAGCATCGGCCTCCCTTGTCAGTGCCTCTTCTTCTTTTACTTTAAGCTCCTCAGTGAGGCGAGCGACTTCAGCAGCTCGGAGCGCCCGAACCTCTTCAAGAACATGAGCCTGCTCAGCTAGCTTATCCTCGTAGAATTTCATCCCCCCTCAATTTCAGATATGTAGTTTTGGGCGGACGAAAGTTGAGATCGGAGGGAAGCCGCTTCCTGACCCACCTTCTCGACATCCTGCCTTAAGCGGTGAGCCTTATCCCGGATAATATGTTGGTTCACCAGACTCTCCACGCTCAGGCTCATAGTTTGTGTCAGGATATCGTCGAGGCTATTCAGGGTTAGCCTATCCCGATCCTCCCGAAGGCAGATGGAGGACCCCAAGACCTTAGTAAAACATGGGTTCTCTCGAACCGTGCGGTTCTTCTCCAGCGAGTGGATCAGGATCTGGGTGCCGCGGGAAAGGGTCCTCACAGGTGGTTGGGAAGGACCCCCTTTCGCACTTGAAGCAACTGGAGGGGGTGGTGGTGACTCTTCTTGACGAGGAGGAGACCGAACCACTTCTATGTTGGGGATCGGCTGTCCTGAGGGTTGAGACGAGCCTCCTCGCATTTCCCCAGGATTATGCCTAGGCGTCTAAAGCAGCTCGGCCCGCTTCATCTCCCGTACTTTCTGGGAGACCTCTCTTTTTCACTTTCGGCTCTCTTTAGAAGCCTCGCCGCTTGCCATACCTACACAGAGAAAAGGTCAGTGAGATCGCAAAGGCCCAAAGATCAGAGATATAGAAAGTACCAAAGCCGAGGTGAGAGAGTTGAAGCCCGCGTTCTTGGCCGGGGACCAGCTGCATAGTCCAATGATGCAGTTCAGCTGTCACTGCATCTAAACAAGAGAATTTCTGTCTGGCCGCCTGATCTTTCAGTTCCATCACCATTAGGCCCTCTTCCCTATTCAGGGTGATGCGTTTCGGAAGTAAGGGGCCCTGGTGTAGCCAGCTCCGTGGGAAACCCTCAAAGCCGTTCAAAATTTTGCTCCTCAGAATAAAGAAGCGATTCTTCCAATTCTTCAGGGAGGAGGGCAGATCGGTAAAGAGCCCGCAATGTGGCTTCGCTTGAAAGAACCAGTACTCATCGTCCTTTCGGCGAGTTAGCCTATGTAGCTCAGCGAATACCTTCGCCGTTGGACTGAGTCCTTTGGCTCGGCAAAGGCCTCTAAAGGCCACCAGGATCCGCCATGAGTTCGGGTGAACTTGGGTTATGCACACTTGGTGAAATTTTAAAACTTCCTTGAAGAAGTCGTCAAGAGGGAACCGCAGCCCGGCTTTTAGTTGCTCTTCGTATACCATGATCATATCATTCTCTTCAAAGAAGTGATTGGCTCGAAGATCGCCGTGACACTTAATGAGTTCGTATGAATCAGGCTGAATGTTATACTCTTGGCTGAATGACTGTAGGTCGGTTTCTTGAATGATTGATGGCAGCTCGTCCATGGAAAGGTTTTCTCTCCCTGAAGAATGTGTTTGCCTCGAGGATGCTGCTTGATCGCGGGTTGGAATGGAGGTTCTAGGGGGATCAAATTGCCCGCTTGTTCCGACTACCTCTGCCTCATCTGACAACCACGAGACCTGAATGGAAAGGGGGCTTGCCACTCTCTAACCCTCGGCACCGCTCATTTTCAAAGAAAAGAGGAAATTTAAACTAAAAGAAATATCAAAACCCTTACCAGAGTGTGATCGGTGTCGGAAGAACTTGAAAAAATGAGAGGATTTTGGAATCGCTCGCGAAAGGCTGAAAATGACATAAGGGAACAACTGGCGGACTCATCCCCTATTTATACTAGTCTGAGCATTTAATGCTTACGGTGTCCCAAGTGGCGCATCGGTTAGCGGGATTCGCCAGCTTTTCTGACACGTCTCACGAATATTCCAGAAATTCCATAATAAGGAGAGATCGGCTAGTTAGAGATCGGTGAATTAAGGCGAATGTTTGGAAGTGCGGATCGGTCAAGGGCTGTTCAGTTAGGAACCGGATCGGATAAACACATCAGAGATCGGAAAATAATCAATGCAATAATAATAAAAATGATAGTTGTCAAAATAAAACTTTATTTGCGAAAGGTCAGATTACATCATTTGGGCGATCTCTAGAGATCGGATAACATTAAAAGTCGGATTACATCATTTGGGCGATCTCTAGTGTAACACCCCTAAGTTCGGTAGTGCGTTCTGCTGTTCCAGTGACCAGTGCTGTCCGGACAGCTAGGATGCCTAGAATCACACTTCAATGAGAGTGAGGAGACATAAAATAATGAAATACAAGAAAAGAAAGTACAAGAAAAACAAAGGAAAAATGATAGCAAAGAAATGTGATCAAGTTAAACGAGCCGGGAAACCTAGCGATGGGTGACCGCACCGGGAAGTCACGGCGTGGACCGTTGACTAGCCCTGGACTGCGGGGAACCCTTGAAAATATTTTTAGGACTTAAATAGACCCTTATTGAAGAATAAATATTATTAGAAAGATCAAAGAAAAATTAAATAATTAGTACAAAGAAAAGTGAGAAATCAAAAAACAGACAAAACCCGGTATTACTAAAAATCTGAATGCAACAACAGGCATTATGGTCATTTGACATCCCGAATTGTCTTTTGACCTAAATGTCCATTAAAAATAAATAATATTACACTTAGAATATAAAATGAAAAATTAGTTTAGTGGTACCTAATACAAATAGCTAAAATCATGGGTTAATGTAGAATAAATGAACAATTGGCTTATTATATGATTATTTGGAGTTAGTGGACCATTAAAGGATTAATTAAACACATAGTGGGACAGGTGTACATCCATTATCCAAGGCAGAAACTTCATCTTCTCCATTGTACCAAAGTTGCCGTGAATGAAGGGAGAGGAAACTCCATGGACATTTTCATGCAAGCTTGATCCATCCCTCCATTTTCAACTCCAATCTCTTAGGTTCCTTCATGAAACTTTGTCTACACATCACAAGGAAGATATTGACACCAAATTTGAGAAGTTTGGTGAAGGTTTAGCAAGTTACAATTAAAGGTAAGTTTACATTTTTTAGAATTCCTTTGTTAAACTTTATGTTCATGTTATGGGTGTTAGTTTTGTGAAGGAAATTTTAAAGTATAAATAGTTATTGAGATAGCCATTTTTGGACAGCCATGGGATCATGCATTTAATGATTTATTATGCATATAATTGATGAGAAATAATGTTGATCATGGTGATTTAATATCCTAGTGAATTATTTCACATATATATGGTGATTTATACACTTGGAGGGAATTGATAAATTGTAGGGCACTTTGATGTTGAAGGACAATTTTCGGCAGCTTGGGAATACTTGAGTAAATGTATGTATTCATGGAAGTGTAGGCAGAATATTGACCTAGAAGGATTGATGGATATGTATGGAGATTGATATTGTAAAGTGTATGTAAGATTTGTAATGGTTAGGTGTGAATGTAATGGTACTTAGAACTTGTAAATGTGAATTATATTTGGTGTGTTGAGGGTAATTGTAATCTGCCCAAAGTAATGTTAGTGTAAAGTAGAATATGCTTTTGGTAATGTACCAAAACAGATTGGTAGAGAAGTAAACAAATTGCAAGGTAAATGTGTGTAATTGATGTGTGTTAAGCAAAGTAACCAAGGGCAGTGTACATTTTAGCCAATAAGTTTAAATGTGTAACCTCAATTGGTATGAGACCAATTGGAGGTGGAACTAGGCACAAAATGTGCCAACTTTCATTGAGAGAACATACCAAAAATTCTGCTTGCAAGGTGATGTGAAAAATGACCAATTCGGATTAGGTACCCTTGAGACCTAAAAACTGACCATTTGGGCAGCAGTGAGTGTTTAGGCCATAACTCACTCAAAACAGGTCCAATTGACCTGAAATTTTGACCAAGAATATTTAAGACCCATACCTACAAGTCTTATGAAGACACCAAAACCCATAAATGACCAGAAGCAAGTCAAAAAGCTTGCACAAGTTCGGGTCCAAAAACTGGCCGAACCAAAGTTGACCAAATTGACCAAAAATTTGACCTAATTTGATACCAATTGACCAGCAATAGTATAATGACCATAACTTGGTCTACTTAACTCGGATTGACCTAAAATTTTTCCCCGCGTGCAATAAGACATAGATCTACAAGTTTGTAGTTTTGACTGAAACCCGAAAACCGAGGGAACTAGGTCGTCCGGCTAGGTAAAACTAGTATCCCGAAATCCAGCAATTTGCAATAAAATGCAAGAAAACGCAATATACATAGAATTGAGTTTGGTAACACGTACCAAACCTAAAACCCTATCGAATGTGACATATTAATGACACCAAAACCTAATTTACCTAAAACGCATCGAGGGTTGGTATATTAGGTGATTAAGCAAATAAAGGTATTCAGTGAATTGTTTATCGAACATTATCGTTAGAGGCAAATTAATTTAGCACTGAAACACTTCAAATTGTGTTTCCCAGTTAACAAGGACTCAGCAAAAGGGAAAGAAATCTTAGTCAAGACCAGAGACAAATATCAGAGGTTTGTGCACAACAACTGTTTCTTTTGAATTATTTTTCAATTGAAATAAATATTGACTATTTGTATATTATTGTTTTAAATTGTGGAAATGTGTTTGATGGACACTTATTGATTGAAAAACATTGTGAATGGTTTGAAACTGCGAAAAATTGTTTGAATGATATTGATGGATACTTATTGATTGAAAAGCACTGTAAATGGTTTTTTGTGGAAATTGAAGTGAATTACGAATTGTGTTGCCATTTTGTGAATGAAATTATAACTTTGGAAATTTATTGGATTCTTACGGATCATTTGAATAAAATGTTTGGAATTGTTTTGACTCACAATTGGCATGACACTGATACTATGTTCCTCCTCCATTAATGGGGTGAGTGTGATTATTCCTCCCTCTTTGACTTATCGATGCAGGGTGAGTATGATTATGTTCCTCCCTCTTTGACTTCGATCGAGGTGAGTATGGATGAGTTCTCATTATATAGCTAGCTTCCTCCCTCATTGATTTCGATTATTGGGGTGAGTATGTCTTGTCGTGGTGTACAACACGGCATGTACGAAAAAAATTGTGTCATGGCTCAAATTGTGATATTGATTGGCAACACTGTATTCTTCAGTTATTTGATCGAATTGTGTTATTGATTTACAAAACGATATTATTCAGTTATTTGATCGAATTGTGTTATTGATTTACAAAACGATATTATTGATTATTTGATCGAATTGTGTTATTGATTTACAAAAGCGATATTATTCGATTATTTGACTAAATTGTGTTATTATGAATTTTGATAAGTTGTGAATTGGAGTTTAAATTCCTTATGACATCCATTGTCTTGAATTTAACTATGGTTTCGTATCCACTATTTATATGGTTTATGAGTTGTGATTTAAAGTTGTATTTGGTTAATGTTGTGCACCAACGAGACATTGTCTCGTGATAGCTTTATTCTTTGTCGCAGTAGATGACAGATAGGCAAGTGACTAGGTCGCTAGTACACCAATGAGATTTTTGGGTATAGTGAGTATACCGCATTTTGTATTTTGTAATGTAATGTATATTCACTGTATGTATATTTTGTTTTTGGTTTTGAGCAGTTGTAAATTCAAATTGTACCTTGAAGTTGTAAATTAATTATGAGTTATTTGACTTGTAAAAATTGTATTATATTTCCTTATCTCAGACTTTGAAAAATTTCTATGGAATTGAGTTGATAAATTGTTGTGTTGAGAAACGTATTGGAGTTGAGATTTGGAAAATTATTGAAGTGCTTTTTACAGGTTTTCTGAAGAACTGTTTTGTCCAAAATATAGATGACACTCTGCCAAAATTTTTACAGAAATTCCAAATACTCCAAATGTGTTAGTTCTATCACTTTAGTTCACAAAAGTTTTTAATACCTGTAAATAGTGCTCACCACTGTAAAAGAAGTAAGAAAAGTTTTTAAAATCCCTTGTAGTGTATTTAATGGATTATCAGTAGACGGAGTTGGTAATTCATTAGGTATACTACGGGATCATGTTATGCCTTACAGAGGGGTAGGGTGTGACATGTTTTAGTGGTATCAGAGCAAAGTTTTTAAATTCTGTTTTCACTTGTTATTTGAATATTCTTTCTTCACAGTACAACTGCTCAATATCATTGTTTGATACATGCAGTACATTACATTATAAATATGCACTAACGGGAGGAAATCTCCTTGTATTATTGTACAGGAGGTCTAGAATCCTCGCATTGACTATGGAAGAGGGTGATCGTTTAGTCGATCAATGTATAGAGGCTGAGGTGCAAAGGGATGCCCCAGCCGTACATAATGTTAGTGGTTCAAGACAGCCCCTCTACAAGATCTGCGGTTTCTGCTCGATTCAGATGGCTGCAATGTTCCAACAAATGGTTGGCAATGTACCTACTCAAGTCCCAATACAGACACCAGTGGTACAACCACAGTCTCCTACGAGGCAATATGACAAATTGATGAAGTATGGGGCTACAGAGTTTAAGGGGACAGTAGATCCTCTAGAAGCTGAACAATGGTTAGAGAGGATGGATAGGGTGTTCAAGAAGCTACATTGTACAGAAGAGCTCAGATTTGAATACTCTGTATCTTTGTTACAAGGAGATGCTTATGACTGGTGGAAAACCATTCCCCACAGTCTGGTAGAACCAGCAGTATTAACATGGAATGATTTTCTCAGGGAATTCAGACAGAAATATATCCCTGATGCTTATGTAGACCAGAAGTTACAAGAATTCCTAAGTCTAAAACAGGGGAACAGATCAGTGGCTGAGTATGAAAGAGAATTTTTCCGCCTGAGCCATTATGCAGTAAGTCTACGTTTTACCAACAGGGAGAGATGCAAGAGGTTTGAAACCGGCTTGAAGCCCAGTATCAGATTACAAGTAGTCGGCTTCAAACACACTAACTTCTCTGAACTTATTTCTCAAGCTCTAGAGTTAGAAAGAATTGAGTGCAAGTTGCTCTGAGAAAAGAAATCGGAGAAGACAAAAAAGAGGAAATTCAAGAGAAACGAGTTCTAGTGGTCTTACTGGAAAGAGGAAAAACTTTGGGGGATACAACAGAGATAGTAAGAAGTCCATTAGAAATAGATCTTCTGGACAGAAACCACCCCGATCCGATCAGCAAACTCAACAGAAACCCAGAAATGCGCTGTCAGATCGACTTTGTGAAAGTTGTGGTAAAGCACATAGTGGGGTATGTTATAGAGCCGTAGGAGCATGTTTTAACTGTGGAGAGACTGGCCATTTTGCTAGGGATTGTGTAAATCCAGGTCGTTCGGGATCATTTACTACACCAAAGGGATCAACCCAAGTTTCTACCCCAAATAGTTCACCATCAGTTAGTAGAGGTCGAGGTCGAGGTAGGGGTAGTACACCTAGAAGTCAGAATCGTGAATCACGGAGCAGGTGATGCTCCAACTGGAGTATACGCTATCTGTGAGAGAGAAGAGGCTTAGACTTTTGATATTATTACTGGTACTTTCTCAATTAGTGACTAAGATATATATATGTATTGTTTGCCCTGGAACCTGCATACTTTTATGCTAGTGTTAGAACTACATGTTCTATTATTATTCCTTTACAAGGGAATAAATTTTGATGCATTAGTGATTAGTCCTTAAGATAAGGATTGTGATAATAAGTGAAATTAGTTTTGAAAGAGTTTATCGGCGAAAAGTATTTCCTGACACACCATTAGTTATAAAGCTAATTGGCGAGCCTATTTAATGTAAAGCAAGAGGACGTAAAGGTAAGATGCAGTAATGGAATTGCTCTAGATGAGGGCAAGGAGGTTACTGTTAGAAATTGCTAATGGATATTGTAATCAAAATAAGATTCGAGTATCAGTGAATTCGAAATGGATAAATGATAGGAAAGTTTGATCTATTGGGATGTATCGTAGTAACTATGCAATGTTCTTGATGTTTATACTGTAAGCTGCAGATTACAGTACTAACTTGAGATTATTGTGTAGAGCTACGTACAACCCGATAGTACACCTAGATGAGAATAGTTGCCAACGGCATCTGTTTTGGTATAGTTATGCCATGACAGAATTTAATTGTTAGAAATAAGTTTGAAAATCCTACTTAGAGATCTAAAACTCAAGAGTTAGAATATCGAAAGGTTATAGTTCAGTACAAAAGGAAGTAAGTTATAGAATATTGACAGATAAAAAGAGTTATGGAAGTAGAGATTTGAATAGTTGATTCATATATAACAAAGAAATATTACGAATGTGAGGAAGGCGTGGACTAGAATGGTCGAGGACCAATGACTGATGAATGATTCTAACATGACCTCAAGGGTCATTCAAGAAGGAACGTGAACCGAAATATTAGACAACACAATAGTAAGAGGAGATTAGTATTATACAAACAAATTAAACGTGGTATTAGATTGTTAAAAGTCTTATACAAATTTGAGGAAAAGAAGATTATACGATCATATAGACAGGAGAAAATAAACGTATGACTATTGTAAGATAGCTATTGGGTAAAATTTCGTGGACGAAATTTATTTAAGGGGGAGAATTGTAACCACCCAAAGTTCGGTATTGCGTTCTGCATTCCAGTGACCAGTCTTTGTCAGGACAGCTAGGATGCCTAGAACCACACTTCAATGAGAGTGAGGAGACATAAAATAATGAAATACAAGAAAAGAAAGTACAAGAAAAACAAAGGAAAAATGATAGCAAAGAAATGTGATCAAGTTAAGCAATGAAACCTAGCGATGGTGATCAGACGGAAGTCACACGGCGTGGACCGTTGACTAGCTACTGATCATGCGGAACCCTGGAAAATATTTTTAGGACTTAAATAGACCCTTATTGAAAAATAAATATTATTAGAAAGATCAAAGAAAAATTAAATAATTAGTACAAAGAAAAGTGAGAAATCGAAAAACAGACAAAACCCGGTATTCTAAAAATCTGAATACAACTAACAGGGGCATTATGGTCATTTGACATCCCGAATTGTCTTTTGACCTAAATTTCCATTAAAAATAAATAATATTACACTTAGAAAATAAAATGAAAAATTAGTTTAGTGGTACCTAATACAAATAGCTAAAATCATGGGTTAATGTGGAATAAATGAACAATTGGCTTATTATATGATTATTTGGAGTTAGTGGACCATTAAAGGATTAATTAAACACATAGTGGGGCAGGTGTACATCCATTATCCAAGGCAGAAACTTCATCTTCTCCATTGTACCAAAGTTGCCGTGAATGAAGGGAGAGGAAACTCCATGGACATTTTCATGCAAGCTTAATCCATCCCTCCATTTTCAACTCCAATCTCTTAGGTTCCTTCATGAAACTTTGTCTACACATCACAAGGAAGATATTGACACCAAATTTGAGAAGTTTGGTGAAGGTTTAGCAAGTTACAATTAAAGGTAAGTTTACATTTTTGAGAATTCCTTTGTTAAACTTTATGTTCATGTTATGGGTGTTAGTTTTGTGAAGGAAATTTTAAAGTTTAAATAGTTATTGAGATAGCCATTTTTGGACAGCCATGGGATCATGCATTTAATGATTTATTATGCATATAATTGATGAGAAATAATGTTGATCATGGTGATTTAATATCCTAGTGAATTATTTCACATATATATGGTGATTTATACACTTGGATGGGAATTGGTAAATTGTAGGGCACTTTGATGTTGAAGGACAATTTTCGGCAGCTTGGGAACACTTGAGTAAATGTATGTATTCATGGAAGTGTAGGCAGAATATTGACCTAGAAGGATTGATGGATATGTATGGAGATTGATATTGTAAAGTGTATGTAAGATTTGTAATGGTTAGGTGTGAATGTAATGGTACTTAGAACTTGTAAATGTGAATTATATTTGGTGTGTTGACGGTAACTGTAATATGCCCAAAGTAATGTTAGTGTAAAGTAGAATATGCTTTTGGTAATGTACCAAAACAGATTGGTAGAGAAGTAAACAAATTGCAAGGTAAATGTGTGTAATTGATGTGTGTTAAGCAAAGTAACCAAGGGCAGTGTACATTTTAGCCAATAAGTTTAAATGTGTAACCTCAATTGGTATGAGACCAATTGGAGGTGGAACTAGGCACAAAATGTGCCAACTTTCATTGAGAGAACATACCAAAAATTCTGCTTGCAAGGTGATGTGAAAAATGACCAATTCGGATTAGGTACCCTTGAGACCTAAAAACTGACCATTTGGGCAGCAGTGAGTGTTTAGGCCATAACTCACTCAAAACAGGTCCAATTGACCTGAAATTTTGACCAAGAATATTTAAGACCCATACCTACAAGTCTTATGAAGACACCAAAACCCAGAAATGACCAGAAGCAAGTCAAAAAGCTTGCACAAGTTCGGGTCCAAAAACTAGCCGAACCAAAGTTGACCAAATTGACCAAAAATTTGACCTAATTTGATACCAATTGACCAGCAATAGTATAATGACCATAACTTGGTCTACTTAACTCGGATTGACCTGAAATTTTGCCCCGCGTGCAATAAGACATAGATCTAAAAGTTTGTAGTTTTGACTGAAACCCGAAAACTGAGGGAACTAGGTCGTCCGGCTAGGTCAAACTAGTATCCCGAAATCCAGCAATTTGCAATAAAATGCAAGAAAACGCAATATACATAGAATTGAGTTTGGTAACACGTACCAAACCTAAAACCCTATCGAATGTGACATATTAATGACACCAAAACCTAATTTACCTAAAGCGCGAGGGTTGGTATATTAGGTGATTAAGCAAATAAAGGTATTCAGTGAATTGTTTATCGAACATTATCGTTAGAGGCAAATTAATTTAGCACTGAAACACTTCAAATTGTGTTTTCCAGTTAACAAGGACTCAGCAAAAGGGAAAGAAATACTGAGTCAAGACCAGGAGACAAATATCAGAGGTTTGTGCACAACAACTGTTTCTTTTGAATTATTTTTCAATTGAAATAAATATTGACTATTTGTATATTATTGTTTTAAATTGTGGAAATGTGTTTGATGGACACTTATTGATTGAAAAACATTGTGAATGGTTTGAAACTGTGAAAAATTATTTGAATGATATTGATGGATACTTATTGATTGAAAAGCACTGTAAATGGTTTTTTGTGGAAATTGAAGTGAATTACGAATTGTGTTGCCATTTTGTGAATGAAATTATAACTTTGGAAATTTATTGGATTCTTACGGATCATTTGAATAAAATGTTTGGAATTGTTTTGACTCACAATTGGCATGAAACTGATACAATGTTCCTCCTCCATTAATGGGGTGAGTGTGATTATTCCTCCCTCTTTGACTTATCGATGCAGGGTGAGTATGATTATGTTCCTCCCTCTTTGACTTCCCAGTCTGAGGTGAGTATGATGAGTACTCATTATATAGCTAGCTTCCTCCCTCATTGATTTCGATTATTGGGGTGAGTATGTCTTGTCGTGGTGTACAACACGGCATGTACGAAAAAAATTGTGTCATGGCTCAAATTGTGATATTGATTGGCAACACTGTATTCTTCAGTTATTTGATCGAATTGTGTTATTGATTTACAAAAGCGATATTATTCAGTTATTTGATCGAATTGTGTTATTGATTTACAAAATGATATTATTCAGTTATTTGATCGAATTGTGTTATTGATTTACAAAACGATATTATTCAGTTATTTGATCGAATTGTGTTATTGATTTACAAAACGATATTATTCAGTTATTTGATCGAATTGTGTTATTGATTTACAAAACGATATTATTCAGTTATTTGACTAAATTGTGTTATTATGAATTTTGATAAGTTGTGAATTGGAGTTTAAATTCCTTATGACATCCATTGTCTTGAATTTAACTATGGTTTTACGTATCCACTATTTATATGGTTTATGAGTTGTGATTTAAAGTTGTATTTGGTTAATGTTGTGCACCACTGAGACATTGTCTCAGCGATAGCTTTTTATTGCTGTCGCAGGTAGACAGACAGATAGGGCAGCAGACTAGGCTGCTAGTACAGCCAGCGAGAGATTTTTGGGTATAGTGAGTATACCGCATTTTGTATTTTGTAATGTAATGTATATTCACTGTATGTATATTTTGTTTTTGGTTTTGAGCAGTTGTAAATTCAAATTGTACCTTGAAGTTGTAAATTAATTATGAGTTATTTGACTTGTAAAAATTGTATTATATTTCCTTATCTCAGACTTTGAAAAATTTCTATGGAATTGAGTTGATAAATTGTTGTGTTGAGAAACGTATTGGAGTTGAGATTTGGAAAATTATTGAAGTGCTTTTTACAGGTTTTCTGAAGAACTGTTTTGTCCAAAATACAGATGACACTCTGCCAAAATTTTTACAGAAATTCCAAATACTCCAAATGTGTTAGTTCTATCACTTCAGTTCACAAAAGTTTTTAATACCTGTAAATAGTGCTCACCACTGTAAAAGAAGTAAGAAAAGTTTTTAAAATCCCTTGTAGTGTATTTAATGGATTATCAGTAGACGGAGTTGGTAATTCATTAGGTATACTACGGGATCATGTTATGCCTTACAGAGGGGTAGGGTGCGACATCTAGAGATCGGATTACATTAAAGGTCTGATTACATCATAGGGGCGATCTTTAGAGATCGATGGAACATCCTATCTAATAAAGGCCTATGTCAAAGCCTAGTCTCGTGGCTGAATCAAAAGATTTGTCCGGCCATAGACAGCGGATAGACGTACAGCTCAGATGGGGTGATTATGACTCTCATGAGGATGGAGAGTCATCTCCACTGTCATCGACCAGAACCGAGCTGTAGTCGGGACGCCCAATGTGGTGAGGAGCCAAATGAACTTCAAGGGGCAGTCACCGATGTTACGAGGAATATTAGTAGTCTTCTCGCCCAAAATCAGTTCACCGACTATATCGGTCGAACGATTCGAGATCGACACGATCGAGGTCCTCGATCCAGGTCGGCAAATTAGTTCGGTTCTCTCACTGTCATCAAATGAGATTATCATAATTCTCCAATCACCGGGATCGTAAATTTTCAGTCGAGGAATAAAGAGGACAATCGGAAAAAGATCAAAAGCAACTATCATGGCCGGGATTATTGTCGGAGCGGTTAGAACAGGAAATGTGAGAAGGAAGAGGAGAAAATCAAATGTGGAGGGGTTTCCCGTTGAAGGTATATATATAGGGAAAGTCTGAGCATTTATTACGAGTAGAAAACGAAGTGGATACCTCGGGAATCGATGGAATAAATGCTTTGACTGAATCGGACTGGATAAAGGAGAAGACCGGAGTAGGAGAAGTCGGAAAAGGAGAGCCCGGCATGAGAGATCGGAAAAGGATCGTGTTAGAAAGATCGGAAGGGAGAGGAGGTCAGAAAACAAAGAGAATAAGACAACTTTCGCTAACTGTCATCATAATCAGAGCCGAGGTAGTTAAAGCGTCGTAGACGAAATCTCCACCTCACTCCTCAGAATCGCCCACATTACTGACAGGTGCCAGAGTATGTCATGACAGTTCCGTACACCCCAATCTCTACCGTTGATCTTACTTGTAAGGACGAGCTCGGAGCCCTTGGATCAAAGAAGAAGACGACAAGACCAGCGCCTTTTATTCCCAGCCCTCGGATCGCCCTAGACAAGAAAATTTGAGTCGTCAGATTAGAAGAGAAAAAGGACAAAAATTTCTGAAAAGGATCTCTGCCGTTCATTCTAATTCTCTTTAATTCCCAAGTGTCCGATCATGTCCTTCAAAATCCAAACCTTCCATCTCCCTCAAAATGAATCCTGACCCTTTATGGGGAGCACCCGGTCCCTATAAATACCTGCATGAAAACTGTTCAAAGGAGAAACAGAAAAAAAAAGGGTGGTAATTATAGTGGAAAAGCTCTGAAAATTAACTCAGTTTCGCTACTCTGCTATTTTTAAGCTAGAAAGACTTTAGAAACTAGTTTTCTCAAGTATTTTCTTTGAAGAAGTGTTGGACACTGGAACTCCTGATTTTCAGTTTGTTCATTGCTCTATGATACCCTTTCTTAAGTTTTCAGTTCTGTTTTCACCACCTTTATATCCACTTTTATTTTCTTAGTTCAATCTCATTCATTATCATTCTGATTCGATTATATGCTAACTAGGCATTCGTCATCTCAAGGAAAGCATTAGTCCTCAGACTATTTGCCCGAAACTCTGCAACATTCGTGACTCCATAGTTAGTTCAATAGGTTCAACTTCCTGCAGGTGAGTGTTTAAACCGTTGCTTTATCCAGTGTTCGTCTTTATTTTCTTTTTATTTATGCTCGTAATTTTCGTTAAAGTTTTTCTTTTGTCAGAAGGTCCCACGTAGGTGGTTATTCTCATGAGTTTATCTTTTGATGCAACAGTTCATTTCATTTATTTATTCTTGATCTTTATTTATCTCCCAATGAGGGTGTTCAGGTTACAGGTAACGCATAGGTAGCTTGATAAAGTGTTGGTAGTAGTATCTTGACATAAGAGTTTTTTTAATAAACGTTCGGATAATAAATCAAAGAGTTATGAAGTCGAACCACTAGACTAGCTTGAGAAGATGACTGGGTAAGGTGGAATGTCGGAATAAAATTGAGTTTCAGATTAGCAAATGAAAAAAAACAAATATTGCCTGCCGGAAGGTATTAGTAAAGCGAGCACATAGGAGGTCGGTCAAATTCAGTCTGATGTCCCCTATCTAGTCATGAGGTACCAATGAGTTAAAAAAAGCCTCATTAGGGTCCCCGGCATCGTCGGAAGCTAGAACCCTTAGTCTTAGGCTCTTATGATGTGTAGCTGTAATCAAATTTTAAGAGGTCAGAAAAATCCTTATCCAACTCCAATTCAAGTAAAAGAGATTGGAGGAGAGTTCTTATCCAATTCTCAATAAAAACTCCAATAAGTATCTAAAAGAGATCGGAGGAGAGTTCTTATCCGATTCTCAACCAAAAATTTTAATAAATATTAGAGATCGGAGGAGAGTTTTTATCCGATTCTCAACCAAAAATTTTAATTAAATTTAAAAGAGATCGAACGAGAGTTCTTATCCGATTCTCAACCAAAATTTTAACAAATATTTAAAAGAGATCGGAGGAGAGTTCTTATCCGATTCTCAATCCAAAATTTTAATAAATATTTAAAAGAGATCGGAGGAGAGTTCTTATCCGATTCTCAATCCAAAAAAATTCTAATAAATATCTAAAAGAGATCGGAGGAGAGTTCTTATCCGATCTCCAATTGAAATTTTAATCTAAAAGGGATTGGAGGAGAGTTCTTATCCGATTCTCAAATCGAATTCTAATAAATATGCAAAATAACCCCTTAAACAAAACTGATACGCAACAGTAACTCACTAAGGGTCGTCTCATTTATTTATGTATCTGGGTAACCTGAATTAGTGAAAAATCAAATATTCCCTTTTATCAAGAGGATTAACATTTCCGTTCGAACCTCCTAACTATCGATTTTAATTTATAAAGAGCTTAAAGTTAAATTTGCTCACCCTCATTGAGGGACGAGATGGGGTGCCTAACACCTTCCCCACCCGTTTACGAACCCCGAACCTAGAATCTCTGTTTTTGAAGTGGTTTCATTTTAATTTATTTTCACGAATGGTTTTCTTTGATTTCCCTCAAAATTAAAGTGGCGACTCCTCATTCTTTCCCACTTTGGTGAGGGTTCGTCCAGGCGACGGCAAAACACCTTGCGACAGCTTGGCGACTCCACTAGGGATATTGATTTTCCTTCAACCCTGGCCCAGAGGTCCAAAAGCAGATTTAATTTTATGTTCCTATAAACTAGAATTATATGTAGATAGGTTCAATTTACAAAATTCAAAAACCTTAGTCTATTAATGTTTGTTATTTCCGCTAACCGCGTTGTTTATTTTTGTTTTATATCCTACAGCATTCTCCGTCTAAAAAGAAAAAATAAAAATCCCCCTATATTGGGAAGAGGTAAAGGTGTCCCTTCACACACTGAACACTCACATAATGTCCTCACATACTTCAGCCCTATACCCGGGCTTTCTTACCCTTTTAGGAAAGTAGGAGGGGGTCATATAGCGGTACCCGTGGGTTTTACCCCGTTAGTATCCGTGAAGGCTTCTGCTCAGATTGAAACTCGTTCTATTTACTGTGATACCCATGGAACTTTCCCGACAGTATCATGGGGGATAGAATGGGGCTCTACTGTTTACAGTAGGGGTAATTTGGGAACCTGTTGCTTTTAGAAAATTAGACCTTAAGCTAAACTGTCACGATAGCTAGAAGCTGTAGCAAGCTACCTTATAAGATAGAACTATCCAATTAGGTAGCACCTAGCTGGTACTAGGACTCTTCTTATTTTAGGACAAAAGGGGCATACTTACTCTTACCCTATTCTGCTTGTGTTTTATTTTGTTCTTATTTTTTAGGGTAATCTTGAATCCTACTGTTAAGAAAACCTACACACTTTCCTACTTTGATAAATGTGTAGGTGTCATTCTGCTAACAGTATAATTCAAAACTACTTGAATTTATCCTGCTAACAAGTCTTTCCTGCAGGCATCACCAAAATAAGGTCTGTAAAAGGATAAGCATCATTTTTAACATGGCATCCTCGAGTCAGTCGGCAGGAGAAGTTCTTAAATCAGAACAGAATGCTAAACCATGGCCCGAACCACGTCATAGTTCAGTGCCCCCAAAAAGTGATACTAGCTTATTACCTCCATTGGACCTGAGCAAAATTGAGGTCAGAATGAACAGTCTCGAGGGTCTGGCTAATGGTTGGAAGTCATTTCCCGATCAGGTCAAAGCACGATTTGAGAAGAAATATGGGAGGATTGCAACCTTGATACGAGTCAAAGTCCAAGTCCCGGCATTAAAGGCCATGCTGTCAGTTTGGAATCCTAAGTATGGGGTGTTCTCTTTCAACGATATCGATACTGCTCCCACTATGGAAGAATATCAGGCATTGCTAGAAATTCCTTATGCGGCGCAGAATTGGATTTACCTACACCTCGAGCATAGGCAGACCTGGAAACGGTTCGCACATATGATGGGGATTCCCCCGGAAGAAGCAAAGGCGAGGGAAACTGTCAAAGGGAACACGCATGGATGGTATTGGACTTATCTCAAGAAGTGGTTGGATCAATACATCCAAGATGAACAGTGGGATCAAGCTTCATTGACGCTCGCTTTAGGGATCTACGGCCTGATCTTGTTCCCTGGACCTTCGGGAATTATAACCTGCAATGTTGCGGAGATGTTCTGGGCAGTAGAAAAATAGAAGGTCAATCCAGTACCGGCAATTCTTGCCGAGACTTTCTTAACCCTTACTTACTGCAGACAACAAGGCAAGGGATCCATTAAATGCTGTTCTCAATTGTTGCACCTCTGGATCATCAGTCATATGTGTCCTGTGGAGACGAAGGGGTTAACATGGTATCTTGACCAGCCTCTCATCGAGAAGATGACCAGATTAGTAATCAGCCCAAAGGATGAGCTGCAGTGGCAAGAACGGATTTTGAGCTTCAACAGCCATGACTACTATTGGAGGAAATTGTGGACGTCGGGTCAATCCATTTTGGTCAACACGGGGGGTAATCAATCAGTATCCCTAATCGGAGTGACTGGTTACACAAGTTACACTCTGGCATTAGTAATGAGACAGTTTGGCTCAACAAAGTTCAGAATCAACATTGAAGAATACCACCGAGGTCATTTCTACCACGAGCTCAATGATGAGGAAGGATTGAAAATAGCTCGCAGATCCTGGGAAAACATCACTATGATGGAAAGGTTCCCTAAAGGTCCAAGTGCCACGGACGATTATCTTAAATGGAGGGCTGACAGGGATCAAGAACACTTAACTGCAAATCCAACCAAATTCAAAGGCAGCAACCCTCGTCAAAACGTCCTTTCAGAAGAAGCTGGTGATCGTTTGGCCGACTCCCTACGAAAGGCAAACACTGAAAACTCGCAACTGCAAGAACAAATAAAACAGTTAGAGGACCAACAGCAGATCCTCAAAAGAAAAGTAAGAAGGCTCAGGGAAGAGGCAAGGACCGAAAAGATGGGGTTCGAAGAGCAAGAGACATGATGGGAAAAGGAAAAAAGCTCTCTCCAAGCCGTAATAAAAGAAGCAGAAATACAGAATGGCAAGCTTCAAGAAAAAAATGAAATACCAGGAGATACTCGTATAAGAGTATAAACAAGAAAGCAAAAAGAAGAAGCTTAAACTGAAGGAACAAGCACTGCTTATCAACGATATTCTGAAGGAATGTGCTAAAGAAAGAAAGGAAAAAGAAAGACAAGCCGCTCTCTATCAGAAGCTGAAAGAGAACGTTGACCAGCTGGAGAGAATGATAGCACAAGGGAAACAAGAACTCCTACCTGAATCTGAGTATGCCCTGAAAGTGTTCAATCCTGCTAGACAAGAAGAAAGGCTACATGAGTATCTCAGGAAATGTCATTGCATTATAAAGAACCTCCCTGAGCCTAGGCCAATGTAAAGAATGCTGTGTATGAATTATTCAGTTAATGGAATAACTTTTGGGCCATTGTTTAGCAAAATTGTGAATGAATAGTATAACTCCCATAGGAACCCCCTCGCTAGGGTTATGCGGAAAATTGGATGCACCATATGGACAGGTATCATAGATGCGCATTCAATCCAGTCATTCACAGTCGGACTATCGAACGATGCCATGATAAAATTGATGCAATCATTCTTCTGCAGATTTCATTTTGGCTCCCAAATGCCACTTTATCCTTTGTCCGAACCAGGACCTTTAATTTTTTTTACGAAATTCAAAATTCATTAAAAGCTTTTTTCAACTTCCTGCAGAAAATCAATATTGCTTCAAACAAAGCAAGCCTGACCAGACACGCAGTTCAACCCAGACGAGTGTACTTAACAAGATCATGAACAAGAAGGTTAATGGAAGACCACGAACAAATCCAGAACCTACAAGGACAGGTTTCCGAATTGAAAGACCAAGTCTCGGAGCTCATGAGACTAATGAGGGAAATGTCCCATAATAAGCCTGCCTCAGAGCCTAACTTACCACTACCTCCCCCACCTCCTACAATGGTTGATTCTCACCATGCTTCAACCTCTTTCACCTTCAAGCCATCGATACCGAATCCGACAATCACCGTCAATCCGGCCACACTAAATAATGACATGCCTTTCTCCTATTATCCGACTATCTCAAATGCCGAACCATACCCTTCAGTCCTGATCCCTCCAATTCATTCCGCCCCTCATTTCCCAACTGGGGGAGTATCTCTTATAGTGGGAAGAGAAAATAAGACGAGAGAAAATGAGAAGCTATCTACTCTAGAAGAGAGACTAAGAGCAATAGAGGGACTGAACATGTATGGTTCAGTTGATGTGGCGTTACTGAGATTGGTGCCAGATGTGGTGGTGTCGCCTAAGTTCAAGGTCCCGAACTTCGACAAATACACCGGAAACTCAGAGCCCCGCATTCACCTAGCCACCTACATTGCCAAAATGTCTGCCTTGACAGAAGACAATAGACTTCTAGTCCACTTCTTCCATGAGAGCCTCTCCGGGGTAGCCCTGAGATGGTGCATTTAGTTGGATAGGAGCAAATTGCGCTCCTGGAAAGATTTGGCAGATGCTTTCCTGAAGCAATACAAGTTCAACTGTAACGTGGCCCCCACAAGGAGAGATCTCCAAAACTTGGTGCAAAGGGACAGGGAAAGCTTCAAAGAATATGCCTAGAGATGGAGAGAGAAAGCGGCAGAAGTATATCCTCCGGTTACTGATAATGAACTATGCTCCTTGTTCATTGAGACATTGAAGGCTCCTTACTTCAATCTGATGATCGAAAATACCTCCAACAGCTTCTCAGACATCATCCAAGCTGGTAAGAGGATAGAAGCTAATTTAAGGATGGGACGACTGCAGGAGTTGACTGAGAATCCTGCAAAGAAGACTGCTAGTTTTGGCAAGAAGAAAGAGGGTGACGTGCATTCCATCACTCGTCAGAACACCCAATCTTCATTACCCCCGAATATCTATCGGCCATATCTTCCCCCTCATGGCCAAACCGTTGCAAACATTCCACCCCCTTTTCCAAATTATCACCCTCTTCGCCCACAGTATCCACCACCAACAAATTACCAACCCAGACCACCTCCTCCACCTACTCAACCCAGACCACCTCAAAATAACCCGAGACCACCAAGAAATCTTGATCCACCTCTTCCCCTGCCACTTAGCGAAATATACCGATACCTTATTGGCATAAACCAAATAGTGTCGATTCCCCTTGACCCAATTCAGCCGTCATACCCCAGGTGGTATAATGCCACTGCCTGGTGTGAGTATCATGGAGGGGCACAAGGGCATTCAACCGATAACTGCGGGGCACTCAAGGGAAGGGTGTGTGCCCTAATCAGGAATGGGTGGTTGAAGATTGAAGGGACTGGTTCTCTCCTCAATGTTACCACAAACCCATTGCCCAATCATGGTACGGGCAATAGTGCAAATATGATAGAGTTGGAAGGAGAAGGGTCAACCTTGGAAGTGGATCAACTAATTCCTCACTTTGGGGAAATTTTGACAATGGCAGTAAGGGAAGGTTACCTCCACCCCCAAATAACAGAACCTGAAGATAGGACGGGATGCCCCTATCATGGTAGGGCAGCTAATCACGAGCTACAAAATTGTGAAGAGTTCAAACAAGAGGTCCAGAACTTACTGTCCCTCAAAGTTCTGAGATGCCAGGCAAAGTCAAAAATGGAGGGCGGAGTAAATACAGCCCGACTCAGCCAAAACGCCTCTACCCCTAATCACAGAATCACTTTCTCACCCCCAGCATCGTCACCACCAGTAACAATCATACGAACCCCGCCTCAGCTCCCTGTCACAAACACCCAAGCCATACCTTGGAATTATAACTTCCAAGTTTTCACCCAAGGAGCGTCAAGCAGTACACCGGCTCCCAGTCTTGCTTCACCTTCGGCACCTCCTAAACCGTGCTTCACTCCTCATGAGTACTTCAAGATGACTTATGCCAGACCTAACAGCAGTACTACTCGCCAAGCTAATCCTCAGCCCGTCGCTGTCACAAAATCTTCCCCGCTTGAGCCAGAATTTGAGTTTATAACCAGAAGTGGGAGGTGTTACGGGAATGAGGAAAAGGAAAAGAAGAGAGGGAAAGTAAAAATGGGAGAGCCACAAGAAAATACAAAAGAGGAGGCTGAGAAAGTAGAGAGAGAAGAACCTGCCGGACCTAAAGAAGAGGAGGAGCTGTTGCTTCAAATAATGAAGCAAAGTGAGTACGATGTGGTGGAACAGTTAAGAAAGACACCTGCTCGAATTTCACTATTGTCGCTAATTCTGAGCTCTGAGGTGCACCGTCAAGCCCTGCAGAAAATTCTGGATCAGGCCTTTGTGAACCCCGACATCACACCGGGGCAATTCGAAAAGATAGTAGGACAAATTCAGGTATCTAGTTTTGTCACTTTCTCAGAAGAAGAGACAGACCCTGCGGGTTTAATGCACACTAAAGCTCTGCATGTGACGGTGAAATGTAAAGGTTGTATAGTGGCCAAGGTCTTTATTGATAATGGATCCACGCTCAATGTACTGCCTAATGCCACCTTGGCTAGGCTGCCGGTTGACCGTTCAAATATACGTCAGAGTGCTATGGTGGTAAGAGCCTTTGACGGTACAAGAAGAGAAGTGATGGGAGACATTAACTTGCCCCTCCAAATTGGCGCATGCACCTTCAACGTCACATTCCAAGTGATGAACATCGAACCTGCGTACACTATGTTGCTGGGGAGGCCTTGGACCCATTCAGCGAATGCCATTCCTTCAACTTTGCACCAGAAGATTAAGTACATTATGGATGGCAAAATCATTACTGTGAGAGGGGAAGAAGCCATATTGGTCACCAAGCCACAATCACTCCCTTATGTGGAAGCTGCTGAGGAGTCGTTGGAAAGCTCTTTCCAGGCTCTCGAATTACAAGAAACCATCTCAAGAAATGAGGGGGCTATGGCTATGGTAGCCAAGGTGATGTTGAGGAATGGGTATGAAGAGGGCAAGGGGTTAGGCACCGCATTGTAAGGGATTGTCGAACCTATACCAGCTATCCAGAAGGTTGGCCGTTGCGGTTTGGGTTATGAGGAAGACGCCCTCATGGATGGGCGATTCTGGATGAGGAATATGCTTAGGGATCAAAGATTTGATCAGAAAATCGGGAAAATAAAGGTAGTCCCGAGAATCACGGAGGTCTTCACAAAACCGGTCATTGAAAATCCGGCAGAGATTGAAGAATCACCCGATGAACCATCCATCGATGTCATCCATCTTCATTCCTTGTATGAACTCTAGTCTCGCCAATAGCTGAAGGGCAAGAATTGGACAACTGGATAGCAGAGGACATCCCTGTACTCAATTTCGAGTAAAGTACTTTTGGTTATCTACACTTGATCATTTTGTCCATGGTGGCAAGTGTAATATTGTAAATGGACCCTTTTCTTATGTCATAAATGTTAATGATTTAATAGTGCATTTTATATCTAATTCACTTTTTCTTTCCTTTTAAAATCCATTCTTATAATATATTCCATTTTCGTTCATTCAGGACCATTCATCAATTAACACCTAATAATTCAATATACTCAGAAATTCCTCTGGTTAATTTTGAAATCCCTATAACTGCCATTACTTCAAGTGATTCTGAAGTGGAACTCACAGAAGAAAGAGATGAAAGAGATGAACCTTCCCTAGTGCCTTGTGAAGACGAAACGCACACCGTAAACTTAGGCACGGAAGAAGTGAAAAGGGAACTTAAGGTTGTGGAGAGTGAAGAATTAGAAGATATGATCAGTTTGCTCAAGGAATTCCTAGACGTATTTTCTTGGAGCTATGATGATATGATTGGTTTGGACCCTCATATAGTGACGCACAAAATTCCCCGAATTCCGGGGACAATCCCGGTAAAGCAGAAATTAAGAAGAATGAATCCTGACACACTGCTCAAAGTTAGGGATGAGGTCAAGAAGCAGTATGATGCTGGGTTTCTGGAAGTGGTCAAATATCCCCAATGGATAGCTAATGTTGTCCCGGTAATGAAGAAGGATGGGAGAGTCAGGGTGTGCGTTGATTACAGGGATATGATTTCCCTCTCCCCCACATTGATGTGTTAGTAGACAATGCTGCGGGATTGGGCAGGTGTTCGTGTATCGATGGGGCATCGGGGTACAATCAAATCCCAATGGATGAGAAAGACAAGGAGAAAACTGCTTTTATCACTCAATGGGGGGTATTTTGTTATCGAGTCATGCATTTCGGGTTAAAGAATGCTGGCGCCACCTACTAACGCGCTATGGTCACATTATTCCACAATATGATGCATGAAGAAGTGGAGGTGTACGTGGATGATATGATCATCAAATCCAGGGGAGAAGAGAGCCATGTGCTGGTGATGAGGAAAGTATTCGAGAGACTCAGGAAATATCAGCTGAAACTGAACCCTGCCAAATGCATATTCGGAGCTAGATCTGGGAAATTGTTGGGATTCATAGTGAGCGAGAAGGGAATAGAAGTTGATCCAGGCAAAGTCCGAGCCATTCAAGAGATGCATCCCCAAAAACAGAAAGGGAGATGCGCAGTTTCCTGGGGAAGTTGAACTACATATCAAGGTTTATTTCCAATCTCACCGCTAAAGCTGAGCCTATTTTTAGACAAGTTTGGAAATGGATTTGGTGATTAATTCCAACAAGTTTTAAATGCAAAATGTACATTGGGAGTGTTAAAACCAATGCACCTATTTTCTATCCAAAAGTCAACATTTTTGTTGACTAATGAAGTGAATAGTGACACCAAAACTTGAAATTCAAAAATTGTGAAACTTAAAAGTGAAAAATGCCCTAGTAGGCCTAATGTGATTGGTTTGGATAGGTTGGCATGCCAATAGGGTTTTGATAGCAGTACTGCGTATGATGTATGGGTTCATTGCCATTCTGTGATGTGATAGCCTATGGCTATACTGATTATGATGTTTTACTTGGCTTTATGCCTTATTGCTTTTATGGCTTATTAGCCATTCTGTTTGCACACCGGAAGACACATTGTGACCGATGGTGTGACGGCCCGAGGTACCTGGTACCCAGTGCTAGTTTACCCATTTATCCAGTCCGGTCAATTTGTATAGGTTACTTGGGCATAGAAAAGTATAACTGTAACTGAACTGATTATTAAAGAAAATACGAAAATTAAATATCAGGAATGATTAAAATAAAATACAAAGAAGCTCAAGATCATGAAGAAAATAATTAACAAAATGCATGAAGAAGTTAATATCATAAAACATAATTAGCCCTCGACTAAACAATAAGTTAGTAATTATTCATTTCTTATGAACACAATAGCTAAGAAATTATTATTTTTATTTGCATATTATATTTTCTTGTATTATTGGCACCACTAAGCTTTATGCTTAGCGCGTCGCTTTTGCAACGCGTAGGTACTGAAGATTTGGACAGAGGGCCCAGTAGACCACAGATTGGGTAAGGCCGTTCAACGTTCTGCATAGTGTCCGTGTCACCTCACCGTCATCAGTGCATTGGTAGGACACTAGGTTTTATTTTGATATTTTGTAATTAACTTCTATTTTCTCATATGTAATTGAAACTTATGTAATATAAGTTTGTATTAATGTAAGTACTTATAATTTGTGATTATAAATAACATATGAGAATTTATTTATGATTCGAGTCTAATGATGATGTGAAATGAATGAATGACAAATAGAGGAATTGTTAAGAAATTGTTGTAAATTGATGTGATGCAAATGGAGTTTGTGAATGATTGGAAATTATTGGAAGTGTTTTTAAACAGGTTCAGAAGAACTGTTTTTCCAATTTACAGCCGGCACTCTGCCAGATTTTCTATAAAAATTGCGTAAAAATTTAGATTTATCAAAAATTGTAAACAAATGATTTAAAAGGGATAAATTGTAATAGAACTATGAACTGATGCTCCGGCACACTGAGTGGCATAACTTGCTCGGCTACACTGTAGTCGGGTAAGGGGTGTCACATTTAGTGGTATCAGAGCACGGTTTAGGCGTTTCTGGGCCTAGATTGAGTCCATACCATGCATTGCATTTGTAAGAGTCAAGGTGACACTAATGCAGATCTATTTGTCTTTGTTATTTTGAATAGGATATGGACCCTACATCTCAGAGGGCAGTTGAGGAGGAAGTGGAGAGTCATGCTCCACCTGCAGCAGCTGAGACTGGGGGTATGGGAGAACCTGCTCGCCCGACTCAAGCGAGCACCTTTCGGCCTCCACAGGCCGTGTTTCAACAAATGGCCAAATTTTTCAGACAAATGGCTGGGGTAATGCCAGTACCACCACCACCACATTCACAACCAAAATCACATCTGGAGAAATTGAGAAAGTTTGGAGCAGTGGACTTCTATGGCAAGAGAGAAGATGATTTTGTTGCAGCCAAAAATTGGTTGAACAGAACAGGCAGAATTTTAAAACAACTCCACTGCACTCCAGAGCAAAACTTGGAATCTGCTGTATCTCTGCTGCAAGACGATGCATACGAATGGTGGGATACTGTGTCCAGTGAAGTACAGCCAGAAATAGTAACTTGGGACTTCTTTCTCTCCGAATTTAAGAAGAAATATGTGGGTAGTGTATACCTGGAAGAGAGAAGAAGAGAGTTCATTAATCTGAGGCAGAGACAGCTGTCAGTGGCCGAATATGAGAAGGAATTCGTAAGATTGAGCCGCTATGGAAGGGAGATAGTCCCTAATGAAGCTGAAAGGTGTAAGAGATTTGAAGAGGGATTAAATGATAATATAAAGATCATGATCACTGCCTTGGGGATCACAGACTTCACCAAGTTAGTGGAAGCTGCATTAAAAGTGGAGAAAGTGAGAATAAATGAACAAAATAGGAAAGATAGGCAGCGTAAGAGGGAATTTGGACCAGGACAGTCAAGTATACCAACTGATAGTAAGAAGTTTAAGGGTTCTAGTTCACAAGATCAGACACAGGGCCACAGAGGCCAAATTGGAATATCTATAGCTAGTTCCCCGGGCACAATAACAAGGGGATCAACCCCAGTGCCTGAATGTATGCATTGTGGTAGAAGACACAGAGGGGAGTGTCGATTGTTAACTGGAGAGTGTTTCAAGTGTGGGGCTACGGATCATTTCATAAGAGATTGCCCTCAGAGGAGTGGTTCAATAGCTCTGGTACAAGTTGATAGACCTTTCCTATAGTTCAAAGGGGTAAAAGATCGGGTAGAGCGGAACGGTGACATTTCACGTAAGATTGTTTTCGAGACGGTTGAAAAACCCAGTCGGTGGCACCACAAGTATATGCTATGGAAGCTCAGGAAGAGCCAAACCCAGACACTGATGAGGCGATACAAGGAAGTGAAGAAACAAGAAGGTAGCAACTCCCCGATTACTTAAGTCAAGTAAATTTCGAGGATGAAATTTAAATTAGAGGGGAAGAGTTGTAACACCCTCCCGGTAGCAACTCCGTACATTCTACTATTCCGGTGACCGGTGTCGGTCCGGACAGCTAGAACGTCCGGAAAAATATTTAAACTAAAGTCAGGAACCATAATTAACTCAAATATTAATAAAAAAAATTTAGTAAAAATTTTAGAAATAAAATACAATTAAGTCAAATGAGCCGGTGCCCAAGCAATGGGTAACCCAGAGGGAAGTTGCGGTTCTCGCAACTAGGAGCCCTAGACCCGGGAAAAAATTTATAAAATAATTTTTGGGACTCCAGAGAAGGGTCATTGAGGTTCCTATGGCATTAGAATGCCAAGAAAATATTTAGAAAAATTTTTCAATCGGTACAGACAATTTTGACCCGTTAAGCCAAACGGAGGGCATTTTGGTCATTTCGCCTTCAGAGGCAATTTTTGGCCGACTTGTCCAGTTGAGTAAATAATTATTATGACATAAAATATGAATTAATGTTGATGAAAAATTAATTTAAAGTTAGTAGAGATGAAAAGAAAAGAAAATGAAAGAAAATACCTAATAATGACATCATATGATGTCATTAAAAACCTATCCACCAATCACAATTTGTTAAACTCATTAAAAGAGATAAAAGTGACCAAAAATTTAAAAAACCAATCTGCATCTTCAACCTTTGGGCAGCCTAAAAAACGTTGAGAGAGAGAGAGAGAAGAGGTTCCACCATTAAAGCTCCCTTAAGCTTCATTTCCCACTTCAAATCACCTCAAAACCTTGTCCTCCCTTCACTAAAAATTTCCCTTACCACTAGAGCAAGACTTGGGCAGCAATTAGAAGAAGAGAAAGTGGAAGAAAGTGAGGTGTGAACAAGCTTAGAAAATCACCAAAGAGGTTAGTGCCATAACCTTTGCTTTTACATCTTTTTAATCATGAATTTGAGCTAAGTTAAGTTAAAAATTTGACAAAAAATTGAATTAATGAAGCATGGTTATATTTCATGAAGTTTTGGCAGCCTTGACATGAGTTAGGGTTAGGAGAAATCTTTGGTTTAAAGTGACATATTGCTGCCCCTCTTATAAATTATATGATTAGTATAGCAAATTAGGAGTGGGATGCATGAATTGGAGGCTTGGTCAATTAGGGTTAGGGTTTTGGGAGTGAAATTTAGACTTGGCTTATGAAATTGTTAAAGAAAATGTTAATGGTCAATTAGTGACCATTTGAGGTAAGTTGACCATAATTTGAAGTGCATTAGAGTGTTACAAAGTGTTTTGGTAGGCTGCCTAATGACAGCAGCAGGGAGGCTGTGAGTCTAGCCTGTTTGGACTGCCATATCTTTGGCTGTGTAGGTTCAATTGGTGTTTGGCCAATTGGACATAAAACTAGACATATAATGGCATAATTTTGCTGAAGAAACCATGCCCAAAAGACCAAAGCAAGTGGACCAAAAGTTGGCCCCAATCCGGATACCCTGCAAGCAGATTCTGCAGAATGATCAACTGTTCATTTGGCCATAACTCACTGTAGAATGTCTATTTGACCTGAAATTTTTACATCAACAAGATGAGATATAGACAAACAACTTTCATGAAGAAACCTACCCCAAATTATGACCAGAACCTATTCAACAAGGCAGTGGCAGTCACTGTTCATTGTACTGTAGATTTGGTAAATTCTGCAAATTTGAAATCCGACCAGCTGTGGTTTTTGGACCATATCTGGAGCTACAAAACTCCAAATAGAGTGATTCAAAAAAAGAAATTCAACTATACAAAATAAGGAACACTTTCGTGTTTACCATTTCCTCAAATTTCCACTGTAACAGTCCCTAATGGAACAGTAAACTTATGGTACAAAAACTGAAAATTCTGCCCCTTAGTGCTAAGCTTGGAAATGGATTTGGTGATTAATTCCAACAAGTTTTAAATGCAAAATGTGGTACATTGGGAGTGTTAAAACCAATGCACCTATTTTCTATCCAAAAGTCAACATTTTTGTTGACTAATGAAGTGAATAGTGACACCAAAACTTGAAATTCAAAAATTGTGAAACTTAAAAGTGCAAAATGCCCTAGTAGGCCTAATGTGATTGGTTTGGATAGGTTGGCATGCCAATAGGGTTTTGATAGCAGTACTGAGTATGATGTATGGCTTCATTGCCATTCTGTGATGTGATAGCCTATGGCTATACTGATTATGATGTTTTACTTGGCTTTTTGCCTTATTGCTTTTATGGCTTATTAGCCATTCTGTTTGCACATCGGGAGACACATTGTGACCGATGGTGTGACGGCCCGAGGTACCTGGTACCCAGCGCTAGTTTACCCGTTTATCCAGTCCGGTCAATTTGTATAGGTTACTTGGGCATGGAAAAGTATAACTGTAACTGAACTGATTATTAAAGAAAATACGAAAATTAAATATCAGGAATGATTAAAATAAAATACAAAGAAGCTCAAGATCATGAAGAAAATAATTAACAAAATGCATGAAGAAGTTAATATCATAAAACATAATTAGCCCTCGACTAAACAATAAGTTAGTAATTATTCATTTCTTATGAACACAATAGCTAAGAAATTATTATTTTTATTTGCATATTATATTTTCTTGTATTATTGGTACCACTAAGCTTTATGCTTAGCGCGTCGCTTTTGCAACGCGTAGGTACTGAAGATTTGGACAGAGGGCCTAGTAGACCACAGATTGGGTAAGGCCGTTCAACGTTCTACATAGTGTCCGTGTCACCTCACCGTCATCAGTGCATTGTAAGACACTAGGTTTTATTTTGATATTTTGTAATTAACTTCTATTTTCTCATATGTAATTGAAACTTATGTAATATAAGTTTGTATTAATGTAAGTACTTGTAATTTGTTATTATAAATAACATATGAGAATTTATTTATGATTTGAGTCTAATGATGATGTGAAATGAATGAATGACAAATAGAGGAATTGTTAAGAAATTGTTGTAAATTGATGTGATGCAAATGGAGTTTATGAATGATTGGAAAATATTGGAAGTGTTTTTAAACAGGTTCAGAAGAACTGTTTTTCCAATTTACAGCCGGCACTCTGCCGAATTTTTTATAAAAATTGCGTAAAAATTTAGATTTATCAAAAATAGTAAACAAATGATTTAAAAGGGATAAATTGTAATAGAACTATGAATTGATGCTCCGGCACACTGAGTGGCATAACTTGCTCGGCTACACTGTAGTCGGGTAAGGGGTGTCACAGCATTGATCTTGACCCACATGGACGGTGAAGAATTTCCAAGACCTGTGAATGCCGACACCATCAAAAGATACTATGCCTAAAAAAAAAAAAAGAAGGGGGTAGGGGTGAAAACTCGAAAGGGCGCTCCTAGCAAAATGTGCGAAAGAAGGCGAAAACCCTAGAAGGGCGCTTTCTGTAAAATGAGTGAGGGACGAAAACCCGTAAGGGCATCCTGAAAGAGCGAAAAAAAAAATCTAGGGGTTAAAACCCGAAAGGGCATCCCAAGAACCAAAGAAGGAGAAATAAGGAAGGGGGCATGAAACCGAGGATGGAAATAAACCGTCATGGCATGAATCTTCGTTAACAGAGCATTTGAAATAATGGCAGTTAAGAGACTTCAAAGCTAACTACAAGGAATATATAAGATCTATCCTTGTAACTTTTTTCTTTAAAACTGTATCTTTGTTTCTTAAAGCCTTAATAAAGTCATCCTTTCACTCCAATCTATCTTCTTCACATTTCAATTTGTCTTTTTGCTTTATCTTTATACTCACACTCTAATGTTGTTTTCTCTACGCTATTAATCAGTTAAGATTTTGCCATAAGATTAGGATTTGAAAATTGATAACCTCACGTACTTTGCTGTGAGATTTGCAAGGAATGGCCAAAAAAAAAAAAAAAAAACTAGAGGTGAAAACCTAGTTGGGCGCTTCTAGTCAAATGGGCAAAAACCCGCAAGGGCGCTTTTCGCAAAATAAGAAGAAAGTCGAGAGCAGAAAAGGGGCATCCGAAGAAATAAGTAAGGAAAAGGAGGTCATAGGTCAAGTCTTGTAACTCGTCCTTCATTAATCATTGGCCTTTGAGATCCTGTTAAGTACACTTCATCGTGGAGGAACTTCTCGTGTCGAGATTGGACTTGCTTTGTAAGTTGATTTAATTTTCTTGCATTTAAATTTCCTGTTAATCAACCTCTGGTTCCTTGATCTAAGTTGATTTTAATTTTCCTGCATTTAAATTTCCTGTTAATCAACCTCTGGTTCCTTGATCTAAGTTGATTTTAATTTTCCTGCATTTAAATTTCCTGTTAATCAACCTCTGGTTCCTTGATCTAAGTTGATTTTAATTTTCCTGCATTTAAATTTCCTATTAATCAACCTCTGATTCCTTGATCTAAGTTGATTTTCATTTAAATTTCCTATTAATCAACCTATGGTTCCTTGATCTAAGTTGATTTTAATTTTCCTGCATTTTAAATTTCCTGTTAATCAACCTCTGGTTCCTTGATCTAAGTTGATTTTAATTTTCCTGCATTTTAAATTTCCTGTTAATCAACCTCTGGTTCCTTGATCTAAGTTGATTTTAATTTTCCTGCATTTAAATTTCCTGTTAATCAACCTCTGGTTCCTTGATCTAAGTTGATTTTAATTTTCCTGCATTTTAAATTTCCTGTTAATTAACCTCTAGTTCCTTGATCTAAGTTGATTTTAATTTTCCTGCATTTTAAATTTCCTGTTAATCAACCTCTGGTTCCTTGATCTAAGTTGATTTTAATTTTCCTGCATTTAAATTTCCTGTTAATCAACCTCTGGTTCCTTGATCTAAGTTGATTTTAATTTTCCTGCATTTTAAATTTCCTGTTAATCAACCTCTGGTTCCTTGATCTAAGTTGATTTTAATTTTCCTGCATTTTAATTTCCTGTTAATCAACCTCTGGTTCCTTGATCTAAGTTGATTTTAATTTTCCTGCATTTTAAATTTCCTGTTAATCAACCTCTGGTTCCTTGATCTAAGTTGATTTTAATTTTCCTGCAATTTAAATTTCCTGTTAATCAACCTCTGGTTCCTTGATCTATGTTGATTTTAATTTTCCTGCATTTAAATTTCCTGTTAATCAATCTCTGGTTCCTTGATCTAAGTTGATTTTAATTTTCCTGCATTTAAATTTCCTGTTAATCAACCTCTGGTTCCTCGATCTAAGTTGATTTTAATTTTCTAGCATTTTAATTTCCTGTTACCAACCTCAGGGTGCCGACCCAAGTGGGTTTTAGTTTCGTGACTTTAATTTCGAATTTCAAATTTTAATCATCCAAAATATGGGTCTGAATCTTTACATAATCCCTACACGGAAATTTTTTTTTCCAGTAGGAATTATGTAAAGAGGGGCAGCTGTCGACACCATATTTTGGCCGATCCCTGAAATCAATAAACTTTGAAACCAATCCCCAGCACTGAGTCTCCCTTTGCCAGCCAATCACATTTTCGATCTCTCCTCAAAAGGAATCGAATCAATACTAAGTCCCCATATCATTTAAAGTCTCACCGATCTCTCAAACCAATTGTCAAGTCCCCTGACCAGTCAATTATATTTCTGATCTCTCTTGTCAAACAAGATTGAACCAACATTAGGCCTTCGTGCCCCCAGTCTTATTACCGATCATCCTTTTAAAAGTTTGGGGATAATCGTCTGATAAAGTTAAGGTTCCAATCCGGTTTAATGATGATTCCGATCTTAAGTATTCAAATCAAATTTCCAATTTTAATCAAGTCCCATTTAGTGTTTGTTCTCAGTCGATCTCATGCTTATAGTGTTTTCCGACCTCTTACACTTAGATTAATAATCACTTTTAGTTGTTGTGATATGTTCAGACAATCAAGTGCTTATGCAATTCAGATACTTGCCGATCCCATCCATTCATTGAACAAAAAGGGAATTTCATTTCATTTCAAATTAAAATTTATACAAGTCATTCGGCTGGACGATCACCCCCAGCCTGTTCTACATTTTGTTCGCTTCCTCTCTCACCTTTAGCTTCCTCCTCGCTATCCTCTTCATCTTGGGGAGCCAGATCCACCATCCAGGAGAAGTCCTCCTCGGGATAACGCTTCCTGAGCTCGATCAAGAGATCCCCATGAGCGTTCACATAAGCACCGGCCTCCCTTGTCACTGCCTCTTCTTCTTTTTCTTTAAGCTCCTCAGTGAGGCGAGCGACTTCAGCAGCTCGGAGCGCCCGAACCTTTTCAAGAATATGAGCCTGCTCGGCCAGCTTATCCTCGTAGAATTTCATCTGCCCCTCAATTTCAGATATGTAGTTTTGGGCGGACGAAAGTTGAAATCGGAGGGAAGCCGCTTCCTAACCCACCTTCATGACATCCTGCCTCAAGCGGTGAGCCTTCTCCCGGATAATATGTTGGTTCACCAGACTCTCAACGCTCAGGCTCATAGTTTGTGTCAGGATATCGTCGAGGCTGTTCAGGGTTAGCCTATCCTGATCCTCCCGAAGGCAGATGGAGGACCCCAAGACCTTAGCAAAACCCGGGTTCTCTCGAACCGTGCGGTTCTTCTCCAGTGAGTGGATCAGGATCTGGGCGCCGCGGGAAAGGGTCCTCACAAGTGGTTGGGAAGGACCCCTTTCCGCACTCGAAGCAACTGGAGGGGGTGGTGGCGGTTCTTCTTGACGAGGAGGAGACCGAACCACTTCTATGTCGGGGATCGGCTGTCCCGAGGGTTGAGACGAACTTCCTTGCATTTCCCCAGGATCATGCCTGGGCGTCTGAAGCAGCTTGGCCCGCTTCATCTCCCGCACTTTCTGGGAGACCTCTCTTTTCCGCTCCCGGCTCTCTTTAGAAGCCTCGCCGCTTACCATACCTGCACAGAGAAAAGGTCAGTGAGATCGCTAAGGCCCAAAGATCAGAGATATAGAAAGTACCGAAGCCGAGGTCAGAGAGTTGAAGCCCACGTTCTTAGCCGGTGACCAGCTGCATAGTCCAATGATGCAGTTCGGCTGTCACTGCATCTAAACAAGAGAATTTCTGTCTGGTCGCCTGATCTTTCAGTTCCATCACCATTAGACCCTCTTCCCTATTCAGGGTGATGCGTTTCGGAAGTAAGGGGCCCTGGTGTAGCCAGCTACATGGGAAACCCTCAAAGCCATTCGGAATTTTGCTCCTCAGAATAAAGAAGCGATTCTTCCAATTCTTTAGGGAGGAGGGCAGATCGGTAAAAAGCCCGCAATGTGGCTTCGACTGAAAGAACCAGTACTCATCGTCCTTTCGGCGAGTTAGCCTATGTAGCTCGGCGAATACCTTCGCTGTTGGACTGAGTCCTTTGGCTCGGCAGAGGTCTCTGAAGGCCACCAGAATCCGCCATGAGTTCGGGTGAACTTGGGCTATGCACACTTGGTGAAATTTTAAAACTTCCTTGAAGAAGTCGTCAAGAGGGAACTGCAGCCCGGCTTTTAGTTGCTCTTCGTATACCATGATCATATCATTCTCTTCAAAGAAGTGATCGGCTCGAAGATCGCCGTGACACTTAATGAGTTCGTATGAATCAGGCTGAATATTATACTCTTGGCTGAATGACTGCAGGTCGGTTTCTTGAAGGATTGATGGTAGCTCGTCCATGGGAAGGTTTTCTCTCCCTGAAGAATGTGTTTGCCTCGAGGATGCTGCTTGACCGTGGGCTGGAATGGAGGTCCTAGGGGGATCAGATCGCCCGCTTGTTCTGACTACCTCTACCTCATCTGACGACCATGAGACCTGAACGGAAAGGGCGCTTACCATTCTCTGACCCTCGGCGCCGCTCATTTTCAAAGAAAAGAGGAAATTTAAACTAAAAGAAAGATCAAAACCCTTACCGGAGTGTGATCGGTGTCGGAAGAACTTGAAAAAACGAGAGGATTTTGGAATCGCTCGCGAAAGGCTGAAAATGACATAAGGGAATAACTGGCAGACTCATCCCCTATTTATACTAGTCTGAGCACTTAATGCTCACAGTGTCCCAAGCGGCGCATCAGTTAGCGGGATTCACCAGCTTTTCTGACACGTCTCACGAATATTCCAGAAATTCCATAATAAGGAGAGATCGGCTAGTTAGAGATCGGTGAATTAAAGAGAATGTTTGGAAGTGCGGATCGGTCAAGGGCTGTTCAGTTAGGAACCGGATCGGACAAACACATCAGAGATCGGAAAATAATCAATACAATAATAATAAGAATGATAGTTGTCAAAATAAAACTTTATTTCCGAAAGGTCAGATTACATCATTTGGGCGATCTCTAGAGATCGAATTACATTAAAAGTCGGATTACATCATTTGGGCGATCTCTAGAGATCGGATTACATTAAAGGTCTGATTACATCATAGGGGTGATCTTTAGAGATCGGTGGAACATCCTATCTAATAAAGGCCTATGTCAAAGCCTAGTCTCATGGCTGAATCAAAAGATTTGTCCGGCCATAGACAGCGGATAGACGTACAGCTCAGATGGGGTGATTATGACTCTCATGAGGATGGAGAGTCATCTCCACTATCATCGACCAGAACCGAGCTGTAGTCGGGATGCCCAATGTGGTGAGGAGCCAAATGAACTTCAAGGGGCAGTCACCGATGTTAAGGGGAATATTAGCAGTCTTCTCGCCCGAAATCAGTTCGCTGACTATATCGGTCGAATGATTCGAGATCGATACGATCGAGGTCCTCGATCCAGGTTGGCAAATTAGTCCGGTTCTCTCACTGTCATCAAATGAGGTTATCATAATTCTCTGATCACCGGGATCGTAAATTTTCAGTCGAGGAATAAAGAGGACAATCGGAAAAAGATCAAAAGCAACTATCATGGCCGGGATTATTGTCGGAGTGGTTAGAACAGGAAATGTGAGAAGGAAGAGGAGAAAATCAAATGCGGAGGGGTTTCCTGTTGAAGGTATATATATAGGGAAAGTCTGAGCATTTATTACGAGCAGAAAACGAAGTGGATAACTCGGGAATCGAAGGAATAAATGCTTTGACTAAATCGGACCGGATAAAGGAGAATACCGAAGTAGGAGAAGTCGGAAGAGGGGAGCCCGGCATGAGAGATCGGAAAAGGATCGTGTTAGAAAGATCGGAAGGGAGGGGAGGTTGGAAAACAAAGAGAATAAGACAACTTCAGCTAACTGTCGTCATAATCAGAGCCGAGGTAGTTAAAGCGTTACAGACGAAATCTCCACCGCACGCCTCAAAATTGCCCACATTACTGACAGGTGCCAGAGTATGTCATAACAGTGTTGTACACCCCAATCTCTACCATTGATCTTACTTGTAAGGACGAGCCCGGAGCCCTTGAATCAAAGAAGAAGACGACAAGACCGGCGCCTTTTATTCCCAGCCCTCGGATCGCCCTGGACAAGAAAATTTGAGCCGTCAGATTAGAAGAGAAAAAGGACAAAAATTTCTAAAAAGGATCTCAGCCGTTCATTCTAAATCTCTTTAATTCCCAAGTGTCTAATCATGTCCTTCAAAATCCAAACCTTCCATCTCGCTCAAAATGAATCCTGACCCTTCATGGGGAGCACCCGGTCCCTATAAATACCTGCATGAAAACTGTTTAAAGGAGAAACAGAAAAAAAAGGGTGGTAATTATAGTAGAAAAGCTCTGAAAATTAATTCAGTTTCGCTACTCTACTATTTTTAAGCTATAAAGACTTTAGAAACCAGTTTTCTCAAGTATTTTCTTTGAAGAAGTGTTGGACACTGGAACTCCTGATTTTCAGTTTGTTCATTGCTCTGTGATACCCTTTCTTAAGTTTTCAGTTCTATTTTCACCACCTTTATATCCACTTTTATTTTCTGAGTTCAATCTCATTCATTATCATTCCGGTTCGATTATATGCAAACTAGGCATTCGTCATCTCAAGGCAAGCATTAGTCCTCAGACTGTTAGCCCGAAACTCTGCAACATTCGTGACTCCATAGTAAGTTCAACAGGTTCAACTTCCTATAGGTGAGTGTTTAAACCGTTGCTTTATCCAGTGTTCGTCTTTATTTTCTTTTTATTTATGCTCGTAATTTTCGTTAAAGTTTGTCTTGTGTCAGAAGGTCCCACATAGGTGGTTATTCTCATGAGTTTATCTTTTGATGCAACAGTTCATGTCATTTATTTATTCTTGATCTTTATTTATCTCCTAATGCGGGTGTTCAGGTTACGGGTAACGTATAGGTAGCTTGATAAAGTGTTGGTAGCAGTATCTTAACATAAGAGTTTTTTTAATAAACGTTCGGATAATAAATCAAAGAGTTATGAAGTCGAACCACTAGACTAGCTCGAGAAGATGACTGGGTAAGGTGGAATGTCGGAATAAAATTGAGTTTCAGATTAGCAAATGAAATAAAACAAATATTGCCTGCCGGAAGGTATTAGTAAGGCAACCACATAGGAGGTCGGTCAAATTCAGTCTGATGTCCCCTATCTAGTCATGAGGTACCAATGAGTTAAAAGAAGCCTCATTAGGGTCCCCGGCATCGTTGGATGCCAGAACCCTTAGTCTTAGGCTCTTATGATGTGTAGCTATAATCAAATTTTAAGAGGTCGGAAAAATCCTTATCCGACTCCCATTCAAGTAAAAGAGATCGGAGGAGAGTTCTTATCCGATTCTCAACCAAAAATTTTAATAAATATTTAAAAGAGATCGGAGGAGAGTTCTTATCCGATTCTCAACCAAAAATTTTAATAAATATTTAAAAGAGATCAGAGGAGAGTTCTTATCCTATTGTCAACCAAAATTTTAATAATATTTAAAAGAGATCGGAGGAGAGTTCTTATCCGATTCCCAACCAAAAATTTTAAATAAATTTAAAAAAGATCAGAGGAGAGTTCTTATCCGATTCTCAACCAAAATTTTAACAAATATTTAAAAGAGATCGGAGGAGAGTTCTTATCCGATTCTCAATCCAAAATTTTAATAAATATTTAAAAGAGATCGGAGGAGAGTTCTTATCCGATTCTCAATCCAAAAAAATTCTAATAAATATCTAAAAGAGATCGGAGGAGAGTTCTTATCCGGTCTCCAATCAAAATTTTAATCTAAAAGGGATTGGAGGAGAGTTCTTATCCGATTCTCAAATCGAATTCTAATAAATATGCAAAATAACCCCTTAAACAAAACTGATACGCAATAGTAACTCACTAAAGGTCGTCTCATTTATTTATGTATCTGGGTAACCCGAATTAGTGAAAAATCAAATATTCCCTTTTACCAAGAGGATTAACATCTCCGTTCGAACCTCTTAACTATCGATTTTAATTTATAAAGAGCTTAAAGTTAAATCTGCTCACCCTCATTGAGGGATGAGGTGGGGTGCCTAACACCTTCCCCACTCGTTTACGGACCCCAAACCTAGAATCTCTGTTTTTGAAGTGGTTTCATTTTAATTTATTTTCATGAATGGTTTTCTTTGATTTCCCTCAAAATTAAAGTGGCGACTCCTCATTCTTTCCCACTTCGGTGAGGGTTCGTCCAGGCGACCGCAAAACACCTTGCGACACTATTCAAGTCAAATTATTGACTTTCTAAGGCTTAATAGGTATGGGAAATCCAACTTCACCCACATACCACATTTTGGTCACTAAATTTGTTGGTTTTGGTTGTTTATTCAAATTCTAAGTCTTTTAGGCAAATTTGCAAATTTTCAGTTTTGGTGTCCTAAGTTGCACTGTTCCATTGGTCACTTTACTGTTAGAATTTGGCAAAATTTTCTTCATAGAAAATGTTCCTTATTGTCTTAAGTTTATTCTCATTTTTTAATCACTCCAATTAGAGTTTTGTAGCTCAAGTTATAGCCATTTGAACCATGACTACAGGATTGGACTTAACCCAGATTTTTTGGGCAATTTTGGTTCTGGCAGTTTTAGGTTACCAATTTGGGGTGGCCAAATGACTTGGTTAATGGCATAATTTGAGTTTTTGTTCTTCATGAAAGTTTTAGGTCTATATCTCAACTATCCACTGGCAAAAGTTCAGGTCATTTAGACCTGCCTAGCTCAAGTTATGGCCAAATGAACAAACACTGTTTATTTGGTCAGTTTGTACAGGGCAGACTGAGATTTTTTGGATTTGATTAATTTTTTCACTAGGTTTTGGTCACTTTTTGAGCATGCTTCCTGAATGAAAATTGTGTCATTTTGTGTTTATTTTCATTGCCAATTGGTCTCATACCAATTGGACTTGTAAATTTTCAGTTTTGATCCCTCAAAGGGACTTGGCAGCATGACCACATTGAATCCAAATTTGGTTTTGGTTCAAACAATTCTAACACATTCCCTTTGGTCACAATTGACCATTTCTCCCTTCAAACTAGGTCCAAGACATCATTTATAAATTTTTCACATTTTTGTCTCTAAACACTAAGTGTCCAAACTCTAACCACACTAAATTGTTGCATTTAGCTAATTCAAAGTCTTTAACTATAATCACTCAACTAATTGAGGTTCATATACCCATTCAAATCAATCAAACCATGCAATAATACCCTCATACACATGCTGGCTGAAATTCAGCTTGGTCCCTCAACAATTTATTTCATTTTATTTTAAATTTATTTCTAAGTTAATCAAGCTATAAACACAACTAATAAACAAATTTTGCAACTTAAATCACTAACCTCAATCTTTGATGTCCAATTCTTCAATTCTCTTCCTTTTTCTTTTTCTTTGCTCTTTCAATCCTCTCCTTAGGTTGAGGTAACAAGTTTTAATGAAGTGTTTATGGAAAATCTTAAGGTTAAGTGAGGGAATTTGAGCTTGAGTACAAGCTTCAATGGAGGTTTAACAATGGAGAGGGAGAGAGAGAGTAAGGGCGGCACATGGATGAGGAAAAAGACCAAATGAATTTTTTTTTTTCTTTTCTTTTCTTTTATGTATTTTGTCTTATGAAAGACCAAAAAAATCAATTTAGTCAAATTTATTAATTATAGGATTTATGGCATCATGCATCTGTCATGCATGATGTCACCTCTCTTCACTTTTTTATTTTCTCTTTTTTTCATTTTTTTATTTTTCTATTAGTTCTTTAATTTAATTCTCGATTCTGAAATTTTCTTTTCTCTGATTTTATTTGACAGTTAGGTCAGGAGTCAGCTCTCGGGGTCAATTCACCAAAGTGCTCCTCACCGGTTCAACCCGATTTGTAAATAATTCAATATTTCTTCCAGCTCCCTGACCTAATTATTTGACTGACTTAACAATTCTTTTTCATGATTTTCTCTTTTTCACTATGTTCGTAATGGTCCTAAGGACCACAGCGTCACATTTTACGGTTCGAAATTTGAGTTTAAATCGACTTTGCAGTCATTCCCGAGAAGGTCACCCATCGCTGTGACTCTCGACTCGTTTAACTTTTTATGTTCTATTTTTCTTATTTATACTTAACTAATTGGCAATTACTAATTATTTATGTTTATAGCTTATCTAGTTGTCTTAAGTATGGTTCTAATCCCCTTAATCGTCCGGACCGACACCGATCACCGGAATAGTGAAATATAACAGGCTATGCAGACAGGGGTGTTACATAAGCTCTCTGAGTTGAACGCTCATTCTTGTTCAATATTTTTTTCAGGTTGAAGAAGAAGCAAGTTTATTTTCAAGTCTAACCTGTATTTTTATTCACATGTTGTGGTGCATTTTTAGTTAGTAGTTTTTATTTTGTTTACTTATTTATTTATTCGATTATTAGAACTCCGATGTGACACCAGTCTATATATTTATTGTATTAGTAATGAAAAATTAAATGGTTTATACATACTAATATCAGAGTTGAGTTGGGCTCCCCTATTTGTGGATTTTGACAATGATTGGATTGAGCTAGCCCAAACTAATTTGCAATATTTTATTTTATTTTATTATGTATTTTGAGCTTTGAATTTAGGCATGTTATGGATTTGGGAATACTGAAGCTTACTACGGTTCTCGAGGACTTTATGCCAGCCCAAGTCCTAGTGCCAATTCAACTCATAGAATCAGGTCGTGACACTTGACACGGATTACTTTTTCTTTTACATGTAAGTAATTTTAATTTATTCTTTTATTTTTATCATGTTTAATTTATCTTTTACCTATTAAATCATTTTTTTATTGAAAATTTAATTTTTAAAATTTTTTTCATACTTAGTTTTAAAATTATTTTTCTGAAGGTAACTAAAATTAATTTTTTTATTTTTATTTTAATGAAGGTAAGAGTGAAATATAAATTGTTCAATCTAAATAAATAAAAATTATTTTTATACCTTGATTAAATTCCAACCAATTAGAAAATATTTGTTAAATAATTGTCAAATGAAGTAGGTTTAATATATTAAAAATTTTAAAAATTTAAAAGAACCTACGAAAAAAATATATATCAAGATTTATTATAAAAAATTTAATTAAGTTGCTTATTAAATTTTTAAAGTTTAGAATTTTCAAGGCTTCATGTTGTTGGTTGTTTGGCCAAATTAGACATGTGGTCTAACCGTTCATATGAAGCTAAGATTTTTTTTTTTTCTTTTCAGATGTATATATATATATATATATATATATATATATATATATATATATAAAGAGATATTATTATAATTTTGGATTCTAAAAGCTATATAGATTAATAACAAATTAAATATAAATATTACTCATTTGATTTAGAATCTAAATTCAGTAATAAAAAACTATTTCACAATAAGTTCTCACAATTTGATAATTATAAGTATCGGTGATGAATGGAACGTTATAGAGTTGCTGAAAATGTGTGTGTGTGTATATATATATATATACACACATATATATGTATATTGGGTGAAATTTTTTGTGAAATCAAGACTAATAAACTGCAACACACATCAATAAAGCAAAGAACACTTGATAATAGAAAAAGCAAACAGAAAAGTAAATAGGTTCTTGCCTTCTTGGATCTGTTACACAAGTTCCGAACACTAACCTCTCAGTTTCTTCCCTAATTGACTAGGTTAGTGTAGAATTCTCTATGAACTCATTTATTCTGGGTAAATGCTTCACCACTAGTCAGTGCAACCTGAGAGGAACTCTCATTCGAAGCATCCCTCATATATCCTCCCATGGCAGCTGTGCCGAAAAATCCATGGTGATGACCCATGTGAAATGCTGGTGCAAAGGCAGCAGCTCCAACCCCCAAGGTACCAAATTCAACATTCCTCTTCACCAACGGCTCACCTCTTATCGAGCTACGCTCACCCTCAATCTCGCGATAGCGATGAAGATACACAGTCAAGGGTTCAATGTAGTCATCAAAGCCTAGCTTGCTCATAGCATAAAGCACATCCTCAGCAGTAATAGTCTTGCGCTGCTCGCGTTGGCAGCGCTCATTGGCTTCGCTAGTAATGAAGCTGATGTACTCAGAAACACATTCTTGGATTGTTTCTTTGGCATCATCAGAGATTTTGGCATGAGGGGGAAGTATCTTGCGCATGATCCTGATGACATTTGCAATTGGCATGAACCTATCTTGCTCCCTCACAGTGCATTCGTTGTCATCTATGGTGGAGTGATTGACATTGTTGGTATTGTTATTGCTGTTTCCATGATTGATCTCGTCCAGCCTCATGTTCATCTCAGATAGCTTCAACCCTGCAAAATATCAATTTAAAAGTAACAACTCATCTAAAAAACAGCAAAAATCAAGATTAAAAAGAGAACATAGTTCATCATGCTGTCTTCAGATCGATGTTTGTGCATGCAAAATCTGAAGGACAAGCCAAATCTTAGAAGGTTTATAAGAACACATGCTGTGCCAGCACAATTGCTTTATTCACTGCTTTGTCATTTTCACATATATGTACTTGAAGATATGTAATAGACAGCAGTACGACTCTAGAAGACTGAAACTAATCAAATTTGTGAACAAATATAATTAGAATCATCCATCCTGACGCTCTCACTTATAATATGTTTGATATTACTATTTGTTATTAATGAAAAACATATGTAAAATTAAAAAATATTAAATTTATTCCTAAGATAGTCTCCATAAATATTCTAATTTTTATAACAGCATTAAAAGGAGGATGTCTTGACTGGATTTTGTAACACCCTATGTTCATTAGGTTAATACATTCCACTGTTCCGATGACTAATATCTGCACGGACAGTTGGGTTATGTAAAATCATATTTAAATTACTTAGACACGCCATGAACAAAAATTAACAGCAATTATATGAAGGTAAAATAGAAATAAGAAAAACAAAGCATAAAGGGTTAAATGAGCCAATGCCACAATGATGGGTGACCGAACCGGGAAGTGACTACGAGGTCAGTCATAACCTTAATTTCATATGAGACATTGTGACACTGCAGTCCTAATAATTATTGTGAAGCTAGTGAAAATGAGAGAACCATAGAAAAGAATTGAGAAAAATGTCAAATAATTAGATCAGGGTTCATGAAGTAATACAATGCTATTGGTAAACCGGATTAGACCAGTAAGGGGCAATTTGGTCAATTCACTCTTAGAGGTGACTTTTGGCCTAAATGTCCATTAATATGTTGGAATTAATATTTTGAAAAATAGAATAAAAGAGGAAAGGTGTAGGATAAGAAAAGAAAAGAAAAATAAGAGAACAATGAATTATGACATCATCCTAGCGATGCAAGCATGGCATCATAAATAGTTTAATTTAATTAAAATAAGTTGAGATAAATATAAATAGAGAGAAATGAAAAAAATAAAAATAAAAAGACCCTTCTTCTTCCCTTGGCCGAATTGCTTTCTATCTCCTATCCCTCTCTTTCATTTCTTCCTCCATTAAAACTCAAATTTAAGCTTTGGTAACCCTAAATTTCTCTATAAATCCCTTCTAAAACTTGTGGAAAACCTCAAATTGAACCTCAAGGAAAAGATTGGGAGGAGAAAACTTGAGGAAAATTTGAAGAAACAAATAATTAGAAGAGCATTAATTGAGGTAAGCAAATCAAATCATTTCTCTTAGTATCAATGATTGATTGAGAGTAAAAATAAATGAAATTTTAGGATGAAACTTGAAAACAAAATTTGCATGAATGGAGCTTGGGTAAATTTGGCCAGCTTTGGGAGATATGGGATTTGATGAGAAATTATGGAATTGAATGAGTATGTGAGCTCAATTGAGTATGTAGGTAAGTATGGTATGCTTAAAAATCATAAATTGTGCAATTTAGAGAATTAGGGTTCTTGACATTAGGGTTTTAGGGGAAAAATTTGGGGGTTTTGTGAGCTGATGTAAATTGACCAAATTGATATTTAAATTAGTCAATTGGAGTGAATTGGAGTGTGATTGAATGCATAGATTGGATTGAAATGGTGAATGTGATGCTACCGTAATCTAGGCAGTTTGACCTTGGTCCACTTAGGTGGCCATAAATTGAATTTTGTTGCTCCAATTGATATAAGGCTAATTGGAGATGAAAATTAAGACATAATGCAACAATTTTCATGTAGAAATTCTGCCCTAAAACTGACCACAAGTGGGTGAAAAATTAGGTTAAATCCGGATTAGGTACCCTGTCCTTGTACAGATTGATCGTATGAATAGTACTTATTCAAATGGTCATAACTTGGTGTAGAAAGGTCCAAATGACCTGATTTTTGTGCCATTAGAGCAACTTTTATGAGGAACACAAACCTAAATTCTGGCCATAACCTAGTCAATTTGCCACCCAAAATTAGGTCCTCAAATCTGCCAGAACCAAATATTACCCAGAATTCTGGATTTTGGTCAATCCGGCCAGTTATGGTTAAATGGCCATAACTTGAGCTACAAAACTCTAAATGGAGTGATTCAAAAAGAGAATTAAATTAGACACACTAAGGAACAACTTTGATGAAGGTAAGTTCGCCAAATTTTCACTGTAGATAGGTCTAATAGAACAGTAAACATTAGATATAAAAACTGAAATTTTAGAAATACACTTAAGGAGCTTTGAAATATAATTGGCAATCAATTACAACAAAATTGTGATCCAAAATGTGGTATGCGGTTATAATTAGAAGTAACATACCTATTAAAGATTTAAAAGTCAACATTTTGACCTGAATTGTGCAATGAATAGTACCACCATAACCAAAAATATAAAGGACCCAACTTTATAAATCGTAGTGGGTAGATTAAGCCTACAAAAATTTAATTATTGAAATTTCCTATTATAAGTGATTTAATGGACTACTGAAAGACTTTAAATTGTGTATTTCAATAGAAAAAGGCACTGGAAAGGATAAAGAGAAAGTGAGCCAAGGCCAAGAGGTGACTCATAGAAGGTTTGTGCACAACCATTGCTTTCTTTTGATTTTAAATTTGAATTTTGATTGGATTAAATTGTGAAATAAATTTATGGTTTTCTTATATAAAAAATGTTAAATGATACAATTTGTATGCTATTGACTTAATTCTTGAGAAATTGGTTTAAATGTAATTCGATGGATACTTTGATGCTTGGAAGACTTGCAAAATAGATTGAAACCACAACGATCATGATTAATTGATTGAATTTCTCACTAGCTTGTCTAGTGGGACGAATTGATTTTGAATTCCCTTTCTAGCTGAAGTATCAAAGTGTGAGTGCCAGTTGAGGACGAATAGGATGAGTATTCATATATTTTGCTAGCTAGCTATGGTATTCCTCATTAGCCATTGGCTATTGGGATGAATTGGACATTGGTGTCATGATTAAGCTGTGTAACTTGTCAAAAATATTATTTGATAAATTATGAAATGAAATTTGATTCCTTTAAGAAATTTCTAGATTTTCGAAACTTAGCATGATTTTATGTGTTAACATATCAAGTGATTTACTTGTGAATTATTTGTTGTTTAAATTATCATTTTCTTTACATTTTGCACCACTGAGTCTTTGGCTTAGCAATAGCTCTTTGTTGCTGTCACAGGTAGAGCGGTAGAGAAAGCAGCAGAGTAAGCTGCTTGTGAATTGGATTGTTCAACTTTTTGGGAGTCACTACCGGGCATACAGATTATACCCTTGTAAATATTATTATAATGTATAGATATAACTGTGTATGTATTTACTTTTGGACTTTAGCAGTTGTATAAACATTGTATATTAAATTTTGAAATTTTAGTTTGACCCGTGTAAATATTTATGAACTTACTATTCCTCAATAATGAAATATTTGAGTTCTTTTTATAATTTTATTTTTAGTGATGAGTTGCTTGAAAATTGTGGAGATTGTGTTGTTGAAATTGAGTTGAATTGAAACTATATTAGAGTTTGGGGTTGAAAGAAATATAATGGGAGTGTTTTTACAAGTTTTTAAAGAACTGGTTTTTCAAAATACAACCGGCACTCTGCCAAAATTTTTATAAAATTTATGAAAAATAAATTATCCAAAATCTTATTTTATGACATAAATGACAACTAAATGTTTTTAAATAATGCTTTCACATCACTTTACAATTTAAAATGAATGAAAAAGGTTTTAAAATCCCTTGTAGTGTATTTAATGGGTTAACGATAGGCGAAGTTCAGTAATCCATTAGATATACTATGGGATCATGTTATGCCTTACAGAGGGGTATGGTGTGACATGTTTTAGTAGTATCAGAGCAAGTTTTTAAGTATGTTTTGAATTGTGAATTTGAATATTTTTCTTTGATAATACAACTGCTCAATGTCATTATTTGATACATAGAGTGTATTACATTATGAATATGAACTAATGAACGAGAATCTCCCTGTGTTGTTTGTTCAAAAGGTAGAATACCCTCTAACTTACGGAAGAAGGAGATTGCTTAGTCGAGCAATCAGTTGAGGCTGAGGTACAAGGGGAAGCCCTAGCTCTTCAGAATGTGAGTGGGTCAGCCACTCCAGCTCCTTAAATGCCGTAGTTTCCTGCTCAGTTCGCTCAGTAGATGGCTGCACTGTTTCAGCAAATAGCTGGAGGTATACCCACCCAAGCCCCAATTCAAACCCAGCAGCACAACCACAACCTCCAGCCAAGCAGTATGACAAGTTGTTCAAGTCTAGTGCTACATAATTTAAGGGTATAGTGGACCCATTAAAAGCAGAGTAGTGGTTGGAAAGCATGGAAAGAGTCTTTAAGAAGCTGCACTGCACGAACGAGTTGAAATTTAAGTGCTCAGTTTCACTTCTACAGGGGGGATGTGTATAATTGGTAGAAAACCATCCCCCACAGTTTGGTAGAACCCCCAGTATTGACATGGGATGACTTCCTTAGAGAGTTCAGACAGAAATACGTCCTAGATGCTTATGTGGATATGAAGCTGCAAGAATCTGCAAGAATTTTTAAGTTTGAAATAGGGGAGTAGAACAGTGGCAAAGTATGAAAGAGAATTTTTCCACCTGAGTTACTATGCCGAGAGTCTACTTGCCACTAGTAGAGAAAGATGCAAAAGGTTTGAAGCCAGTTTGAAGCCCAGTTTGAGAATGCAAGTGGGTGGATTCCGACATGATAACTTCTCTGAACTCATATCTTAAGCACTGGAGCTAGAAAGGATTGAATCAGAAGGGGCACCAAAGAAAGAGAAGACAGAAAAAGAGAAAAGTGGGAAGCCCGTGGATCAGAGTTCCAATGGCAATACTGGAAAGAGAAAGAACTTCGGGGGACAGAGTAGTAAAAAGTCAAGTAGGGGGAGATTTTTGGGACAAAGACCCCCTCGATCTAGTCAGCAGACGACCAGAAGTTCCTTCCCTCCCTGTCCCTGTGAGACTTGTGGAAGGAACCATGGTGGGGTATGCTACAAGGCTATCAGTGCTTGTTATAATTGCGGTGGTATGGGACATTTTGCAAAGGATTACACCAGTCCCCACAGATCTGGGCCACCCACTACCATAGTAGAGGGATCTGTTCAGAGTTCTGCCACTAGAGGTTCGCAGTCAACTAGCAGAGGTAGAGGCAGAGGTAGGGGCAGTACCTTAGTCAGCCAGGGCACAGTGAATCAGTCAGAGTAAGGTAGTGCTTCAGCCAGAGTCTACACTATGAGACAGAGAGAAGAAGCTAAAACATCTGATATTGTGGCTGGTACATTCTCTATCTTTAATCAAGATGTGTTTGTGTTGTTTGATCTGGGTTCTACCCACTCTTATGTTAGTGCTAGCATTGTTGGTTATCTTGCTGTTTCTTGTGTAAAAATGGATTTTGAGGTACTAGTAACTAGTCCATTAGGACAAGAGGTCAGGGTCAATAAAATGTATAAGGATTGTACTTTGGTGATCCAAGAACATACTTTTCTTTCCGATTTGATAAAAATGCCCTTCAGAGATTATGATATTATCTTGGGCATGGATTGGTTAGCCAGGCATCATGCAATGATTGATTGTAGACTGAAGACAGTCACTTTTGGTTTCCCTCAGTACGGTGATGTGGTAATACATGGGAAGAAGCAATTATTATCAGCAAACCTTATTTCTGCTGCACTTGCTAGAAAAATGATCCGAAAAGGGTGTGAAGCTTACTTGGCTCATGTGATAGACACCCAAGTAGGGAGTCTAGCATTGAGAGACATCCCTACAGTATATGACTTTTCGGATGTGTTTCTTGAAGATTTGCTAGGATTACTTTTGGAAAGGGAGGCGCAGTTTGAAATAGAGGTCATGCCCGGTATGGACCCAATCTCTATTACTTCGTATAGAATGGCATCTACTGAACTAAAAGAGTTGAAGGTACAGTTACAAGAAGTGCTTGATAAGGGTTTCATTTGCCCCAGTGTGTCACATTGGGGAGCGCCAGTGTTGTTTGTTAAAAAGAAAAATGGCACTCTTTAGTTGTGTATCGACTACCGGCAGTTGAATAAGGTGACAATAAAGAACAGATATCCATTACCCCGCATAGATGATTTATTTGATCAGTTGAATGGTGCAGCTGTGTTCTCTAAAATTGATTTGAGATCTAGCTATTATCAATTGAGGGTGCAAGAGCAGAGTATTCCAAAAACTGCTTTTAGAACTCGATATGGCCACTATGAGTTTCTGGTTATGCCATTCGGATTAACTAATACTCCAGCTACTTTTATGGACCTGATGAACACTATTTTCAGGCCATACTTAGATCAGTTTGTTGTTGTGTTTATTGATGACATCTTGGTATATTCGAAGAATGTAGAGGAGCATGATAGGCACCTGAGGATTGTACTATAGACTTTAAGGGAGAAATAGCTATATGCTAAATTATCGAAGTGTGAATTTTGGCTGAAAGAGATTGTGTCAGCTGAGGGTATAAAGGTAGATCCCTGCTTATTCCTTAGCTGCTTCCAATTAAGGATAGCTTCAACCTTGCAGGGATCTACCTTTATACCCTCAGCTGACACAATATGCCCTGGCCAAAATTGGAGTTTGGGGTTGAAAGAAATATATTGGGAGTGTTTTTACAGGTTTTTGAAGAATTGTTTTCTCAAAATAAAGCCGACACTTTGCCAAAATTTTTATAAAATTTGCTGAAAATAAATTATCCAAAATCTTATTTTATGACATAAACTACAACTAAAGGTTTTTAAATAATGTTTCATATCACTTTACAATTTAAAATGAATGAAAAAGGTTTTAAAATCTCTTGTAGTGTATTTAATGGATTAACGGTAGGCGAAATTCGGTAATCCATTAGATATACTACGGAATCATGTTATACCTTACGGAGGGGTAAGGTGTGACAGACTCGATCTATTATAGACTCAAAATACAAATATGTAGAATTCATGTATTTAATATATGAGTCCTACTATAAAATCATCAATGCATAACAAACCCTTACAACTTAATAGAATTTAGATAATTTTTTTGTTTTTTTGGGCTGATTCAATGGGCTTGCATACGAGGACAATAAACTTGTGCTTTTAACCTATGCATAATAAGCTGAACCTTAAAAAATGGCTTATGAAAATAAGTCACTTGGCTTAATAATGACATTTCATGTGGCATATTAATAGAATTAAATTAATATAATTTAATTTAAAAGATAATAGAAAGAACCTATTAATCAACTAATTTCAAAATTTAAAATTAAATAGTATATATTTTTATATCATTTATCAAATATAAAATTATATCAGTAGTCATTAAAAATTTTATTTATTAGCACTTGAGATCGAATTATATCTTTTTATGAATTTTTATTATTTTTTTTGTAAATATTAACATAATATTATTTAAGACAATATCTTTTAACATATTTATTACCATATTTGCTAGTATGGATATTTTCTTTTTAATCATACACTGTTTTTTTTTTTAATTGCAATTATAATGTAAATATATTATATTGTCCTTTCGGTTGGAAATAATTAACAATTATTTAAAAATAAAAATTTGATTTTTGATAGAAATATAATAATATATAATTATTCAAAAATTTAATATAAATTTAAATTACATTTAATATAATTAATAATTAAGAATTTAGTGATTTTGAAAATACAAAACATAGAAAAATTAATATTAAAATATATTATCAAATTAAAATAACTCCAGCAAAAACCATTAGTTAATTACTAATAGGAGACATTTAGGATTAAAATTAAATACATATATCTTTTCATCAAATTAAGAAGCTTCATGTCAAAAAATAAAAAATAAAAGTAAAAATCCAACCTAATTAAAATAAGTTTAAGCTTAATCATATAAACATGACAGACAAAAACATGTTAAAAATCCTTCATGAATGACCTCATATCTTGATTGTTTCTATGTATGAGACGTGATGAATTAGGCCTACCTATAAGAAATTTTCCAAGTTATTAAATCAGTCTACCAAATTAAGGCATGTGTTCAAATTAAATCCTCTAAATACATAAAAATTGAACACTTTTTCAAAGGAAAAAGTAAAAGCAGACAAAAACAAAGAAAAAAAAAAGCCTTAAAAGCCTGAAAATGCATGGATGCCACTTGTTACAGTGGGGTCCAAGGATGCGTGGACTATGCATGCCACTTGTAACATGTTATGAGTTTACTATTTTCATCAGCTATTATTTATTTTCTTCTAATTACCAAGCCAACCTTGACAAGCTAAATGCAGATCAAGAAGATCAGTTAAAAGAAGAGAAACAAGAACTATACATAGAGCTAAGGCCATAGATTTCTCAAACATGCTCATATATAACACAAGAAAATCAAAGAAATATGACAACAGAGAAAGATTTTGTCCAAACCCCATCAAAGGAAAAGCAAATTTTGACAAGAAATTAAAAAGCTCCCAAAGCATTCATGAATGAATATATATATATATATATATATATATATATATATATATATCTGTAATCTTGAAATGGGAAATCATGTTAAAAGAGAGCTGAGACTAAAGATTTGTTCGCATGCAAAAGAAATTCCTGAAGATCACCTGCTTTTGGAACCATTATATATTACATTATATTACATTTCACTTAATTATTACCACTGCTTTATATAAATTACCAGAGCTTGTGCTGGGGAGCTTGCGGTAGCCATGAAAGCCTCCACGGTCCATCTCTTCTCTTCTCTGCTCTGCTCTTCTCCTGCTCTGTGTTGAACTGATCGATGAACAAATTAATGGGGACGATGAAAATAAATATAGAGAGAGATTTATAGAGTGGGACTGGGAAGTGAAAAGGTGGAACCACGTGGCAGAGGGCGACATCAACGAGGATCAAAGGTTTTACTAGATAGGAAGTGAGTGGATGCTTTTCTCTTTGCAGTGTCAACACTAATGAGAGCAGGGGGCGTTGGTTTCACACTATAATCATCTAACGGTACTCTTCCACCGTTGGTCCGTTGGGCCGGTTATACAGTGCAAAGGACCTATCCTATCTTATACATACTTCAGGTTTCAATTCGGTGGACAGGATAACTATATTTTAATATGATTTTTATTCAGATGTAATGGAAAAAAAAAACATGGAATCAATGTAATGTTTCTTTTAATACATTTACTTATTTATTATTTATGGTAAGAGTATATAGGTTCAGGATAAACAACTCTAGGCTAAATTTTGCCTCTGGTGTAGGAATTTTATGATTGGTAACACAACGGTATACGAATTTTAAAATTTCACTTAAAACCTCATAAACTATAGTAAATGTCACTTTAAAGTTATACAACCTACAACAATCGGTTTAAAGTTAAAAATATTGTATGGCATGTCCAAGTAAGATTAAAAATCATCTTTTCCTTTTTTCTCTCCTCTAACATGTATTACTCCACTCTCTCACTCTTTCATTTCACATTTTCTGTCTTTTCGATACAGCAGGTTATGTCCTTTCAATTTCTTTATCGTCAGGCTCATTCTTCATCACAAATCATCACTTGAAATCCCTCGATTATTTCTTTCTATGGCTCATTCTTTATCGTCGATCAAGGATTTCACCTGAAGCCTAGAACGCAGCTTCTTTTAAATTGTTCTCTCGAATGCTATTTCTATCTCTCTCTCTCTCTCTCTCTCTCTCTCTCTCTCTCTCTCTCTTGTTGTTCCCTTGATTCATTAGTTCGCTCGTTGATTCATTAATTTGTCAGTTTGCTTGTTGTTCCCTTGATTCATTAGTTCGCTCGTTGATTCATTGATTTGTCAGTTTGCTTGTTGTTCCCTCGAAGGATTATGAGTTTAGTCACTGTTTTTCTCACGAATCTACTGTTATCTCACAAATCGCTATCAAGTTCACTGTTTAGGACTTTCTTTACTGTTTTCGCCCGATTAAGTTAAGGTATGTTATTTGTTGTAGGTTTTTTCCAATTGGTATATTTGATTCAACATTATTTAGTTTAGACTTTGTTAGAAATTTATAATGTAGTCCACTATAAAGCAACCATTTTTGGTATGTTGTTTTTTGTTATTAGTTGATTTGAAGGAGAAGATTTGAGGGTCCATTTGATAGCACGCATATTTGTGACTTTGAAGAGGGACCATTGTCAATTTCACAGTTGTGAATGCAAAAATGGGCCACAATCAAGTTAGCCATAGATTGATTATTTTAATAATGTATATTTAAATAGTGATATTTAACTTGGAAAAGCTTCTATATATTAAATATGTTACTTTTATAATGAATAATGTGTGTCGATCATTGTCTGCAAAATCTTTCTCTTAGTATTTAGTGTCAAATTGTTTTTTGTCAAGTGCTTTGATTATTGACCCATTATTGAAAGATATTAAGTACCTTATGTAATGTGTTAATATTGCTTTTATAATGAAAGCTTATATTCATTAAATATGTTTCTTTCTCAGTACCTCATGTATTGTTTATTGTTATATTATATTATATTTCTCCAATAAGTAACATTATTTTTAATTGTTATGTGTGCACTGACAAAGTCATGCTTGATAACTTGAATACTATTAAATTATATTATTTCTTACAGGGGTGCATGCTGAAATTTCATTTAGTTTATACATTCATTATAGTGGTACACATAGAGAATGGGGGTATTATGATGGGAAGACATGGATAGTCAATGGTCTAACATGGGATACCATGTCCATGGTGAGGATTGATCGAATGTGTCAAGGTTTGAAGATTGAGGGAATGCTTAGGTATTTTTGGAGGCAACTGGGGATAGATTATCAGAGGGTTTAAGTAGATTATCAGAGGGTTTAAGACCATTATCTAATGATACCATATCTTGCTTGTTTGAACCATACTTCTCTGGAGGACCAAATGTGCAAGTATTGGGTGCTGGAACCCAGTATGTTGTTAGCTTAGTTGAGAGGACTTGCACATGTAGAAGGTAGGATTTAAATGGGATACCTTGTGCACATGCTTGCTTAGTTCTCTTTGGCAATAATGAGCATCCAAAAGATTATATACATGAGTGTTATAAAGTTGATACATATGAAAAAGTTTATGCTCACTGCATTAATCCTATTAGTGGTTATGAGATGTGGCCTAGGCCTAGCACAAATTATTCTTTTATACTTTCAGATCCAATTAAAAAAAAAAGAGGTAGGAAGAAGAAGGCACGAAGAAAGGAGGCTCAAGAGCTTGAACAAGCACAAGCGATGGGCAAACTAAGCAAAAAAGATGCAGTGAGCATTAGGTGTTCCATTTATGAGCAAACTGAACATAATGAGAGGGATCATGGAGTTGATGAAACTAAGCAAAAAAGATGCTGTGAGCATTAGGTGTTCCATTTATGGGCAAGCTAAACATAATGAGAGGGATCATGGAGTTGATGGATACATATCAACTCCTACTGCAAAGGTATTAATTTAAATAAATGCAATTTTTTTATTTGGCATTGTCATGTTATATGCAATCATTATTATCTTATATATACCTTTTTTTTCATTTATAGGGTAAAAGAGCTACATCTGCAAAAACTCATGAAGGCAATACAAGAATAACAACTCAAGTACATGTATAAGTTATTTTATTGGCACATGAAAGTCATTCTACTTACATATACGTGAATGTTGTCATGTTAGCAACAAATTTAATGATTTTCAATATTGTAGGCATTCGGGATACAAATTGAAGCAAGTGTCTGTCATAGCACAATGTTTGAACCAACCCATCCAATAACGCTACAATGGATGATGGATGTAATGAAAAATTTTCTTTTATGTTATAAATTATAAAGTATTTGTTTTTTTTTTTCCACTTTATGTTATGTGCCATTTGATTTGTTTATGCCCATTTTTTACATAATAGGGTACTACTTAGACATTGCCAAGGCAAGATACATCTCAACTAAACTTTGCACCATTATCAAGCTTGGTGTACAACTATATCTTAAAAATGCATACAAACTGATGTATTTACTAAGTTGAATGAATTGTTAAGACTTATTTTTTATTATTTATTTTTTAGATTTTGCATAGTCAAGCAAATGCATCTAATAGCGAAGGGGCACCTCACACATCTAAGAGAAGGAAAGTCAAATGTGGCAAGCAAACTTAAAGTGAAAGGAGGCAAAGGCTAAGGGAGAACATATGCAAAAAAAGACAAAGGCAACTAAAGATTGATGTTCTATTTTGAGTTTTTGTTTTTTTTTTATGTGTTTGAGAATGATTTATTTTAGCTTGTTTTGGGTAATTTGAACAAACTATTTTTTTATGTTTAGCAGGAGTTTTGAATAATCTATTAGTGGGATATCTTAGTTGATTACTTTTTATTGTGTTTTTAGTAATACTACAAGTATATGTCATATTTGGGTATATATTTTGGCAAGGTTGGTACATTGATATGTCTAGATTTTGTAAGGCAACAGTTTTTATGCTTCAAATATTGAATCAAATGGATATATTATTGATTCAATGTTGAAGCATATCTTGGATATATAGAACAAGATTGTTATTAACATTCATTGTTTATATGAATATATAAATATAATTTATTTCATATTAATTTTTGGCATTATTTACTTTAGATTTTGTTGATATTGTGAAGGATTTTGTGAATTTTTATACCTTCTAATTTGTGGAATAGAATTGAAATTTGATGACTTTGAGTTATTCTTCTAAAGATTTCAATCCACATGTGTTGAAATTACATAATAGATTGAAATTACTATAAAAAATAATATAGCACAAAAAAATTATGTTGTGTCAACCTAAATAAGAGCCATCAAATACTATAATGATCATAATATTCCAAATGATTGAAATTACATAATTGTTTAAATATATTAAGCAATACAAAATAGTAATATCTTAACCCAAATTACATTACACATAAAGTTCTATCCAAAATACACAAAAGAGCCAACTATAAAAATACTTGAAAATTTTGGCTCAGAACCTAGCATTACTAATTAGCTTTCATACTAAGAATAAAAGACAATTCTCTCAATTACACACAATAACAAACATGCCACAACTATTTTCCACCTCTTATAACTTTTTTCAATATCTTTCTTTTCAACATCTCTCTTAAGTTCCATCCTTTTGATTTGATTTAGTAGCCTAACTATGATAATATTTGCTTGCTTTGAAATTTTTGGATTAACTCACTCAAAATAATAATAACAATTGTTTCTCTGCAAAAAAAAAAAAAAAGAAAAAAAATGCATATCATAACATTGCTCATATAAAAAAAAATCCATAACTCATGTCATCATAAATATATTCTCTCACCCTAAAACTCACATTAAAAAAATTTACCAAAATGATGACTACTCTATCATGCAGCCTTTGAAAAAATTTATCAAATCTAGATTGAGATGAAAATTTCATTTCCAGTTACCTTATAGTTCTTGCAGCTATAGAACCTTCTCTTAGGGTGTGCATTGGTCTATGATATTGTTAATTTTGCTTCTTCTTTATATCAGGAAAGAAGAATACCATTGGGTAATAACATTCTCTCATTAAACTGAGACATCATCAATAAAAGAAAGAAAAAAGGAAAACACAAGAATATCCTTCACCTACAAATGTGAATGAAAAAGAGAGTAAAATGAAACACGATTTCACCTTCTTCCTAGGAATTAAGTCTAAAGCGACATTTACGATAGTTTATGAAGTTTTAATTAAAATTTTAAATTTCATATACCATGAGTGAAATTTACCCAATAACTTTACAAGGGACAACAATGGCTTAAAATACCTACAAAAAAATCATCCCGATTGATTGAATCAAATCTAAATTATAATTTGTCATAAATTACTTGCATTTGTTTTAAATGTAATTATATTCGAATAACATCTGTACTTCATTTAACTTTATATTTTAATTAAATGTACTTAAAATATATATTTATAATGATAATTTATATTTTTAAAATTTAATAATTTTATAAAATATTTAAGTTCTATTTATTGAAAATATATTATATAAAATATATAAATATTTTTTTAAATTTATATATTTTATTATTAATTAATTATTTATATAAACGGATTAGAGTAATAGTTACTTAACATATAAAATTTAAATTCGACTCGAGTATTATTTTTCAAATTTTAATTCATCCCAAGCCCAATTATATACTATCCGAAACCGTTTCAATAGTATTCAGTTAGGTAGAATATCCAAAAGTACGTAACTCATTATTGTCCCTAAATCTTGGAGTACTTCTTAGAAGAGGCTCGAACCCTGGTCGATTGAAAAAAAAGAGAAAAACCTCACATCCTTATCAATTAAATTAACTCTATTGAATTAATATATTTGATTTTGATGTGCTTAATTCCGCATCTCATAATTCTAAAGACAGAAAATAAAAGTCATTAAATGTTTAATTTTTAATTTGTTATCAAAATTTATTAATTTAAAAAATTTTATAAAAATTGAAATGTTAATGTTAATTTTAGTAAACTACTTTATATATACTGATGAAAATTAAAATAAAATGATAATATTTTGTTATAAAATTAAATAAAATTTTACGTTTAATACGTAATTTATATAATTGATGGTGTTGCAAGAAAGAGGAAGGAGAAAATTTATTAAAATTTGATTTATTTTATTTATATATGAAAATATTTTAATTTAAGCTTTGAATAAAAAATCAAATAAAATAGTAAAGCTTATAGAGATTGGGATTGTTTTATCATTGCACAAATGTTTATTAAATTTCTAAGCAACGTATTTATTAGACCTGTAACCACTATTAAATGGTTAACACCATTTAAATTTTGATTTCAAATTTCACATTATAAGGGACTAATTGATTCAATTTTATAATTTAAAATTTTAATTGAATAAAAAAAAATGTTAAGGATCCTTAATAACTTGGGAATAAATGTAAGGGTGAAATTAATTTTTTAGCGACAACTCTTTGAAGGCGAGCATTTCTTTTTTTTTTTTTTTATAGTCAAAAAAATCCAACAGAATCAAATTAATTTTATTTTTTTTTAGTTCAATTATTTAGCTGAATAAGTTCGATCACCTTTCTCTAAGGGTTAAATTTTTTGTTCAGCTGGAAAATTTTTTATTATAATAAAAAAAAGGAAAATTATTAAAAGCTCAAGCCCAAGAGATTAGGCCTTTCTTCTTGAGCTTTGAGTCCAATGTTTAGACCTTTCTTCAGCCTAGGTCCAAGAGATTGGGCCTTCCCTTTGGGCCTTTTCTTCGCCTTGTTTCCCTCTTGTCTAACTCTTTCTCCACTCTTCCACTTCTTCTTCTTCAGTCGTTTGGCCATTCTCTCACCGAGTCCCTCATTGTCACTATTTTCCCAATTGACCATCCTCACCAAGTCGTCTTCCCCGATCTCGGCTCTGCACAAAATCCCCCACCCGTCAATCTTGCCATTGCTGCTCGCCATTCCCGTATCACTGAAAGGTCTGAAGCAACTCGTAGTCAGTGCTCCTTGGTATGTAGCAGTCCCTCCCTCACCCGTAGCTTTCCCCGGCATCAACGATCTACTTCCTTGGCTCCCCTTGATATTGGGTTGTAATTTGTTCGCCTGGGTTGTAATCTATTTTTTGGAGTTGGGTTGGTTGAATTTTTATTAAAATTTGTTATTGCGTGTTGTGGCCAATGAGATCGATTGATTATTTGATTTTATTAATTTTAGTTTTTATTAATTTCTGTCTAATTGATGTTGTTCGCTTGGTCTATTTGATATTACTGTGCACCTATTTTTAGATGTATTATTTAGAAAGTATTAAAAAATAATTTAAAATTAAATTTAATAAATTTTAATTATAAAATTATTAAAATAATAAAATAATTATTTATAAATTATTTGTTAACTACATTTAAAATAATATTTTTATTTAAAAAATAATTTTAAACTTTTAAACATAATTCTAAATAGATATTAAAAAACTTTGTCCCATTGCCATAAAAAATAAAGATCTCTTAGATTTTTAATAAATTCGGTTTTCATTAGACTGAAAAGAATTATTATTTTTCGATTTGATTATTCCTATAATATAAATTCAGTCAAAATTTTGAAAGATTTGATTTTTGATTTTTTTTAATTAAATTAAATCGACTGAATATTCTCTATAAACTTTTTTATATTGTATAATAGTTAATTCAGTTTAAAGTTTTATATAATAGTCATTCTATTTTTATTTATTAATTTTATAAAAGAAATGATTCCAATAATTTTAAATAAAATATTATATTGAGGTTTACATATTTATTATCTTAATTATACACATATCTCAATTGATTATGCACAAATTTTAATATAAATATTTAAAATAATAATCATTAGACTCATTTTTTTATATAAAATGAAAATTATATTAAATATATTAAATTTTTAATTATTTATTAAATAGAACTATTTTAATTTTGAATTAATTAAATTAAAGACAAAATGCCCTTTTAAATTCTTGTGAAATAGTTTAAAAATTATTTAGTCCTAGTCAAATTAAATAGACAATTTAAACCCTTAAAATTATTAAATCACGAAAATAAATCCAAAAATTTTACAATTAGAGCAAATAAGTAAAAAAGAAAAATCAAATGACCGCGTGATGTTACCGTTTAATTAACAATTGTTCTGTTAACTTATTCTTCTGAAGAATTGAAGAACAAAAAGCCCTCTCTCCCTCATTAGGCAGCATCTTTGCCAGTCCAAAAAGATTAAGTGTGGTCGACTTGGTCCTAAACAATGGAGACGAACCCATCATAACATCTCCAAAGGGAAGTCCAAGCCTGACCCTAGCTGCCACAACATCCAATATGGCTTCACTTCCCACTGATTGCCATTGATATCTTGACCAAAAAAAGATGACTAAGTGTCAAAAGATGCTCTACTTCCTTTGCTCCGTTGTGGAACTTTGAGCTCCAGATAAAAGAAAATGGCCCTAAAATTAGTTGAGAAAAAGCAAAATACACCACAACTGAGAAAAACAATCAAATCTTGCTTTTCCAAAAAAACCAAAACCTTTCTACCAACTCAAACCTATAGAACAAATTAAGAAAAACTAGTTGTCGAAAATTGATAAACAAGACCTCAACGATGAATCAGAAGCAAAAAAACTAACTACTCTTGAAATTTAGTAACTGAGTGACATTTCACTGTTCACAACAGAGTTATTGTTGAATATGTGGAGCTATGAAACACGAAATGGAAGGGAAGCGAAGGAACACGACCCCCCACAAGAATTTTCTGTTACTTTTCCTTTCCTAAAAATATATATTTTTCTAATTTTGGTCAATTTGGTAGAAACTATAAATTTAAGCAAATTTAGAGGTTACAGTTGGGGTCAACCACAGACCAAGGAAAAAATCCAAGACCCTTCTCTTCTTTTTTCTAAACAATTAAATTCCAAAGAGTCAAAAGCACCGAGAACTTTTAAGATTTTCATTGCTAATTTATTAACAAGTTTTATAGATTGCAATGAACTTTATTGTTAATTTTTTATCAACAGATTTGAGATTTATTGGTATTTATCGACAAATAAAACTAATATATTTTCTCTTGGCATTACCAACGAAATGGTAAATCGGTAAAAAAATGATATATATATATATATATATATTATAATCAGTTGGGAAATTTACCAATGAATTGTAATAGTGAGCTTAAGGACAATCTAAAACTAATTCGTTGATAAATTTAAAAAAAATATTTTCAATTGAAATAATCAAATTTATTATTATTATTTTTAGATTTTTTTCTCAAATTATTTTATTATTATAAATATGATATTATTTTATCAATAATAACTATTATAAATAAATTGTAATACAAGGAAAAAAGTACTTGAAAAAGGATAAAAATAAAAATAAGGAAATGAAATAAGGAAAAATTATATTAATGAGAAAGGAAAATATAAAGCAAAAATTAAATGGTGGATGAAAAAAAAGAGTGAAGAAAATGATTGAAAAGAGAATAAAATTAGAGAAAAGATAAAGAAACTTGAGAAGAGAATAGAGTGATGAAGTGAAAAGAAAATGAGAAAAAATAGAAGAATGATGAGAGAAGACAAAAGAGAATGATAGAACCGAGAAGAAAATGAGAGAAAAGAAAAAAAATGAAGAGAGGAGAAAAAAAATGAGTAAAAAGGGAAGGAAATGAGAGAAGAGAAAAGAAAAAAATGAGATAAGAGAAAAAAAAAATGAGAGAGGAAAAAAAATGAAATAAGAGGGAAAAAAAAAGGAATGAGAGAAAGGAGAAGGAAAATTGAAATGAAAGAAAATAAAATGATTGAATGAATGAAATAAAAAAAAAGGTGGTATTTGTATATATTTATGCTTTTATCAATGTAATGCAAATCCATTGCCAAATTTAAAAAAAAAATGACTTTTTTCCATCCAATACTTACCGATGCATTTTAAAACCTATTAGTAATTGTCAATGGATTTTAAAATCCATTTGTAATTTAAAAAAAAAACGTGGGCTTTTAAAAAGAAATACAAGATTTTCCCTCTAAAATTTACCAAGAATTTAAAATCCATTGGTTATTTAAACATTCAATTTTTATTTTATTTTATCTATGTCTTACAAATTACTAATAGATTTTAAAATCTGTTAGTAATTTACCAATAGATTTGAAAACATTGCTAATTTAAACACTTAATTTTTTTTTATGTCTTACAAATTATCAATAGATTTCAAATCTATTGGTAATTTATTAATAAATTTGAAATTCATTAATAATATAAACACCTATTTTTTATGTCTCAATTTACCAATGGATTTGAATCCACTGCTAAAATCTGTTATTATATCGATGGATTTTTGTAGTGAAGCAAAGCAAAACAAAGCTCAGTTCACACATTACATTATGATTAATTGTTTTACCTTGTATTTGAATAAGAAAATTTGAAATATGAAATTTAAATTTAAATTTGATAAAAATATATAAAATTAAATGGTATTATTTAAAATCTATGATTTTTATACTAAAATTAACTGGCATTAAAGCTGTAGATAATGACCATCTCCAATTAAGCCTAATGGAAATATTAGCTTATTTTAGTTTTTTTTTCAATAAGTTTAAGATTTAAATAGCCTGTTTAATTTCATCAAAGCTTTTTTTTTTTAACTGATTTAATTAGAATTTAAATGACTTTTAAACCATCTCATAAAGGGTTAAAAGGCCCCTTGCCTACATCCAATTTCATAGAGCAACAGTCAAATTACCATTTTGTGGGTCCCACCCCTGGCAAAATCTAATTTTCTTAAGCTCCCCACATAAAGAATATCATCTTCTCTTATTTATAGAGATAAAATATGAACAATGTTTATAGAACAAGGCCTGCATATATAGTTGTTTCCATGCCACCAAGGGAATAGAAACACCATCATTTTTTCTCAATTGGTTGGTTTTTATTTTCTGACTTTTTCTTAACTTATTTATTTGCATTATCATGATAACGAAAAATTATAAAATACATTTAAGTACATAAAAAATAATGCATTGAATACTAAAAAAAATAATTAACCTTTAAATTTTAAAATACAGAAACCCACATCAATACGAGTAAAAATATTTCAAGTGTCAATAATTTCCCATGACATGGCAGAACCAGAAAATTTTTATTAAGTGAATCATGTTATATATAAAATAAAATTAAAAAATAGTTAATTATACTTATTGTTTATATATTTTGAGGGGTCAATATTATATATTTAAAAAATGTCATAGTAGAATATAATTAAAATTTTTTTAAGGTGCAAATGCTATAAAAATTTATTAAATATATGATGAGAAATAAAGTATTTTAATATTTCACATTACCTAAACAATATAAATTATTTTGAGGGGTCAATAACTAAAATAAAATAAATTTTTTCATATATATATATATATATATATATATATATATATATATATATTTGAGGGGTTGTTTTAAATGAGCTAAAGTTATTTATTTATTTTGTTTATTTCAGTCTTTATTTTTCTTAAGAAAGGGTTGGAGATTTTAATGAATATGAAAAATTAATCAGAACTCAAATTTGAAGATCTTATCTTTCGGATTGATTTAAATTGTGGAATTTTAATCATTTCAAAAAAAAAATTATTTAGGATGAACGCTTTAAAAATGTACATTAAAAAGTTGTCATTAACTCTATTCATGATCAATTCCGGAAAACCATATTAATTTTTCACTTCTCCATGCTAAAATAATAATCTTCGCTACTTCTCTAGTTAGTAGGATTAATTGCAAATAAATATGAATGAATTAGGAATATAAAAAGAAAAATGTTAAATTTTTAGGCCAAAAGGATGTTTAAACCTAATTATGCTTATGCTAAATATGCAAATAGGACATTAAAGTTTTTTTTTTTTTTTTAATTGGATACTTCACTTTTATTTTTATTTTTGAACCAATTCAAACCTTTGGACCATATTGACCGCGGGCAACAGGATGACACACATGTTGCTTGGCATGTTCTTAAGATATTCATTAATTGAAAATAGTATAAAAGTGAAACACAAATTAATATATTATATTTATATATAAATGAAATTAATCAATTATGCAAAAATAATATCTGATAGTGTTGACAGAACATATAATTAAGTTAATCAATAGATAGACTACTCACTCCACTCTCTAACTCTATTGTCTTTTTATGAGTTTCATCAGATAACTTTCAAATTTAAACATCCTACTAAAAGAATGATATGCATCTCGTAAATACTTTTATCCAATAAAATAAAATAAAATAATTTACTAACAAAACATATAATAACTCCACTAAACAAGAAAAATATAATAAAATGATACGCCCAAGACCTACAAACAAGGATTTGAGGATTTTTTTTTTTCACTCAAGGTCTATCAACAATCATAGATCTAATGAGATGTGCTCAAAATCCACTGCAAATAGACACATATGTGAGAGTTATTGGGAAAAAAAATTAAAAAAAAAAACTAAAAAAGAAGAAAAAAGAAAAGAAAAGAAGAGGAGGGGTTGCCTCCGATAAAAACACTTACTCATGGCCACCTAAAAAAAATATCAAATAAAGAAAAGGAGAAAAAAAAGGCTATATCTGAATTTCTAACTTATGTGGTCCATGGAAATTCCTTGCAGATGTGAACCACAACAGTGGTGCCGATACAAAAGGCTGTGTCTCTCCCTTTCTAAACTACAAAAAAAAAAAAAAAAAAAGAGGAAGAACTAAGGTTAGAAAAAGAGGATGGCTTTTGATTTGCAACAACCTAACCAGAAAATTCTATCATCTCTACATGATTTTCAAAAACAATATGAGATTTGTCCATTATTTTCCCTTTATTCAATAGAGTGAATTTAGAAATTTTTAATTTTGATCGAATCAAATCTGTTTAGTTTTTTTAGATCTTACACATGTGAAAATATTAATTTTTCAAAATATTGAAATGATATTTACTTGATTAAGAGCTTGCATGTTCGAAATACTATTATAGCTTTATTCAAAACACAGATTTACCACTATCTTTACTAGTTGAAAAGTAGGTCTCCCTTTTTGCAATGTTACATAAAGAACACTGATTGCTACGACATTGATTTTTCTAAAATTTAGTAAAGTGCCATCATTAGTTTACTATTTCAAGACTTTATGAGTTTTGCTCAAAGTTACCTAGGACTAGCTACAATATACAATGTCCATCTACTACGTTGGTTTCATTGAAAATGGCCACATAGTCATCATTTCTTTGGTGAAAGAAATTCATTAATTTTTGCTCTTATTTACTAAAAATGCCATTAATTTAATGCTATATGAAATTCTAGCATTTTTTACAATTTTTCCATTAGTTATTCTCTTGAAGGATAGGCCCGGACCCCTAGCTCCCAACTTTATCATAAGACCTAAATAAGGCAATAAGACTTGCACAAGGCAATCAGACTAGAATAAGGCACTAAGGTGATCTTTGCTCTCATAAGACTTGAATAAGGCAATAAAACTTGCATAAGGCAATTGAACCTGAATAAGGCATTAAGACGATCTTTACTCTCATAAGACCTTAATAAGACAATCAGACCTAAATAAGGCACTCAGGATTAAGGTTGTTCAGTTTGGGTTCTGGTTCGGTTTTTTGTAGGAACTGGAATTGGAACCAAATTTCGGCTCTTTCATTTTTTGGAACCAAAACTAGATCAAATTTCGGTTCTAGTTCCAGTTCGGTTTTAGTTTCGGTTCTATATTCAGTTTGGGTTTTGGTTCTGATTTAGTTCAGTTCTCAGTTCTTACATTCAAAATTGTAGTATTATTGAATTCTTTTTAAAAGAATAAAAACAATTATATATTTTTAATATCAAAATATCAATAAAAATAATAATACTAATATTAAAATAATAATACTAATATCAAAATAAAATATCAATAAGCATAAACATAATGATTTATTCAAAAGAAATACTAAAATCAAACTAACAATTCTCACATACAAATACAAATATCCATAATAAGTAAAAATATTTCCATCCAAATTATAAAATAACAACAAATCAACAAGCATAATATAATGTAAAGCTTTTCTCTCTCATTTTGGAAAAAAAAAAAACAATTAGCTTTCAAATGCTTGCCATATTTTTCATAAAAAAAAAACCTCCAATCAGCTTCCAAGTTTCAAGCCTTCGATCCGATACAATGGCACTTTCATTTTTACACATTAAATATATTGATAGATAAATGCTTTCAATAATTAAAGGTAAAAAAATAAAGTTAATTCACAAATCACAATATCTAGCAATCCATTATGGTTCTTGGAATGATCATCTCCATAACTTCAGGATCTTGAGTAATCTCTAAAATTCATTACATGAAAAAGAAAATAAGTCAAAAGAAAAATGGCAAATATTGAATAATTAAGATCATACAATATATTTGTTGCAATAGTTATACTTGACTCCCAACTTTCAAGTTCTTCTATGGATTCTTCAAGTTGGATAGGTTTGTTTTGATTTTCTCAACCAATCTTAGTAGCAAATTAAGGCCTCTATAGCAGTTAGAAGTAAAGAACTCCTAAATTGATCCAAAGTCCTCCTCTAGTGCTAAATGCAAATAAAGAATCCACAGTTGAACACTAAATAGCCAGAACATCCTTGGCTATCTTAGATAAAATTAGATACCTCACTGAATTCACCTTCCACCACAATAATAGGTCAAAATCCTTATTGAACTTCTCAAGAAGTTCTTCCAAATACCTATCTAACTCGGATTGGGAAGCCAACTTTGGTTCATCCATTTGAACAAAGTAATCATTAATCTCTTCATCTTCTTCCATCATTGCATTATTGCATTTTTCAACATTAGCTTTCTGACTAGAACCACTATCACCCATACATGCTTGATCATCATCTCTCATATATTCATTCAACATTTCTTTCAAATCATTTATCACTCTATCAACCAAGAGTTGGGCCTCACTTTCAGAATAATAAATAATGTATTTGGCTTTAATATAATTCAACTTATATTTAAGGTTTAGGACAACTACTATAAATAGCATCACATTCATTTTTTTTTTTTAATGAACCCCAATATTTTTCAAACTTTGCCCTCATTTGCTTGCCCATTTCACCCATTTTGTTATCTTTACTGTTTTTACAACTATGCAATTCCTTTAAAATTCTCATGGTTTCTAGTAAGTAAATACTAGATGTGGAATACAAACACCCATACAACTTGCAAGTGACATCGTACAATTTCTTAAGAAATTTGCAAAGAATCATAGCATTATGCCAATCAAATTCACTAGGCAACTCATCCCCAAATTCAGCTTAAAATCGATTGTCTACATCTTCTAACCTATCAAAGGCTTTTTAATATGTCAATGCAGATTTTAATATTAAATATGTCGAATTCTACCTAGTTGGACAATCTAATTGCAAAGAGGATTTAAACTTGAGTCTTGCCAACTAACAATATTTCTTAAACATTTCAGAGCATGGTGGACTACTCCTTATATGTTTCACTACATCCCTAATCCTTCTAATAGAATCTTGCACGACGTAAAGTCCATCCCTCACAGCTAATTGTATGATATGAGTACAACACCTCCTATGAAATGCATCCCCACCCAATATAAATGCATTTTTCTTAAGTAGCCTTTTCTTCAACTACGAAATAGTAGAGTCATTAGAAGATGCATTATCGATAGTGATGCAAATACCTTGGACAAACCCCACTACTCCATGCAAAAACCAATGCAATTCCCAATGTTCACCCCTTTATGACTCTTAGTAATAGTGAAATTCAAGTTGCATTTTTGGTATTTTACATTCAGAATAAAAAAAAAAATGAGCAGTCAAACATAAATAAGATAAGTTTTGAACACTAGTCTATGTGTTTGTGGTTAAAGAAACCCTTTAACACTGGGATGCAATAAGTGTAAACAACTTCTTCTCAGAAATAAACAACTAATTGCAATCTCTTGCTATTGTATATCTAGATGGAATTTTAAATTATGGCACAACAACTTGTAAGAACTCTATAAGCCCTTCCTTCTTAACAAACCTAAAGGGAAGTTCATCTTTGATTATCATCTTAACTAAAGCCTCCCTACAAGCATCTTGATCAACTTGCCAATAAGTCAACTTAACATCCTCACTTCCAGAACTTTTATAAAAAGATTAGGTTCTTTGAGATTTGTCTTTATTTAAATCTTTTTTATATGGGAACTCTTTACAAGATTCGCTCAAATGCTTCCACTTACTTGAAGTGCCACTTTCACTCTTACAATTTAGATCTTTTTTACACCATACACATTGAGCTCTACCAATCTCACTATCCTCAGAATTAATCAATTTCTCAAAGTGAACCCAAACCCCACTCCTAGATTTCAATTTAGGATGTGCAATAGATTATGTTATGTTACCTTCATCAGTTTCATTACCATCAGGTTGTGGCATTTTTGGTGGAATAATTGGTGGCTTGCTTGATGCAGAAAATGCGCATTGAGAATGCCTGGATAGGGACTTTTCAGTACTTAGAGTTAGACCAACACTTAATGATGGAGCAGGCATAGGTGCTTGATGTAGATCCACACCAGCCCTTTTTAATTTTTTCAAATTGTTTCCCTTCATTTTTTTCAAAAGATCTAAAAAGTGGAATTGCAGGTTCTTTAATACACACTGCCAAAATCCTATGCATATCAGTAAACGTACCAAACCATGTTAATTAATGGATTCTAAACTTGAATTGTATGTTAATATCAAGGACAACTTTCTATAATTGTGTTCCAAAAAGATATATATATATATATATATATATATATATATATATATATATATATATATATATATATATATATATATATATAACCAACACATGCATCGTTCAATTCTTTTTTTTTTTTTAATTTCACATATTTTTTACTTGATTTGCTCCACTTAAACTCTTACCACATATAGCTTGAAAGATAAACTTATTAATTTAAAAAATCAATACTATTTAATATCCATGATTTAGCAATCACACCAATGGAAAGTGGAAACACATTTACCTAGAGTGCAAGGATTCATCTAAAATTTCCAATCCCAAATCTAACAATTTTATCAATCCATAGCTTTGAAATTTTACCTCTGTTCTTTGAAATTTATTGATCACTAAACTTTATCAAAATGGAAAAACAATAATAAAGGGAAAGTAAAAGAAGGGAAAAACTTCCTCACCTTGCTATCCTTGAACAAGACCTTGCACTTCTCTTCCCACTTGATCCTTTAAACCAAATCTTTAATCTAAAACCATAGATTTTCCAATATGAGGAATTAATTTGGAGGAAGAGAGGGGATGAAAAGGCAAATGAAGAGTAAGCCCTTACCTAGCCAAAACCCTAAAAGATTTCCTCTTCCTCTCCTCTCGAGTTCTTCTTCCACTATCTAAACTTATAAGCTCCCCTTCAAGATACTAAAAATGAGCTTGTGTTGGTGATGAAGGAAAAAAATGAAGTTCTTAGAGTCTAAAATAGAGAGGGAGAGAGGAAAACGATGGAGGCGGCTACTACTTATGGGTTAGTGGTATATTATATGGGTTAGGGTTAATAATGTATCAAAACTACATAGTTTTCTTAACACCCCTCACTCGTCTATAGTGTAGCCGAGCAAGGAGTGCAACATTTGGTGCCGGAGCACCCTATCTTATGCTGTCCTATTCATTGTTAATTTTAAACTTATAGAAAACATGTGGTGAATTTACATATATATATATATATATATATATATATATATATATATATATATATATATATATATATATACTTGTTTTAAAGTCACAATTTATTTCTGTGGATACCTAGGTAGAACCTCCTCTGTCTAATTAACATCTGGCGAGTTCCACTAGTTACCTATTAAAAATAATTTCATATCTCTACATGTCATATCATGTCATTTTTGCTCATACAATTTCAAGTTCATTCAGTCACTCATATAGAAATTCATATACAAAAATTCATAACTTTATTTACAATCCAAAATATATAATTACAATTTTCATTTACATCACAAATTAGTAATTACATCATGTTTATAAACAATGAACCAAAATACTAGTCTATACATGGGCCCTGTCAAAATACAAAAGACTGATGAGGTGAACTCTGGACTTTATGCAGATCTGGTCAACTACGGTCAGAACATTGCTATGGTGACTGCTGATCTGCAGTACCTACACAATGGAAAACCAACGAGCTATGCAAATTGCTTAGTGGTACATAATTTTAAAGAATAACAACTGAATAATTAAAAGTAATAGCTCTATGTATAATTTTGCACTTCTAGGTCAATTATATATTTTATTACACTTTGGGAATAATTTACTGTAGACACTAGATTTTGGCCGACCTTCGAATACAAGGTTCTTTTAAAATTGAAACTTTATTATCCATTCTCGACCGATGTCCCGATCACAGGTAGCTTTTCTGAACTCACCAATGGCTCGTCTCCGGAACAAATTGATCTCACACTCAAGTTAGATTGCTTTCCGATCCCTTGGTCTTTATCCGATGAGTTCGAGTCAATATTGGATCTTCGGACCATCCAATCTTGCCTGCTGTTATTCTCTAATTTCTCTATATACAAATACCGCAAAATTCCATTTGACTAATATGAAGTTAAGGTTTTATCTGGTCTCTAAATAATGGTTCCAACTTTAAAAAGTTTGAGTCATTTTCAAATCTTTGCAATTTTAATATTCTAAAGTTCCATTCGATATTTGGTCATGGCTCCATCTGATCTCATGTTCACATGTAATGTTTTTCCGATCTCTTGGAGTAGTTTGATATCTTATGATTAATAGTCGCTCTCAAGTTTAATGTTCAACTACAGTCAATCAATTAAGTACTCAGACAATTTGGTTTGGATGCTTTTCGATCTTATTAAGAAATTGAACATAAAAGACTTCAATTCATTTCAAAATAAAAATGTAGAAGTCATTCAGCAGGTAGGTCTCCCCTAACCTGCTCTCTGGGTACATTATTAGTTCTATCATCCTCTCTCTCTCTCTCTCTCAGGCTCCTTCTTGCTCTCTTCTTCACCTCTAGGGACAAGATCCACCATCCAAGAGAAGTCTTCCTCAGGATAACGCCTTATAAGCTCGGCCAGAAGATCGCCATGAGCATTCACATAAGAACCAACTTCTCTCGCCACGGCTTCTTCTTCTTTCACTTTGATCTCCTTGGTAAGGCGAGTGACATTGACAGGTTGGCAGGCCCGAGCTTCTTCGAGTTCTCACTCCAGTTCAGCTATCCTATGCTCATAAGATTTCGTCCGACCCTCAATCTCGGCGATGTAGTCCTGAGCAGATGAAAGTTGGGTTTTGGCGGAAGCAGCGTCTTGGACCACCTTCAGAATTTCTTGTCTCAAGAGATGAGCCTTTTCTTTGATTATATGTTAATTCACAAGACTCTCTACGCTCAAGCTCATTATTTGAGCCAGGAGGTCATCAATGCTATCCGGAGTCAGTCTGTTCCGGTTGTCCTAAAAGCAGATGGTGGCACCCAAGACCTTGCCCAACCCAGGATTCCCCTGAACCGAGCGATTCGTCTCTAGCGAGTGGATGAGGACCTGGGCACCACGAGAGAGGGTCCTCACAGCAGGTTGGGAAGACCCTCTGTCACACCCTACTCCCCCGTAAGATGTAACATGATCCCATAGTACACCTAATAAATTGCCATACTTCGCCTACCGATAACCCATTAGATATACTAGAAGGGATTTTAAAATAATTTTCGTGAAATTTAAATCATCGATTAAAATCTGGTGTTATAAAATTTTTTTCAAAATTTCAGTAAGGTGCCGGCTGTGTTTTGAGAAAACAGTTCTTCAAATTTAAAAAGGAAAACACTCCCAATATGTTTTCTCAAATACAACTCTAATAACTTCATTTCAACTCACAATTCCAATCTTAATAATCAAATCAATTCATTTTCAAAACAATCTCATCATAAAGAATATTTCATTGATTACAAGACTCAACATTTATATCACAATAATTTACATTTAATTACATACCAAAATATTTTATAAGAGTTTTTATACAACTGCTCAAATAATTTATATACATAATATTACATGCATACATCAATACCTGTGTACATGGGTATACCTGGAGCTGATCTGAATGTCTCTTCAAAGAAGCTTACTCAATTGCTCTATGCTCTTTTCACTTGTGCCAACATACAAAGCTATCGCTGAGTGGTGAACTCAGTGGTGCACAACTATAATTTAAAACATAGTACAATATACCTTAACAAAAATTACAGCAAATAATTTGGAAATCTGAATACTTATCAAATTCCAAAACTCAAAATATTCATTGCCAGTAATATAAATCATTTGTATAAAATGAATTTGATCACGAAATTCAATTTATTAAATCATAACTAACCATTTAAAGTAATTCCAACAATTTATTGGTAATAAAGATTAATTCCAATAATTCAATTATACATAAATCCCATTTGAAATCGAAATTCTTTACTATTCAATAACCATTCTTTATCTCGAAAACCATTCTTTATCTCGAAAGCCATTCTTTATCTCGAAAACCATTCTTTATCTCAAAAGCCATTCTTTATCTTACTAACTATGCAAGACTAATCCGAAAGGGCCATCTTTGGGGTGATTCCAACTCCCTATGGTCGAGGAGGTTGAATCATCGTGCACAGTACACATCACAATAATGAATCTTTCGAAAGGGCCATAACATAAAACTTAGATCTAACCTCTAATAAGAGGAGAATCTAAGCCTTTGCACGTACCATGGTAATCAAAATACAACTAACTCCATTATCTTCTCAACAAATGAGAGAGACGGATAATAACCTAGTCAAGCATCTATAGTAAGATATAAAACAATATCACAATCCTTTTAGTGAGCATAAATCACAATACAATTCGATTCAAAGTCAATTCCAATATCCAATAATTTTTATGCTCATCACAATTCAAATCATAAATTTGCATTTTTCCATGCAAATTGCCCATCACAATTCAAAACATGTTCTATCACAATTTTCTAAAACATAATTTATTCAATTCGCAACAACGCTTAACACTTGTTGAAATACCATTTCATAAAGCTAAATTCATACATACTATAACAATTTCAATAATCATTGAATTAAATCCAGTACTTGATAAACATAATTCATAAGGAAAATAACGTCATTTAATCATATGAAATTTTCAGAATAAAATCAATTAAAAACTAATTATGCACAAACCTGATTTGAGTCGCCCTAGGCCTTGACTTAATGTTCCTTATGCTTCCTAATATCCTTTTCAACTGAAACACACAATTTAAAGTGTTTTAGTACTCAGTTAAATTGTTTCTAATAATAAAATCCAATATCTAAATTTTCTTGATACTATTCTCTTCAATTCATTTCATTAGTCAACCTATAATGTTGACCCTTGATGCACTCTAAGTGAGTCAATTCTAATGTTACCAATATGTCACATTTTATAGCCCTTTAGTGTTGGTATATGTTACCAATTTCATTTCTAAGTGTATTGCATTTTATTGCAATTTACCAAATTTTGGTGTACTATTTTGACCTAGCTGGACGACCTAGTTCCCTCGGTTTTCAGGTTCCGGTCCAAAACTACAAACTTATAGGTCTATGTCTTATTGCATGCGGGGTAAAATTTCAGGTCATTCTGAGTTCTGTAGACCAAGATATGGTCAATTTTACCAATGCTAGATAGAATGCACTAAAATGGTAGGCTTAGGTTATTTTTAGGTCACTTTTGGTTCAGCCAATTTTGGTACCTGAATTTGTGCAAGCTATTTGGCTTGGTTCTGGCTATTTCTAGGCTTTGGTGTCTTCATAAGAATTGTAGATCTATGTCTAAACTATTCATGGTAAAAATTTCAGGTCAATTGGACCTGTTTTGAGTAATTTATGGTAATGATAATGACTACTATTCATATGGTCAAAAATTCTAGCCTGCACTTACCTATTCCGGATTTGGTCAATTCTCATGTCACTTTGTGGACAGAATTTAGGTAAGCTTCCTTCATGAAAGTTGACACTTTTTGTGCCTAGTTTCACCTCTAATTGGTCTCATACCAATTGGAGTCACACACTTAAGGTTCTAAGCTAAAGTGTACACTGCCCTATTACACATTATTCAACACTTACCAATTACACATTCAATACTTACCAAGTTTATCTTTCATGCCAATTCTGATTTGGTACCATAATATTAACACACTTTACATCACATTTTGGTCATTTTGGGTAGCTTGTAACCACTCTCAACATACACATTATAACTCGAAATTTTCAAAGTCCAATTACAACAATTTAACCACATGAATATACCTCATTTACATGTCCAAATCTAAACAATTATTCACATACACATGCTGCCACCATAAGCAACATAATTCAACAACCCATACCATGAAACAACACATTTCTAACCACACTTTAAAGTTGGCAATTCACCTTATGGAAAATATCTCCTTCAAATTGCTTTCAAGCTTCCAAAACTAAGTGCACCATTACACATACTCTTAATATACATTGTCTAAATCATTTCTATACACATAAAAACTTACATCAACATCTTAAACAACCATTTACAAGTGAAAAAAAGCTACACATGGTGAGTTCCCATGGCTACTGAAATGGTGTACCACCATTAAAACATCAAACTTCAAAACTTCTTCCACAAAACCACTCACCACAACATCCACTCAAAGTTTAATGAAACAAGAATGGAGAATACTCACTTACCACTTTTGAAGCTTGACCAAAACCTCACCAAACCTTCTTAAAATTGCTACCAAAATCTTCCTTGCAAGGTGAGGATTAACTTTAAAGAAAGGACTTAGGGGAAAGGATGGCTCCAAAGGGTTTGCATGGAGCTCAACCAAAACGGCAATGGAGTTTCTCTCCCAAATGATTTTTGGCTGGTTTGCCAAATGAAGAAGATGATGGAATATTCTACCCAAAATCTGCTTAATGGTCCACTTTGAAAATGTTAGTGGAGCACTAAAATCAGTTATAATATTTGTTTAATTAAATTTCCCATAATTCCCACATTTAACCCCTTTTCTTTCACTATTTAAATTATGGACCACCATTTTAATTTTCATGGTATTTCAAAAATTTAATATCATTTATTTTTAATTTAAATTTAGGTCAAAAGGCAACTCGGGGTGTCAATTGACCACAATGTCCGTATTCAGGTTGCTTTTCGGCTTTTTCAGTAACGCCGATTTTTTGTCGGTTTCTCGATTTTTCATTTTTTCTTTGTACTAATTATTTAATTTTTCTTTGACATTTCTAATATCATTTATTTTTCAATAGATGTTTATTTAAGTCTCAAAAATATTTTCTAGGATTCCCCACTGTCCAAGGTTAGTCAACGGCCCACGCCGCAACTTCCTGGTGCGGTTACCCATCGGTACGGTTTTGTCCGTTTAGCTTAGTTCTATTTTCTCTCTTTTATTTTTCCTTTATTTTTTTCTTGTATTTTCCTCTATTGTATTTCACTACCTTATATCTCCACACTAATATTTAAATATAATTCCAAGCATCCTAGCTGTCTGGACAGACACTATCACCGGAACAGTAGAACGCACTACCGAACATAGGAGTATTACAATTCTCCCCCCCCCTTAAAATAAACTTCATCCACGAAATTTTACCCAATAGCCATCTTACAATATTCTCACATTTATTTTCTCCTTTCTATATGATCTTATAATCTTCTTTCCTCTGAATTTGTGTAAAACTTTTAACAATCTAATATAACATCTACTTTGTTTATATAGCACTAATCTTTTCTTACTATCGTTCCGTCTAATATTTCGATTCATGTTCCCTTTTTGAAAGACCATTGAGGTCATGTTAAAATTATTTATCTAATCGTGGGTCCTTTGACCATTCTAGTCAACAATCTTACTCACATTCGTAACATTTCTTTGTTATATCTGAACTAACTGTTCAAATTTTTACTTCCACAACTCTTTTTATCTATTAATATTCTATAACTTACTTCCTTTTGTACTGAACTATAACCTTTCGATAATCTAATTTTTGAGTTTTAACTCCCTAAGTAGGATTTCCAAACTCATTTCCAACAATAAAATTTTGTCCTGACATAACTATACAAATACAGATGCTGTTGGCAACTATTCTCATCTTGGTGCACTATCAGTAGTACGTAGCTCTACACAATAATCTCAAGTCAGTATTGTAATTTACAGCTTACAGTATAAATATCAAGAACATTGCATAGTTACTACGATACATTCCAATAGATCAAACTTTCCTATCTTTTATCCTTTTCGAATTCACTAATATCCGAAACTTATTCTGATTACAATATCCACTGACAATTACTAACTGTAATATCTTTGCCCTCATCTAGAGCAAGTCTATTACCGCAACTTACTTTTACATCCTCTTGCCTTACATTAAGTAGGCTTGCCATTTAGTTTTATAATTTATGGTGTGTTAGAAAACACCTTTCGCCGATAAACTCTTCCAAAACTAATTTCACTTATTATCATAATCCTTATCTTAAAGGACAAATCACTAATGCATCAAAATTTATTCCCCTTTAAAGGAATAACAACAGAACATATAGTTCTAATACTAACATACAACTAAGTAGTACTGGGATCAAACAAAAATAATTAATTGTTTCTTTCAAAAATTAAGAACTTATTAGCAGCGACATCCAAAGTTTCTGTTCTTTTCCCTTAGCACATAGTGGATGCTCTAACTGATGCGCTACTATGTTCGGGTTGATTCACTGTGTTATGGTTGTGAGGAGTACCAACTCTATTTCTATCTTGACCTTTACTGACTGTCTGTGAACTTTGGAGAGTAGATCGAGGTGCTCTAGTACAATCTTTAATAAAGTGTCCAATTTTTCACAATTATAGTAGGCTCCAGAGGCCTTACGATAAATACTCCCATGTAACTTGCCATAAACATGGCAGAAACGGGCAGAATAAGAACTTCTAGTTGTTCGACAACTGGACCTTGGTGTTCTCTGCCCTGATGATCCGCCTCTGTCAAATCCCTGAGCTCGGGGCTCCTCAAATTCTTTTCCCTTCCCCAAATTACTGCTCGAGCTTTGACCCATAGGTTTCTCCCTCTTCTCTATTTCACATGGCCCTTGTGGGCGTTGGGTTTATGCTTGAGCTTGAGTTGACAGAATATCAGCCATTTGTTGAAAGAAAGTGGCCATTTGCTGGGCCATTTGTGTAGTAATTTGTACCGGTGAAACTGCTACAGTCGGGCCTTCGACACTTTGTGGAGCTGGGGCCTCAACTTGTACTTTCACTATCACAGACTGTTCTATTGTCTCATCCTTCTCTTCCATATCTTTTTACAGGATTTTCTATTTCTTGTACAACCAACACAAGGAGATTTCTCTCCATTAGTTCATATTTATGATGTAAATATACTATATGTATCAAACATTTGAGCAGTTGTATTTACCGACAAAAAGATTTCAAATTCACAGTTTGAAATTTACTTTAAAACTATCGCTCTGATACCACAAAACATGTCACACCCTACTCTCCTATAAATGTAACATGATCCTGTAGTACACCTAATGAATTATCGGACTTCGCCTATCGATAACCCATTAGATATACTACAAGGGATTTTAAAAAAATTTTTGTGAAATTTAAATCATCGATTAAAATCTGGTGTTATAAATTTTTTTTTCAAAATTTCGGCAAGGTGCCGGCTGTGTTTTGAGAAAACAGTTCTTCAAACCTGAAAATGAAACACTCCCAATATGTTTTCTCAAATACAACTCCAATAACTTCATTTCAACTCACAATTCAAATCTCAATAATAAAATCAATTCATTTTCAAACCAATCTCATCATAAAGAATATTTCATTGATTACCAGACTTAACATTTATATCACAATAATTTACATTTAATTACATACCAAAATATTTTACAAGAGTTTTTATATAATTGCTCAAATAATTTATATACATATTATTACATGCATACATCAAAACCTATGTACATGGGTATACCTGGAGCTGATCTGAATGTCTCTTTAAAGAAGCTTACTCAATTGCTCTATGCTCTTTTCACCTGCGACAGCATACAAAGCTATCGCTAAGTGGTGAACTCAGTAACTATAATTTAAAACATAGTACAATATACCTTAACAAAATTACAACAAATAATTTGAAAATCTGGATACTCATCAAATTTCAAAACTCAAAATATTCATTGCTAGTAATATAAATCATTTGTATAAAATGACTTTGATCACGAAATTCAATTTATCAAATCATAACTAACCATTTAAGGTAATTCAAACAATTTATTGGAAATAAAGATTAATTCCAATAAAATCAATTATACATAAATTCCATTTGAAATCGAAATTCTTTACTATTCAATAACCATTCTTTATCTCGAAAATCGTTCTTTATCTCAAAAGCCATTCTTTATCTCAAAAACCATTCTTTATCTCAAAAGCCATTCTTTATCTCACTAACTATGCAAGACTAATCCGAAAGGGCCATCTTCGGGGTGATTCTAACTCCCTATGGTTGGGGAGGTCGAATCAGATTCTAACTCCCTATGGTCGGGGAGGTCGAATCATCAGGCACTTCTATCGAGTTTTGCCCTGGTGTCTGGGATATAGCAATAATCTTCATTTCTCGCACTTTCCGAGCGACCTTCCTTTTTTGCTTACGGCTCTCCTTCGCGCTCTCGCTTCTAGCCATACCTGCACAGAAAATAAGTTAGTGAGATCACCTAAGTCAGGAGACTAAAGATTTAGGTTGTACTGATCTAGGGTCCAAGGTTAGAGAGCTGCAGCTTATAATCCTCATGGGCGATCATCTGCATTAGCCACCACTTCAGTTCGGCCATAATTGCATCTAAACATGAATACTTGTGAGTAGCCGCTTGATCCTTCAATTCCTTTACCATGGCGTCCTCGTCTCTATTTAGGGTGATCTTCTTTGGAAGTGAAGGGACCAGGAATTGCCATTTGTGCAGGATACCCTCAAAGCCATTCGGGATCTTACTCCTCAATATGAAAAACCGATTTTTGTAATTCTTCAGCGAAGAAGGGAGATCGGTAAAAAGCCCACAGTGCGGCTTAGCTTGGAAAAACCAATACTCGTCGTCCTTTTGCCGAGTGAGCCTGTGCAACTCAGCGAAAACCTTTGCTGTAGGCTTGAGCTCCTTAGCTCGGCATAAGCCTCTGAAAACCACTAGAGTCTGCCAAGAGTTCGAGTGCACTTGTTCTACAAAAACATGATGGAACTTCAGAATGGCTCTAAAGAATTCTTCCAGGGGGAACCGAAGCCTGGCCTTCAGTTGTTCTTCATATACCATGATCATGTCATTTTCTTCAAAGAAATGATCAGCTCGGAGATCGCCATGACATCTGATGAGCTCAAAGGAGTCAGTCCGAAGGTTATATTCTTGACTAATGGACTGCAGATCAATTTCCTTGAGGACCGACGATAAATCATCCACGAGTAAGTTTTCTTTCCCTGAAGAAGATGCTTGTTTTGACTTAATCGCCCGACCGTGGGTTAAGACAGAGGTTGTAGAAGGTTTGGGTCGCTCGCTCGGCTTGACCACCTCAACTTCGTTCGATGTCCATGAGATATGAACGGAGGAAGGACTAGCAGCTCTTTGACCGTCGGTATTGCTAAATTTTAGAAAACAAAAGTGAGAACCAATCGAGAAAAGATCAAAACCCTTAACGAAGTGTGAATCGGTGCCTGAAAACTTTAGAAAGCAAGAGGGAGTGTTGAAATCATTAGGGGAAGGTCTAAAAATGACATAAGGGAACAAATGACTAACCTTTCCCCTATTTATACCCGTCTGAGCATTAAATACTCACGAAGTCCTAAGTGACGCATCGGTTAGCGGAACTGGGCCACCTCCATGACACGTCATAAGAAGGTTTCAGAAACATAATTAAAAGGTCGGATAAATGAGATCGGTCAATGGAGGTCATCAGAATGAGCAAGTTCCCAAACCCACGGATCGGCAAACGACGATTTTTCCAGTGATCAGAACAGGCACATTTATCAGAGATCAGAAAAATAACCAATGCAATAATAAAACAAAAACATTCAAGTAAAATTTCATTTCATTTCCAAAAGATCAGATTACATCATTTGGGCGATCTCAAAAGATCAGATTACATTATTTGGGCGATCTCAAAAGATCAGCACTACATTCTACCTAACTTAAGACTACTCCGAAGCCCAGAATGCTGGCCTATGTCAAACTCTAGTCTTGTGGCTGAATCAAAAGATGTGTTTGATAAGAAAGCCAGTAATAAATACTAGGCAGATGTACAGCTCAGATGAGATGACTATGACTCTCAGGATATTGAGCGGTGTCATTGTTAATGTCATTGACCAGAACCGAGCTACAATCGGGACCCTCGAGATGGTAAGGAACCAAGTGAACTTTAAGAGTGTAACACCCCTAGATGCATAGCCTGATATATTTTACTGTTTCGGTGATCGTTATCGGTCCGGACAATTAAGGGGATTAGAATCACATCTAAGACACCTAGATAAACCCTGAACGCAAATAATTAGTGATTGCCAGATAGTTAAGTATAAATAAGAAAAACAGAACATAAAAAGTTAAATGAGCCAGGAGTCACAGCGATAGGTGACCTTCCCGAGAAGTGATTGCGAGGTCAGCCTTAACTCAAATTTCAAACTGGAAAATGTGACGTCGCGGTCTTTAGGACTATTGTGAACACTGTGGAAAAGAGAAAATCACAGAAAAAAAATTGTTAAGTAGGTCAAATAATTAGGTCAGGGATTCGAAAGAAATACCGAATAACTTGCAAACGGGATTGAACCAGCGAGGGGCAATTTGGTCAATTCACCCCTAGAGCTGACTCCTGACCTAACTGTCCAATAAAATTGGAGAAACGAATCTTTGGGAATCAAGAATTAAATTAAAGAACTAATGGAAAAAAATAAATGCAAAAGAAAAAGAAAAAAAAGAAAAAGTTTATTACATCACCTTACATCACTATTATGACATCATAAATAATTTTAATTTTTCCTACATAAATTGACCAAGTCAAAAGCATTAAGAAAGACATAAAAATACACAAAATTAAAAAAAATACTATTCACTCATCTCTCCCAAGCCATTCGGCCGTCCCTCCTCTCTCTCCTTTAGCCACCATTTTTCTCCATTGAAGCTTGAGTTCAAGCTTGCAAATCCCCATTAAACCCAATCTTGTCCCCAAATTCCTCCATTAGAACTTGATAACCTCCCTTGAGAAAGTGATTGAGCAAGAAAGAAAGAAGAAAAAAGGAGAAGAAGTGAAGAATTGGAATTCAAGTGGAGGTATATAATTTAACTTGAAAATTCTAGCTTATTTGTTGTGTTTATGGCTTAATTAACCAAAAAGTTACTTAAAATGAAAAGAAAACAATTGTTAGGGGAGGAATTAAGAATTTGGCCAACCTTATGTAGGGTTTAGATTGAATGATTTTGATGTATTTGAATGGTTGTTTAGGTTGAGTTATGTATGTAGACCATGGAAATATACTTTGATTTCATTGGATTTTTAATTTGTGTAATTAGGGTTCTTGAGTATGAAAAAAAAAATTGAGGAAAAATTTAAGAATTGGTCAATTGATGTAATTGACCTTACTTGAGTTGAGAAATAGTCAATTGTGACCATTTGTCATGTGTGTGAATTGCTAGAACCAAGTTACAATTCAGATTGGTTAGTAATCAGATTCTGACAGCTTGACCTAGGTCTTTTTTAGGGATCAAAACTGAAAATTTACCAACCCAATTGGTGTGAGGTCAATTGGGAATGAAACTAGACACATAATGGACCATTTTTCGTTCAGGAAGCATGCCCAGAAAATAACCATAGCCTAGTGAATAATTAGGTCAAATTCAGATATAGTGCACTTCCACTATACCAAAATGACTAAATGAACAGTGTTTGTTCATTTGGCCATAACAGGAGCTATATAAGTCCAAATTGCCTGAATTTTGTGGCATTGGAAATGTATGACATAGCACTACAACTTTCATGAAGAACACCAACCCAAATTCTGCCCATAACCCAGTTATTTTGCCACCCAAATTTAGTGATTCAAAACTGCCAGAACCAAATTAGGTGCCCAGAAATTCTGGGTAGACCAATCCGGCCAGCCCTGTTTAAATAGCCATAACTTGGGTTACAAAACTCTAAATGGAGTGATTCAAAAAGGGAATTAAAGTCAAAACAATAAGGAACAAGTTTTATGAAGAATACTTTATCAAATTCTAACAGAAACATGACCAATGGAATAGTAACAAATAGGATACCAAATTTGAAAAATTTAAAATTTTGCCTAGAAAACCTAAAAATCTAAGGAGCAACTAAAACCAACAAAATTGATAACTAAATGTGGTATGTGGGTAAAATTGAAATCTCTATACCTATTAAGCATAAGAAAGTTAATAATTTGACTTGAATAGTGTCGTGAATAGCAACTCCGAAATACAAATTTGCAAAGAACGTTAAGTTAAGTATATTAGGGCTAGACATAAGTAATTGTAAATTTATTATTGAATTTATTATACGTTATGATACTGAAACACTATAAAATTATGTTTCTCTTTGACAATTTGTTTTGATGAATAAATTGTGATTTATTTTTATTGCAAATTTGTGAATGAAATGAATATTACGCTTTTGACTTAAATTGTTGGAAATTTGATTGTATATGTTTGAATTATCAATAAATGTTTAGTAAAATGTTAAGATAGTTTTGAAACCACAGTGTCATGACCATATATTTGAATGCCTCACTAGCATGACTAGTGGGAAGAATTAGTTTTGAATTTTGATTCCCTCTCTGGCTGAAGTGTTGAGGTGTGTGCCAGTTGAGGAAGAAATTGAATGGGTACCCATAGATTGAGCTAGCTAGCCTTGAGATTCCTCATAAGCCTCCGGCTATTGAGATGAACATTGTTTTGATGGCATGATATAACTATGTGTTTTTATGAAGTCTGCTTTGAGACCTCCTAAATGAGACTGTTGGACTAAAAATTTATAAATTATGTTTTGTATCTGTTTTTCATTTTCAGTGCCAAATTTGAATAAATGTGATTTGATTTATGTATTAAATATTATTTTAGTATGTTATGCACCACTGAGTCATAGTACTCAGCGATGACTGTTCATTGTTGTTGTAGATAGAGAGACTGGTAGAGCAGCTGAGTGAGCTACTAAGGAGTACTGAGCTCCTTTTGGATATTTTATCGGGTATAATTTTATACCCTTATTGTATATATTCATTTTGATGTAAATAACTGTATGTACCTTTGTAAATGGGTCTTGAGTAGATTGTACAGATTTTGTAATAATATTATTTTGGACTCCCTGATGTAACTTTTTGACTGATGAATGTAAATTAAATTTTCTTTAATGCAATGAGTATGACATTAATTATTAATAATTTTGGAAATAACTGAATTGAAATTTTGAGTTGTAAACTATTTATTTGAAATGTGGAGTTTGGGGAAAATTTGTGTTGATTGAGTTGAAATGGTGGTTGTAATTTTATGAAGTATTATATTGGAAGTGTTTTCAATAGGTAAAATTTTTCAGTTTTCTCAAATACAGCTGGTACTCTGCCAAAATTTTCTTAAAATTTGCAAAAAAATGGAAATGGACAAAAATTTTACATGACTTTTAAACCATAATTAAATACTTTAAATTCCTACAAAAAATGCTCACCACTTCCAAAAAGTAAGAAAATAGTTTTAAAATCCCTTGTAGTATATTTAATGGGTTATCGGTAGGTGAAGTACGGTAATTCATTAGGTATACTACGGGATCATGTTATGTCTTACAGAGGGGTAAGGTATGACATGTTTTAGTGGTATCAGAGCGAATTTTTAAAGTATGTTTTGACTTGTGAATTTGTGTCTTTTCTTTGATAAGTACAACTGCTCAATGTCCTTATTTGTTACATATAATGCATTACATCATAAATATGAACTAGTGGAGAGAAATCTCTCCTTGTGTTATATGTTCAGGAGATATCATATCTTCAAACTAAAATGGAAGTAGGGGATCACTCAGTTGAGCAGTCAGTAGAGGCTGAGGCCCAAGGGGAAGCCCCAGCTCTCCAAAATATTAGTGGTTCAGTGGCACCAGCCCCACAAATATCACAGTTTTTGGCACAATTCACCCAGCAAATGGCTGCAATGTTTCAACAGATGGCTGGGGGTATGCCTGCTGAAGCTCTAGTTCAGACTCTTGTGATGCAACCTCAGGCTTCAGTCAGACAGTATGATAAATTATTGAAATATGGGGAGACAGAATTCAAGGGTACAGTAGACCCTTTAGAGGCAGAGCAGTGGCTGGAGAGAATGGACTGAGTGTTCAAGAAACTGCACTACCCAGATGAACTGAAATTTGAATATTCCATGTCATTACTTCAAGGAGATATGTACTATTGGTGGCAAACCATCCCCTACAGCTTGGCAGAACCACCAGTATTGACTTGGGATGACTTCATCAGAGAATCCAGACATAAATATGTCCCAGATGCATATGTGGACCAGAAATTACAAGAATATTTAAGTCTGAAGCAAGGGAACCGGTCTGTGACAGAGTATGAAAGGGAGTTCTCCCGCTTAAGCCATTATGCAGGGAGTCTCCTATCTATAGGCAAAGAAAGGTGCAAGAGATTTGAAACCGGCCTGAAGCCTAGTCTAAGAGTACAAGTGGTCAGATTTAAATACAGTAACTTCTCCAAACTTATGTCCCAAGCACTTGAAGTAGAGAGAATTGAGTTAGAAGGAACACCAATGAAAGAGAAAATAGAGAAGACTGAAAAATCAGAGAAAGATAAAGGTGAAAAATCAGTTGAGCAAAGTTCCAGTGGCAATACTGGAAAAAAAAAAAGAAATTTAGAGGATTAGGCAGAGGTGGAAGGTCTGGTAGAGGTAGATTTTTTGGGCAGAAATCCCCATGGTCTGGTAAGCAGACATCTAGGAATTCTCACCCTCCCTGCCCTTGTGAGACATGTGGCAAGACTCATAGGGGAGTATGCTATTGGGCTACAGGAGCTTGCTTTAACTGTGGAGGCACGGGCCATTTGGCCAAGGACTACACCAGTGCCCGTAGATTTGGGCCAGCTCCTACTACTGCAGAGGGGTCTATTTAGAGTTCTACTACTAGAGGCTCACAACCAGTTAACAGAGGTAGAGGCAGAGGTCGAGGTAGCACTTCAGGCAGTTAGGGTACAGTAAACCAGTCAGAACAAGGTAGTGCTCCGGCCAGAGTCTACACTATGAGACAGCGGGAAAAAGCTAAAACTTCTGACATTGTGGCTGGTACATTCTCTATCTCAAATCAGAACATTTTTCTCTTATTTGATCTGGGTTCTACCCACTCATATGTTAGTGCTAGCATAGTTAGTTTCCTTGCTGTTTTGTGTGCCAAAATAGATTTTGAAGTGCTAGTAACAAGTCCGTTAGGACAAGAGGTCAGAGTTAATAGAATGTATAGAGATTGTCCTTTGGTTATCCAAGGACATGTTTTTATGTCAGATTTGATTGAAATGCCCTTCAGAGATTATGATATCATCTTGGGCATGGATTGGTTAGCCAGGCATCACGCCATGATTGACTATAGATTGAAGATAGTCACTTTTGGTCTCCCTCTGTATGGTGATGTGGTAATACACGAGGAGAGGCAGTTATTGCCCTCAAACATCATTTCGGCTGCACTAGCCAGGAAGATGATCAGAAAAGGGTGTGAAGCATACTTGGCACATGTGATAGACACCCAAGTGGGGAGTCTAGTATTGAGAGACATCCCTACAGTATGTGACTTTCCGGATATGTTTCCTGATGTGTTGCCAGGATTACCTCCAGAAAGAGAGGTGCAGTTTGAGATTGATGTCATGCCTGGTGTGGACCCAATCTTTATAACCCCATACAGAATGGCACCAGTAGAATTGAAAGAATTGAAAGTGTAGTTGCAAGAGCTGCTTGACAAGGGCTTCATTCGCCCTAATGTGTCACCTTGGGGAGCTCCAGTACTGTTTGTTGAGAAGAAAGATGGCACTCTCTATTTATGTATTGACTATCAGCAGTTAAATAAGGTGACAATAAAGAATAGATATCCATTGCCCCACATTGATGACTTGTTTGATCAGTTCAGGGGTGTAGCTGTGTTCTCCAAGATTGACCTGAGATCGTGTTATTATCAGCTGAAAGTGCAAGAGCAGAGTATCCCTAAAACTGCCTTTAGAACCCACTATGGCCATTATGAGTTTTTGGTCATGCCATTCGGGTTAACTAATGCTCCAACTACATTTATGGATCTGATGAACACTATCTTCAGACCATACCTCAATCAGTTTGTGGTGGTATTCATAGATGACATATTGGTTTATTCGAGGAGCGTAGAGGAACATGATAGACATCTACGGATTGTACTACAGACTTTGAGGGAGAAACAGCTATATGCAAAATTATCAAAGTCTAAATTTTGGCTGAATGAAATATCTTTCTTGGGACATATAGTATCAGCTGAGGGCATCAAGGTAGATCCAAGTAAGATAGAAGCTGTCCTTAATTGGAAGCCAGCCAGAAATATCACAGAGATTTGCAATTTCTGGGGTTAGTTGGATACTATCGCTGATTTGTGAAGGGGTTCTCTATGTTAGCTTCTCCACTGACCAAGTTGCTTAGGAAGATGTGAAATTCTAGTGGATGGACAAATGTCAATAGAGCTTTGATGAGTTAAAGAAGTGTTTGACTGAAGCTCTAGTCCTAAATTTACCTATATCGGGTAAAGAATACACATTTTATAGTGATGCTTCTCAGAATGGGTTAGGCTGTGTATTGATGTAAGATCGAAATGTCATTACATATGCATCACCCCAGCTGAAACTGCATGAGAGGAACTATTCGACACAAGACTTGGAGCTTGCAGCTATTGTATTTGCTCTTAAGATCTGGAGACACTACTTATATGGGGAGAAGTGTTACATTTACACAGATCATAAGAGTTTGAAATATTTGAGGACTCAGAAGGAGTTAAATTTAAGACAAAGGAGATGGTTAGAATTGATAAAAGACTATGATTATCTGATAGACTATCAGCCAGGGAAAGCTAATGTTGTGGCTGATGCCTTAAGTCACAAGACTATGGCAACTCTATAGGTTTCTCCTTTGTCTATGGTACATGAGTTGAGAGCATTGCATGCCAGCTTAGAGATTAATGATGAGGGGCAGACAGTAGTTGCATGGCATGTACAGTCAGTGTTGATTGATCAGATCAGAATGGCTACTCAGAATGATGAAAGATATCAGAAGCTACTAAAATAAGCCTGATAGGGCAAGAAACTAGAGTTCTCAGTGAGAGATGATGGTCTACTGCTACACCAAGGTAGAATGTGCATTCTTAATGCTGTTGAGTTGAGATAAATCATTATGAAGGAAGCATATGAGTCTCCTTTTGCTATGCACCCTAGTGGTACTAAAATGTATAGAGGGCTAAAAGAGCACTACTGGTGAATAGATATGAAAAGAGATGTAGCTGAATTTGTTTCCAAATGCCTAACTTGTCAGCAAGTGAAGGCAGAACATAAAGTACTAGCTAGTTTGTTACATCCACTACCAGTACTGGAATGGAAATGGGAATGACTAACGATGGATTTTGTGATGGGACTTTCGAGGACACAGAAGAGCTATGATGCAATATGGGTCTGTAACACCCCTATGTTCGGTAGTGCGTTCTACTGTTCTGGTGACCAGTGTTGTCTGGACAGCTAGGATGCCTAGAACTACACTTAAATATTGATGAGGAGACATAAAATAATGAAATACAAGAAAACAAAAATACAAGAAAAATAAAGAAAAAATAATAGCAATGAAATGTAACCAAGTTAAACGAGCCGAGAACCATAGCGATGGGTGACCGCACCGGGAAGTTGCGGCGTGGATCGTTGACTAGCCCTGGACCGCAGGGAACCCTAGAAAATATTTTTAGGACTTAAATAAATATCTATTGAATTATAAATATCATTAGAAAGAGCAAAGAAAAATTAATTAATTAGTACAAAGAAAAACAAGAAATCGAGAAAACGACAAAACTCGGTGTTACCGAAAAATCGGGAGTGCAACCTGAACAGGGGCATTGTGGTCATTTGACACCTCGAGTTGTCTTTTGACCTAAATGTCCATTAAAAATAAATGATATTAAACTTGAAAATGTCATGAAAAATTAAAATAGTGGTACGAAATCTAAATAACAAAAGATAGGAGGAAAATGTGCAAATTATGGAAGTTTAACATAAAAAAAATGCTTTTAATTCTATTAGTGCTCCACTAACTCCACTAAAGTGGACCATTAAACATATTGTGGACAACAAATCACTCATCTTCTTCAACCTCACTCACCTTGCTGAATTGAAGAAAAAACTCTCAAAACCTCCATGGATGGCCAACCATGCAAGCTTCACTCTCCCATCTTCAAGCCATGATCCTTGCATTTTCCTTTACTAAAGTTATTCTACACAACTTGGGCAGTAGATAGGCAGCAAGAAAATTAAGTTTTGGTAAGGTTTTGAAAAATTTCAAAAGTGGTAAGTATGTATTTTTAATTCTTGTTTCATTAAACTTTGACTGGGTGTTGTGGGTAGTTGATTTGGGGAAGGATTTTTGAAGTTTGATGAGTTAATGGAGAGGTACATTTTGGCAGCCATGGAACTTCAATAAGAACAGTTTATTCTTGCATGTAAATGGTGGTTTGAATGATGATTGAAATGTTTAATTGTATTAAAGTTGAATCCCATGTGTAAGGTTTGAATTGTAAGCTTGAAAAGTGAAAGTGGAAGTTGATGGGTATGTGTAAACTTGTGGCAGCATTATGAAGAAGATCAAAATGTATTGTTTCATGGTTTGGTTTATGGAATTATATTGTTGAATTATGTTGTTATGGATGGCAGCATGTATGTGTGTATTAAGGTTTGAATTTGGACATGTAAATGAGGTGTATTCATGTGTTTAATTATTATAATTAGACTTGGAAAATTTTGGGTTATAGTGTGCATATTGAGAATGGTTATAAGCTGCCAAAATGACCAAAAATGTGTTGTGAAATGTGTTAATGGTAAGGTACAAAACAGAAATGGCATGGAAGAGTTAACTTGGTAAGCATAGGATGTGTAATTGATGAGTGATGAACAATGTGTAATAGGGCAGTGTATGTTTTGGCTTAGAACCTTAAGTGTGTGGCTCTAATTAGTATAAGACCAATTGGAGGTGAAACTAGGCACAAAATGTGCCAACTTTCATGAAGGAAGCTTACCAAAATTATGCTTAGAAGGTGACTTGAAAAATGACCAAATCTAGATTAGTGCTTTGAAAACCTGAAAATTGACCATTTGGGCAGCAGTTAGTGTTTTGGCCATAACTCACTAAAAACAGGTCCAATTGACCTAAAATTTTTACCATGAATATTTGAGACATTTATCTACAATTCTTATGAAGACACCAAAGCTCAGAAATGGCTAGAACCAAGCCAAATAGCTTGCACAAATTCGGGTCCAAAAACTGGCCGAACCAAAAGTGACCTAAAAATGACCTAAACCTACCATTTTGGTGCATTCTGTCCAGCATTAGTAGATTGACCATAACTTGGCCTACACAACTCAGAATGACCTGAAATTTTGCCCCGTGTGCAATAAGACATAGACCTACAAGTTTGTAGTTTGGACCGAAACCCGAAATGTCACACCCTACTCCTCGTAAGATGTAACATGCTCCCGTAGTACATCTAATGAATTAACGTACTTTGTCTACCAGCAACCCATTAAATATACTACAAGGGATTTTGAAACAATTTTTTTACTATTGATAAGTGCTGAGCATTTTCTAATAGTTATTAAAATCATTTATTCGAAGTTGAAACTAGTTAAAATTTTTGGCTCATTTTATTTTTCCGCAAATTTTATAAAAATTTCGGCAGAGTGCCGTTTGTATTTTGAGAAAACAGTTCTTCAAATTCCTGTAAAAAGCACTTTCAATAATTTTTTTTCAACAACTTCTTCAAAAGTCACAATCATCTCAATCAATTTCAATACATTTATCAACTTCCAAAATTCAAATTCACCATTTCCAATATCCAACAATTATTAAAATACCATAAATGAATTTCGTTCAATTTAAAATAAAATACTACCAATCATATTTCATTAATGACAAAATAATTTATATATACATCATACTAGAAATTTACATTAAGAAAATCCAATCTAAAGTTTATTACAACTTTATACAAACTTTGTACAAGCTACTCAAAACCGATTTTACATGTCCATACAATTACGTGCAATACATACATCAAAATGAATATTTATAGTCAGGGTATAAATTATACCCGATAACTTCAAGTAGGTAGCTCCCTTGTCTTCAGCAGCTCAATCTACTGCTTCTCTATTCTCTATATCTGCGACAGCATACAAAGTTATTGCTGAGTGATGAACTCAATGGTGCACAAACTAATAATTTAAAACTTAATGCAAATTATTCTTAACAATTCATAATGAATAAAATTTAAAATTCTAAATTCTTTAAAATCCATGACATTCAAAAATCAATATTTTCTTTTATGCAAATTATTCATTTGAATATCATTTTGATCAAATGGTAACTATTTATTTACATTTCTTTTAAATTCCATAATAATACAAAAATATTTTGATTCACTGACAATTTATTCATTTCAATCACAATTTATCAAATTATGCATAATTTAAAGGGCGTTGCCAATAATTCACACAGTTTATCCCATGGCTCAAAATTCAAATAGATGCCGTGTTGTACACCACGATATTTCACATTCTCCTAATAACCGAGGCCAAAAGGGAGAAACAAAGAATAGTTAGTATATATGAGTACTCATTCAAATTTTTCCCCAACTGGCAAGCCAGAGAGGAAGTAACTCGCCCCATCTAGTGGAGGAGATATCTCACTAGACAAGCTAATGAGAATTCACAACAAATTTTGCCATGTCAACTGTGGTTTCAAATTATATTCAAAACAATTTCTATTTACAAAGTGTTTACAAATCATCAACATATTTAATCATCATAAATTCATGCTCAAGGTTGGTAACACATCAAACTTAAAATTTACAATCCTCAAAACAATGCAATAAATCCTTAAATGCATAAGAAAATTTATATTTAAATTATACAATTTCATTCAATAAGTTAAAATTCTCAACACAACAAAAATCATAAATCATATAATAAATTTATTTCAAATCAATTTGGAATTGAAAAAAATAACAAAAGAGTTAGTTGTGTACAAACCTTAAACGAGTCGCCTCTTGGCCTTGACTCGATTCCTCGGGTTCCTTTCCGGTATTCTTTTCCACTGAAATACATAGTTTCACAGTGTTTCAGTATCATAACTCATCATTAATCCAAAAATAAATTCAAATTCATTTATACCTAGCTTTAATATGCTAAACTTGACATTCTTTAAAATTTGTGTTTCGGGGTTACTATTCACTACACTATTCAAGTCAATTTGTTGACTTTCTAAGACTTAATAGGTATGGGAATTCCAACTTCACCCACATACTACATTTTGGTCACTAAATTTGTTGGTTTTGGTTGTTTATTCAAATTCTAAGTCTTTTAAGCAATTTGGCAAATTTTCAATTTTGGTGTCTTAAGTTACACTGTTCCATTGATCATTTTTCTGTTAGAATTTGGCAAAACTTCCTTCATAGAAAATGTTCCCTATTGTCTTAACTTTATTCTCCTTTTTGAATCACTTCAATTGGAGTTTTGTAGCTCAAGTTATAGCCATTTGAACTATGGCTGCCGGATTGGACCTAACCTAGATTTTCTGGGCAATTTTGGTTCTGGCAGTTTTAGGTCACCGAATTGGGGTGGCCAAATGACTTGGTTAATTGCATAATTTGGATTTGTGTTTTTCATGAAAGTTTTAGGTCTATACCTCAGCTGTCCACTGGTAAAATTTTAGGTCATTTAGACCTGCCTAGCTCAAGTTATGGCCAAATGAACAGTACTATTCATTTGGTCAGTTTGTACAGGGCAGACTGAGATTTTCCAAGTTTGGTCAATTTGCTCACTAGGTTTTGGTCACTTTTTGGGCATGCTTCCTAAATGAAAATTGTGTCATTTAGTGTCTATTTTCATTCCCAATTGGTCTCATACCAATTGGACTTATAAATTTTGATTTTTGGTCCCTCAAAGGTAACTTGGTCATGCTGCCAGCAGCATGATCACACTCAATCCGAATTTGCTTTTGATTCAAACACTCCTAACACACCTCATTAGGTCACAATTGACCATTTCTCACTTCAAACTAGGTCAAAGACATCATTTACAAGTTTCTCATATTTTTTTCTCTAAACCCTAATGTCCAAAACCCTAACCACACTAAATTATTGCATTTAGCTAATTCTAAGTATCTCAACTTCATTACCTCTTTCATACAAGCTTGCCTAACTTATCAAATTCAAGCAAAACACAAACATATGTATGGTAACCCTAGCTAGCCAAAATTTCATTTTGGTCCTCCACAAGTGTTTTTGTTTCATTTCTTTAGTTTCTAAGCTCATTTAGATAACTAAACATGCATTTGATTAGATAATTGGAAGTTAGAAGACTAACCTTTCTTAGAACTTTAAATCTCTATCTTTTTCTCTTCTTTCCTCTTTCAATATTCTTCTTAGGTTGAGATAACAAGCTTTAATGAGGTTTTTATGAAAGCTATTAAGGCTTAGTGAAGAAGTTTAAGCTTGAGTGCAAGCTTTAATGGAAGTCTAACAATGGAGAGGGAGAGAAGGAGTGAGGGCGGCACAATGAGGAAGATGACTTTTAGGTTTTCATTTTTTTTTTCTTTTCTTTTCTTTTATGAATTTTTAACTTATGGAAGACCAAAATATCTAAATAATTAAATTTATTAATTATAGGATTTATGGCATCATGCATGATGTCATCTTCCTTCACTTTTTTATTTTCTCTTTTTTTTATTTATTTTTCTATTAGTTCTTCAATTTAATTCTTGATTCTGAAATTTTCTTTTCTCTGATTTTATTTGACAGTTAGGTCAGGAGTCAGCTCTCGGGGTCAATTGACCAAATTGCCCCTCATCGGTTCAACCCAATTTGTAAATAATTCAATATTTCTTTTGGCTCCCTAACCTAATTATTTGACTGGTTTAAGAATTCCTTTTCGTGATTTTCTCTTTTCCACTGTGTTCGTAAGGGTCTTAAGGATCTCGGCGTCACATTTTACGGTTCGAAATTTGAGTTTAAATCGACTTCGCAGTCGTTCCCGAGAAGGTCACCCATCGCTCTGACTCTCGGCTCATTTAACTTCTTATGTTCTATTTTTCTTATTTATACTTAACTAATTGATAATTACTAATTATTTGTGTTTATAGCTCATCTAATTGTCTTAAGTGTGATTCTAATCCCCTTAATTGTCTGGACCGACACCGGTTATCAGAATAGTAAAATATACCAGGCTATACAAATAGGGGTGTTACACGAAAACCGAGGGAACTAGGTCATCCAGCTAGGTCAAATTAGTATACCGAAATCCGGCAAATTGCAATGAAATGCAATATACTTGAAAATGAATTTGGTAACATGTACCAACACTAAAAGGCTATTAAATGTGACATATTGGTAACATTAGAATTGACTCACTTAGGGTGCATTAAGGGTCAATATTATAGGTTGACTAATGAAATGAATTGAAGGGAATAATACCAAAAAAATTTAAATATTGAATTTTATTGTTAGAAACAAATTCATTGAGTACTGAAACACTTTAAATTGTGTGTTTCAGTTGAAAAGGATATTGAGAAGCATAAGGAACACTGAGTCAGGGCCAAGAGGCATATATCAGAGGTTTGTGCACAATAGTTATTTCTTTTGAATTTTTCAATTGAAATAAATTATGATTATTTATATGTTATTGTTTTAAATTGTGTTTGTGCACAATAATTTTGACTTCTCATTTTTTACTTAAAAATTTAATTGAATATTATAGTTTTAAATTGTGTCCGTGCACAATACTTTTATATTCACTACTTTTACTAGCAAATTTATTTGGAGAAATAAGTTATGAATAATTTTTGATTGTTTTGGTTTTGGGAATATTATTTGGAAATTATTGTGTTGCCAACTTTGCAAATGGAAATTTTGAGATAAAATGTGATTTGTGGTTTGTATATTGTGATTTGAAATTGTTTTGATTCACACTTAGCATGATAATGTTATTATATTCCTCCCTCTTTGACTTATCAGTCTGGGGTGAGTGTGATTATATTCCTCCCCCTTTGACTTGTCAGTCTGAGGTGAGTGTGGATGAGTACTCATTATTTAGCTAGCTTTCTCCCTCATTGATTTCGATTATTGGGGTGAGTGTGTCTTGTCGTGGTGTACAACACGGCATATGTGGAAAAATTGTGTCATGGCCTAAATTGTGTTATTGATTGGCAACACTATATTATTCAGTTATTTGATCAAATGGTGTTATTGATTGGCAAAACTGTATTATTCAGTTATTTGATCAAATGGTGTTATTGATTGGCAAAACTGTGTTATTCAATTGTTTGATCAAATTTGTGTTATATGAACTTTGTAAATTGTGAAATGGAATTGTGAATTATTTGATTTATGAATTGTCAATAAAATATTTATATATCGCATTTCAAATTGTTATTATGCACCACTGAGTAAATTTTACTCAGCGATAGTTTTTCATTGCTGTCGCAGGTAGACAGACTAACAAGTTAGCAGACTAGGCTGCTAATGCTATATTGAGAGTTCATCGGGTATATTGAATATATCATATTTTGCATTTTGTATTGTAATGTATGTTCACTGTATATATATAGTGTTCTTGGTTTTGAGCAGTTGTAAATTAAAATTGTACATTAAAGTTGTAAACTAAATTTGTAAATTATTTTGGTTTGTAATATTGTGATATATTTCTTTTATTTCAGCTTTTGAAAACACTGGAAAATTATTGTGGATTGAGTAGACAAATTTTTGGAGTTGATTTGGATGTTGGAGTTTGAGATTGATAAATATATTTGAAGTGCTTTTTACAGGTTTTTGAAGAACTGTTTTATTCAAAATACAAATGGCACTCTGCCAAAATTTTTACAGAAATTATTAATTCTTCAAATGTGTTAGCTGTTTCAGTTCAGTAAAAGAAATTTTTTAACACATGTAATAGTGCTCACCACAGTAAAAAGAAGTAAGAAAAGTTTTAAAATCCCTTGTAGTGTATTTAATGGGTTATCAGTAGGCGAAGTTTAGTAATTCATTAGGTATACTACGGGATCATGTTATGCCTTACCGAGGGATAGGGTGTGACAGGGTCATAGTTGATAGATTGACCAAGTCTGCTCATTTTCTGCCAATCCGAATGGACTATAGCCTAGAAAGATTGGCCAAGCTATACATTGATGAGATAGTGAGATTGCATGGAGTGCCAATATCGATTGTATCTGACAGAGATCCTAGGTTCACTTCTAGATTCTGGGGTAGTCTTCAGAGAGCCCTAGGAACTAGATTGAACTTCAGCACAGCATTCCACCCACAGATAGATGGCCAGTCTGAGAGAGTAATTCAGATCTTGGAGGACATGCTACGGGCTTGTGTGATTGAGTTTGAGGGTAGTTGGGACAAACACTTGCCTCTGATTGAGTTTGTTTATAACAACAACTACCAATCAAGCATTAGGATGCCTTTATATGAAGCTTTGTATGGTAGGAAGTACAGAACTCCCTTGTGTTGGGATGAAGTGGGTGAAAGAAAGATGATTGGGCCTGAAATTGTTCAGCAAACTAAGGAGAAAATCAGATTAATCAGAGATCGACTCAAAGCTGCATCAGACCGTCAGAAGTCCTATATTGATCTGAAGAGAAGGGATATTGAGTATACAGTGGGTGGGAAAGTATTTCTCAAGGTTTTACCTTGGAAGAAAATCATGAGATTTGGCAAAAAGGGGAAACTGAGTCCTCGTTTCATCGGGCCATATGAGGTTCTGGAGAGAGCGGGTCCTTTGGCATACCGTTTAGCACTACCTTCAAAGTTAGAAAAGATAAATAATGTCTTCCATGTGTCCATGTTGAGGAGGTATAAATCAGACCCATCTCATATACTATCAGTAGAAGAGATTGAAGTAAATCCAGACATCACATATGAGGAAGAACCCATAGAGATTATGGCTTATGAGGTGAAGCAGCTGAGGAATAAGCATATACTGCTGGTGAAAGTGCTGTAGAACCATCATTCAGGCCAGGAGGCTACCTGGGAATGTGAGGAGGACATGAAGAGGCAGCACCCACAGTTATTCAGAGACTGATACAAGGTAAAATTTCGAGACAAAATTTATTTTAAGGGGGGGGGAGGGGGGAATTGTAACTCCCATATATACATAGCCTGGTATATTTTACTGTTCCAGTGACTGGTGTCGGTCTGGACAATTAAGGAGATTAGAATCACATCTAAGACACCTAGATAAGCCCTGAATGCAAATAATTAGTGATTGCCAGATAGTTAAGTATAAATAAGAAAAACAGAACATAAAAAGTTAAATGAGCCAGGAGTCACAGCGATGGGTGACCTTTCCGGGAAGTGACTGCGAGGTCAACTTTAACTCAAATCTCGAACCAGAAAATATGATGCCCTGACCCTTAGGACTATTGTGAACACAATGAAAAAGAGAAAATCATAGAAAAAAATTGTTAAGCAGGTCAAATAATTAAGTTAGGGATTCGGAAGAAATATCAAATAACTTGCAAACTGGATTGAACCAGCGTGGGGCAATTTGGTCAATTCACCCCTAGAGCTGACTCCTAACCTAACTGTCTAATAAAATCGGAGAGACGAATCTTTGGGAATCAAGAATTAAATTAAAGAACTAATGAAAAAAAATAAATGCAAAAGAAAAAGAAAAAAAGAAAAAGTTTATTACATCACCTTACATCACTATTATGACATCATAAATAATTTTAATTTTTTCTACATAAATTGACCAAGTCAAAAGCATTAAGAAAGACATAAAAATATACAAAATTAAAAAAAAAACTATTCACTCATCTCTCCCATGCCATTTGGCCGTCCCTCCTCTCTCTCCCTTAGCCACCATTTTTCTCCATCGAAGCTTGAGTTCAAGCTTGCAAATCCCCATTAAACCCTACCTTGTCCCCAAATTCCTCCATTAGAACTTGATAACCTCCCTTGAGAAAGTGATTGAGCAAGAAAGAAAGAAGAAAAAACGAGAAATGAAGAATTGGAATTCAAGTGGAGGTATGTAATTTAACTTGAAAATTGTAGCTTATTTGTTGTGTTTATGGCTTAATTAACCAAGAAAGTTACTTAAAATGAAAAGAAAACAATTGTTGGGGGAGGAATTGAGAATTTGGCCAAACTTATATAGGGTTTAGATTGAATGATTTTGATGTATTTGAATGGTTGTTTAGGTTGTGTTATGTATGTAGACCATGGAAATATACTTTGATTTCATTGGATTTTAAATTTGTGTAATTAGGGTTCTTGAGCATGGAAAAAAAAATTAGGGAAAAATTTGAGAATTGGTCAATTGATGTAATTGACCGTACTTGAGTTGAGAAATGGTCAATTGTAACCATTTGTGGTGTGTGGGAATTGCTAGAACCAAGTTACAATTCGAATTGGTTAGTGATCAGATTCTGGCAGCTTGACCTAGGTCCTTTTCATGGACCAAAACTGAAACTTTACCAACCCAATTGGTGTGAGGCTAATTGGGAATGAAACTAGACACATAATAGACCATTTTTCATTTAGGAAGCATGCCCAGAAAATAACCATAGCCTAGTGAATAATTAGGTCAAACTCGGGTGTAGTGCATTGCCACTGTACCACAATGACCAAATGAACAATGTTTGTTCATTTAGCCATAACTAGAGCTATATAGGTCCAAATGGCCTGATTTTTGTGGCATTGGAAAGGTATGACATAGCAATACAACTTTCATGAAGAACACCAATTCAAATTCTGCCCATAACCCATCCATTTTGCCACCCAAATTAGTGATTCAAAATTGCCAGAACTAAATTAGGTACCCAGAAATTCTGGGTAGACCAATCCAACCAGCCCTGTTCAAATGGCCATAAATTGGGCTACAAAGCTCCAAATGTAGTGATTCAAAAAGGGAATTAAAGTTAGAACAATAAGGAACAAGTTTTATGAAGAACACTTTGCCAAATTCTAACAGCAACATGACCAATGATACAGTAAAAAATAGGACACCAAATCTGAAAAATTTGAAATTTTGCCTAGGAAACCTAAAAATGTAAGGAGCAACTAAAACCAAAAAAATTGATAACTAAAATGTGGTATGTGGGTAAAATTGAAATCCCTATACCTATTAAGCATAGGAAAGTCAACAATTTGACTTGAATAGTATTGTGAATAGCAACCCCGAAATACAAATTTGCAAAGAACGTTAATTTAAGCATATTAGGGCTAGACATAAGTAATTGTGAAATTATTATTGAATTTATTATACATTATGATACTGAAACACTGTAAAATTGTGTGTTTTAGTTGAAAAGAATACCGGGAAAGAACCCGAAGCATCGAGTCAAGGCCAAGAGGTGACTAGCACGAGGTTTGTGCACAACATAAATTTTTTTTGTAAATTCTCTTTGACAATTTGTTTTGATGAATAAATTGTGATTTATTTTTATTGCAAATTTGTGAATGAAATAAGTATTATTCTTTTGACTTAAATTGTTGGAAATTTGATTGTATGTGTTTGAATTGTCAATAAATGTTTAGTAAAATGTTAAGATAGTTTTTAAACCACAGTATCATGACCATATATTTGAATGCCTCACTAGCATGACTAGTGGGAGGAATTAGTTTTGAATTTTGATTCCCTCTCTGGCTGAAGTGTTGAGGTGTGTGCTAGTTGAGGAAGAAACTGAATGGGTATAGCCTTGAGATTTCTCATAAGCCTCCGGTTTATTGAGATGAACATTGTTCTGATGGCATGATATAACTGTGTGTTTTTATGAAATCTACTTTGAGACTTCCTAAATGAGACTGTTGGACTAAAAATTTATAAATTATTGATTGAGTTGAAATGGTGGTTGTGATTTGATGAAGTATTATATTGGAAGTGTTTTCAACAGGTAAAATTTTTTGGTTTTCTCCAATACAGCCGGCACTCTGTTGAAATTTTCTTAAAATTTGCGGAAAAATGGAAATGGACAAAAATTTAACATGACTTTTAAACCTTAATTAAATACTTTAAATTCATTCGGTATACTACGGGATCATGTTATGCCTTACAAAGGGGTAAGGTGTGACAAAGAGGCAGTCACTGATATTAAGATTCAAATTAGCGGTCCTCTTATCAGAGATCGGCCTACTAGCCATGCCGATGGGCTAACCCGAGATCGGTGCGGTAGTTTTTCGACCTTGATCGGTTAATTAGTCCAGTTCCCTCACCATCATCGAATGACAAGCTCATAATCCTCTGATCACCGTAGTTGCTCATTTTCAAGAAATGAACAAAGAAAGCATTCGAAAAAAGATTAAAGTGGTTGTCATGGGAAGGATTCTCATCGGAAAAGCCAGGAACTGAAGAATGAAACATTGAAGATTCATCGGAGAAAGTTTAAATATGCAAAGGAAAGTCCCTCGGCATATATATAGGGCCCCAGCACTTATTGCATACAAAACTCGAAGCGGACGCATCGGTAACTGAAGAATTTATTGCTTTGACCAATACAAGTCAGATGGAGAGGAAAGATCAGGAATAAGAGAGATCAGGAAATAAGAAGGGACCCAATGCAAGAGATAGAGATTGGAATAATGACTCTAAAAGGGGTTGGTCATAATGGTGAAGGAACGGAAGCGTGAAAAACACAAGATTATACCATTGAATTCAAAAATTTTCACCTAGGGTCACATGCACCATGCAAGATTTATTTTTATCTATTTGATTTCAATAATAAACAACATATTAAAACTCTTTTAATATGTTTTTGGATCTGTATTTTCCATTTAAGATTTTAAAATTAATCAGATTAATTTTAGAACCCTAGATTAAATCAAGAACGATTACACTAATCTCTTGATGTCTTTGTGCGCCTTTGAAATTGTCTTCAGGACACCAGATGTTGTCCCTCTAGCTTGTCCACACCAAGAACACCTATGGCAGCCCTTGAATAGCTTCTAAAGCTTTTTCTATTAATTAGAAAATCAAGTTCTGCCTTTTAAGAGATTAAAGATGTAAACAGGACACTAGAAACAATTTATAGTGTTCTTAATTCAAGAGATTGATGGCTAATCTCTTTGAATTGATGAGAGATGAAGAAGAATGGCTGGAGAGGCTCAAAGTGGCGTGACAATTGAGAGGAGAGGCTGCTGGTTATGTTTTCCATTTATAACCACACTTAAATAGCTAGGTTAACACATTAAACCCTAGCCACATGTCACCTTTTGATTAGCTCTAGGTTTAAGTGACCCAATCACATTGTGCCAAGTGTCAAACCTATATTTAATCTTGATTTTAATCATCTTACATGATTAAAAATATTTGGCAAGCTTATGTGTTAAGCAATGTGTCACAATCTCATGGTGCCACGTGTCACAATCGTGAAATGACCAAAATGCCCTCGTGTCTTAATTTTGAGTTCTTAACCCAAAATAATTATTTTCTTCTTCTAATTAATTTATATCAAATATAAATTAATTAATTAATCTCTATTAATTAATTTCTCATCAATTAAATTCATATTTAAACACTTTAAATATAAATTTAATTTATACTACACATCCAATAATCTAGATTTGGTTTCAAGTCATGCTAGGACTTTGCAATTTTATTGCAAACCAAATCTAATTAATTAATCAATTAAACTCTTTAATTAATTAATTAAATCATATTTAAATAGGTGATAACTTGTGTATGTGTGTGACTTACTAGGCTCATCACTAATTGGCAATGAGACATGATATCAACTCTTAATATCATCAGAACTCTTTATTACCATAAATGATTTCTCTAAATCATTTTATGAACCTCATAGACCATGGTTAATACCTAGCATAGCATGCCATGGCCACCCAATTAGTAATAAGATTTACCTTAAATGAACCTATATTCTTATGTTACCATGCACTAAAATCTCTCTTACAAAATCCCAACTCAAGCCGAGTCATGGTTTATGTCAAACTCCATTTGGTATGAATATTATGTTGTCTTTTAATTCCTGTTCTTGTTTAAAAGATTTTTCTCATCGTAAACTCTTTCTCGAATAAATATATCTGTCTGGCCAGAACTTGAAACATCAAGAACAATTAAATGAACATAGGATTTTATCTCTATTTACTTAGAGGAACAGATTCCATCTTGATCAACACCTACCTCCATATATAACTAGTAGGAGCCAACACATGCCAATATACCCATACATAGTACAAGTATGAAAGCAGTATCAAACTCAAACTACCTATATACAAGATAACTGTGCTATCTCAGTCTAAAGATTATATGCATCGATATGATTTATGAACAAACATTGAAAAGAGTAAACTCCATGTGCTTGTAATAAGTGTCACTGTTTCGGCCTACTTATCATTTATAAGTGCCTATCATGTTTGTTATATGGCATGAGACTCACCATTCCATCTTATTTATATCTCATATAAATAACTTGGGAACAAACATGAATACAATCTTTCTGGATAAGTCATGTCCTTATTATGAAGTATCCTCGATTGTGAACCTATTTATGATACTTTGTGCTAGAAATATTGTCACTCATATTCTTAACAACTTAAGAATAATATTTCTAACAAAATATCAATGGACCTTTTCTATTACACATAAATATATTATATAAACGTAAAAGTGGAAATGCCTTTTATTATTAAAAATATGTACAAGATACATACTAAATGATATGCTCTAGTGCATACTACTAACAATCTCCCACTAGCACTAGAGCCATTCATTACAATATCTTAGACCTATCTTCTCAAGATGTCGGTCTAACTGAGTCTGTGACATATGCTTAGTGAATGGATCACCGGATTTTCACCGATGCTATTTTCTGCATGGCTACATCGCCGCCCAACTATTTCTCCGATAATGTGGTAGCGCCTTTCTATGTGTTTGGATTTCTGGTGAGACCTTGGTTCCTTAGCTCAGAGGATCGCTCCATTGTTGTCACAAGTGTAATGGAACCTGCGACTCAATGGAAGGAACTACTGTAAGTTCATCACGAACTTCTTTATCCAAATGACTTCCTTTGCAAGATCTCGATGCAAAGAATATACTCGACCTCGTGAGTGGAATCTGCAATGTGCTCTGCTTGGAACTCTTCCAACCGATCGCACCTCCATTACAAATGAACACATATCCAGAGGTAGACTTTCTATCATCGATATCCGATTGGAAATCGAATCAAGATAACCATCCAATTGCAAGTCCCCACCTCCATAAATCAAGAATAAATCCTTAGTTCTTCTCAAGTACTTAAGGATATTCTTGATGACTATCCGATGTTCCAAACCTGGATTGGATTGATACCGCTAGTCAAACTAACAAAGATATGCGATATCCGCCTAGTACACAACATTGCATACATTAAACTTCCAATAGCCAAGCATATGGAATCTGGCTATCTTATCTCTTTCTTCAGTGTCTTTGGAGACATCTCTTTAGAAAGGTGGATACCATGTCTCACTGGTAACAATCCTCTCTTGGAATCAAGCATGTTAAACCTTTTAACACCTTTTCCAAGTATAGACTTTGGGATAAACCAATTATTCTTTCGCTCTATCTCTATAGATACGAATCCCAAGAATATAGATTGCCTCCCTAAGTCTTTCATGGAGAATGTATTTGACAACCATACCTTTATAGTCGTCAACATACCCGTATCATTACCCATCAACAAGATGTCATCCACATATAAGACAAGGAAAGTGATAGCACTGTCACTAACCTTCTTATATACACATGGCTCATCCTCATTTTTGATAAAACCAAAAGATTTAATGGCTTCATCAAAACGGATGTTCCAACTCCTCAAGCTTGTTTCAACCCATAAATGGATCGCTTTAGCTTGCATACTTTGGAACCATCTTGGGATTCAAATCCCTAGGTTGTTCCATGAAAATGTTTTCTTCAATGTATCCATTGAGAAAAGTCGCTTTGACATCCATCCGCCAAATCTCATAATCATAGTATGCACTATTGCTAATAAAATCCTAATTGATTTAAGCATGGCAACAAAGTAGAAAGTCTCCTCATAGTCTATTCCTTGCCTTTGGCGAAACCCTTTCGCTACTAGCCTTGCCTTATAGGTCTCTACCTTTCCATCGTAACCAATTTTCTTCTTGAAAACCCATTTGTTCCCTATAGGTACAATACCTTCAGTGGGTCAACAAGATCCCAAACTTGATTCTTATACATGGAATCAATCTCGATTTCATAGCATCAATCCATTTTGAAGAGTCTATATCCGATATAGCTTCTTCATAGGTAAGTGGATCATCTCCATGATCTACTTCTTCATGAGTAGACAACTCTTGTTCTTCTTCATGAAGAAAACCATATCTCACCGTGGGTGAGATACCGGTTGTTCTACGAGGAACAAATTGTAGATGTTTCATCAATGGGTATAGGTTGACTAGATGGATCTATATCCATCCGATCTGCTGGTTGGTCGAATTCCCCAATTCTAACTCTATTTGCCTTCCTTTGCCTCCTTCTTGAACAAACTGTTGTTCAAGAAATGTGGCATCTCTACTTATCACAACCTTTTGTGAAGTAGGCAAATAAAAATAATATCCAAAACTATCTTTTGGATATCCAACAAATCGACCTTTTTCTGATCTGGTCTCTAATTTATCAGTGTTCAGCTTTTTGATATAAGCTGGACAACCCCAAATCTTAACATGCTTAAGACTTGGTTTTCTTCCATGCCATATCTCATAAGGTGTGGAAGAAACTGATTTTGATGGAATCCTATTCGAATATATAAAGTCGATTCTAATGCAAATCCTCAAAAGGAGATTGGCATATCAGTATAGCTCATCATACTACATACATATCCAATAGGGTACGATTTCTCCTTTCAGATACACCATTCAGCTGTGGTGTTCCTGGAGGAGTCAGCTGAGAAACAATGCCATGCTCTCTCAAGTATTCATCAAATTCAGTACTCAAATATTCACCTCCACGATCTGATCGAAGAGCTTTAATATTTTTTCCTGTTTGATTTTCTACTTGGTATTTAAATTCTTTGAACTTTTCAAAGGATTCATGTTTGTATTTCATAAAATACAAATACCCAAACCTTGATTTATCATCGAAAGGTAATAAAATAATGAAAGCCCTCTAGCCATTTCTTTAAACGGACCACATACATCACTATGTATTAGTTCCAAAATATTTTCACTCTTAGCCCTTGTCCAACAAAGGGTGATCTAGTCATTTTGCCTTGAAGGCAAGATTCACAAGTTGGAGTAGGCTCAGAGCCCAATGAGGATAGAATCCCCATTTTCTCCAATTTTGCAATCCTATCTTCTGCAACATGACATAACCTTAAGTGCCAAATATATTTTGAACTTGAGTTGGTTTTCACCATGGCATTGTATTCTTTTAGATCACTTGCATTCAATTTGTGTTTGTCATTATTATCTAAATAATAAAGACCATCATTCATATAACCCGAACCAACATATTTATTTCCAAAATAAATATTGCAAACATCATCTGAATCAAATTCATAGCCATTTCTAGTCAAACTAGATATTGAAATGATGTTCGTAAAAGCATCAGTACATATAAAATATTATCCAAACACAAAACATGTCCAAACATGTAAAAGATTTAGATCCTATGGCTAAAGCTTCAACAGCTTGAGCCATTGCCAATCCGACTCTAATATCTTGAGAACGCAAGTCGCCATCGCTTGCTAGTTCTGCATATCATTAGAAATGTGAGAACCGCACCAGATCTAAAACCCAAGTCAGATGAACTATGAGTATCATCGAATCTAAATAACAAGATATGGACATACCTTCCAAGGTGTATCCTTCTTGTCCTTCAAAGAAGCAAGATACTCTGGCGTTCCTTTTCCGGCCCATCATTTTGGCAAGGGAAACACTTTCCTTTGCCTTCATCAGCTTTAGTCTTCCTTTTCTGTTTAGCTATTTTCTTGGAAGGACTAGAAATCTGAGGTTTCTTTTTCTTATTGCCCTTCTTCTTGTTGGACTTTCCAGCAGAAGAAGATGCAACCAAAGCTACCTCTTTTCCTTTATTGCCTGGCATATTCTTTTGGGCAATAACCAGCATGTTGAGTAATTCAGCTAAGGTGCATTCTGTTTAGTCATATGGAAATTTGTCACAAAATTCCCAAAAGACTCGTGAAGGGATCAAGGATCAAATCCGTTTGTAGTTGGAAATCCATGTTGAAGTCAAGATGTTCCAACCGCTCAATCACCGAATCATCTTGTGGACATGATCCCCAACATTCTGTCCCTCGGACATCCCGATACGGAATAACTGTCTAGATATCTCATACCTAGCATTCTCACGTGCTCACCATACAACTCTTGTAGGTGAAGGAGGATCTCACTAGCACTCGCATGTTCTCATGTTGCTTCAGAACTCATAACTAATGTAAGCAAGCATGTAACACTTAGCTCTAATAACATGCTCATTACAATTGTCCAAAGTATCATGTTACTCTTGTGTGGCCTCTGGAGGTAAGGGACCAGGAACATATGAATCTAGAAAATATCCTATATGATCAAGGTTCGTGACAAGTTTCAAATTTCTTAGCCAATCGCATGATTAGGTCCTGTCAACTGTTGTGATCAAGTATGCTTGCAAGGATATTGGATGGTGGTGGTTGTTTTTTTATAATTTTTATCATAAAATTAATTGCAGAAAATAACCATATTAATTAGTAAATGTATCATGTAATTAACCAAAATGATTATGGTCTTTTAATCAAATTGGTCCTCCCACTAACTTAGCGAATCCTACACTTCCAAAGTAGAAAACGGAAATCCTAGTTGGATGGATTTCTAGTGGGTGATTGAATTCTTATAATTCTATTGATCATCCTCAGGTACATCCATGATTGGAATTACAAGAAACTATACGTGAGCAACTCCTTGCCCATCACATCTCATGTGAGGTTCAACTTTTGCTAGCCCCTAATGCTCAAAATCTCAGTACATCCAATATTGACTTATCTTGCATTAGTTAAGTTGATCCCATTGAGCCAAGAATTATGCAAATAATTTTAATGTCCTCAGGTACATCCAATATTGGCCACCAAACCATTTACATATTTACAACATCTCATGCTTAACAATTATTCTTAAGAAAATCTCTTAAATTAATTGCATCTCATGCAACTATTTAAAATTTCTTAAAATAATTGCCCCAATGGAGGGCTTATGTTATAATTACTTTAATTATAGCATTTCCAACTTAATCATTTGTTTGGAAGATTTTATAGCCATCCTAATTACTATTAAGGTCTCACTTTGCACATTATCCATTTAGCATGCATATATCATATAATTGCATACATTCCCATACATCTCATGCATTCATGGATAAGCAGTAAATATGGTATGATCATGGACTTTCTAAGGGATTCAATTCTGAGCCACCAAGAATTGAATCTGGGCATTCCTAAGTGCATTTCATTCATTCATTTTACAAGAGTTGCTGAAGGAGTACATAATCAACACTTGATATTGAATTCCTCCCACTGGTCCCACCAATGCTCTTGACCTCCTTGAACTTCTTGCAATCCAATATTACATAGTAATCCTTGGCATACCAAGGCGAATTTACAAGAACTTAAATAAATGAAATTACAACCCAAAAATATTACAAACTTAATAATACATGCCCAAAATAAATTAAAATAAATTAATTAATTTACAATCCCAAAGAAACATAAAAGAAATAAATCTAATCACATTGGTATTTTATAGTCCATGATCATCCATCATGCATATCACTATTTAACAATTAAATAAAACATATATTCTTAAATTAAATTGAATATCTCATATTCAACTTAAAAATCCAGATTTGAATATGATTCAAATAAATTTAAAAATTCAGATTTGAATCTCATTCAAACAAATTTAAAAATTCAGATTTGAATCACATTCAAACAACTTCAAAAATTCAGATTTGAATCACATTCAAACATTTTTTTAAAAAATCAGATTTGAATCACATTCAAATATTTTTAAAAATCAGATCTGAATTTTATTGAATCAATTATAAAAAATCAGATTTAAATATGATTCAAACAACTTTAAAAATTCAGATTTGAATCTCATTCAAACAACTTTTAAAATTCAGATTTGAATCACATTCAAACATTTTTTAAAATTCTGATTTGAATCATAATTTAATTGTGTGATTAAAACAACTAATTAAACACTTTAATTAGTCAAAGAATAGGCCTTAGATCATACAACAATTGCAGAATTAAAAGCCAAACCTTGAATCACCCATGGAACCATTGTTGCCGCCACCAATGGTGGCTTCTCCATGTGTGACGCCACATCTCATGATCCAACCAGCAATGAATCTCTTGATCTCATGATCAAACACACAATTAAATTATATAATCAACAATCTAAATGGCAAATATAGTGGCTCGATACCAATTGAAGGAACGTAAGTCTGAAAAACACAAGATTATACCATTGAATTCAAAAATTTTCACCTAGGGTCACATGCACCATGCAAGATTTATTTTTATCTATTTGATTTCAATAATAAACAACATATTAAAACTCTTTTAATATGTTTTTGGATCTGTATTTGCCATTTAAGATTTTAAAATTAATCAGATTAATTTTAGAACCCTAGATTAAATCAAGAACGATTACACTAACCTCTTGATGTGCTGCAGACTTCTGCGCCTTTGAAATTCGTCTTCAGGACACCAGATGTTGTCCCTCTAGCTTGTCCACACCAAGAACACCTATGGCAGCCCTTGAATAGCTTCTAAAGCTTTTTCTATTAATTAGAAAATCAAGTTCTGCCTTTTAAGAGATTAAAGATGTAAACAGGACACTAGAAACAATTTATAGTGTTCTTAATTCAAGAGATTGATGGCTAATCTCTTTGAATTGATGAGAGATGAAGAAGAATGGCTGGAGAGGCTCAAAGTGGCGTGACAATTGAGAGGAGAGGCTGCTGGTTATGTTTTCCATTTATAACCACACTTAAATAGCTAGGTTAACACATTAAACCCTAGCCACATGTCACCTTTTGATTAGCTCTAGGTTTAAGTGACCCAATCACATTGTGCCAAGTGTCAAACCTATATTTAATCTTGATTTTAATCATCTTACATGATTAAAAATATTTGGCAAGCTTATGTGTTATGCCATGTGTCACCATCTCATGGTGCCACGTGTCACAATCGTGAAATGACCAAAATGCCCTTGTGTCTTAATTTTGAGTTCTTAACCCAAAATAATTATTTTCTTCTTCTAATTAATTTATATCAAATATAAATTAATTAATTAATCTCTATTAATTAATTTCTCATCAATTAAATTCATATTTAAACACTTTAAATATAAATTTAATTTATACTACACATCCAATAATCTAGATTTGGTTTCAAGTCATGCTAGGGACTTTGCAATTTTATTGCAAACCAAATCTATTTAATTAATCAATTAAACTCTTTAATTAATTAATTAAATCATATTTAAATAGGTGATAACTTGTGTATGTGTGTGACTTACTAGGCTCATCACTAATTGGCAATGAGACATGATATCAACTCTTAATATCATCGAACTCTTTCTTACCATAAATGATTTCTCTAAATCATTTTATGAACCTCATAGACCATGGTTAACACCTAGCATAGCATGCCATGGCCACCCAATTAGTAATAAGATTTACCTTAAATGAACCTATAATCATATGTTACCATGCACTAAAATCTCTCTTACAAAATCCCAACTCAAGTGGAGTCATGGTTTATGTCAAACTCCATTTGCTATGAATATTATGTTCTCTTTTAATTCCAGTTCTTGATTAAAAGATTTTTCTCATCGAAACTCTTTTCTCAATAAATATATCCTGTCTGGCCAGAACTTGAAACATCAAGAACAATTAAATGAACATAGGATTTTATCTCTATTTACTTAGAGGAACAGATTCCATCTTGATCAACACCTACCTCCATATATAACTAGCAGAGCCAACACATGCCCATATACCCATACATAGTACAAGTATGAAAGCAGATCAAACTCAAACTACCTATATACAAGATAACTGTGCTATCTCAGTCTAAAGATTATATGCATCGATATGATTTATGACAAAACATTGACAAGAGTAAACTCCATGTGCTTGTCATAAGTGTCACTGGTTCGGCCTACTTATCATTTATAAGTGCCTATCATGTTTGTTATATGGCATGAGACTCACCATTCCATCTTATTTATATCTCATATAAATAACTTGGGAACAAACATGAATACAATCTTTCTGGATAAGTCATGTCCTTATTATGAAGTATCCTCGATTGTGAACCTATTTATGATACTTTGTGCTAGAAATATTGTCACTCATATTCTTAACAACTTAAGAATAATATTTCTAACAAAATATCAATGGACCTTTTCTATTACACATAAATATATTATGTAAACGGAAAAGTGGAAATGCCTTTTATTATTAAAAATATGTACAAGATACATACTAAATGATATGCTCTAGGGCATACTACTAACAAATGGGAAGTTCAGAAAAGCGAGGAATGACCCATAAGATCAGAGAACTCAGGGAGTTGAATAACTTCTGATCATGGCTTTTAATTAGCTCCCTCCACTGTCATATCCAAGTTGGTTAAAACATTGTAGGCATGATTTGATCCTCACCACACATATCATTTGTAAGGATACACTCCTAGCTGCCAGATTCCAAACAATTAAAGTAGCCCAATACATTTTGATCTGCACCATCGATTGTAATTGTAAGGCAGATCAAAAGTAGACAGCAGAATTGGTGCCTTTTATTCCTAGCCTTTAAATCCATTTCGTAAGGTAAGCCCCTTAAGCGTTGGATCAAGGGGTGAAAGGACAGAAATTCTGAATGAAATCCCAACCCTCAATTTTGATTCTCTTTAATTCCCAGACATCAGATTATGTCATTTTGAATCTAGGCCTTTTGTCTCTTCTTGATGTAATCCTGACCCTCCACTTTGAGCACCCATTCCCTATAAATATCTGCATGCAATACTGTAGAAGGAGGTGGTGATTATCGTGAGAAAACTCTGAACTTTGACATAGCCTTATTGCTTGCCTTTCAAAGCTCTCAAAGTTTTTGAGAAACTTCCGAAACCAGTTTTCTGGAGTATCTCGCTCAAAAGGAGCTCTAAACCCTGTTGCACTCATTCTTAATATTTGTGCATTGTCCTTCGAGCCCAACCTCACTTCACTTCACCTCCATCACCTTAGGTCGGCTCCAATTTTTCAGCCATTTCAGTCTTCAGCTCCCAAAGATTTGTCGATACCGATGTCGGCTCATCCATCATTTCAACTTTCTACAGGTAAGCGTCTAATCTATCGTTTGTCGAATATTCTTAGCTCGTTTTCTTAAGTTTTAAAGGTATCTAATCACGCTGAATCTTAGGATAGATTGTCTTAAATCGTAATTCATATTTTTATCTCTTTTCATGAGTTTGCAAATTTCATCTTTATCGTCACTTTATCGTAATTCATATTTTTATCTTTTTTCATTAGTTTGCAAATTTCATCTTTATTATCACTTTATTTTATTTACCTTGAAAATGCATGTTCAAGTCATCGGTGACTCGTAAATATTCTGAAGAGTATAGGTTGGGGTACTGCCCTGATAGATTTTAGTCCTAACAAATGAAAATAATAAGAGAACGAGTGACTCGAATAATCATAAAAAAGTCACTATAAGTGAGGAAGGTCGGAAGAAGAAAATAAGTTGCAAGATCGGGTCCTGGAGTGAGCCCAGATGACAAGACAATGGACCGAGAATCAAGACAAAGTTCAGACCTCAGATAGACAACCCGGAAGAGATGGAGCCAAAAACCAAAGAGTTCAGGTAAAGCAACCACGCGAAAGATTGGCAAGAAACTAGGCTCAATGCTCGCTGTCTAGTTATGGAATTCCATAGTCTAGGAAAAGCCTTTTAAAGGGGGCTCTGCGCCTTCGGTAATTCTTTCCAATACGAAGGGGATCGGAACAGAACCCTTACCCGAATCCCTAGGTTAGAATTTTAATAAAATGCCATTCTTATAAACACTAAGAGATCGAGAGAGAGTTCTTACCTAAGTTCTCAACTCAATTCCTTAATACACTAAGAGATCGAGGGAGAGTTCTTACCTGAGTTCTCAACTCAAATCCTTAATACACTAAAAGATCAGGGGAGAGTTCTTATCCGAGTTCTCAACTCAAATCCTTAATACACTAAGAGATCGAGGGAGAGTTCTTACCCGAGTTCTCAACTTAAATCTTTAATATGCTAAGAGATCGGGGGAGATATAGGGGGAGAGTTCTCACTCGAGTTCTCAATTGAAATCCTTAATACACTAAGAGATCGGGGGAGAGTTCTTACACAAGTTCTCAAATTAAATCCTCAATACACTAAGAGATTGGGGGAGAGTTCTTACCCGAGTTCTCAAATCAAATCTTTAATATGCTAAGAGATTAGGGGAGAGTTCTTACCCGAGTTCTCAACTCAAATTCTTTATACACTAAGAGATCATGGGAGAGTTTTTACTCGAGTTCTCAACTGAAATCCTTAATACACTAAGAGATCGGGAGAAAGTTCCTACCCAAGTTCTTAACTTAAATCCTTAATATGCTAAGAGATCGGGGGAGAGTTCTTACCTGAGTTCTCAACTTAAATCTTTAATACGCAAAGAGATCAGGGGAGAGTTCTTACCTGAGTTCTCAACTTAAATTCTTAATAAACCAAGGGATCGGTAGGAGAATTCTTCCAAAGTACCCTGAATATTATGTTGAGGCCCGATAGGAGGTCCTCTTCAAGGCGCTCATACCTGTGAAGCAAAATTCCCTTTAAAAACATCATAACTTTAATATTCATATTAATTCTCAAAATACCTATTAAACAACGCCCATTCACTGAAGAGTCATCTCATGTACTCGTGTTCTTGGGCAACTCGTGATAGTGAAATATTAAATATTCCTTTTGTCCATTACAAAGGATTAACATCATCATTCTCCTCCCCCTAAACTATCAATTTCAATTCATAAAGAACACCTCATTAAATTCGCTTACCCTCATTGAGGGACGAGGTAGGGTGCCTAACACCTTCCCTACCCGTATGTGGACTCTAGACCTAGAATCTCTGTTTTTCAAAGTGGTTCTAAATTCATTTTTACAGATGGTTTTCTTTAATTTTCCTCAAAATTAAGGTGGCGATTCCTCACTTTTCCCACTTCAGTGAGAATCGTCCGACGATCGTAAAGTCCTTGCGACAGCTTGGCGACTCCATTAGGGACGAATACCAAAGTAACCCTGGTTAAAAGTCCAAAGAGCGAACTTAATTCTGTGTTCTTTTGAGTCAGTAATTATGGGGGGGTAACTTATAAAATCAAAGTTTTTAATATTTGATTATTATTCTTTCTAACCATTTTGTTTGTTTTGATTGTTTTACAGTAATCTTCGCTTAAATCCCCTTAAATAAGGAAGAGGTAAATATGTCCGTTCACACACAAATCATCTACACAATGTCCTCACACACTTTAGCCCTGTACCCGGGCTCTTTTACCCTGTAGGAAGTAGGAGGGGGTCTTGTAGCGGTGCTTGTGGTTTTTTACCCTGTTAGTATCCGTGAAGACTTCTGCTCAGATTGGAACTTATTTCACTTATCATGATAACCATGGATTTTTCCCGTCATTATCATAATGGTGAAATAGGGCTCTACTGTTTACGGTAGGGAAATTTGGGGACCTGTAGCTTTAGAAAATTAGATCTCAAGCTAAACCGTCACACTAGTCAGAACCTATGATAAGCCATCCTTGAAGGTAGGAACATCAGATTAGATAGTACCTACCCGGTGTCACGGTCACCCTATTTTAGGACAAAAGGGACATACTTGCTTTTACCTTACTCTGGTTGTATCTTTAAATTTTTCTTAAATAATATGAGGGTAATTTTGAATCGTGCAGCTAGGATGAATTTAAACACCTTCCTACTTTGATAGGTGTGTAGATGCGGTCACTTAAGTAGCATAATTCAAAATTACCTGAATTTATGCTGCTAACCTTTTCTTTTACAGGTATTAAAAGTTGGCGTTTACCAGGGGTAGGGAAAACTTTAAAATAGCATCTTCAAGTCAGTCAGCTACCCACAGAATGATGCAATAGAAGCAGAAGCCCGTTCATTGCCTCCATTGGACCCTAGTAAGATTGAGATTAGAATAGCTAGTTTTGATGACTTATTGAATGTTTGAAAATCATTGCACAATCATGCCCAAACACAGTTCGAGGAAAAAAATGGGAAGATTGCCTCCTTGATACGGGTCAAAGCGCAGGCTCTGGCGATAAAGGCCATGTTGTCCACTTGGAATCCCAGTTATAGAGTATTTTCTTTCAATGATGTTGACACAACGCCTATGATAGAGGGATATTAGGCACTGTTGGAAGTTCCTTGTGTAGCTTAGAATCATATTTATCTCCACCTTGATCACAGACAGACATGAAAACGGTTCGCGCACACTGTAGGAGTCCCAGCAGAGGAAGCTAGAATAAAAGAAACCACTAAAGGAAACTCGCATGGGTGGCGTTGGGTCTACATTAAGAAGCAACTGGATCAGTACATTCAGAGTGAGAAAAGGGATAAGGCTTTATCAGTTTTAGCTATAGGGATTTATGGACTGGTTTTGTTCCCCGGACCTCTGGGAATTGTTACCCATGGTGTCACGGAATTATTTTGGGTGGTGGAAAAATAGAATGTCAATCCAATAACGGCTATTCTTGCCGAGACCTTCTTAACCTTGACGTATTGTCATCATCAGGGTAAGGGAATCATCAAGTGCTGCATTCCGCTACTGTACCTATGGATCCTCAATCATATCTATCCACTGGAAACTAAGGGTTTGACCTGGTACTCTGACCAACCCATTATCGAAAAGATGGTCAAATTAGTAATTTGATGGAGGGATGAACGACAATGGCAAGAGCAGATTCTGAATTTTAGTAGTCACAATTATTATTGGAGGAAATTGTGGGCTATCGGTAAACACATCTTGATCAGCATGAGAGATCATCATTTCATACCATTGATAGGGCTAACCGGATGCACAAGCTACATCCCAGCTATGATAATGAGATAATTCGGCTCGACTTAACTTATCCCTAATACTGATGGATTCTATCAAACTCACTTCTATCATGAACCATGCAGAGAGGACAAAGTAAAGGCTTTACACAAGTTTGGGAAGAGGTGACTTTGATGGAACGGTCATCTAAAGGGCTAAGTACAACAGAGGAATATTCATTATGGAGAAACGGGAGAGACAAGGAATATCACATCTTCAAACTAGCAGGGCCCGGGGAAAGTATGTCTCTCCAAGAAGTCTGTTTAGAAAGAGGTAATATCGGATAGAACAGCCCTCTTCAGAATTTAACTGCTGAGAACCAGCAATTGAAGGAGCATATAAAAAGATTAGAAAGTCAAGAATAAGCACTGAAAAGGGAAGTAAAGAGACTTAGAGAGGAGATGATTACCATCAAAATGGAATATGAAAAGCGAAAAAACCCAGTGGGAGAAGGAGAAGGCTTTGCTCCAAAGCACGATAAAAGAGAAGGAAATGCTAAACGATAAATTACAAGAAAAGCTGGAGTATCATGAGATATTGGTGGAAGAGTACCAACAAGAAAACAAGAGGAGGAAGCATGAACTTAAAAATCATGCACAATTAATCAGTGATATCTCAAAGGAGTGCACCAAAGAAAGAAGGGAAAAAGACAGACAAGCCGCCCTCTACCAAGAATTGCGAGAGAATGTTGACCGGTTAGAAAAGATGATAGCACAAGGAAAACAGGAACTACCGCCTGAATCCGAATACGCTTTGAAGACATTCAACCCGATGAGACAAGAAACAGGATTGAATGAGTATCTCAAAAGATGTCATTGTATTTTAATGAGCCTTCCTGAGCCTAGGCAATAGCATGCATGCTTCATAAATAATAAAATGATGTTTCGGGACCTTGAAACTTATGGATGAATAGTGTAACTCCCGTGGGATTTATCCTCGTTAGTGTTATGCAAAAAGACGTATGCGCTATGTGAACATGTATCATAATCACGCATACACCTCGTCATTCATGGTTGGACTATCAAGTGATGCCATTATAAAGGATAATGTAATCTACCCTCAGCAAACACCATTTCTGGCAATTATTTGCTGTCACACCTTACCCCTCTGTAAGGCATAACATGATCCCGTAGAATACCTAATGAACTATCGAACTTCACCTACCGATAACTCATTAAGTACCCCACAAGGGATTTTAAACAATTTTCTTACTTTTGACAAGTGGTGAGCATTTTCTAATAGGTCTTTAAAACATATGATTACAAGTAAATCTAATTAATATTTTTGATCCATTTTAGTTTTCCGCAAATTTTATAAAAATTTTGATAGAGTTCTATTTGTATTTTGAGAAACCAGTTCTTCAAATACCTGTAAAAAGCACTTCTAAAAGTTTTTCTCAACCACTACTTCGATTTCATAATCAAACTCAATCAATTTCACAATCATTTCAATAAATTTCTCAAGTTCAAAATTCAATAATCCTCAGCATACTAGCAATACATTTCATTTAAATTAAATAAAATAGTTGTACTCATATTTCATTAGAGACAACACAATTTATGTACATTCTTACAAAATTTACATCAAAAGAAATACAAACTAAACTTTATTACAAACTTCATACAAATTTTTGTACAAACTACTCAAGACCCATTTGCACGTCCATACATTTATATGCAATACATACATGAAGAGAAATATTTACAATTAGGGTATAAATTATACCCGAAGACTTTAAGCTAATAGCTCCTCACACCTCAGCAGCTCAGTCTGCTGCTCCTTTAATCTCTGTATCTGCGACAGCAATAGAAGCCATCGCTGAGTACTAGGACTCAGTGGTGCACAACATACTAAAATAATCTTTATGCAGAATATAAATCACATTTATTCAAAAATTTGACTAAACATGAGCATTAAACACAAAACATGAATTATGAGGTTTTAATGCAAACCAAGTTCATTTCGAAGTATCAAAACACGTTTCATAAAACCCACAGTTAGATCATGCCATTCGAAACAAATAGAATCTCAAAAGCCAGAGGCTAAAGAGAAATCACATCACAAGGCTAGCTAGCTCAAATATATGGATATCCATTCACATCCTCTTCTACTGGCACACCTCAACACTTCTCCAGAGAAGGAATCAAAATTCGAAATTAATTACCCCCACTAATCATGCTAGTGAGGTGTTCAAATATATGGTCATGACACTGTGGTTTTAAAACTTATCTTAATAATTTGCTAAACATTTTCATTTCAAATATACACAATAACTTTCACAATTTAAATCAAAACATCATAAATAAGGTCACAATACTTTCAACAATTCAAAGCAACAGTAAAATGCATATTTCATTCATTTAATCAATGAATTTTTAAAGTATAGTGATGTTGTGCACAAACCTCAAGCGAGTCGCCTCTTGGCCTTGACTCGGTTCCTCGGGTTCTTTCCCGGTATTCCTTTCAATTGAAACACACAATTTTACAGTGTTTCAGTACCATAACTTTGCATAAATCCAAAAATAAATTTAGCTTCACATTTACCTAGTTCTAACGTGTTAAATTCGACGTTCTCGAAATTTTTGTGTTTTGAGTTACTATTCACTACACTATTCAAGTTAAATAATTGACTTTCTAAGGCTTAATAGGTATGGGAACTCCAACTTCACCCACATACCACATTTTGGTCACTAAACTTGTTGGTTTTGGTTGTTTACTCAAATCCTAAATCTTTTAGGCAAATTTGGTAAATTTCAGTTTTGGAGTCCTAAGTTACACTGTTCCATTGGTCACTTTATTGTTGGAATTTGGTAAAACTTTCTTCATAGAAAATGTTCCCCATTGTCTTAAGTTTATTCTCCTTTTTGAATCACTCCAATTGGAGTTTTGTAGCTCAAGTTATAGCCAAAATACAGTTACTGTTTACGTGCACTATTCATGCTGCAATTTTGGTTCTGGCAAATTTTTGATCCAACTTTGTTCAATAATTTGATCAAGTTAAGTCCGCAATTTGGTCTAATTTACTTCATACGAAATGTTCTGCTATGTCTTAGGTTTCCATCAGTTCAAGATTCACCTAAATCGGAGTTTTCTAGAGAGAGTTATAGCCATTGAAACTTTACTATTCAAATGGCAATTCTGCAGTTTTGCAGGTTTAGTAACTCAACTTTGCTCAATAATTTGATTAGGTTAATGGCATAATTTGGGTTGGTGTTCTTCATGAAAGTTTTAGATATATATCTTATCTAATTACTGATAAAATTTCAGGTCATTTTGACCTTCCTAGCTCGAGTTATGACCAAATGAACAATTACTGTTCATTTGATCAGTTTGTGCAGTGGCAGTCTGCTCTTAACCAACTTTGGTCAATTGGTTCACTAGGTTTTGGTCAGTTTTTGGGCATGGTTCCTTAATGAAAATTGTGTCATTTTATGTCTATTTTCCTCCCCAATTGGTGGCATATTAATTGAACTTGTAAAATTTCTGTTTTGGTCCTTCAAAGTTGGCTTGGTCATGCTGCTAGCAGCATGACCATTTACCCTACGAATTTGACTTCCATTCTAACAATTCCCACACATCTCCTTTGGTCATTATTGACCATTTTTCTCTTCACAATAGGTCAAAGTCATCATTTATGCATTTCTCCAAAATTTGCCTCAAAACCCTAGGCCTCCAAACCCTAATCTCACTACTTAATTACCATTAGCAATTTCAAAGTTCCAATATATAATCATTCAACTAATTAAGACTTTTAAACTCATTCTAATGCATCAAACCATACAATTTATGGTCCTTCTTCAAGCTGGCTGAAATTCAGCAATGGTCCTTCCCCCATATTTTTATTCCATTTCATTAATTCTAAGCTCATTTCAACCATTACATATGCATTTAAAAGTTAACATAATAACAAGTTGAGATTGCAAGGTCTAGTGAAGTTTTTAGGGGATTTATTAAGGTTGAGTGGAGGAATTAAAGCTTAAATGCAAGCTTTAATGGAGAATTTTCATGGAGATGAGAGGGAAGAAGTGTGGCGGCAACAAAGGGAAAAGAAGAAGTGATTTTTGTTTTTTTTTTCTCTTTTCTTTTCTTTATTTATTTTAGTTATGGAAGACCACAAAAACCTAATTAATTAATTTATTAATTATACCTTTTATGGCATCATGCATGATGTCATGCATGATGTCATCACCCTTTTTATTTTTTCATTTTTCTCTTTTTTTTTTTCTATTTTTCTATTCGTTCCTTAATTTAATTCTCGATTCCGAAATTTTCTTTTCTCCGATTTTATTTGACAGTTAGGTCAGGAGTTAGCTCTCGGGGTCAATTGACCAAATTGTCTCTCGCCGGTTCATCCCGGTTTGCAAGTAATTCCATATTTCTTTCGGCTCCCTGACCTAATTATTTGACTGGCTTAACAGTTCTTTTTCGTGATTTTCTCTTTTCCACTGTGTTCATAAGGGTCCTAAGGACCGTAGCGTCACATTTTTCGGTTCAAAATTTGAGTTTAAATTGACTTTGCAGTCATTCCCAAGGAGGTCACCCATCGCTGTGACTCTTGACTCGTTTAACTTCTTCTGTTCTGTTTTTCTTATTTATACTTAACTAATTGAACATTACTAATTATTTGTGTTTATGGTTTCTCTAGTTGTCTTAAGTATGGTTCTAATCCCCTTAATTGTCCGGACCGACACCGGTCACCAGAATAGTGAAATATACCAGGCTATACAAATAGGGGTGTTACATTTGCCGTAGTATCTATTTGCTAGTTTTACAACCACCACAAGTGCACGGATTGCTAACAAGTAATAAAGTGATGAGTAAAGTATAGTTCCCACGAGGAATTTGATTAGTAAGTACCAATCTACACAGTAATTTTGACTATTTAGGCTATCAAACAATGAAGGAATGGAAGTTGTCTATTTTAAACACTAAAATGATAAACTTAAAATGAAGTAATCTATTTTGGAACAATTCCAGAATTAAGATTTCACACCTGAATCTTGCTATGGATGTTATCTTATTTATTTACTAGTTTTGAGAATCGTTTACCTTGATGGAAATCAGTCCTAAGGTATCCTAAGTCCTCTCTCAAGATACCTAAGGTGTATTCTAATTAACTTAAACCTGACTTTCATGGCGATCAAATTAATTAAAATCCCTTAAGGTCTTTGACTAATTTTGAAGTTCCACAAAGGTATCAGCCTATGTCTAGGTCAGAATTCCTAAGTTCAAGATCTTGATTTTCTAATATTAATCTTCACCTTTCAGTCCTTCAATTAATATCTACAATCAATACTAAGTGGGTACCAGCACATAGCATGCATTAAGATCACAAGAAATTAAATCAAGAAACAAATCTCAAATCCAATAAATAAAATTTAATGTTTATCCATAACAATGATTACAAGCATTACTCTCCCAATTCCAGAATATAAAAACTACTCATGTGACACCCCTTAACTGTCTACTGTGTAGCCAAGCAAGATATGCCACACAGTGTGCCGGAGCACCAAATTATATTTTCATTACAATTTACCCTTTTTAATTCATTTATTTATAATTTTGATTAATCTGAATTTTTCGTAAATTTTATAGAAAATTTGGCAGAGTGCTAGCTGTAAATTGGAAAAACAGTTCTTCTGAATCTGTTAAAAACACTTCCAATATAATCATAATTTCAATCTCCGTCAACCACTAACATCTTTCCACAATTTCTCAAATGACATCAATATTTCAAAAATTCAATTCATTCATATCATACTCAACTCCATAAGAAAAACTCAAATTATTACTGAATATAGTTCATAAATAATTACATCAAAAGCATAATTACATGAGTTTAAAATATACATAACAAAAGTTTACAAATACAAAAGACCAAAAGTAGCCTAATGTCCTACTAATGCACTGCAAATGTGAGGTGACTCTGGACTCTGTGTGCAGATCTGAAAGCTCACCCGGTATGAGGTCTGCTGGACTCTCTAGCTATGTCTCCAGTACCTGCGCGTGGCAAAAGCGGCTGGCTAAGCAATTCTGCTTAGTGGTGACAATATAAAATAAAATAACTAAAATAACATTAATATGCAGAATGTATATTTACATTTTAGGTAGACTTAATTTCCAACATTTATTGCAGTATTATTCGATTAAAATTTTGTAAGATTCATTATCATTGCCCGAGTTACCCATACTAGTCGACTGGACTGGATAAATGGGTAAACTAGCACTAGGTACTAAGTACCTCAGACCATCACACCATCGGTCACATTGTGTCTCCTGGTGTGTAACAGAATAGTTAATAAGCTGTAATAATCATCAGGGATAAAATTCAAGTATAATAACTCAATCAACATAGCCAAAGGCTATTTTATCACAGAATGGCACGTGAGGCCATAAAACACAAAATGGCATGAAGTCATATGCAGTACTGCTAACAGAACCTTATTGGCATACCAACCTATCCAAACCAATCTTGTTAGGTGTACTAGGGCATGTTACACTCTTAAATTGTACAATTCTTAAAATTTAAGTTTAGGTATTACTATTCATTCCATTGGTCAACAAAAATGTTAACTTTTGCATAGACAATAGGTACATTGGTTTTAATACTCCCAAAATACTTCATTTTGCATTCTAAAATTGTTGGTATTGGTTGCCAATACCATTTCTAAGCTTAATGTTAATTGTTCAAAATTTTCAGATTTCAAGCCTTGTATTTACTGTTCTATTAGTCATTTTTACAGTGGGAATTTGGCAAAGTTGTCAGCATGAAAGTTGTTCCTTATTGTGTCTAGTTACATTTCTTTTTTTGAATCACTCCATTTGGAGTTTTGTAGCTCAAGTTATGGCCTAAATACCATGACTGGCCGGATTGCCAACTTCCCAGATTTTCTGGACTGACCAAATCTATAGTGTTTTGTGTAGTGAATTTAGGTCACCTTTTGAATATGTTATGGTCAAAATTTGAGTTAGGTTTCTGCATGAAAGTTGTAGGTATATGTCTCAGCTATTTTTTGGTAAAATTTCAGATCAATTGGGCCTTTCTACACTGAGTTATGACCAAATGAATAAATACTGTTCATTTAGTCATTTTGCCCAGGCAGAATGCAGGTCACCCGGATTAGGGCAATCTTTAGGTCAACTTGATTTGATTTTCTGGGCATGGTTTCTGCACCAAAGTTGTGCCATTATGTGTCTAGTTTCATGTCCAATTGGCCTTGCACCAATTGAACCTCTACAACTCCAGTTATTGCTATCCAAACCTGCTGGACTCATACCCAGTCTTGCAGGTCACCAAGGCAGCCACACTAACTTCAATTCCCACTAAACCAACTACTTCATTTCTTATTCATACATAACCAAATGGTCACTAATTGACCATTAAAACCTACTTTCACCATTACATGATCAAAGTCTCAATTCCTTTCTAAACCCTAACTCAACTATCTCAAAACATGCATTTAACTTGCATTTCATTATTCCACTCAAGAGACTAATACTAAGGGCAGCCATACTACCATTTTAGTTCCATGAAATCCTCAAAACCTTACCACATCCAAGGCTACCGAAAATGTGGGATGGGCATACACATGATATTTATTAAATTTCTTTGTAAATTTACACTCAATCATACTCCTTCAACATGAATTGAAAGAGAAAAGGCAAGTTAAGTCACTAACGTCTAATAGAGCTAATCCCAAGCTTGTAAAAGTTCCTCCTTTCTACTTCTTTTTGTTATCTTTAGCTTGCCCAAGGTTTGGTGAATTTTTTTTGTGAAGAAAAGTATAGCTTTATGGTGAAAAGCTTGAAATACTCAAGTTTGAAAGAAAAAAAAATGGTAGAATGCTTAGGAAGAGATTTTCGGCTGCCATGGAAGGAAGAGGAAGATGAAGTGATTTTTTTGTCTTTCTTATCCCTTATAAAATGTTTACTCAATTTTGATTGGTGGAAGAATTATAATGACATCATAATGATGTCATAAGTCCAATTTCTCTCAGTTTCCATCCTTTTCTTGTCTATTTAATTTCAATTCAATTTTTAGCAATAATTATTTACTTAACTGGAAAAGTTGGCTAAAAATCACCTCTGAAGGCGAAATGACCCAAATGCCCTCTATTTGCCTTAATAGATTAAAATTGTCTATACTGATTGAAAATTTTTTCTAAGCATTTTCTTGGCATTCTAATGCCATAGGAACCTCAATGACCCTTCTCTGGAGTCCCTAAAATTATTTTATGAATTTTTCCTCGGGTTTAGGGCTCCTAGTTGCGAGAACCGCAACTTCCCATTAGGTTACCCATCGCTAGGGCACCGGCTCATTTAACTTGGTTGTATTTTATTTCTAAAATTTTTTCTAAATTTTTCTTATTAATATTTGAGTTAATTATGGTTCCTCACTTTAGTTTAAATATTTTTTCGGACGTTCTAGCTATCCAAACCAACACTGGTTACCGGAACAGTAAAATGTACGGAGTTGCTACAGGGAGGGTGTTACAACTCACTCATGAGTTCAGCAAACATCATGATAAAAAGGGTAAAGATAGTAAAAAGAAATCATATAGAAGAAATAAAACAATAAAAATCCTTTTAAGAAGATGTAATAAAGGAACCGAAGAGAGTTTGTAGCTTTGATCTTGTGGGACTTTGGCTGGAGAACTCCCCTTGATACTGATATTCTTCTCCTCAAGACGGCTGGAGAGAGTGCAGAACGCTAGTCTCTCTAAAACTCCTAAAAGTGCTGTCAAAGGATCCTCTCCTTTTTTTTGATGTTTTCTCTTTCTATTTATAATAGCTCTTATAGGGTTAGGTCATTTTGAGTCCTAAAAGCCTTAGGAGTCTGATTTGAATATGTAAATAAGAGCGAGAATTCGGGTTTGAAAACTGGCTACCACAAGGTACACAGCCCAGGGCTGTGTAACATACTGGAGTGAAATTGTGAAGTCTTACATTAGCACAGAGACTTACGCGGGTCTGCGCTGGCTACACGGGCCTGGTTACACGGGCTATGTACTTTTGTTCTCAGAAAGTTCTTCAAGCTTGTGCCTAGCAGAGACTTACACGGGTCTCTACAAATTACACGGGTCCAATTACACGACCCGTGTACTTTTGTTTCTCCATTGGCTCTCTGGCTTTCGTTTGGCAGAAAGTTACACGGGTCTGTGGCTTGGCTTACACGGCTCGTGTACTTTGTATTAGCAGAAATTCTGAGCCTTTTGACTTCTCCAAGCTTCCCTTTTGCACTCTTATACTCTGGGGCTTCACCCAAACACCTGAAATGATGCAGAAAACATGGAATTAAGGGCTTGATAATAGAAATTACAAAAACTAATGAAATCAACTACTATGCATGAGATTACTTACCTAATTGCTATGAGATAGTATACAATTGTGCTTAAAAACATCTATATAATTCAAGTGCATCAAATACCCCCAAACTCAAACTTTTGCTTGTCCTCAAGCAAAACAAAACTTTGTTTTAAAACACATTTCAGGGGATACTTAGGAATATAACCAACAACTTAATAAGCACAAAGTTGAACTCCTGCAACCTTTATACGAATTACCCTTTTTCAAGGCATAAGCGTTTTAATAGCTGCCTGTTTAGAACTTTACCTCCTCTTTGGTGCTTCAACTAATTATTCCTCTTTGCAAGGCCATTGATAAGTCACAAATAACTTGTTTTATCAGGGTAATCTTGAGAAACACTTACTCTCCCAAATTTGCCTCTTTTGTGAGTAATTGTGATGAAGTAACTCAATTCCAACTCTATAGGCATATCTCAATTTCCTATCTCTACTGATGTAGCATATACTTTTCAAAAGATCAAAAGGTCTTTAAAATGGTTGTAATGGGGCTAAAGGGATAATGACTTGGCTGCCAATGAAAGGTTTACAGGGAATGCAAATATAAGGATAACATGTATGCATAAAATATCAAGTATATTAAGTTTATTATACTGATTTTGTATGGAAAGGAGGGGCTTTTATTTTTTATAGTACCAAGCATGCTGTCACACCTTACCCCTCTGTAAGGCATAACATAATCTCGTAGAATACCTAATAAACTACCAAACTTCACCTATCGATAACTCATTAAGTACCCTACAAGGGATTTTAAAACAATTTTCTTACTTTTATAAGTGGTGAGCATTTTCTAATAGGTATTAAACATTTAATTAAAGTTGAAAACTAGTTAAAATTTTTATCCCATTTTATTTTTTTGTAAATTTTATAGAAATTTCGACAGAGTGCCGTCTGTATTTTGAGAAAATAGTTCTTCAAATTCCTGTAAAAAAACACTTCCAATGATATTTCTCAACAACTTCTTCAATTTCACAACCATCCCAATCAATTTCAACATCATTTATCAATTTCCAAAATTCAATAATCATCAATTTCATTCAAATTAATACAAAATACTTCCATTCATATTTTGTTAAAGATAAAACAATTTATATACATCATTACAAAAATTTACATTAAGAGAAATCCAAACCAAAATTTATTACAAGCTTTATACAACTCTATACAACTGCTCATAAACAATTTTATATGTCCATACAGTTACATACATTTACATATATCAAAATAGTTTTTACATTCAGGGTATAAAATATACCCGATAACTTCAAAGTAGGTAGCTCCTCAATCATCAGCAGCTCACTCTGCTGCTCCTCTAGTCTCTATATCTGCGACTGCAATAACAGCTATCGCTGAGTACTAGGACTCAGTGGTGCACAACATACTAAAATAAACTTTATGTGAAATTTAAATCATATTTATTCAAAAATTGGACTGAATATGAGAATTAAATATAACACATGAATTATGAGATTTTAATCCAACAAGTTCATTTCGAAGTGTCAAAACCAATTTCATAAAACCCACAGTTATATCATGCCATTCAAAAAAAATATAATCTCAATAGCCAGAGGCTAAGGAGAAGTCCATCACAAGGCTAGCTAGCTTAAATATATGGATATCCATTCAATTTCTTCTTTTACTGGCACACACCTCAACACTTCAGCCAGAGAAGAAATCAAAATTCGAAACTGATTACTCCCACTAGTCATGCTAGTGAGGTTTTCAAATATATGGTCATGACACTGTGGTTTCAAAACTTATCTTAACAATTTACTAAACATTTATGCTATCTCAAATATACACAAATAACTTTCAACAATTTAAATCAAAAGCATAATAAATATTTCATCACAATAATGCCACAATTCAATATTTCAAATTATTCAAAACAATATGCTAAAGAAAATTTACAGAAATTCTACGTTGTGCACAAACCTTATATGAGTCGCCTTTTGGCCTTGACTCGACACCTCGGGTTCCTTCCCGGTATTCTTTTCCACTGAAACACATAGTTTCACAGTGTTTCAGTATCATAACTTATCAGAAATCCAAAATAAATTCAAATTCACTTATACCTAGCTCTAATGTGCTAAACTTGGCGTTCTTTAAAATTTGTGTTTCGGAGTTACTATTCACGACACTACTTGTAACACCCCTATTTATATAGCCTGGTATATTTCACTATTCCAGTGACCGGTGTCTGTCCGGACAATTAAGGGGATTAGAACCACACTTAAGATAAATAGAGAAGCCATAAATACAAATAATTAGTAATTGCCAATTAGTTAAGTATAAATAAGAAAAACAAAATATAAGAAGTTAAACGAGCCGAGAGTCACAGCGATGGGTGACCTTCTCGGGAAGGACTGCGAAGTCATTTTAAACTCAAATTTTGAACTGTAAAATGTGACGCTGCGGTCCTTAGGACCCTTATGAACACAGTGGAAAAGAGAAAATCACAAAAAAGAACTGTTAAGTCAGTCAAATAATTAGGTCAGGGAGCCGGAAGAAATATTGAATTATTTGCAAACCGGGATGAACCGGCAAGGGGCAATTTGGTCAATTGATCATGAGAGCTAACTCCTGACCTAGCTGTCAAATAAAATTGGATAAAAAAAAATTTCAGAATCGAGAATTAAATTAAAGACCTAATAGAAAAAAAAAAAAGAAAATGAAAAAGTGTAGGGAGATGACAACATGCATGACATCATGCATGGTGCCATAAAAGTAATAATTAATATATTTAATTAATTAGATTTTTTTTGGGTCTTCCATAAGACAAATTAAACAAAAGAAAAGAAAAGAAAAAAAATTAAATTAGGTAATCTTCCTTTCTCCATTGCCTCCTCACTCTCTCCCTTATTTCTCCATGAAAATTCTTCCATTAAAGCTTGTCTTCAAGCTTTGAAACTCTTACCAAATCCCAACTTCTTCCATAATCACTCTATAAAACCTTATTCCCTTCCCTTGAGAAAGAAATTCAACAAGAAAGAAAGAAGAAAAGAGGAAAAAAAATTGAAGATTGGATATCAAAGTTAAGGTAAGCAATCTAAATTGAAAATTTTAGTTTATTGGTTATGTTTGTGGTTTGAGTAACCTAGAAATTTAATTAAAATCAAAAGAAAACATTTGTAGAGGACCAAAAGGAATTTCAGCCAGCCATGGATGTATGAGAATATGATGTGTTTTGAATGAATTAAATTTGTTAGTAAGCTTGTATGAAAGTGGTAGTAAGATTGAAATGCTTAAATGTGATTAAATGCAATGAATTAGTGTGGTTAGGGTTTGAGACCTAGGGTTTTGAGGCAAAAATTTGGAGAAATGAGTAAATGATGTCTTTGACCTATTGTGAAGTGAAAAATGGTCATTTGTGACTAAATGAGTTGTGTTGGAATGGTTGGAATTAAAGTCAAATTCGGAGGGAGTGTGGTCATGCTGCTGGTAGCATGACCAAGTCAACTTTGAAGGAGCAAAAATGAAATTTTACAAATCCAATTGGTATGGGAGCAATTGGGGATGAAAATAGACACTAAATGACACAATTTTCATTTAAGAAGCATGCCCAAAAAGTGACCAAAACCTAGTGAACAAATTGACCAAAGTTGAAAAATTGTAGGCTGCCCTGTACAAACTGACCAAATGAACAGTGTTTGTTCATTTGGTCATAACTAGAGCTAGGCAAGTCAAAATGACCTGACATTTTACCAGTGGTTAGATGAGATATAAACACAAACTCAAATTCTGCCAGCAACCAAGCCATTTGGCCACCCCAAGTTGGTGACCCAAAACTGCCAGCACCAAAATTGCCCAGAAAATCTGGGTTGTGTCCAATCCAGCAGCTATGGTTCAAATGGCCATAACTTGAGCTAAAAAATTCCAATTGGAGTGATTCAAAAAGGAGAATAAACTTAAGACAATAGGGAACATTTTCTATGAAGAAAGGTTTGCCAAATTGTAAAAGTAGAATGACCAATGGATTAGTGCAACTAGGGACACCAAAACTAAAAATTTGACAATTTTGCCTAAAGGACTTAAGCTTTGAGAAAATGACCAAAACCAACAAATTTAATGACCAAAATGTGGTATGTGGGTGAAGTTGGAGTTCCCATACCTATTAAGCCTTACAAAGTCAACAATTTGACTTGAATAGTGTAGTGAATAGTAACCCGAAACACAAAAACTTCGAGAATGTCGAATTTAGCACATTAAAGCTAGGTAAAAGTGAAGTTAAATTTATTTTTGGATTTATGCTAAGTTATGGTACTGAAACACTGTGGAACTGTGTGTTTTAGCTGAAAAAGGCTTGGAAGCTCTGAGAGACTGAGTCAAGGCCTAGAGGCGACTCACGTCAGGTCTGTGCACAATAATTCTTGTTTAATTATTTTATTCTAAAAAATTTAACTTCTGTGATTAATTATGTACTGTGTTGCCATTTTATAATCGCAAATATGACTTTGGAAATTGATCAGATTTCTCATAAATTATTTAAATAAATTGTTTTAAATTGATTTTGTGTTCACACTTAGCATGACAGTATCACATTATTCCTCCTCCATTTATGGGGTTGAGATCATTTATTTTCCTCCCTCTCTGGCTTGCCAGTTGAGGTTGAGATCGGATGAGTACTCATTAGCTAGCTAGCCACCTCCTTCATTGATTTCGATTAATGGGGTTGTAGATTGCTTTGTCGTGGTGTACAACACGACATTGATTGGAAATTTTGTTTCATGGCTTAAGTTGTGTACGATTTTGGCAACACTGTGTTTATTAAATTATTTGACTAAATTGTGTTCTTATGAGCTTTGATAATTTGTGAAATGTGATTGAGAAATATTTAAATTGTGCTTCATTAATGAATAATTTATGTATTATATTTTAAATTTTTATTGTGCACCACTGAGTATTTTTATACTCAGTGATAGCTTATTTTGCTGTCGCAGATAAGAGCAAGGAAAAAGCAGAAGAGTGAGCTGCTATTGAATTGAAGACCACACTGATCTTTTGCACGGGTATTATTTTATACCCTCGTAGTTAATTTTGATGTAAATATTATAACGCTTTATGTATCAATGTAAAGTTGAGCAGTTGTAAAATAAATTGTAATAATATTATTATTTTTGGATTTCCTTCTGTAAATTAATATTTGTACTTGTGAATTTCATACTCTATGTCTTGTGAATGAAGTTATTAAATATTTTGAAATGGTAAATTTTGATTTGGATTATGGAATTATTTTGAAGTGAATTGAATTGAGTTGATTTGAGATTAATTGAAGGTTGGGAGTTGAGAAAATTATTGGAAGTTTTTTTTTTTAGGTATTTGAAGAACTGTTTTCTCCAAATACAAACGGAACTCTGTCAAAATTTTTACAAAATTTGTGGCAAAATTAAAATGGAAAAATTTTTTTACTAGTATTTAAACTTTGAATAAATGGTTTTTAATTCTTACCAAAATGCTCACCACTTCCAAAATGTAAGAAAATTGTTTTACAATCCCTTGTAGGGTACTTAATGAGTTATCGGTAGGTGAAGTTCGGTAGTTCATTAAGTATTCTATAGGATCATGTTATGCCTTACAGAGGGGTAAGGTGTGACATGTTTTAGTGGTATTAGAGCATGGTTTTGCAATAAATTTTGACTATGCATGTAAATATTTCTTTGATAAGTACAACTGCTCAAGTGTCTTTAATTGATACATATGACGTATTTACATCGTGAATATGCACTAACAGAGGTCAACCTCCTTATGTTTGATCTCAGGAAGTAGAAATTTGGGAAAATGGAATGGAAGGAGGAGATCATTCCGAAGAATAATCTGTTGAGGCTGAGGTTCAAGGGGAAGCCCTAGCACTCCAGAACGTGAGTGGGTCAGCTACTCCAGCTCCTACTCCAAAGACTGCGATTCCTGCTCGGTTGTATGCAATGGATGGCTACGTTTTTCCAGCAAAAGGTGGGAAATGTGCCACCCCAAGTTCAGATGCAAGCACCTGTAGCACAACCATAGCCCTTAGCTCGGTAATATGAAAAATTGATGAAATTTGGGGCCACCGAGTTTAAAGGCACTGTAGATCCACTAGAGGTAGAACAGTGGTTGGAAAGAATGGAATGGGTTTTCAGGAAGCTGCAGTGTACAGAAGAGCTAAAGTTCGAGTATTCTGTTTCCTTGTTGCAAGGGGATGCGTATGAATGGTGGAAGACCATCCCCCACAGCCTGGTTGAGCCACCCGTGTTAACCTGGTCAGACTTTTTGAGGGAGTTTCAACAGAAGTGGGTCCCCGATGCTTATGTGGATATGAAGTTGCAAGAATTCTTGAGTTTGAAACAAGGGGACAGAACCATAGCAGAGTATGAGAGAGACTTCTCAAGGCTAAGCCACTATGCTGGAAGCTTAGTCTCCACCCCCGGAGATAGATATAAGAGGTTTGAGTCCGGGTTAAGGCTGAATATGAGGATGCAAGTCGTGGGTTTCCGACATCAGAATTTCGCTGAGTTGATCTCACAGGCCCTGGAACTGGAAAGGATAGAATCAGAAGGGGCAGTGAAGAGGGTACACAAGAGATAAAGAAGACTGAAAAGACTATGGGACAAGCATCTGAGAGTGGTTCTGGAAAGAGGAAATAGTTTGGGGGATCCAGCTCCCGTAGATCTGGCAGAGGCAGATTTTCTGGCCAAAGACCACCGGTGCAGTCGGCCAGACCAGCGAGCACCACGAGGAGCTCTATTAGTACGACAGTGTGAAACTTATGGTAGAATTCACAGTGGGGTTTGTTTCAAGGCCACCAGAGCATGTTTTAACTGTGGAGGGAGCGAACATTTCGCTAAGGATTGTACTAGTCTGCGCCAATCTGGACCTTCTGCTACATCTAAAGGATTAGCCCAAGTCTCTGCACTTAGAGGGTCACAGTCAGTTGCTAGAGGTAGAGGCAGAGGTAGGGGTCCTGGTAACACTCCTGGAAGTCAAAGCACTATTAACCAGCCAGTACCCAGTGGCGCACCAGTCAGAGTGTATACCATGTGTTAGAGGGAGGAGGCTGAAACATCAGACGTTGTAGTTGGTAATTTTTCCATCAATGACCAAGATGTACATGTGTTATTTGATCCTGGCTCCACACATTAGTATGTTAGTGCTAGTGTGATGTGTTCTACTGCTATTCAGTGTGTACCAATGGACTATGATATGCTAGTAACTAGTCCATTAGGCTAGGAGGTCAGGGTAAATAAATTATATAGGGATTGTCCTTTGGTGATCCAAGGACACATTTTTCTATCTGATTTAATTGAAACGCCCTTCAGAGATTATGACATTATCTTGGGCATGGATTGGTTAGCCAGGCATCACGCCTTGATTGACTGTAGACTGAAGACAGTCACTTTTGGTCTCCCTCAGTATGGTGGTGTAGTAATACATGGAGAGAGGCAGTTATTGCCTTCAAACATTATTTCAGTTGCACTGGCCAGAAAAATGATTAGGAAAGGGTGTGAGGTGTACTTGGCACATGTGATAGACACCCAAGTGGGGAGTCCAGCACTGAGGGACATTCCTACTGCATGTGACTTTTCGGATGTGTTTCCTGATGAATTACCAGGATTACCTCCAGAAAGAGAAGTGAAGTTTGAAATTGATGTTATGCCTGGTGTGGACCCAATCTCCATAACGCCATACAGAATGGCACCAGCAGAACAAAAAAAATTGAAAGTACAGTTGCAAGAGCTACTTGATAAGGGCTTTATCCGCCCTAGTGTGTCACCTTGGGGAGCACCAGTATTATTTGTAAAGAAGAAAGATGGCACTCTCCGGTTATGCATTGACTATCGGCAGTTGAATAAGGTGGCAATAAAGAACAGATACCCATTGCCCTGCATTGATGACTTATTTGATCAGTTGAGAGGTGCAACTGTGTTTTCCAAAATTGATCTGAGATCAGGTTATTATCAGCTGAAAGTACAAGAGCAGAGTATTCCTAAAACTGCCTTCAGAACCCGCTATGGCCATTATGAGTTCTTGGTCATGCCATCCGAGTTAACTAATGCTCCAACTGCTTTTATGGATCTGATGAACACTATTTTCAGACCATACCTCGACCAATTTGTTGTGGTATTTATTGATGATATATTGGTCTATTCGAGGAATGCAAAAGAGCATGATAGACATCTGCGGATGGTACTGCAGACTTTGAGGGAAAAACAACTATATGCCAAATTGTCGAAATGTGAATTTTGGCTGAAGGAAATATCTTTTTTAGGGCACATAGTATCAGCAGAGGGTATTAAGGTAGATCCTAGCAAGATTGAAGCTGTCCTTAATTGGAAGCCACCCAGAAATGTCACAGAGATTCGCAGTTTTCTGGGGTTAGCTGGATATTACCATCGATTTGTGAAGGGATTCTCCATGTTGGCATCTCCATTGACCGAGCTACTTAGAAAGGATGTGAAATTTCAGTGGACGGACAAATGCCAGCAAAGTTTTAATGAATTGAAAAGATGTTTGACTGAGGCTCCAGTCCTAACTTTACCTACACCGGGTAAAGAATATATAATTTACAACGATGCTTCTCACAATGGGTTAGGTTGTGTGTTGATGCAAGATCGAAATGTTATTGCTTATGCATCACGCCAACTAAAACCGCATGAGAGGAATTATCCAACACATGATTTGGAGCTTGCAGCTATTGTGTTTGCTCTTAAGATCTAAAAACATTATTTGTATGGGGAGAAGTGTTACATCTACACAGATCATAAGAGTTTGAAGTATTTGGGCACCCAGAAAGAGTTGAATTTGAGACAGAGGAGATGGTTAGAGTTTATAAAAGACTATGATTATCTGATAGACTATCAGCCAGGGAAAGCTAATGTTGTAGCTGACGCCCTAAGTCGCAAGACTATGGCAAGTCTACGGGTTAATCCTTTGTCTTTGGTAAATGAGTTGAGATCATTACATGCCAGTTTAGAGATTAATGATGAGGGGCAGACAACAGTTGCATGGGATGTACAGCTAGTGTTGATTGATCAGATTAGAATGGCTACTCAGAATGATGAAAGGTATCAGAAGCTGTTGGAAGAAGTCCAGCAGGGCAAGAAACCAGAGTTCTCAATCAGAGATGATGGTTTACTGCTACACTTGGGTAGAATGTGTGTTCCTAATGATGTTGATTTGAGGTAGATCATTTTGAAGGAAGCACATGAGTCTCCTTTTGCCATGCACCCTGGTGGTACAAAAATGTATAGAGGGCTAAAGGAGCATTACTGGTGGATGGGTATGAAGAGAGAAGTGGCAGAGTTTGTATCCAAATGCCTAACTTGTGAGCAAGTAAAGGCAGAGCATCAAGTACCCATTGGGTTATTACATCCACTACCAATACCAGAATGGAAATGGGAAAGAATAATGATGGATTTTGTAATGGGACTTCCAAAGACATAGAATAGTCATGATGCAGTATGGGTCATTATCGACAGACTGACTAAGTCAGCTCATTTTCTGCCAGTTCGAATGGACTACAGTTTAGATAGATTGGTCAGGTTGTACATCGATGAGATTGTGAGACTTCATGGAGTTCCAGTATCCATTGTATCAGACAGAGATCCTAGGTTCATTTTTAGATTCTGAGGTAGTCTTCAGAGAGCCCTAGGAACTAGATTGAACTTCAGTACTACATTCCACCCACAGATAGATGGCCAGTCTGAGAGGGTAATTCAGATATTAGAGGACATGCTACGGGCTTGTGTGATTGAGTTTGAGGGTAGTTGGGATACACACTTGCCTTTGATTGAGTTTGCTTATAACAATAGCTACCAATTAAGCATTGAGATGCCTCCATATGAAGCTTTATATGGCAGAAAATGTAGAACCCTGTTGTGTTGGGATGACGTGGGTGAAAGAAAGATGATTGGACCCGAAGTTGTTCAGCAGACTGAAGAGAAAATCAGAGTGATCAGAGATCGACTTAAGACTGCATCAGACCGTCAGAAGTCCTACATTGATCTAAAGAAAAGGGATATTGAGTATGCAGTGGGTGAGAAAGTTTTCCGCAAAGTTTCTCCTTGGAAGAGGATTATGAGATTAGGTAGAAAGGGGAAACTAAGTCCTCGTTTTATCGGGCCATATGAGGTTCTGGAAAGAGTGGGTCATTTGGCATATCGTTTGGCACTACCTCCAGAGTTGGAGAAGATACACAATGTCTTCCATGTGTCTTTGTTGAGGAGGTATCGATCAGACCCATCTCATGTACTACCAGTAGAAGAAATTGAAGTGAATCCAAACCTCACATATGAAGAAGAACCCATAAAGATTCTGGCTTATGAGGTGAAGCAGCTACGGAACAAGCAGATACCATTGGTAAAAGTGCTGTGGAACCATCATTCGGGCCAGGAGGCTACTTGGGAATGAGAGGAGGACATGAGGAGACAGCACCCACAGCTGTTCAGAGATTGATACCAGGTAAAATTTCGAGACGAAATTTATTTAGGGGGGGGGGGGGGGAGAATTGTAACACCCCTATTTGTATAGCCTGGTATATTTCAATGTTCTGGTGATCGGTGTTGGTCCGGACAATTAAGGGGATTAGAACCACACTTAAGACAACTAGAGAAGCCATAAATACAAATAATTAGTAACTGCCAATTAGTTAAGTATAAATAAGAAAAACAGAATATAAGAAGTTAAACGAGCCGAGAGTCACAGCGATGGGTGACCTTCTCGGGAAGGACTGCGAAGTCATTTTAAACTCAAATTTCGAACTGTAAAATGTGACGCTGCAGTCCTTAGGACCCTTATGAACATAGTGGAAAAGAGAAAATCATGAAAAAGAACTGTTAAGTCAGTCAAATAATTAGGTCAGGGAGCCAGAAGAAATATTGAATTATTTACAAACCGGGATGAACCGGCGAGGGGCAATTTGGTCAATTGACCCCGAGAGCTAACTCCTGACCTAACTGTCAAATAAAATCAGAGAAAAGAAAATTTCGGAATCGAGAATTAAATTAAAGAACTAATAGAAAAAAAAATGAAAATGAAAAAGTGTAGGGAGATGACATCATGCATGACATCATGCATGATGCCATAAAAGTAATAATTAATATATTTAATTAATTAGATTTTTTTTGGGTCTTCCATAAGACAAATTAAATAAAAGAAAAGAAAAGAAAAAAATTAAATTAAGTAATCTTCCTTTCTCCCATTGCCGCCTCACTCTCTGCCTTATTTCTCCATGAAAATTCTTCCATTAAAGCTTGTCTTCAAGCTTTGAAACTCTTACCAAATCCCAACTTCTTCCATAATTACTCCATAAAACCTTATTCCCTTCCCTTGAGAAAGAAATTTAACAAGAAAGAAAGAAGAAAAGAGGAGAAAAATTGAAGATTGGATATCAAAGTTGAGGTAAGCAATCTAAATTGAAAATTTTAGTTTATTAGTTATGTTTGTGGTTTGAGTAACCTAGAAATTTAATTAAAATCAAAAGAAAACATTTGTAGAGGACCAAAGGGAATTTCAGCCAGCCATGGATGTATGAGAATATGCTATGTTTTGAATGAATTAAATTTGTTAGTAAGCTTGTATGACGGTGGTAGTAAGATTGAAATGCTTAAATGTGATTAAATGCAATGAATTAGTGTGGTTAGGGTTTGAGACTGTAACACCCCTAAGTTCGGTAGTGCGTTCTACTGCTCCAGTGACCAGTGTTGTCCGGACAGCTAGGATGCCTAGAACCACACTTCAATATGAGTGAGGAGACATAAAATAATGAAATACAAGAAAAGGAAGTACAAGAAAAACAAAGGAAAAATGATAGCAAAGAAATGTAACCAAGTTAAGCGAGCCGATAACCCTAGCGATGGTGATCAGACGAAGTCACGGCGTGGACCGTTGACTAGCTCTCGGATCATGGGAACCTCAAAAATATTTTTAGGACTCCAATAAATATTTATTGAAGTATAAATATCATTAGAAATATCAAAGAAAAATTAAATAATTAGTACAAAGAAAAGTGAGAAATCGAAAAACAGACAAAACCCGGTGTTACCGAAAAATCGAGAATGTAACCCGAACAGGGGCATTATGGTCATTTGACATCCCGAAGTGTCTTTTGACCTAAATTTCCATTAAAAATAAATAATATTACACTTAGAAAATGAAATGAAAAATTAAATTGGTGGTACCTAAAGTAAATAGTGAGAATTAAGGGTTTAATGTGGGATTAAGTGAAAGTAACTTATAATATGAATTAATTAGAGTAAGTGGACCACTAAGAGAATAAAATAAACACATTATGGAGCTGATGTAAGTCCACTATGTCCAGCAGCCACTTCATCTTCTTCATTTACCATCCAAGCCGTGAATGAAGGAGAGAAAACTCCATGGACATTTTCATGCAAGCTTGATCCCTCCTTCCATTTCAACTCCAAACACTTGAGTTCCTTCATTAAACTTTGTCTACACATCACAAGGAAGATATTGACACCCAATTTGAGAAGTTTGGTGAAGGTTTAGCAAGTTACAAATAAAGGTAAGTTTGCATTTTTGAGAAATCCTTTGTTAAAGTTTTTGTGCATGTTATGGGTATTAGTTTGGTGAAGGAAAATTTTAAGTTTGAAAGGTTATTGTTATTTTCATTTTGGACAGCCATGGGTCACGTTTATGATGAGGTATTTGTGCATATAATTGATGGGAAAGAATGTTAATAATGGTGATTTAGTAACTTAGTGAGTTATTGCATGTTTATATGGTGAATTATGCACTTTGATGGGAATTGGCATATGGTACGGCAATGTGATGTTGATGAATGTTTTGTGGCAGCTTGTGGACACTTGAGAAATGGTGTATATTGAAGGAAGAGTGGGCAGAATATTGACCTAGAAGGATTGATGATATGTATGTGAATGAATGTTGTAAAGTGTAGGTAAATTTTGTAATGTTTAGGTGTGGTTGTAATGGTATTTAGAAATTGTAATTGTGAATGATATTTGGTGTGTTGAGGGTGATTGGAATCTGCCCAAAATAATGCTAATGTAATGTAGAAAATGTTTTTGGTAATGTGCCAAAACAGTTTGGTAGGGTATGGAAGTAAACCTTGCAAGGTGAGTATGTGTTTGAAGTTGGGGTGTGAAATGCATATTGAGGGCAGTGAATATTTTAGCCTATAACCTTGAATGTGTAACCTCAATTGGTATGAGACCAATTTGGGGTGAAACTAGGCACAAAATGTGCCAACTTTCATTGAGAAACCATGCCAAAATTCTGCTTGCAAGGTGACCTAAAAATTTGACCAATTCGGATTAGGTGCAATTAGGACCTGAAAAATGACCAATTGGGCAGCAGTGAGTATTTAGGCCATAACTCACTCAAAACAGGTCCAATTGACCTGAAATTTTAACCATGAATAGTTAAGACCCATACCTACAAGTCTTATGAAGACACCAAAACCCAGAAATGACCAGAAGCAAGTCAACCAACTTGCACAAGTTGGGGTCCAAAAACTGGCCGAACCAGAATTGACCAATTTGACCTAAAATTGACCTAAAATGGTACCACTTGACCAGCAATAGTGTAATGACCATAACTTGGTCTACTTAACTCGGATTGACCTGAAATTTTGCACCGCGTGCAATAAGACCTAGATCTACAAGTTTGTAGTTTCGACCGAGACCCGAAAACCGAGGGAACTAGATCGTCCGGTTAGGTCAAACCAGTATCCCGAAATCCAGCAAGTTGCATTAAAATGCACTAAACAAGGAAATGACTTTGGTAAAACGTACCAAACCTAAAACCCTATCGAGTGTGACATATTAATGACACTAAAACCTAATTTACCTAAAACGCATCGAGGGTCGGTATATTAGGTGATTAAGTGAATAATTGAGTTCAGTGCATTATTTACCAAACACCATCGATAGAGACAGTTTAAATTAGTACTGAAACACTTCAAATTGTGTTTCTCGCTACCAAAGACTCAGAAAAGGGAAGGAAACACCGAGTCCGGATCGTGGGACAACATCGAGGTTTGTGCACAACTAGTTTTCAACTGATTTTACTCTGAATAAGATTTCATATGATTAATTGTATGTTATTGATTTAAATTGTGTTTGTGCACAACGGCTATTGCTTTTGAATTTTTCAATTGAAATAAATATTGAATATTTGTATATTATTGTTTTAAATTGTGTTTGTGCACAACAACTATTTCTCTTGAATTTTTCAATTGAAATAAATATTGACTATTTGTATATTATTGTTTTAAATTGTGGAAATGTGTTTGATGGACACTTATTGATTGAAAAACATTGTGAATGGTTTGAAATCAGAAAAATTGTTTGAATGATATTGATGGATACTTATTGATTGAAAAGCATCAGAAATGGTTTGTGTGGAAATTGAAGTGAATTACGAATTGTGTTGCCATTTTGTGAATGAAATTATAACTTTGGAAATTTATTGGATTCTTACGGATCATTTGAATAAAATGTTTGAAATTATTTTGACTCACAATTGGCATGACACTGATACTATGTTCCTCCTCCATTAATGGGGTGAGTGTGATTATTCCTCCTCTTTGACTTATCACCAGGGTGAGTATGATTATGTTCCTCCCTCTTTGACTTGCCAGTCTGAGGTGAGTGTGGATGAGTACTCATTATATAGCTAGCTTCCTCCCTCATTGATTTCGATTATTGGGGTGAGCATGTCTTGTCGTGGTGTACAACACGGCATATATGGAAAAATTGTGTCATGGCCTAAATTGTGTTATAGATTGGCAACACTGTATTCTTCAGTTATTTGATCGAATTGTGTTATTATGTATTGTGAGATTGTGAAATTGATTTAAACTCTTATTGACATATACTGTCTATTGAATTCAACCATGATCTGACTTATTGAAAATTTTTGTGATATTACCAAATGGAGTTTAAATTCTTGTTGACATTTATTGTCCTGAATTTAACTATGGTTTTAAGTATCCACTATTGATATGATTTATGAATTGTGATTTAAAATTTGTATTTGGTAAATGTTGTGCACCACTGAGACATTGTCTCAGCGATAGCTTTTCATTGCTGTCGCAGGTAGAGAGACAGACAGGGCAGCAGACTAGGCTGCATATACATCCAGCGAGAGATTTTTGGGTATAGTGAGTATACCACATGTGGCATTTTGTACTGTAATGTATATTCACTGTATGTATATTTTGTTCTTGGTTTTGAGCAGTTGTAAATTTAAGTTGTACAGTAAAGTTGTAAAATAAATATGAGTTATTTGGCTTGTAAAAATTGTGTTATATCTTTGTATCTTAGTCTTTGAAAATCACTGTGGATTTGACTTGAGAAATGTGTTGTGTTGATAAAAATGTTGGAGTTGAGATTTGAAAATATATTGAAGTGCTTTTACAGTTTTCTCAAGAACTATTTTGTCCAAAATACAAATGGCACCTTGCCAAAATTTTTACAGATATTCCAAATAAATCAAATGAGTTAGTTGTTTCACTTGATTCACCAAAGTCTTTCACACTGTAAATAGTGCTCACCATCGTAAAGGAAGTAAGAAAAGTTTTTAAAATCCCTTGTAGTGTATTTAATGGATTATCGATGAGACGGAGTTGGTAATTCATTAGGTATACTACGGATCATGTTATGCCTTATAGAGGGTAGGGTGTGACATGTTTTAGTGGTATCGAGCAAAGTTTTTAAATTCTGCTTTCACATGTTATTTGAATATTCTTTCTTCACAAGATAACCGCTCAATATCATTGTTTGATACATACAAGACATTACATTATAAAAATGCACTAACGGGAGGAAATCTCCTTGTATCATTGTACAGAGGTCTAAAATCCTCGAATTGATTATGGAAGAGGGTGATCGCTCACGATCAATCGATAGAGGCCGAGGTGCAAGGGGATGCCCCATGCCTACATAATGTCGGTGGTTCAAGAGCACCACTGCAGCATCGCAGATTCTGCTCGATTCGCTCGTGACAGACGCAATGTTCCAACAAATGGATGGTAATGTGCCTACTCAAGTCCCAATACGACACCGGTGGTACAACCACGATCTTACGCTAGACAATATGACAAATTGATGAAGTATGGGGCTACAGAGTTCAAGGGGATGATAGATCCTCTAGAGGCGTAACAATGGTTAGAGAGGATGGATAGGGTATTCAAGAAACGCATTGCACAGAGGAGCTTAGATTTGAGTACTCGATATCTTTGCTACAGGGGATGCTTATGACTAGTGGAAAAACATCCCCACGATCGATAGAACTGCAGTGCTAACATGGAATGACTTCCTCGGGAATTCAGCAAAAATATGTCCTCGATGCTTATGTAGACCGTGCAAGAATTCCTAAGTCCAAACAGGGGGCGATCGTGGTCGAGTATGAAAGGAATTCCCCGCCTAAGCCATTATGCAAGAAGTCTACTTTCTACCGGAGAGATGTAAGAGGTTTGAAACCGGCTTGAAGCCTAGTATCGATTACAAGTGGTCGGATTCAAACATAACAACTTCTTCCGAACTTATTTCTCAAGCACTAGAATTAGAAAGAATTGAATCAAGCGGCTCTTGAAAAAGAAATCGAGAAGGCGTAAAAGAGGGAAAGTCGTGAGCAGAGTTCTAGTGGTCCCACCGGAAAGAGGAAAAACTTTGGGGATACGACAGAGATAGTAAGAAGTCCTGGTAGAGATAGATCTTTGGACAAACCACCTCGATCCGATCACCAACTCAACAGAAACCCGTAAATGCGCTGTCGATTGACTTTGTGAAACTTGTGGTAAACCACATAGTGGGGTATGTTATAGAGCCGTAGGAGCATGCTTTAATCGTGGAGAGACTGGTCATTTTGCTAGGGATTGTGTAAATCCAGTCGCTCGATCATTTACTACACCAAAGGGATCAACCCAAGTTTCTACCCCAAATAGTTCACCATCGCTAGTAGAGGCAAAGGTAGATGTAGGGTAGTACACCTAGAAGTCGATCATCGTGAATCACCAAAACAGGTGATGCTTCAACTAGAGTATACGATATACGACATAAAAGAGACTTAGACTTTTGACATCATTGCTGGTACTTTCTCAATTAGCAACTAAGATATATATATGTATTGTTTGACCTGGAATTTGCATATTTTTATGTTAGTGTTAGAACTATATGTTCTGTTGTTATTCGTTTACAGAGGAATAAATTTTGACGCATTAGTGATTAGCCCTTAAGATAAGGATTGTGATAATAAGTGAAATTAGTTTTGAAAGAGTTTATCGGCGAAAAGTATTTTCTAACACACCATAAATTATAAAGCTAATTAGTGAGCCTACTTAATGTAAGGCAAGAGGACGTAAAAGTAAGATGCAGTAATGGAATTGCTCTTGATAAGGGCAAGGAGGTTATCATAGAAATTGCTAATGGATATTGTAATCAGAATAAGATTCGAATATCAGTGAATTCAAAAAGAATAAAAGATAACAAAGTTTGATCTATTGGGATGTATCGTAGTAACTATGCAATGTTCTTGATGTTTATACTGTAAGCTGCAGATTACAGTACTAACTTGAGATTATTGTGTAGAGCTACGTACTAACCGATAGTACACCTAGATGAGAATAGTTGCCAACGGCATCTGTTTTGGCATAGTTATGCCAGGACAGAATTTAATTGTTAGAAATAAGTTTGAAAATCCTACTTAGGGATCTAAAACTCAGAAGTTAGAATATCGAAAGGTTATAGTTCAGTACCAAAGGAAGTAAGTTATAAAATATTGACAGATAAAAAAAGAGTTATGGACGTAAAAATTCGAACAGTTGATTCATATATAACAAAGAAATATTAGGAATGTGAGGAAGACTATGGATTAGAATGGTCAGAGGACCCATGACTGATGAATGATTCTAACATGACCTCAAGGGTCATTCAAGAAGCAACGTGAACCGAAATATTAGACAACACAATAGTAAGAGGAGATTGGTGTTATCCAAACAAAGTAAACATTGTATTAGATTGTTAAAAGTCTTATACAAATTTGAGAAAAAGAAGATTATACGATCATATAGAAAGGAAAAATAAACGTATGACTATTGTAAGATGGCTACTGGGTAGAAATTTCGTGGACGAAATTTATTTAAGGGGGGGAGAATTGTAACACCCCTAAGTACGGTAGAGTGCTCTATCGCTCCGACTGTTGTCCGGACAGCTAGGATGCCTAGAACCACACTTCAATATGAGTGAGGAGACATAAAATAATGAAATACAAGAAAAGGAAGTACAAGAAAAACAAAGGAAAAATGATAGCAAAGAAATGTAACCAAGTTAAGCGAGCCGATAACCCTAGCGATGGGTGACCGCACCGGGAAGTCACGGCGTGGACCGTTGACTAGCTCCCGGATCATGGGAACCCTGAAAAATATTTTTAGGACTCCAATAAATATTTATTGAAGTATAAATATCATTAGAAATATCAAAGAAAAATTAAATAATTAGTACAAAGAAAAGTGAGAAATCGAAAAACAGACAAAACCCGGTGTTACCGAAAAATCGAGAATGTAACCCGAACAGGGGCATTATGGTCATTTGACATCCCGAAGTGTCTTTTGACCTAAATTTCCATTAAAAATAAATAATATTACACTTAGAAAATGAAATGAAAAATTAAATTGGTGGTACCTAAAGTAAATAGTGAGAATTAAGGGTTTAATGTGGGATTAAGTGAAAGTAACTTATAATATGAATTAATTAGAGTAAGTGGACCACTAAGAGAATAAAATAAACACATTATGGAGCTGATGTAAGTCCACTATGTCCAGCAGCCACTTCATCTTCTTCATTTACCATCCAAGCCGTGAATGAAGGGAGAGAAAACTCCATGGACATTTTCATGCAAGCTTGATCCCTCCTTCCATTTCAACTCCAAACACTTGAGTTCCTTCATTAAACTTTGTCTACACATCACAAGGAAGATATTGACACCCAATTTGAGAAGTTTGGTGAAGGTTTAGCAAGTTACAAATAAAGGTAAGTTTGCATTTTTGAGAAATCCTTTGTTAAAGTTTTTGTGCATGTTATGGGTATTAGTTTGGTGAAGGAAAATTTTAAGTTTGAAAGGTTATTGTTATTTTCATTTTGGACAGCCATGGGTCACGTTTATGATGAGGTATTTGTGCATATAATTGATGGGAAAGAATGTTAATAATGGTGATTTAGTAACTTAGTGAGTTATTGCATGTTTATATGGTGAATTATGCACTTTGATGGGAATTGGCATATGGTACGGCAATGTGATGTTGATGAATGTTTTGTGGCAGCTTGTGGACACTTGAGAAATGGTGTATATTGAAGGAAGAGTGGGCAGAATATTGACCTAGAAGGATTGATGATATGTATGTGAATGAATGTTGTAAAGTGTAGGTAAAGTTTGTAATGTTTAGGTGTGGTTGTAATGGTATTTAGAAATTGTAATTGTGAATGATATTTGGTGTGTTGAGGGTGATTGGAATCTGCCCAAAATAATGCTAATGTAATGTAGAAAATGTTTTTGGTAATGTGCCAAAACAGTTTGGTAGGGTATGGAAGTAAACCTTGCAAGGTGAGTATGTATTTGAAGTTGGGGTGTGAAATGCATATTGAGGGCAGTGAATATTTTAGCCTATAACCTTGAATGTGTAACCTCAATTGGTATGAGACCAATTTGGGGTGAAACTAGGCACAAAATGTGCCAACTTTCATTGAGAAACCATGCCAAAATTCTGCTTGCAAGGTGACCTAAAAATTTGACCAATTCGGATTAGGTGCAATTAGGACCTGAAAAATGACCAATTGGGCAGCAGTGAGTATTTAGGCCATAACTCACTCAAAACAGGTCCAATTGACCTGAAATTTTAACCATGAATAGTTAAGACCCATACCTACAAGTCTTATGAATACACCAAAACCCAGAAATGACCAGAAGCAAGTCAAACAACTTGCACAAGTTCGGGTCCAAAAACTGGCCGAACCAGAATTGACCAATTTGACCTAAAATTGACCTAAAATGGTACCACTTGACCAGCAATAGTGTAATGACCATAACTTGGTCTACTTAACTCGGATTGACCTGAAATTTTGCACCGCGTGCAATAAGACCTAGATCTACAAGTTTGTAGTTTCGACCGAGACCCGAAAACCGAGGGAACTAGATCGTCCGGTTAGGTCAAACCAGTATCCCGAAATCCAGCAAGTTGCATTAAAATGCACTAAACAAGGAAATGACTTTGGTAAAACGTACCAAACCTAAAACCCTATCGAGTGTGACATATTAATGACACTAAAACCTAATTTACCTAAAACGCATTGAGGGTCGGTATATTAGGTGATTAAGTGAATAATTGAGTTCAGTGCATTATTTACCAAACACCATCGATAGAGACAGTTTAATTAGTAATCAAACACTTCAAATTGTGTTTCGCCACCAAAGACTCAGGAAAAGGGAAGGAAACACTGAGTCCAGATCAGGGGGACAGTCATCAGAGGTTTGTGCACAACTAGTTTTCAACTGATTTTACTCTGAATAAGATTTCATATGATTAATTGTATGTTATTGATTTAAATTGTGTTTGTGCACAACGGCTATTGCTTTTGAATTTTTCAATTGAAATAAATATTGAATATTTGTATATTATTGTTTTAAATTGTGTTTGTGCACAACAACTATTTCTCTTGAATTTTTCAATTGAAATAAATATTGACTATTTGTATATTATTGTTTTAAATTGTGGAAATGTGTTTGATGGACACTTATTGATTGAAAAACATTGTGAATGGTTTGAAACTGTGAAAAATTGTTTGAATGATATTGATGGATACTTATTGATTGAAAAGCACTGTAAATGGTTTTTGTGGAAATTGAAGTGAATTTCGAATTGTGTTGCCATTTTGTGAATGAAATTATAACTTTGGAAATTTATTGGATTCTTACGGATCATTTGAATAAAATGTTTGAAATTATTTTGACTCACAATTGGCATGACACTGATACTATGTTCCTCCTCCATTAATGGGGTGAGTGTGATTATTCCTCCCTCTTTGACTTATCAGTCTGGGGTGAGTATGATTATGTTCCTCCCTCTTTGACTTGCCAGTCTGAGGTGAGTGTGGATGAGTACTCATTATATAGCTAGCTTCCTCCCTCATTGATTTCGATTATTGGGGTGAGCATGTCTTGTCGTGGTGTACAACACGGCATATATGGAAAAATTGTGTCATGGCCTAAATTGTGTTATAGATTGGCAACACTGTATTCTTCAGTTATTTGATCGAATTGTGTTATTATGTATTGTGAGATTGTGAAATTGATTTAAACTCTTATTGACATATACTGTCTATTGAATTCAACCATGATCTGACTTATTGAAAATTTTTGTGATATTACCAAATGGAGTTTAAATTCTTGTTGACATTTATTGTCCTGAATTTAACTATGGTTTTAAGTATCCACTATTGATATGATTTATGAATTGTGATTTAAAATTTGTATTTGGTAAATGTTGTGCACCACTGAGACATTGTCTCAGCGATAGCTTTTCATTGCTGTCGCAGGTAGAGAGACAGACAGGGCAGCAGACTAGGCTGCATATACATCCAGCGAGAGATTTTTGGGTATAGTGAGTATACCACATGTGGCATTTTGTACTGTAATGTATATTCACTGTATGTATATTTTGTTCTTGGTTTTGAGCAGTTGTAAATTTAAGTTGTACAGTAAAGTTGTAAAATAAATATGAGTTATTTGGCTTGTAAAAATTGTGTTATATCTTTGTATCTTAGTCTTTGAAAATCACTGTGGATTTGACTTGAGAAATGTGTTGTGTTGATAAAAATGTTGGAGTTGAGATTTGAAAATATATTGAAGTGCTTTTTACAGGTTTTCTGAAGAACTATTTTGTCCAAAATACAAATGGCACCTTGCCAAAATTTTTACAGATATTCCAAATAAATCAAATGAGTTAGTTGTTTCACTTCAGTTCACCAAAGTCTTTCACACCTGTAAATAGTGCTCACCACTGTAAAGGAAGTAAGAAAAGTTTTTAAAATCCCTTGTAGTGTATTTAATGGATTATCAGTAGACGGAGTTGGTAATTCATTAGGTATACTACGGGATCATGTTATGCCTTACAGAGGGGTAGGGTGTGACAGAGACCTAGGGTTTTGAGGCAAAAATTTGGAGAAATGAGTAAATGATGTCTTTGACCTATTGTGAAGTGGAAAATGGTCATTTGTGACCAAATGAGTTGTGTTGGAATGGTTGGAATTAAAGTCAAATTCGGAGGGAGTGTGATCATGCTGCTGGCGGCATGACCAAGTCAACTTTGAAGGACCAAATATGAAATTTTACAAGTCTAATTGGTATGGGACCAATTGGGAACAAAAATATACACTAAATGACACAATTTTCATTTAGGAAGCATGCCCAAAAAGTGACCAAAACCTAGTGAACAAATTGACCAAAGTTGAAAAATTGTAGGCTACCCTGTACAAACTGACCAAATGAACAGTATTTGTTCATTTGGTCATAACTCGAGCTAGGCAGGTCAAAATGACCTGAAATTTTACCAGTGGTTAGATGAGATATAGACCTAAAAGTTTCATGAAGAACACAAACCCAAATTCTGCCAAAAACCAAGCCATTTGGCCACCCAAATTTGGTGACCCAAAACTGTTAGCACCAAAATTGCCCAGAAAATCTGGGTTGTGTCCAATCCGGCAGCCATGGTTCAAATGGTCATAACTTGAGCTACAAAACTCTAATTGGAGTGATTCAAAAAGGAGAATAAACTTAAGACAATAGGGAACATTTCCTATGAAGAAAGGTTTGCCAAATTCTAATAGTAGAATAACCAATGGATTAGTGCAACTAGGGACACCAAAATTGAAAATTTGACAATTTTGCCTAAAGGACTTAAGCTTTGAGAAAATGACCAAAACCAACAAATTTAATGACCAAAATGTGGTATGTGGGTGAAGTTGGAGTTCCCATACCTATTAAGCCTTAAAAAGTCAACAATTTGACTTGAATAGTGTAGTGAATAGTAACCCGAAACACAAAAACTAAAAGAACGTCGAATTTAGCACATTAAAGCTAGGTAAAAGTGAAGTTAAATTTATTTTTGGATTTATGCTAAGTTATAATATTGAAACACTGTGAAACTGTGTGTTTCAGCTGAAAAAGACTTGGAAGCTTTGAGAGAATGAGTCAAGGCTTAGAAGCGACTCACGTCAGGTCTGTGCACAATAATTCTTGTTTAAATATTTTATTCTAAAAAATTTGACTTCTGTGATTAATTATGTACTGTGTTGCCATTTTATAATCGCAAATATGACTTTGGAAATTGATCAGATTTCTCATAAATTGTTTAAATAAATTGTTTTGAATCGATTTTGTAGCATAACAGTATCACATTATTCCTCCTCCATTTATGGGGTTGAGATCGTTTATTTTCCTCCTTCTCTGGCTTGCCAGTTGAGGTTGAGATCGGATGAGTACTCATTAGCTAGCTAGCCACCTCCCTCATTAATTTCGATTAATGGGGTTGTAGATTGCTTTGTCGTGGTGTACAACACGGCATTGATCGAAAATTTTGTGTCATGGCTTAAGTTGTGTACGATTTTAGCAACACTGTGTTTATTAAATTATTTGACTAAATTGTGTTATTATGATCTTTGATAATTTGTGAAATGTGATTGAGAAATATTTAAATTGTGTTTCATTAATGAATGATTTATGTATTGTATTTTAAATTTTTATTGTGCACCACTAAGTATTTTTATACTCAGCGATAGCTTATTTTGCTGTCACAGATAAGAGCAAGGAAAAAGCAGAAGAGTGAGCTGCTATTGAATTGAGGACCACATTGATCTTTTGTACGGGTATTATTTTATACCCTTGTAGTTAATTTTGATGTAAATATTATAACGCTTTATGTATCAATGTAAAGTTGAGCAGTTATAAAATAAATTGTAATAATATTATTTTTGGATTTCCTTCTGTAAATTAATATTTGTAATTGTGAATTTCATACTCTATGCATTGTGAATGAAGATATTAAATATTTTAAGATGATAAATTTTGATTTGGATTGTGGAATTATTTTGAAGTGAATTGAATTGAGTTGATTTGAGATTAATTGAAGGTTGAGAGTTGAGAACATTATTGGAAGTTTTTTTTTTTAGGTATTTGAAGAACTGTTTTCTCCAAATACAAACGGAACTCTGTCAAAATTTTTACAAAATTTGCGGCAAAATTAAAATGGACAAAAATTTTTACTAGTATTTAAACTTTGAATAAATGGTTTTTAATTCCTACCAAAATGCTCACCACTTCCAAAATGTAAGAAAATTGTTTTAAAATCCCTTGTAGGGTACTTAATAAGTTATCGATAGGTGAAGTTTGGTAGTTCATTAAGTATTCTACGGGATCATGTTATGCCTTACAGAGGGGTAAGTTGTGACACTACTCAAGTCAATTTGTTGACTTTATAAGGCTTAATAGGTATGGGAATTCTAACTTCACCCATATACCATATTTTGATTACTAAAGTTGTTGGTTTTGGTTATGTACTCAAATTCTAAGTTTTTTAGGCAAATTTGTAAATTTTCAGTTTTGGTGTCTTAAGTTACACTGTTCCATTGGTCATTTTTCTGTTAGAATTTGGCTAAGTTTTCTTCATAGAAATTGTTCCTTATTGTCTTAACTTTATTCTCCTTTTTGAATCACTCCATTTGGAGTTTTTTAGCTCAAGTTATAGCCATTTGAATCATGGCTGCAGGATTAGACTTAACCCAGATTTCTAGGCACCAAACTGGTTCTGGCAGTTTTAGGTCACCAATTTGGGTGGCCAAATGACTTGGTTAAGTGTATAATTTGGGCTTTTGTTCTTCATGAAAGTTTTAGGTCTATAACTCAACTTTCCACTAGTAAAATTTCAGGTCATTTAGACTTACCTGGCCCAAGTTATGGCCAAATGAACAGACAATCATTTTTGTATAGGTTAGATTGCCAATTCCGGATTTGGTCAATTTGTTCACTAGGTTTTGGTCACTTTTTGGGCATACTTCCTAAATGAAAAATGTTCCATTTTGTGTCTCTTTTCATTCCCAATTGGTCTCATACCAATTGGACTTGTAAATTTTCAGTTTTGGTCCCTGAAACCATTTTCAATCCGAATTTAAACTCACTTCTAACACTTCCAACACATCTCAATTGGTCACAAATGACCATTTTCCATCTCAAACAAGGTTAAACACACCATTTCACAATTTCTCACATTTTTTTCTTCCAAAACCCTAGGTGCCAAACCCTAATTTACACAATTGATTAATTCATACCCAATTTACTACACTAACCACATATTCAACCTTAATCAATGTCAAATTCATGTCTAAATTAAATTAACATATCAAAACTTCAAGGTACCATGGCTGGACAAAATTCATGATTAGTCCTCTACCAATTGTTTTCTTTTCCATTTTCCATAATTTCTAAGTTTATTCAACCATAAGCATAATAATTAAAATAGCAATTTAAAGTTTAGATTACTAACCATTATGCAGAATTTTTTTCACCTCTTCAACTTCTTCCTTTCTTCTTTTTTTTTGTTGTCAATAGATGAATCAAGGTTCAAGGACAATATTTACTCAAGAAACCTTAGGGAAATTATGGCTAGGTTAGGGTTTATGAAGCTTGAGTCAAGCTTCCATGGAGGTTTCAAGAAAGAAAATGAGAGAGTGACCAAGGGAGAGCTACGGCAATATGGATGAAGAAGACCCAAAAATGAATTTTGTTTTAATTTAATTCCTTTTTTTTTTATTGGTCACTTAAGTAGATAATTATCCCACTTTTCAAAATTTAAAATTAGATTTATTATGTCATGTATTATGTCATGCATGATGATGTCATCACTTTTTCACATTTTCTTTTTCTTTTTTTTTTCTATTTATTTTTCCATTAATTCTTTAATTTAATTCCCGATTCTGAAATTTTCTTTTCTTTGATTTTATTTGACAGTTAGGTCAGGATTTAGCTCTCGGGGTCAACTGACTAAATTGGCCCTCGCCGGTTTGACCTGGATTGCAATTAATTCAATATTTCTTTCGGATCCCTGATCTAATTATTTGACTGGCTTAACAGTTCTTTTTTGTGATTTTCTCTTTTCCACTGTGTTCACAATAGTCCTAAGGACTGCAGTGTCACATTTTACTGTTCGAAATTTGAGTTTAAATCGACTTCGCAATCCTTCCCGAGAAGGTCACCCATCGCTGTGACTCTTGGCTCATTTAACTTCTTATGTTCTATTTTTCTTATTTATACTTAACTAATTGAAAATTACTAATTATTTATGTTCAGGGCTTATCTAGTTGTCTTAAGTGTGGTTCTAATCCCCTTAATTGTCCAGACTGACTCCGATCACCGAAATAGTGAAATATACCAAGCTATACAAATAGGGGTATTACACATGCTTCCATGATTCTTGAGACTTCCTTTTTCTCTCTCTTTTTTTTTTTTAATTTATTCAAGTCCCTTTTTATTTTCTCCCCCAAACTCATTGCTTTTGTTGGGTTAGGAAGGCAGACTTTTCTTTGGTTTCAATTTCACACTTGCATTCTTTCTCAAGTTCTTCATCCTCTCTCCATTTTCTTTTTGCAATTTAATATACTTTTTACTTATGCATTTAGCTTCCTCAAAAGGGTAGGTATGTGTTTAGGCTAGGGACTAGGTAAATAATATGGGTAAGCAAGGAAAATCTAAGGGATAAATATAGGCTTCAAGTTGGCTACAAGGGATATACATTTTAATTAGGGGTGGCTAAGGCTTAGTGAGGGTATAGCAAAGAATGCCTTAATCATTTCTTCATCAAGCATATGTTAGGATTTCGCCTTGATAGGTCCAAGAGACATGTTATAGAGCTGCTGAAGCATTCTTATGTTTGCTTGTATTTCAAAAAATTTTCTCCCAATTTCACAAGTTTAATGTGGCAGATTAATGGCTATGAAGGGGTTTACTACTTTAGTTCCACTAAAGAGATTAGGTTTTTCATAGACAACATGTTAGAATCCCTTTTTGCCTATCCAGATACGTTTATTCCTCTATCCCGTGGAGTCCAATTATTAGCTTACTAGAAATTGGTTATAGCTTTAAGTTTCACAATTCAAAGTTCAAAATTTTCAAAAATTTTCAATATTTTTCTGGTTTCTGGAATTTTGATACACAAGAATATTATAGCTAAATTTAAACAATATAATGATATGCATGTAATGCTATGCACTGCACTTGTACCCCCCCCCCCCCCCTAAAAAAAAAAAAAAAAAAAAACTCAAACATGACATTGTCCTCAATGTTAACATAATATGCAAAATTAGAAAAAAACGTACACAAAGTATATGAAAGCATATTATTTATTAAGTATTGAAAAGTTTTGACATAAAGCAAATAAAAGAGACCTATGATTGCAATCTAGGACTAAGGTATTCAAGATTTTACACTAAAGAACCTATCCTATAGTCCTAGGTCTAAAAGGTCTCTGATGGTGATGATGGTGATGCTGGCTCCTCTTCATCGACCCTCTCCATTAGCATGTCCAACTTGTTATGGGCTTCCTGGAGGCTGTCCTCGATTGCTTGCATCTTGTTGTTGATTGTGGTCTCCATGCGTTGTAGCTATGCGAGTACCAGATCTGTGGGTGGAGGTGTGTATGGAGGCACTTGAGTGGGGGACTCCTGAAACATGGGCTCTTGAGTTTCTGCTTGTGGTTACGAAGTCTCGCCAGGTCCTTCTTATGCTTCGTCTCTTCGAGGGATGGCACTCCTTTTGGCATCCAGCAGGTAGACATATCCCCATGGATATGCAGATGTTTTGATCTATTCTTGATGTTCCAGTGACAAAACACAGCCTATGATGTCTTGGAACCAATTCGAAGTGGAGCATGAAGGTTGTGACAAGGCCACCAAGCACGATGTGCCCGATAGGCTGATGACAGAGGTGACAGAGGTGGTTGGACAAAAAGAAGCCGGTGCTGTAGCGTTTCCGGTAACCATACACCACAAAAAGAATAGCTCATTTGCATTTACCACGCCATGGCTATCATCACGGCCCATGATGGTGTGGGCTGTGAACCGATGCATGTAGCGCAGGACTGGACTTGTGATGCCCGTAGATTTGGACTTACTGGAGTTATATGGCTCTATGTTTAGGGCAATGGAACTCTAGATGTTGATGTTGTTATAAAGCATTCGGTTCCTAGGAATCTCTTGGTGGCCAGTGCTGTCAAAGCCAAAGATGATGTTGAACTCATCTAAGTTCATTAGCCGGTTGACACCCAGGAGGTAAAATTCAATTCTGCCTCTGTCTTCCCTATCGGTAGGCCATAAGGTGGCCTTGAAACTGCCCAAAAACTATAATGTGGTGTCCCGGTATGTTGGGAACTGGAGTTGGGTGAACCTTATCCACCCGATGCTATCTAGTAGCCCATTGATCTCATTCTGTAGCCCGATTTGCTCCAGCAGCGTAAAATCCATGTATTTTGTGGAGCTTATTTTCCAAGTGTGAAGCAGGGTGCACATTGCCTTGTGGGCATCATCACGGAATCCCCAAGGAATGGATATTTCCGGTCTTGTGGTTGGTGTCACGGTGGAGGATGGGCTGGTTGAGAGGGTTGAGGAGAGGCTACCCTTGTTCTTGGGTGTTGAGGTGTCGGCTGAGGGGGAGAAGGTGAGGATTCCCCTCTGTGCCTTGACAAAGAGCCCATTCTTTGTGCAGATCTCTTTGTAGGGGCCATTGATGAGTTTTTGGGAAGGAGAAGTGTAACACTCTTACTGTAGCAATTCTGTACATTCTACTGTTCCAGCAGTTAGAACGTCTGGAAAAAAATATTTAAACTAGAGTGAGGAGTCATAAATAACTCAAATAATGATAAGAAAAATTTAGGAAAAATTTTAGAAATAAAATACAACCAAGTTAAATGAGCCGGTGCCCTAGCGATGGGTAACCCAGTGAGAAGTTGTTGTTTTCACAGCTAGAAGTCCTAAACCCAGGGAAAAATTCGTGAAATAATTTTTGAGACTCCAGAGAAGAGTCATTGAGGTTTTTATGGCATTAGAATGCTAAGAAAAGGCTTAGAAAAATTTTTCGATCGATACAGATGATTTTGGCTCAATAAGCCAAACGGAGGGTATTTTGGTCATTTCGTCTTCAGAGATGATTTTTGACCGACTTGTCTAGTTAAGTAAATAATTATTATGATATAAATATGAATAAATATTGCTACAAATTAAATTGAAATTGAGTAGAAAAGAAAAGAAAAGAAAATGAATTAAAATTGTAATTTTGACCTCATGCTTATGTCACTAAAGCACTCCCACCCAATCACATTTTGACACCTCATTATAAACCCAATTAAAGGAGTTAAATGGGCTGAAAAATCAAAAGAAATTATGCTCCCTTCTTTCTTCTTCCTTTAGTCGAATTCCACTCTCTTTCTATCTCCATTGTTGACCTCACTTCTCTCTAAATTTTCTTCATAAACACATCCTCAAATCCTTTACTCCTTTCACTAAAACTTCTCCTTGCCACTAGAGCAAGCTTAAGGTAGCAATTTTAAGAGGAAAAAGTGAAGATTTACAAGCTCAAGTTTGAGGTCCAAAGTGGTTAGTGCCAATCTCCTTATTTTTCTTTAAATTCATGTTTAGGAAGTTGAATTGAGTTGAGATTTATGAGGAATTGAAATGAAATTCATTGGTATGCCCACTCTACATTTTTGGCAGCCATGGTAATCTTATTGTAGTGATGAATTTCTTTGATTTAAAGGAGTGTATAGGCTGCCCTTGATGTGAATGTATCACTTCAATTATTAATTTATGAGTTTGGTGTAAGAAATTGGAACTTAGCAAAATTTAGGGCTAGGGTTTGAAACTCAACTGGTGGGAAATGTTCAATTGCCTCAATTGGCCCTAATTGAGGTTAGAAATGGTCAATTAGGACCATTTGTGGTGTGGTTGAATTGGTAGATTCAAAGTGCAATTCGGATTGGTTAGTAACCTATTCTGGCAGTTTGACCTAGGTCCCTTTGAGGGACCAAAACTGAAATTTTACCAACCCGATTGGTGTGAGGCTAATTGGGAATGAAAATAGACACATAATGACACATTTTTCATGCTTAGACCATGCCCAGAAAATGATATTAACATAATGAACAATTAGGTCAAACCTGGGTATGTTGCACTGCTACTGTATCAAAATGACCAAATGAACAATATTCATTCATTTGGCCATAACTCAGTGTAGAAAGATCCAATTGACCTAAAATTTATATCAATGGAAAGCTTAGACAATTTAGAACAACTTTCATGTAGAACACAAACTCTAATTCTGGACTTAACAAAATAAAATTGTTAGCCAAAATGGGACTACCAAATCTGGCATTATGGTATTCTGCCTAGAATTTCTGGGTAGATACCAATCCAGCCAGCCTTACTCAAAGTTGCATATCTTGAGCTAGAAAACTCCAAATGGAGTGATTCAAAAAGGGAATTAAAAAAGACACATAAAGTAACAACTTTCATGAAGACAATATTGCTAAATTCTTACTGTACAATTAACCAATAGAACAGTAAACTAAGTACTTGAAATCTAAAAATTTTAAATAACCAATCCTAAGCTTTGAAATGGTATTGGCAACCAATGCCAACAATTTTAGAATGCAAAATGTGGTATGTTGGTGATATTAGAACCAATATACCTATTGTCTATGAAAAAGTCAACATTTTAATTGACTAATGAAATGAATAGTGGCCATAAAATTTCAATTTCAAAGAATTACATAATTAAAAAGTGTAATTGCCCTAGTAAGCCTAGTGTGATTGGTTTGGATAGGTTGGTATGCTAATAGGGTTTTGTTAGCAGTACTGCACATGGCATCATGCCATTCTATGATTCATGGCTTAAATGGCCATTCTGTGATTTTATGGCTTTTAGGCATTCTGACATTGTTATGATACTTGGCCTTGTGCCTAATATTTATTACAGCTTATTAGCTGTTCTGTTACACACTGGGAGACACTTTGTGACAAATGGTGTGACGGCTCGAGGTACTTAGTACCCAGTGCTAGTTTACCTGTTATCTAGTCCAGTCAGCTGGTATAGGTTACTTGGGCAACCATAAATAAATATTGAAAAATTTTAATCAATTATTGACAAAAAATTTGTCTGTATAAGAAATTAACATATACACTGCATGTTTATTTCTTTTAAGTTCTTTTTATTTTATTATTGGCACCACTCAGCAGTATTGCTTAGCGCGTTGCTTTTGCCACGCATAGGTTCTGGAGAGACTAATAGAGAGCCCAGCAGACCACAGACTAGTTGAGGCCACAGATCTGCATAGAGTCAGAGTCACCTCTCAGGCTACAGTGCATTGGTAGGAAACTAGGTCCCATTTTGTATTTTATAATTTTTGTAAACTTGTAATTAAACTTTTAGTTTATTATGTATATTTAAAACTTCTGTAATGTAATTTTGTATTAATGTGATTATCTATAAATTTGTGTTTATAGATAAAATTTGAGTATGATTTTGATATGAAATGAATGAATGACAAATTGAGGAATTATTGAGAATTTGATGAGAAATTTTTTGAGAAATGATGATTAATTGGAGTTGTGGGTTGAGAAAATTATTAGAAGTGTTTTCTATAGGTTCCGAAGAATCATTTTCTCCATTTTTAGTAGGCACTCTGCCAGATTTTCTGTAAAATTTACGGAACCTTAAATTAATTCAAAATTTCTATAAATAAATTAAATGACATAAATTTCACTTTGTGATAAATCAATAAATAAATAAATTGAGAAAAGAGTAAATTGTAATAAAAGAAGATATGGGGCTCCGACTCACTGTGTGGCATATCTTGCTCGGCTATACTGTAAATGGGTAAGGGGTGTCACATTTAGTAGTATCAGGGCACGGTTTAGTACGTTTTTGGGTCTAGATAGTGTCCACACCATGCATTGCATTTGTAAGAGTCGAGATAACACTAATGCAGATCTGTTTGTTTTTCTTATTTTGATTAGGATATGGACCCCACATCACAGAGAGCACTAGATGAGGAAGTGGAGAGTCTTGCTCCACCTGCAGCTGAGACTGGAGGTAGGGGAGAACCTGTTCCACCAGCACCAGAGGTGCCTACACAGCCTCCGACGGCTATGTTTCAGCACATGCTAGATTTCTTCAGACAAATAGCTGGGGTTATGCCGCCACCACCTCCACAGTAGAAATCTCACCTGGAAAAACTGAGGAAATTCAAAGCTGTGGACTTTTTGGGTAAGAGTGAAGAAGACTCATTGGCAGCTGAAAATTGGTTAGACAGAACCATCCGAGTATTGAAGCAACTACATTGCACCCTTAAACAAAACTTAGAGGGTGTTGTGTCCCTACTCCAAGACGATGCCTATTAGTGGTGGGACACAGTATCTAGTGAGGTGCAGCCCGAGCAGATCACTTGGGAATTCTTCCTTGCTGAGTTCAAGAAGAAATATATGGGCAGTGTGTACTTGGAAGACCGAAGAAAAGAGTTTATTAGCCTGAGGTAGAGGGAGCTATCAGTAGTAGAATATGAATGGGAATTTGTGAGATTAAGTAGGTATGGGAGAGAGATAGTCCCTACAGAAGCAGAGAGGTGCAGAAGGTTTGAAGAGGGGCTAAATGACAACATTAAACTTATGATCACTGTCTTGGGGATTACAGAATTCACAAAATTAATGGAAGCTATTTTAAAGGTTGAGAAAGTTAGAATAAATGAGCAGAACAGAAGGGAGAGACAGCAGAAGAGGGGTCTAGGTCAGTCCAGTTCATCCTCTGCACCTGGGAAGAAATTTAAAGGTCCACTTGCTCAGAGTTTGGGTCAGCCTCAAGGTCAGGGTTAGTCCCAGGGGCCCAAACCACAGTTCACACCTAGGAGAGGCCAGTCCACACCATCAGTGGGCAGCTCTCTAGGGATGGTATTCAGGGGACCAGCTCTAGCATTTTCTGCCTGCCCACACTACTTGAAGTGGCATAAGGGGGAGTGTTGGAGAGTGATGGGTGCCTGCCTAAGGTGTGGGTCTATAGAGCATCAGTTAAGAAACTGTCCATGCAGAACTACTACAGCTGCTCCAGCACAAGCAGATAGACCTGCCCTTGCACCTCAAAGGGGTAGGAAGTCTGGTAAATCTGAGGCAGTTGGTCCATCACAGAGACCTGCATTTGAGACAGCCGAGAGGCCAGAGGCCAGAGTACCTGCCAAGTCTTATGCTATGAGAGCTTAGGAGAAGCAAGATGCCCCGGACGTCATCAGGGGTACATTTTCCCTTTACAACACATCTATGCATGCATTGGTGGATCCAGGATCCACTCATTCATACATTTGCATCAACCTACCCGTAGAAAGGGGGATACTAGTAGGGGAGAGTGACCAAGACATTCTGGTCACTAATCCATTGGGCCACAATGTGGTGGTGAATAAGGTCTACAAAGGTTGCCCGTTAAGGATTCAGGGGTATGAATTCTCAGTATACCTGATTGAATTGCCTTTCCATGAGTTCGACGTGATTTTGGGAATGGACTGGTTGTCACTTCATCAGGCAATAATTGACTGTAAATTGAAGAGGATATCCTTGAAAACTCCTACTGGTAATGAGATCACAGTTGTGGGAGAAAGGATAAATTTCTTATCCAATGTCATAGCACATGTGGTTGATACTAGACAGGCTAAGCCAAACCTGTGTGATATACCCATAGTAAGTCCCAGATGTGTTTCCTGAAGAATTGCCTGGTTTGCCACCAGAAAGAGAAGTCGAATTTGCTATTGAGGTACTGCCGGGTACAACACTAATTTCCATTGCTCCTTATAGGATGGCACCCACAGAATTGAAGAAGCTGAAAATCCAGTTGCAGGAGTTACTGGATAAAGGGTTTATATGCCCCAGTGTGTCACCATGGGGAGCTCCAGTGCTGTTTATGAAGAAGAAGGATGGGACTATAAGGCTATGCATTGATTATTGCCAATTGAATAGTGAAGAATAAGTATCCGTTGCCTAGAATAAAAGATCTGTTTGATCAGTTGAAAGGAGCTGGAGTATTTTCCAAAATTGATCTCAGATCAGGGTATAATCAGCTAAGGGTAAAGGATGCAGATGTGCCAAAGACTACATTCAGAAACTGATATGGGCATTATGAGTTTCTAGTGATGCCCTTTAGCCTAACAAATGCACCAGCAGCATTCATAGACCTTATGAACCATATCTTCCATCCATATCTAGATCAGTTTGTAGTGGTCTTTATTGATGACATTCTTGTGTATTCCAAGACCAGGGCAGAACATGATTAGCATTTGAGGATTATTTTGCAAACCCTGAGAGAAAAGAAGCTATATGCTAAGCTATCCAAGTGTGACTTCTGGTTGGGTGAAATTGCATTCCTTGGACACATAGTATCAGCTGATGGGATTAGAGTGGATCCTAAGAAGATAGAAGCAGTGATGGAGTGGAAGCCTTCCAGAAATACAACTGAGGTCAGAAGTTTCTTGGGCTAGCTGGGTATTATAGAAGATTTGTGAAGGGGTTCTCTTTAATAGCTGCTCCAATGACCAAGTTGTTACACAAGAATGTCAGATTTGACTGGAACGACAAATGTCAGGCCAGTTTTGAGAAGTTGAAAGCTATGTTGACAGAGGCACCAGTGTTAACCCAGCCAGTGTCGGGAAAGGACTTTGTGGACTACAGTGATGCCTTAATAATGGGTTAGGATGTGTACTGATGCAAGAGGGGAAGGTGGTTGCCTATGCTTCCAGGCAGCTAAGGCCACATGAACAGAACTATCCTACCCATGATCTGGAACTTGCAGCAATTATCTTTGCACTGAAGATATGGAGGCACTACTTGTATGGGGAAAAATGCTATATTTAGACAGACCATAAAGGTCTGAAATACTTGCCAACCCAGAAGGAGCTCAACCTTAGACAGAAGCGATGGATTGAGTTCCTAAAAGACTATGATTGTGTGATTGACTACCATCCTGGGAAGGCAAATGTAGTTACTGATGCTTTGATTAGAAAATCCATTGTAGCCCTGAGATCTTTGAATGCCCATCTATCTTTGGCTCGAGATGGAGCTATTTTGCCTGAGTTGCAAGTGAAGCCAAACCTGCTACAGCAGATTCTAGATGGGCAGAAGGTAGATGAGAAGTTAATGGCTATTATGAGTAAAATCCTAGAAGGGAAGGAAACTAACTATGCGATAAAAGTAGACGGGTGCCTGTACTACAAAAGAAGAGTATGTGTACCGGATGATGGGGAATTAAAAGCTAGTATTCTGAAAGAAGCACACATTAGCATTTATGCTATGCACCCAGCAACCACAAAAATGTATCATGACTTAAAGCTTCATTTTTAGTGGCTTGGTACGAAGAAGGACATAGTTGATTATGAGACTAAATGCCTGACATGTCAGCAAGTTAAGGCAGAACATCAAGTTCCATCGGGTTTGCTACAGCCTATAAGCATACCTGAATGGAAATGGGACTGTGTCACTATGGATTTTGTAAGTGGTCTACCTCTCACCTAGAATAAGCATGATGCAGTGTGGGTGATAGTGGATAGATTAACAAAAAGCACACTTTCTACCAGTTAGGACTGACTACTCACTGGAGAAGCTAGCAGAATTATACATCAGTGAGATAGTTAGACTGCATGGAATTCCACTTTCCACCATATCTGATCGAGACCCAAGATTTACATTGAGATTTGGGAAAAAGTTGTAAAAATCCTTGGGCACACAACTCCACTTTAGTATAGCTTTCCATCCTCAGAAGGATGGGCAATCAGAAAGAGTAATCTAGGTAAACATTGAAACTTATTGAATTAGTACAAATATTAAACTGAAATGATAATAATAACATGAAACATGTAATAGGTCGTTGAGGATATGCGGAGGAGTTGCGTCATTGAGTTTGAGGGAAGTTGGGATAGATACCTCCCACTGGCAGAATTTGCATACAACAATAGCTATCAAGCTAGCATCCAAATGGCCCCGTAAGAAGTACTGTATGGAAGGAAATGTAGAACCTCAGTGTGTTGGACTGAATTAAGCGAAGCTAACTTGGTAGGGCTAGACCTAGTGAAACAAACTGAGGAGAAAGTAAAGTTAATCAAAGCCAATCTGAAGGTTGCCTCAGACATACAAAAATCCAATGCCGACCTGAAGAGAAAAGAGATAGAATATGCAGTTGGTGAAAAAGTATTCCTCAAGGTGTCACCGTGGAAGAAGGTACTGAGGTTTGGTAGAAAGGGTAAGTTGAGCCCTAGGTTCAGTGGCCCATATGAAGTCACTGAGCATGTGGGTCCAGTGGCCTACAGGCTAGCTTTACCTGTAACACCCCTATTTGTATAGCCTGGTATATTTCACTGTTCCGGTGACCGGTGTCGATCCGGATAATTAAGGGGATTAGAACCACACTTAAGACAACTAGAAAAGCCATAAACACAAATAATTAGTAATTGTCAATTAGTTAAGTATAAACAAGAAAAACAGAATATAAGAAGTTAAACGAGCCAAGAGTCACTGTGATGGGTAACCTTCTCAGGAACGACTGCGAAGTCGATTTAGACTCAAATTTCGAACCATAAAATGTGACGCTGCAGTCCTTAGGACCATTACGAACACAGTGGAAAAGAGAAAATCAAGAAAAAGAATTGTTAAGTTAGTCAAATAATTAGGTCAGAGAGCCGAAAGAAATATTGAATTATTTGCAAACCGAGTTGAACAGGAGAGGGGTAATTTGGTCAATTGACCCCGAGAGCTGACTCCTGACCTAACTGTCAAATAAAATCGGAGAAAAGAAAATTCCGGAATCAAGAATTAAATTTAATAACTAATAGAAAAATAAATAGAAAAAAAAAGAAAAAGAAAAGTAAAAAAGGTAGTGACATCATCAAGTTGACATCACATATGAAGTCATAAATAAATTTTTATTTGCTTGATATTTTGACTAAGTTAATTAAGGGATAAATATACAAAATAAAGAAAAAAAAATTCATTGTCTTCTTCTTCCCTTCCAAGCCGTTCTCTCTCTCCCCAAAGTTCTCTCTTCCAAACTCCATTAGACCTCCAAATTTAAGCTTCATACACCCCAATTTAACCATAAATTCCCCTAAAGTCCTTAAGTAAATCTTAACCTAGACCTTTGATTTAGCTATTGTCTACAAAAAGAAGAAGAAAGGAGAAGAAATAAGAAGAGGAAAAAAACACCTAACAAGGTTAGTGATTTAAGATACAAAATTAGTTTATTTGTTGTATTTTTAGCTTGATTAACTTGTAAATAAACTTAAAATGAAAAGAAAAATTTGTTGAGGGACCATGACTGAAATTCGACCAGCATGTGTATGGGGGTATTATTGCATGGTTTGAATAGGTATATGAGCCTTAATTAGTTGAATGACTATGGTTAAAGGCATGGAAATGGTTGAATGCAACAATTAGAGTGAATTAGGGTTTTAGACATTAGGGTTTAGAGACAAAAATGTGAGAAAATTGTAAATGATGTCTTTGACCTAGTTTAAGGAGAGAAATGGTCAATTGTGACCTAATGAGGTGTGTTGGAGTGGTTGGAGTTAAGGCCAAATTCGGATTGAGCATGGTCATGCTGATGGCAGCATGACCAAGTTACCTTTAAGGGACTAAAAATGAAATTTTATAAGTCCAATTGGTATGAAACTAATTGGGAATGAAAACAGACACTAAATGACACAATTTTCATTTAGGAAGCATGCCCAAAAAGTGACCAAAACCTAGTGAACAAATTGACCAAACATAGAAAATCACAGTCTGCCCTGTGCAAACTGACCAAATGAACAGTGTTTGTTCATTTGGCCATAACTTGAGCTCGGCAGGTCTAAATGACCTAAAATTTTACCAGTGGTTAGATGAGATATAGACCTAAAACTTTCATGAAGAATACAAACCAAAATTATGCCATTAACCAAGTCATTTAGCCACCCCAATTTGGTGACCTAAAACTGCCAGAACCAAAATTTGCCCGGAAAATTGGGTTGAATCCAATATGGTAGCCATAGTTCAAATGGCTATAACTTGAGCTACAAAACTCCAATTGGAGTGATTCAAAAAGGATAATAAACTTAAGACAATAGGGAACAATTTCTATGAAGAAAGTTTTGCCAAATTCCAAGAGTAAAGTGACCAATGGAACAATGAAATCTTACACACCAAAACTGAAAATTTATCAAATTTGCCTAAAAGACTTAGAATTTGAATAAACAACCAAAACCAACAAATTTAGTGACCAAAATGTGGTATGTGGAGGAAGTTGGAATTCCCATACCTATTAAGCTTTAAAAAGTCAACAATTTGACTTGAATAGTATAGTGAATAGTAACCCCGAAACATAAAATTTCAAGAACGTCGAGTTTAGCACGTTAGAGCTAGGTAAAAGTGAAGTTAAATTTATTTTTGGATTGATGCTAAGTTATGGTACTAAAACACTGTAAAATTATGTGTTTCAGTTGAAAAGAATACCGGAAAAGAGCTTAAGGAACCGAGTCAAGGCCAAGAGGCGACTCGCATGAGGTTTGTGCACAACATCACTATGCTTTAAAATTCATTGATAAAGTGAATGAAATATGTATTTTACTTTTGCTTTGAATTGTGGAAAGTTTATTGTGACCTTATTTATGATGTTTTGATTTAAACTGTGAAAGTTATTGTGTATATTTGAAATGACAATATTTAGCAAATTGTTAAGATAAGTTTTGAAACCTCAGTGTCATGACTATATATTTGAACACCTCACTAGCACGACTAGTGGGGGTAATTAGTTTCGAATTTTGATTCTTTCTCTGGAGAAGTGTTGAGGTGTGCCAGTAAAAGAGGATGTGAAGGGATATCCATATATTTGAGCTAGCTAGCCTTGTGATGTGATTTCTCTTTAGCCTTTGGCTATTGAGATTCTATTTGTTTCGAATGGCATGATCTAACTGTGGGTTTTATAAAATGTTATTTGATACTTCAAAATGAAATTATTTGGGATTAAAATCTCATAATGCATGATTTGTATTTAATTCTCATGTTCAGTCAAATTTTTGAATAAATGTGATTTAAGTTCTGCATAAAGATTATTTTAGTATGTTGTGCACCACTGAGTCCTAGTACTCAGCGATAGCTTTTATTGCTATCGCAGATTTAGAGACTAGAGGAGCAGCAGACTGAGCTGCTAAGGTGTGAGGATCTATCAGCTTTAAGTTATCGAGTATAATTTATACTCTGACTGTAAATATTTTTTTTGATGTATGTATTGCACATAAATGTATGGACATGAAAATTTGGTCTTGAGCAGCTTGTACAAAGCTTGTTTAAAGTTTGTAATAAATTTTAGTTGAATTTCTCTTAATGTAAATTTTGTAAAGATGTATATAAATTGTTTTGTCCTTAATGAATTATGAATGGAACTATTTTATTTAATTTGAATAAAATGGATTGATAGTATTTTGATGAGACTGAGTTGAGAAATTGAAATTTGATAATAGATCTGAAATTTGAAAGTTGAGAAATTGGTTGAGACTGAGTATGATTTTGAAGCAATGGTTGAAAAATTATTGGAAGTGCTTTTTTTTTTTTTCAGGTATTTGAAGAACTATTTTCTCAAAATACAGACGGAACTCTAGCAAAATTTTTATAAAATTTACAGAGAAATAAAATAGACCAAAAATATTAACTAGTTTTAATTTTAATTAAATATTTTGATACCAATTAGAAAATGCTCACCACTTGTCAAAAATAAGAAAATTGTTTTAAAATCCCTTGTAGGGTACTTAATGAGTTATCGGTAGGTGAAGCTCGGTAGTTCATTAGGTATTCTACGGGATCATGTTATGCCTTACAGAGGGGTAAGGTGTGACATTACCACCAGAGCTAGACAAGATCTACAATGTGTTTCACATATCTATGCTGAGAAGATACCACTTAGACCCTTCACATGTCATCTCCATAGAAGAGATTGAAATTCAATCAGATTTGACATATGAAGAAGAACCCATACGGATCCTGACTCGAGAAGTAAAGGAATTGAGGAACAATCATGTAACACCCCTCACCTGACTACAGTGTAGCCGAGCAAAGTGTGCTACATTCAGTGCCGGAGCACCCTATCTTATCTTACTTTATTCCTTTAATCATTTTTAAAGTTATTATCTTTTAATATCAATTATTCTGGCAGTTTGAAAGTGCAATTCGGATTGCTTAGTAACCTATTTTGGCAATTTGACCTAGGACCCTTTGAGGGACCAAAACTGAAATTTTACCAACCCGATTGGTGTGAGGCCAATTGGGAATGAAAATAGACACATAATGACACATGTTTCATGTGGAGACCATGCCCAGAAAATGACATTAACATAGTGAACAATTAGGTCAAACCCGAGTATGGTGCACTGCCACTGTACCAAAATGACCAAATGAACAGTGTTCATTCATTTGGCCATAACTCAGTGTAGAAAGATCCAATTGACCTGAAATTTATATCAATGGAAAGCTTAGACAATTTAGAACAACTTTCATGTGGAATAGAAACTCTAAGTCTGGACTTAACCAAATGAAATTGTTAGTGAAAATGGGACTACCAAATCTGGCAGAATGGTATTCTGCCCAGAATTTCTGGGTAGATACCAATCCGGCCAGTCTTGCTCAAAGTGGCATATCTTAAGCTAGAAAACTCCAAATAGAGTGATTCAAAAAGGGAATTAAAGAAGACACATAAAGGAACAACTTTCATGAAGACAATATTGCTAAATTCTTACTATATAATTGACTAATAGAATAGTAAACTAAGTACTTGAAATTTGAAAATTTTAAATAACCAACCCTAAGCTATGAAATGGAATTGGCAACCAATGCCAACAATTTTAGAATGCAAAATGTGGTATGTTAGTGATATTAGAACCAATATACCTATTGTCTATAAAAAAGTCAACATTTTAGTTGACTAATGAAATGAATAGTAGCCATAAAATTTCAATTTCAAAGAATTACATAATTAAAAAGTGTAATAGCCCTAGTAAGCCTAATGTGAGGTTTGGATAGGTTGGCATGCCAATAGGGTTTTGTTAGCAGTACTGCACATGGCATCATGCCATTCTGTGATTCATGGCTTAAATGGTCATTCTGTGATTTTATGGCTTTTAGCTATTTTGACATTATTATGATACTTGGCCTTATGCCTAATATTTATTACAGCTTATTAGTTGTTCTGTTGCACACTGAGAGACACTTTGTGACCGATGGTGTGACAACTCGAGGTACTTGGTACCCAGTGCTAGTTTACCCATTATCCAGTCCAGTAAACTGGTATAGGTTACTTGGGCAACCAAAAATAAATATTGAAAAATTTTAATCAATTATTGACCAAATAAATAATGTTACAAATAATTATAAAAAATTTGTCTGTATAAGAAATTAACATATACACTGCATGTGTATTTCTTTTAAATTCTTTTTATTTTATTATTGGCACCACTAAGCAGTATTGCTTAGCGCGTTGCTTTTTCCATGCATAGGTTCTGGAGAGACTGATAGAGATCCCAGCAGACTACAGACTAGATGAGGCCACAGATCTGCATGGGGTCAGAGTAACCTCTCAGGCTACAGTGCATTGGTAGGACACTAGGTCCCATTTTGTATTTTGTAATTTTTGTAAACTTGTAATTAAACTTTTATTTATTATGTATATTTAAAACTTCTATACTGTAATTTTGTATTCATGTGATTATCTGTAAATTTGTGTTTATAGATAAAATTTGAGTATGATTTTGATATGAAATGAATGAATGACAAATTGAGGAATTATTAAGAATTTGATGAGAAATTTATTGAGAAATGATGATTAATTGGAGTTGTGGGTTGAGAAAATTATTGGAAGTGTTTTTTACAGGTTCCGAAGAACTGTTTTCTCCATTTTTAGCTAGCACTCTGCTGAATTTTCTGTAAAATTTACAAAACCTTAAATTAATTCAAAATTTCTATAAATAAATTAAATGACATAAATTTCACTTTGTGATAAATCAATAAATAAATTAATTAATTAAGAAAAAAGTAAATTGTAATAAAATAAGATATGGTGCTCGGGCACACTGTGTGGCATATGTTGCTCGGCTATACTGTAGACAGGTAAGGGGTGTCACAAGAAGAGTAGGGTTTGGTGAAGGGAGAAGAGATTTGAGGGTTTTTATAGACTAGGAGGGGTGGAGATTAAGGGTTTTGCCTTTATGAATGGGTTTAATGTGAGGTGTAACACCCTCATTTTCGTAGTTCGTACGTCCTACTGTTCCGACGGCTAATCTCGGAAAGTCGGAATGTCTAGAACTACACTTAATTGACAGTAAGGAGGCATAAAATAATGAAATATGTGATGAGAAAAAAAAATAATAAAAGAGATAAAATGTGACTAAGTTAAACAAGCTGAACCCGTAGCGATGGGTGACCGCACCGGGAAGTTACGTCGAGGACAGTTGTCTAGGCTTGGATTGCGGGGAACCCTGAGAAATATTTTTGAGACATAATTAAAGGTCTACTGAGGTGTAATTGACATTGGAAATATCAAAGAAAATTTAGTGAGTCAATATAAACAAAAAACGAAAATTAAAGAAATTGGCGGTACAAGGAGTAAATTGGTAATATCGAAAAAATCTGAAATATAACCCAGAGAGGGACATTTTGGTCATTTAACACCTCGAGTTGACTTTTGACCTAAATTTCCATGAAAGATAAGTGGTATTATACTTTAAAAATATCATGAAAAATAAAAATGTGGTATATTATATAAATAGTGGAAGAAACGAGGCAAATGTGCAAATAATAAAACTTTAATTAATTAAACATTAAATTATTCCTAAGTGCTCCACTAACTCTCATCTTGGGCCACCTATATAAGTAATTGGGATAGATTATTCCACTAAACCATTTCGTTTTCTTCAAGCCTTCATCCATGGCCGAAATGAAATCCTCCCAAATTCACCATGGCTGTTTCATGCATGAGCTCAAGTCCTTCATGATCAAGCCATTATTTCTTCAAGCTCCCTTCATGAAAAATGATCCTTACACCATGAGCAACCTATAAGCAGCAAAAAGGAGAGGAAATTTCAAGGATTTGTCAAGCTCAAGTTGAGGTTAGTGCTAGTTTTCCTTATCTCACTTAATTAAACTTTATGTTGAGGTTGAGACAAGTTGAATGGTTAAGAAAAATTGAGGAAATGATTGAGTATTGGTGAACCTTAGTTTTGGCAGCCATGAAAATGCACGGTTAGTGACTTATTCTTATAAGTATTTGATGGGAATTAATGTTGATTAAGGTGATTTAATGTACTAGTAAGTTAACTTCATGTGTATGTGATGATTGAGAATTTGAAATTGGAGTTGAAGCAATGGTAGACGGCTTATGCATTTTGGGGCAATTCGACAGCTTTGTGACTTCTTGAAGAATGCTTGAATTCATGAAGTTGCTTGATGAATAGTGTTATTAAGGATGGATGAATGTGTATGTAATTTAGTAGTGGAAGTTGAATGTAATATTTAGGAGTATTTATGTGTATACATGGTTAGAATTGGACTTTGTGAATTAGGATTATAATTGATGTATTAAAGGTATTTGTATTCTTCCCAAATTAACTATAATGTAAAGTGATTGATGAATATGGTAATATACAAAAATAGAATTAGGTATGGAAAGTAAGCTAGAACAAGTTGAATGTGCATTTGGATGGGTGTTTAAGGAATGTGTTAAGGGTAGTATACATTTGAGCCTATAACCCTAAATGTGTGACCCCAATTGGCATGAGGCCAAAATGGAGGTGAAACTAGGTACAAAATGTGCTAACTTTCATGTTGGAAGCATATGTAAATTATGTCTGGAAAGTGACACTAATTTGACCTAATCCGGATTTGCAACCTTGCAAACCTAAAAACTGACCATTTGAATAGTAACTAGTATTTTAGCTATAACTCACTCAAAACAGGTCCAAGTGACCTGAAATTTATATCATTGGAAAGCTTAGACATAGGGCTACAACTTTGGTAGAGACCACCAAGCCCAGAAATGCCATTAAGCAATTCAAATTGATTGCCTAAGTTGGGTTACAAAAACTGGCTGAATTGACTTTGACTTTAAAATGACCTAGTAGTGCAATATAAGTGCAACTTGACCAGCCATAGTAAAATGACCATGTCTTGGTCTACACAACTCCAAATGACCTAAAATTTATACCGTTGGAAAGCTTAGACATAAAGCTACAACTTTGGTGAAGATAATAGAACCCAGATATGTCATTTACTAAGTCAAATTGCTTGCACAATTTGAGGTAACAAAACTGTCCAGAACCATTGCAACCCAGAATTTGACCGTATGAACAGTAATCACTCATTTGACCATAACTCACTCAAAATAGGTCCAAATGACCTAAAATTTATATCAATGAACAGATTAGACATAGAGCTACAACTCTTATGAAGACACCAAAGACCCGAAATGACTAGAACCAATTCAAATTGATTGCCCAAGTTAGGGTACCAAATATGCCAGAATTGAACTTGACCTAAAAATGACCTAAAGTTGCATTGAAAATGCAATCTGTCTAGCTTTAGTAAATTGACTATATCTTGGTCTATACAACTCAGAATGACCTAAAATCAGTGCTAAAAGTTCAGTAAGACATAGACTTACAATATTGAAATTTTAACCAGAACCCAGAAATCAAGGGAACTAGACCAATTAAGTTGATTAAGTTGACATAATAAATCTGGAATTGGTACAATTGACTATTAAGTCCAGAAAATTTCAATTAGGCATATCTCCCACAAGAAGTCTCTAAATGAAATGAGCCATACCAATATGGAAAGCTAAAAAAGAGACCTAAAGCTTTATTTTAGGCAACTTCCTCAAATTATAAATGTATAAGGCCAGAATTTAAGGTTAAAGCCATTGACCTAATTAAGGACCATGCCAATATAGGACCTTTGAGTCCAAGTCAACAATTTGACTATAAATAATTCCATAAAACTTGACAAATTACAAGTAAAATTTTTTATTGACCCTAAGAGATAGGGCAACAATACTTATAAAGAATACTAGAACTCAATGTTATCACAAATAGTCCAAATAAATTAGTAAATTCAGAACCAAAAATGCCTAATAAGGAAGTCGAAATTTAGATTTGACCTAGTTATGGTTAAATGACCATAACTTGAGTTATACAACTCAAAATGGAGTAATTCAAAAAGGAAATTAAAGAAGACACAATAAGAAATAATTTGATGAAGAGAATTTTGCTAATTTCACCCTACAGCCTAACCCAATGGAACAGTAACCATTGGCCGTGAAATCTAAAAATTTAGAATCACTTATAATTAGCCTTGAATTAAGTTTGGAAATCAATGCCAACGAGTATAAACTCAAAATGAGGAATCTTATTGCAACTAGAACCAACATATCTGTTCAGTGTGGAAAATTCAACATTTATGTTTGACTAGTAATGCGAATAAGAAACATAATGACTTAATAAATCACATGAGTGTATGAATGGGACATTAATCCTTATTATTAGAGACAGGAAAAATGCTTTGAGCACAATGGTACTTCAAAACAATTGATATGCAATATGATCTGTCTAATGATCTACTGAATAATTTGACATGTTGATACTAGAATCATCCTATCCATGATGTATAAAAAGGGTCAACATTTTTATTGACCAGTGAAAGGCATAATGACTTATAAATCCTAAGAATAAAGAATTAAATATTTAAGCTTGTAAATACCCTAGTATTGCCTAATTGACTAGTTTGGATAGGTTGGCATGCCAATAGGGTTCTGACAGCTGTTCTGTAAATGGCTTTATGCCATATTGTGTTTTATGGCTTATTATGCCACACTGTGATTTTAATAGCCTATGGCTATATGGATTATGTTACTATACTCAGCTTATTGCCGTACTGATTGATTATATGGCTTTTTAGCCACACTGTTTGCACACCGAGAGATATTTTGTGACCGATGGTATGACGGCCCGAGGTACTAGGTACCCAGTGCTTGTATATCCGTTTATCCAGCATGGTCAGTGTATAGGCTACACGGGCAGTAAATTAAAACATTATTTCATTTAGGCAGTTAAGTTAAGTATAATGAAATTTCAGTACAATTAAATTAAGTATTGAATGAAATGAGTAAAAGAGATTAGTAATAGAAACATAACAAAAATACAATTTGCAGAACCATAGAGACTTAAAATATAATACAGTTAGAATAATTTGTATACTTTGTATTATTACGGAAAGGTTATAAACTTAGCACTTCCAAAGAGGAACAAACCAGTATATAAGATAGTTGATACTAGAAATACCATACCAAATTAAATTGATTCCGGAGTATTCGAATTATGATTTATTTTTCTTTATTTGTATATATTATTTCTTGTTATACTATTGCACCACTAAGCAAAAATGCTTAGCGCGATGGAATTGTTTTCCTCGCGCAGGTACTTCAACTGAGATTTTGGAGTCCAGGTCTGCAGAAGTGTCAGAAGAGTTCAAGGTTGTCACCTCCTCAGCAATGCATGTAGATAGGGCTCATTTCAAACTTGTTTCTAATCTGTACATTATAATTATTGCTTATATTATAATGTGAATTAGTAACTGTAATTTCATTTGTATATCCTGTACTTGATAAATTTATATACTTAATTGGCAAATTATATAAGTTAATGAAATATAAGAATTCTGATATCTGAGTTGATTATCTAATCATAATGATTCCGAATGAGATTGAGTTTGAGAAATTTTGAGACTGAATCTGAGTTTGAGAAACTATTAAGAATGCTTTGAAATAATATGAGTTATGAATTTGAGTATATATTGAAATTATTTTTGGCAGGTTCAAAAGAACTGTTAGTCCAAATTACAGCCGGCACTCTGTCGGATTGTCGTTAAAATTTTTGAAATTTCCAAATTAGTTAGATTTTGATAAAAGTAAAAATAGCCTAAACCTTAGATAAAGTTTTCGAATAAATAAATCAAGAACTATAATGAAATAAGATAAGATCAGGTGCTCCGGCACTCCATGTGACATACCTTGCTCGGATACACTGTAGACAGGTGAGGGGTGTTACATGACGGGTGCATTTAAAGAGCCGTTAGGACTCTTCGTTTCACGCATTTCGCGCCCCAGGAGTCGCATCTGCGACATGATATACGGGTCGTGTATCACTACATGGGTCTTGACATGTAGGGCCATGTAAATTTTTGCCCGGAAATTTCAAATTCTATCATAGCACACGGCCTGTGTAAATAAAGCTCTGGGACCTGTGTAACTTACTGCCTCTCGAGTTGCTTTACTAGATGTATTACACGGCTCGTGTCAAGTACAAAAAGGACCTGCGTAGCTTTCTGTCTTCAAGCTATTCTGCTAGCAACATTACACAGTCCGTGTAAATTAGGCTATGGACCCATGTAACTTTCTGTCTCCCTCAAAGCTAAAATTGCAAGAAATTTACTGACTTCCAGAAAGTTACACGAGGAGTGTGAAACTAGTACATGACCCATATGCTTTCTGATTTTTCCAAAGTTTTCCTAAATGAAAAATTTTGTTATCACAACACATGAAATGGATGCAAAGATTAGTAAATAGAGCTACTTTCCCGATTTTGCTCAATCTTCTCTTTTGTGGTTCTGACTTGGTGATTCCTCTCCTCTATTATTCTCTATTCCCTTTTTTTTTTCTTTTTCCAAAAGGTCCTACAAAATGAAATACTAATGAGTATGAAACAAAAATCAATATGAAAAAGGAAAAGAAGAAAAAAAAAGGTTCAGAAAAATTTTGGGTTGCCTCCCAAAAAACGCTTGTTTATGGTCTGTCAGTAGGATGGTCGAGGGTGTAATTGACTCCCATTTCTATGGGTTCTCCCTGAAAGTAAGGCTTCAGCCTCTGCCCATTAACCTTAAATGCTCCTGAGGTTTCACTCCACACTTCTACTGCTCCATGTGAAAAGAATTGAGTGACCTTAAAAGGTCCAGACCATATTGATTTCAGATTCCCTGGAAAGAGTTTCAACCTAGAGTTGAATAACAGGACAAGATCTCCTTCTTTTATTTCTTTCCTTGCTATGCGCCTGTCATGCCATCTTTTGGTTTTATCCTTGAAGATTTTGGCATATTCGTATGCATCCTATCAGATTTCTTCCAACCCATTCAGTTGTAGGAGCCTTTTTTCACCAGCAGCCTTGAGGTCAAAGTTTAGTATCGGAATTACCCAATAAGCTTTATGCTCAAGTTCGACAGGGAGATGGCATGATTTTCCATAAACCAATTGGAAGGGTGTTATGCAAATTGGGTTTTATATGCAGTGCGGTATGCCCACAGTGCATCATCTAACTTCATGTACCAGTTCTTCCTGAATCTGTTTATAGTTTTCTCTAAAATCCACTTCAGTTCCCTGTTTGAGATTTCTACTTGGCCACTGGTTTGAGGATGATAAGGTGTGGCCACCTTGTGAGTCACTCCATACTTTTTCATTAGTGTTTCGAATTGTTGGTTGCAGAAGTGACTTCCTCCATCACTGATTATTGCTCAAGGTGTGCCAAATCTTGTGAAGATATTCTTCTTAAGGAACCTTGTGACCACTTTAGCATCGTTGGTTGGTGTGGCTATTGCTTCTACTCATTTTGACACATAATCAACACCAACTAGAATATATTTCTTTCCATGGGAAGAGGGGAATGAGCCCATGAAGTCTATCCCCCATACATCAAACAATTCTACCTCAAGTATACCATGCAGTGTAATTTCATTCCTACTTAAAGTGTTACCTGTTCTTTGGCATTGATCACAAGCTAGGACAAAGGATCTCACATCTTTAAACAAATGTGGCCAGTAAAATCCTGCTTGCAAGATCTTGGCTGCTGTTTTTGAGGTGCCAAAATGTCCTCCATATAGTGATAAATGGCAGTGATGAAGGATACTTTCCATATCTAATTCTGGTATGCATTTTCTTATCAGCCCATCATTACATCTCTTGTATAGTAGAGGTTCCTCCCATAAGTAATATCTCACATCATGTAGGAATTTCTTCCTTTGCTGATAAGTCATGTTTGGAGGCAATACCCTGCATACAAGAAAATTAACAAAGTCAGCGTACCATGGAGCCTTGGCGAATGCAAGTAATTGCTCATCAGGAAATGAGTCATCAATTGGCAAATCCTTGAAGTCTCCTGTATACTCCAATTTTAGCCTGGAAAGATGGTCAGCCACTACATTTTTGGATCCCTTTTTATCCTTGATTTCAAGGTTAAATTCTTATATGAGTAGAATCCATCGAATCAGCCTTGGTTTTGCTTACTTCTTGTTCAAAAGATACTGGATTGCAGCATGATCTGTGAATACAATGACTTTTGACCCAATTAGGTAAGATCTAAATTTGTCCATTGCAAATACTACTATTAGGAATTCCTTCTCTATGGTAGCATAATTGATTTGCGTGTCATTGAGTGTCTTGCTAGCATAATAAATGGCATAAAGCTTTTTATCTTTTCTTTGCCCGAGCACTGCTCCAACTGTAAAGTCACTCGCATCACACATCACCTCGAATGGTAGCTTCCAATTTGGTGGCTGCATTATTGGTGCTGAGATCAGGGCTTCTTTGATCCTGTTAAAAGAAATAAGGCAATTTTCATCAAAATGAAAGGGAACATCTTGGCTTAATAGGTTGGTAAGTGGCTTAGCTATTTTGGAATAATCTTTAATGAATCTTCTGTAGAATCCTGCATGTCCCAAAAAGCTTCATAGTCTCTTAACTAATGTTGGTTGTGGCATGTTTTCAATGATCTCAATTTTTGCCTTATCAACCTCAATTCCTCTTTCTGATATCAAATGTCCCAGAACTATACCTTCCCTTACCATGAAGTGACATTTTTCCCAATTTAGGACCAGGTTTGATTCTTCACATCTTTGCAAAACCTTAGATAAATTAGCTAGGCAATTATCAAAAGTAGTTCCATAGACAGAAAAATCATCTGTAAAAACTTCCATGATATTTTCAATATAATCAGAAAAAATAACCATCATGCATCTTTGAAAGGTAGCAGGGGCATTACAAAGACCAAAAGGCATTCTCCTATATGCAAATGTTCCGTAAGGGCAAGTGAATGTGGTCTTTTCTTGGTCTTCTAAGTGAATGGAAATTTGGAAGAATCCCGAATACCCATCTAGATAATAGAAATAAGAGTGCTTTGCTAACCTTTCTAACATTTGGTCGATAAAAGGGAGAGGAAAATGGTCTTTTCTGGTAGTACTGTTCAATTTCCTATAATCTATCCACATTTGCCAACCAGTGACTACCCTAGTAGGGATTAGTTCATTGTTTGCATTTTGGATAACAGTTGTCCCACCCTTCTTAGGAACTACATGTACTGGACTAACCCATTTACTATCAGAAATTGGTTATATGATACCTGTATCTAATAGTTTTAAAATTTCTTTCTTGACTACTTCTTTTATGTTTGGATTAAGTCTTCTTTGGTGCTCGATAGTGGGTTTACTGTTTTCTTCCATGGGTATCCTATACACGTAAATCGAGGGGGTTGATTCCTTTTAAGTCTTCTATTTTATACCCTATGGCCTTGTTATGGATCCTAAGTTCTATTAACAATTTTTCCTCTTCTAACTTAGATAGGCTAGCATTAATTATAACAGGATATTTAGAGTTTGAGTCCAGAAATGCGTACCTTAGCGAGGACAGGAGAGGTTTAAGCTCTACCTACTTAGTGTTTTCCTGGAGCTTGATCTTGGGCTGTTCCTCCTTTAACTTCTCCATCTCGGAGGTTTTAGCTAGGGGTAGTAGGGGTGGATGAGCTGCTAACTATTGTACACAGGCTGCTATTTCTGTGTTTTCATCATTCACTGTGTGGCTGTGCACAATACATGCTTCAAGAGGATCTTTAGGATATGTTTTATGAAATTCCTCTTCAACTTGTTTGTCAATTATGTCAACCTTAAAGCATTCATCAGGTTCAAATTTGTGTTTCATTGTCGAACAAGTTGAATTCCACTTCTTCTTCTCCTACCTTAAGGTTGGTCGCCTATTTTTGATGTCTATGATGGCTCTGGTGGTTACCAAGAATGGTCTCCCCTAGATGATAGGGATCTGAACATCTTCTTCTATTTTAAGGACAATAAAGTGTACTAAAATGAAGAATTTGCCCACTTTGATAGGGATGTTCTCAAGTATGCCCACTGGATATTTAACAGATCGATCAGCCAATTGCAATGAGATTGTCGTAGGCCTCAGTTCTCTGATCTCCAAGCTTTTTACATATTGATAGAGGCATTAAACTCATGCTTGCCCCAAGATCGCAGAGTGCCTTGTCTATTTTCTTGTTGCCAATGAGGCAGGGTATGGAGAAGTTTCCTATATCTTTCAACTTTGGAGGCAATTTGTTTTGCAGTATGGCACTGCATTCCTCTATTAGAGCTATTGTCCCATAGTCTTCCAGTTATCTTTTCTTTGATAGAATTTCCTTAAGAAATTTGGCATAGGATGGCATCTGAGAGAGTGCTTCAGTGAAGGGGATGTTGATATAAAGTTTCTGTAAAACTTCTAAAACTTCCCAAACTGCTTGTCCAATTTGGCTTTTTGAAATCTCTGAGGAAAAGGTAGGGGAGGCTGATATGGCTCTAGTAGCTTCTTTTTCTTCCTTGCTTCCTCTTCCTGATCTTTCTTGGTTTCTCTTTTTTTTTCTCTACTTGGCTTCCAGATTTTTCTAAGGTCTCATCTGTTGGTTCTTTCTCTGATTGTACTAGAGTTCTCCCACTCCTCAAGGTAACTGCCTTATAATGCTCCCTTGGGTTCATTTTCGGTTGACTAGGCAGTTTACCAACAGCCTTACTTGAAGAACTTGCTTGTTGAGCAATTTGATTCTTTAGCATCTTGTTATGGGTAGCAAGTTGGTCCATTCTGGAAGTCACCTGTTTAATCAATTCATTCTATTGTTATTGAGCTGCTAGGAACCCTTCCATCATGGATTCCATGGTCATCTTCGGTTCAGGTTGCTGAGGCAGAGGAGGCGATGGTGGCTGTACAAAGTTTGTACCCCTGTTGCTTGTTTATTGGCTGGTTCTGTTGATTGGACTATGAGAAATTTGGGTGGTTCCTCCATCCAGGGTTATAAGTGTTTGAATATGGTTTGTTGGGCTATCTCTGGTTGAAGTTTCCTCCATTATTCACATAGTTCATCTGTTCTATAGAGGGTTCATTAAAACTGTTATATTCTAAATATCCTCCTCCATAGCTGTCCTCATGTTGACTATTCATCCCTACTGTATTGGCTTGCATTTTATCAAGCCTCCTTGTGAGCTGATCAAATTGAGCATTTATCATGCTTAGGGCATCCACTTCCAGGACTCTTGCTATTCTCTTTGCATTTACTCTTTCATTTGACCACTCATAATTATGGTAAGCAACCCTCTATAGAAGTTCAAGTGCTTGTGTCACTATTTTCTCTATTAAGTCACCTTTTGCAATTGAATCAACTGTGCTCCTTGTAGAGGGTAGTAACCCATTATAGAAATTTTGCACTAGTAGCCAATCCTCTATGCCATGGTGTGGACATTCCCTCTGCAGGTATTTATATCTTTACCATGCATCATAGAGTGATTCACCTTCCTTTTGTCTAAAGGTGTTGAGCTCAAGTCTTAGTTTTGCAGTCTTTACAGGTGGAAAATACCTTGCTAGAAAAGCTTGTGAGAGGTCTTCCCAAGTGGTGAATGTTCCAGCTAGTTGAGAAAGTAACTACTTTCTTGCTCTGTCTCGAAGGGAGAATGGAAATGCTCTGAGTCTTATAGCTTGATCAGACACTCCATTCATCTTAAATGTGTCACAAAGGGCAAGAAAGCACTGAAGGTGATAATGTGGATCTTCTGTTGGTGAACCCGCAAATTGGGTTTGTTAAATCATTTGAAGCTATACTAGTTTTAATTCAAAGTTGTTGGCTTCCACTGTGGGTCTAGTGACACTAGGCTGAAATCCTTGGATAGATGGAGCACCGTAGTCTCTCAAGAGTTTTAGTCTATCATTATTATCGGCCATGGTTGGAATTTTAGGATCTTCTTGATTGTGCTCTTGATGTTTCCTTTCTCTCTTGATGGCTTTCAGAGTTCTGTCTATCTCCGGATCATAGTCTAAAATTTCTTCTTCTGGCCTTATTCTGGTCATATACCAGATCGGGCACCTGAGAGAAAAGAAAAGAAATAAAACAAATTAAACAAAATTAGGTAATAAATATAGTTGCCTAAATCAGCTAAATTGCCTATCGCTCAATATTACTAAAGCCGAAAATCCTCGGCAACAGCGCTGAAAACTTGTTTGCTGGTTTTACAACCATCGCAAGTGCACGGATCACTAACAAGTAAGAAAGTGATGAGTAAAGTATTGTTCCCATGAGGAATTTGATTAGTAAGTACTAATCTACACTGTAATTTTGACTGTTTAGGCTATCAAACAATGAAGGAATGGAAGTTGTCTATTTTAAACACTAAAATGATAAACTTAAAATGAAGTAATCTATTTTGGAGCAATTCTGGAATTAAGATTTCACACCTGAATCTTGCTATGGATTTTATCTTATTTATTTACTGGTTTTGAGAATCATTTACCTTGATGGAAATCAGTCCTAAGGTATCCTAAGTCCTCCCTCAAGGTACCTGGGGTGTATTCTAATTAACTTAAACCCGACTTTCATGGCGATCAAATTAATTAACACCCCTTAAGGTCTTTGACTAATTTTGAAGTTTCACAAAGGTATCAGCCTATGTCTAGGTCAAAATTCCTAGGTTCAAGATCTTGATTTTCTAATATTAATCTTCACCTTTCAGTCCTTCAATTAATATCTACAATCAATACTAAGTGGGTACCAGCATATAACATGCATTAAGATCACAAGAAATTAAATCAAGAAACAAATCTCAAATCCAGTAAATAAAATTTAATGTTTATCCATAACAAAGATTACAAGCATTACTCTCCCAATTCTAGAATATAAAAACTACTCACTTATGAGTTTAAACATCATGATAAAAAGGGTAAAGACAGTAAAAAAGAAATCATATAGAAGAAATAAAACAATAAAAATCCATTTAAGGAGATGGAATGAAGGAACCGAAGAGAGTTTGCAGCTTTGTTCTTATGGGACTTCGGCTGGAGAACTCCCCTTGATACTTATATTCTTCTCCTCAAGATGGCTGGAGAGAGTGCAGAATGTGAGTCTCTCTAAAGCTCCTAAAAGTGCTGTCAAAGGATCCTCTCTCTTTTCTGATGTTTTCTCTTTCTATTTATAATAGCTCTTCTAGGGTTAGGTTATTTTGAGTCCCAAAAGCCTTAGGAGTCTGATTTGAATCTGTAAACAAGAGCGAGAATTTGGGTTTGAAAACTGGCTGCTGCAAGGTACATGGCCCATGTGTCACTACACGGCCCAGGGCCGTGTAACTTACTAGAGCGAAATTACGGAGTCTTGCATTGGCACATAGAATTATATGGGTCTGCGCTGGTTACACGGGCCTGGTTACATGGGCCGTGTACTTTTGTTCTAAGAAAGTTCTTCAAGTTTGTGCTCTGCAGAGACTTACACGGGTCCCTGCAAATTACAGGAGTCCAATTGCACGACCCGTGTACTTTTGTTTCTCCATTGGCTCTCTGACTTTTATCTGGCAGAAGGTTACACGGGTCTGTGGCTTGGCTTACACGGCCCATGTACTTTGTATCAGCAGAAATTTTGAGCCTTTTGACTTCTCCAAGCTTCCTTTTTGCACTCCTATACTCTGGAGCTTCACCCAAACACCTGAAATGATGCAGAAAACATGGAATTAAGGGCTTGATAATAGAAATTACAAAAACTAATGAAATCAACTACTATGCATGAGATTACTTACCTAAATGCTATGAGATTGTATACAATTGTGCTTAAAAACATCTATACAGTTTAAGTGCATCAGTATCCATTGATCAGCCAAAACCTCGGCCATAGTAAGTTTTTCTTTTTATAAATAAAATTAATGATGCAACTTTCTACAAGAAACCAATATTGCTCCCAAAGCAAATCCGATCCAGCAATCGGTTGTCCCAAGAAAGGTTTACTTAACAAGATCTCGAGCAAAGAAGATAATGGAAGAGCAAGAACAAGTGCAAAACCTATAGGGGCAAGGCTCAGAATTAAGGGAACAGATCTCAGAATTAATGAAAATGATGAGAGAAATGTCCCATAATAAAGAAACCACCCAGCCAGCATCGGAACCAAGTTTACCAGTAATTCCCCCAACAACAGTTGATACTCATGCCCAAAAACTTCATGATCGGGCCTTGACTTCTTTTACCTTTCAAACTCCCATCCCTGATCCAACAATCACCTTTAAAATAACATTCCCTAGCAGCGAAATTCCTATCTCTTAGCACCAAGCTGTCCCAAATGGGGAGTTTCATCCTTCGACACCAAATTCCTTCAGTTTCCCCTGCAACCAATTTTCCAATTGGGGGAATGGCTCATGCAGTAGGAGGGGAGAGTAGAGAAAGAGAAAATGAGAAGTTATCTACTCTAGAAGAAAGACTAAGAGCTATCGAAGTGTTAAATATGTATGGCTCAGTCGATGTGTCATCACTGAGATTAGTTCCAGATGTGGTTGTCCCACCAAAATTTAAAGTCCTAAAATTTGACAAATACAGCGAAAACTCAGACCCACTCATCCACTTAGCCACTTATATAGCTAAGATGTCCACTCTCATGGAAGATGACAGGCTCTTGGTGCACTTCTTCCATGAAAGTCTCATAGGGGTAGCCTTACATTGGGGCATGCAATTGGATAGGAGTAGATTACGCGCCTGGAAAGATTTGGCTAATGCTTTCTTAAGCAATAGAAATTCAATTGTGATGTTGCCCCCACAAGGAGAGACCTCCAGAACCTGGTGCAAAGGGAAAGGGAAAGCTTTAAGGAGTATGCCTAGAGGTGGAGAGAAAAAGAGGCTAAAGTCTATCCTCTAGTAACGGATAATGAAATCTGCTCTCTGTTCATTGAGACACTGAAGGCCCTATACTTCAATTTAATGATCGGGAATACCTCTAACAGTTTCTCTGATATCATCCAGACTGGAGAAAGGATTGAAGCAAACCTCCATTCAGGAAGGTTACAAGAAGTGGTCTGGGAGGGTTCCATCAAAAAGCCTAATAGTTTCGAGAAAAGAAATGAAGGGGATGTCCACTCCGTTTCGAGATAAGCTCACCTACCACCACAAAATAACTTTTACCCATACGCCTCAGCCTAAAATTCATATCCTTCAGCCCAAAACCCAATGGTGGCGAATGTTCCTCCCCCATCCCAGAACTATCCTCGCCCTCAATATCCTTCCCAAACCGCCTATAATCCCAGACGATCTGATTAAAATGCTCCTTTCAAACCACCTGCTCCTCAACCTGGTCCAAGACCATCAAGGAATTCTGATCCACCATTACCACTCCCCCTTGGTGAAATTTGCTATTATCTATTGGGTATCAATCAGATAGTGCCCATCCCACTAGACCCCGTCCAACCACCATATCCTAAGTGGTATGATCCCAATACCAGATGTTAACACCACGGCGGGGCTATAGGGCATTCAATGGATAATTGCAGAGCTCTTCAAGGAAGGGTACAATCCCTAATTAAGAATGGATGGCTAAAGATTGAAGGAAATGGCTCAACTCCTAATGTCACTTCGAACCCATTACCCCACCATGATAGCAGTAAAGGGAATGGTGTAAATGAGATAGAATCCCAGAGGAAGGTTTGGTTACGGAGTTGGATCTATTAGTCCCTTACTTTGATGAGATTCTCATGATGATGATGTCGGAAGGGTATTTACATCCTTATAAGCATGAAACTGGAAATGATTTATCGGGCTCGGGATGCCCTTATCATGTAGAAACCAATCATGAACTGCAGGCCTATGATGAATTTAAAGAAGAAATCCAGAGGATGATATCGCTTAAAATCTTGAGGTGCCAATCAAGATCAAAAGAAGAAGAGGAAGTGAACACTGCCATTTATGGCAAAGACACCTTAAGATCTGCTCCAAAAATGTATTTTTCTGTTCCTACTCCATCAACACCGCCAATACCACCTCAGACAATCATACGCACCCCACCACAGCTGCCTGTTACCAATACACATGCTGTGCCTTAGAATTATAATTTCCAAGTTTATACGCAGAGTGCATCCAGCAGTACTTCCATCCCTACCCTTAATCATACCTACACTCAACCCATCCCTACCCCTAAACCATGTTTCACTCCTCATGCTCACTTCAAAATGATCTATGCAGGTCCCTCCAATAACTTTGCTCCCCAATTCACATCAGAACCTGCCCTAATAAATGACTCTCAAAATCCAGAAGTAGAATTTATTACTAGAAGTGGGAGGTGTTACGGCACTGAGGAAAAGAAAAGTAAAGGGAAAACAGAAGTAGGAGAGCCAATTGAGACTGAGGAGAAGATGGGAAAAGTAGTAGAAAGGGGGGAATCCAGTGGGAGGAAGGAAGAAGATGAACTACTGTTGCAAATCATGAAGCAGAGTGAGTACGATGTAATTGAACAATTAAAGAAGACACCTGCTCGGATCTCCTTACTGTCATTAATACTAAGCTCAGAAGTGCATCGCCACGCCCTATAGAATGTTTTGGACTAGGCCTTTGTGATCCTGGACATCACACCGGGGCAATTTAAAAAGATAGTTGGACAAATTTAGGCATCTAATTTTGTCACTTTTTCAGAGGACGAAATAGACCCGGCTGGCTTGAAGAACACCAAGGCTCTGTATGTGACAGTCAAGTGTAAAGGTTGTTTAGTCGCCAAAGTTTTAATTGACAACGGCTCGGCACTTAATGTCTTGCCCAATGTAACCCTGGCAAGATTCCCGATAGACCCTTCTGGAATACGCAAAAGCTCTATGATTGTGAGGGCGTTTGATGGCACTAAGAGAGACGTGTTAAGGGACATTGATTTGCCGCTTTAAATAGGGGCATGTACTTTCAATGTAACATTCCAAGTAATGGATATTGAACCAGCATACACTATGCTGTTGGGAAGGCCCTGGATCCATTTGGCAAATGCAGTGCCTTCAACCTGCACCAGAGGATCAAATATGTCATGAACTGCAAAATCATTACAGTTAGAGGAGAAGAAGCTATGCTAGTCACCAAGCCACAATCAGCCCCTTATGTGCAAATGATTGAACGATCTCTAGAGAGCTCATTTTAAGCTTTAGAGCTATAAGGAACTATTCTGGGGGATGGGGGAGCTGCAGCCATGGTTGCAAAGGTAATGCTAAAAAATGGCTATCAAAAAGGCAAGGGATTGGGTGTCACCATGCAAGGAATTATCGAACCATTGTCAGCAGCTCGAAGGAATGGATGCTCAGGATTAGGATATGATGAGGATGCTTTGATTGATGGAAGATTCCGGATGAGAAGCCTACTCAAGGATCAGAGAATCGATAAACCTCTTGAAATGAAGAAAAACATCCCAAAGATCTTAGATGTTTTCACCAGATCGAACATCAAGAACTTGAAAGAAGAGGATAAAGAATCTCCCTCAGAATCATCTATCAATGTCTTGCACTTGGATGCTATGTAAGAAATGCTGATTTCACCAGCCACAGAGTAACAAGGGCTTGACAATTGGGAAGCTGAAGATATCCCTTTGCTTTATTTCGAGTAAAGTATATTTTGTTACTAACACTTGATTACATTGTCCATGGTGTCAAGTGTAATTATGTAAATGGACCTCTTTTATGATTAAGCAATTAACAAGTTAATAGCACATTTTCTTAAACTCCGTGTTAATATTTTCTTTTAAATAAAAAGTTCATTGCAAAAATTCAATCTTTAATATAATTCACTTTCACTTCTCGAGGACCATTGACCAACCCCTTCATAATAATCCAATCGACTCTAGAATCCCTTATGTTAACTTTGAGAGTCCCATAATCGCCATTAATTCAAGTGATCATGAAGAAGAGCCTGTGAAAGAGCTAGAAGAGGCAGATGAACCCACTCTAGTGCCCTGCAGAGATGAAATGGATACTGTGAATCTGGGGACAAAAGAAAATAGAAGGGAACTTAGAATCATGAAATCTGAAGAACTAGAAGACATGATTCAACTGTTAAAGGAATTCATTGATGTATTTGCTTGGCGCTATGATGACATGCCTGGACTGGATCCTCAAATAGTCACGCATAAGATTCCCTTGATCCCTGGGACAGTCCCAGTTAAACAAATGTTGAGAAGAATGAACCTCGATACCCTGCTTAAAGTCAGGATTGAGGTCAAAAAGCAATATGATGCAGGATTCTTAGAAGTAGTAAAATACTCGGAATGGGTGGCTAATGTCATCCCTGTGATGAAAAAAGATGGCAGAGTGAGAGTATGCATTGACTATAGGGATCTCAATAAGGCAAGTCTGAAAGATGATTTCCCTCTTTCGCATATAGATGTGCTGGTAGACAATGCTGCAGGATTGGGGAGGTGTTCATGTATTGACGGAGCCTCAGGGTATAACCAGATTTTGATGGACAATGATGAAAAAGAAAAGACCACCTTCATTACTCAGTGGGGAGTCTTCTGCTATAGTGTGATGCCCTTTGGGCTAAAGAATACAGTGGCTACGTACCAACACATCATGGTCACATTGTTTCATGACATGATGCATAAAGAAGTAGAAGTTTATGTGGATAACATGATTATTAAGTCCAGGGGAATTGAAAGCCATGTGCAGGTATTAAGAAAAGTGTTTGAAAGGCTCAGAAAATATCAGCTAAAGTTGAACCTGGCTAAATATGTGTTTAGAGCAAAATCGAGAAAGCTGTTGGGATTTGTAGTAAGTGAAAAGGGAATAGAGATAGATCTGGACAAAATTCGAGCCATTCGAGAAATGCCCTCCCCAAAAATGGAAAGGGATATGCGTAGTTTCCTAGGAAAGTTGAACCACATCTCGAGATTCATCTTTAATCTCACTGCCAAGGCTGAACCCATTTTCAAGTTACTTAGAAAGAATAATACGGCCAAATGGGACCAAGCTTGTCAAGAGGTACTGGTTCCTTTAGTGATGGGTAGGCCATTAATTCTGTATATAGCAGTTCAGCAAAGCTCGATGGGTTGTGTTCTGGGACAGCGTGATGATACCGAAAGGAAAGAAAGAGCCATTTATTATTTAAGCAAGAAATTCAATGACTGCAAGTCGAGGTACTCATCCCTAGAGAAGACTTGTTATGCGTTGGCTTGGACAGCGAACCGAATCAAACATTACATGTTGAATCATAAGACATGGCTTATCTCCAGGATGGATCCCATCAAGTATGTGTTTGAAAGCCCTTTCATACCTAGAAGATTAGTAAAATGGCAAGTCATACTTTCTCAGTACGACATTGTCTATATGACAAGAAAGGCAGTGAAAAGGAGTGTGATGGCTGACCTCCTGGCTGAGAACCCAATTAATGATTATGAAGCCCTGGATTTTGAATTCACAAACGAATATATTAACACAGTGGGCAATGATGCTGAATGCCCAAATGACGTGTGAGAAATATATTTTGACGAAGCTATCAATTTAACTGGTAATGGAATTGGAGCAGTACTTGTTGCCTCGGATGGGAGACATTTCCCAATAGCTGTTAAACTAAGGTTTGGCTGCATAAATAATGTAGCGGAGTATAAAGCCTGCGTGAGTGGTTTACAGGCGGCCATTGAAATGAAGATAAAGAAATTAGAGGTGTATGGGGATTCAGCTTTGATCATTTACCAAGTCAAAGGAGAATGGCAGACTAAAGACCCAAAACTAATCCCATATCAGAAAAATCTCCTCGAACTAATCAAGGAATTTGAGGAGATCTCTTTCACTCACCTGAGTCTGGATAAGAACCAATTTGCCGATGCCTTAGCTACCCTAGCAGTGATGACTCAGATGGAGGAGGGGTAAGTAATGCAATTATTGCAAATCAAAGCAAGAAGTGAACCGACATACTGCTTTATTATCGAAGAAGAAACATATGGCAAACCTTGGTATCATGATGTCCAGGTTTACATAAAAAATAGGGAATATCCTCCTGGGGCAGGCAAGAACAAAAAGAGAATAATCAGAAGATTAGCAATGGGATACTTTCCCAGCGAAGAAGTCTTATACAAAAGAAGCTCCAATGGTGAATTGTTGAGGTGTGAATGCCAAAGAAGCAAGAAGAATTCTATTCGAAACACACGAGGGGAACTACACTACTCACAGTAATGGATATATGATGACAAAGCAGATCTTGAGGCGGGGTTACTTCTGGACCACCTTAGAAAAGGATTACATTGACTACTTTCGAAAGTGTCACAAATGCCAAGTTTATGCTAACCAGATAAATGTCCCCCCTTGTCAGCTCTACAATCTCGCCTCACCATGGCCATTTGCAATGTGGGGTATTGATGTGATTGGTCCAATTAATCCGAAAGCATCCAATGGGCACAGATTCATTTTAGTAGCCATCGACTACTTCACTAAATGGGTGGAAGCTATTTCATATGCTCACATCACTCAGAATACCTTTCTGAAGTTCTTTAAGAATAATATTATTTACCGATATGGTCTTCCGGGGGAGTTTGCCACCGATAATGCCAAAAATCTAAACAGTCCGAAGGTTCAGAAGTTGTGCGATCAATACAAGATATGACATCTCAATTCATCGCCATATCTACCCTAGATGAATGGAGCTGTGGAAGTGGCCAATAAAAATCTCAAGCAGATAATTAGAAAGATGACAGTCAGTTATAAAGATTAGCATGACATGCTTCCCTTTGCACTTCATGCCTACCGAACTACGGTACGAACATCAATCGGGGCAACTCCATATTCACTGGTATATGGGATGGAAGTTATTCTGCCAATTGAGGTAGAAATTCCTTCTTTAAGGATTCTAAAAGAGGCAGAACTAGATGAGACAGAATGGGTTCAATCAAGGTTAGACCAGCTAAATTTGATAGATGAGAAAGACTAATGGTAGTATGCCACGGTTAGCTGTACCAAAGGAGGATTGCTAGAGCATTCGATAAGAACGTACGCCCACACGAATTCCATTCAGGAGATCTAGTCCTAAGAAAGATCCCTCCAAATCAGAGTGATCCCTTGGGTAAATGGTCACCAACTTATGAAGGGCTTTATGTGGTTAAAAAGGCATTTTCCGGTGGTGCACTCATCTTAACTCATATGGATGGGGAAGAATTGCCAAGGCCGGTGAATTTGAATGTCGTGAAAAGATATTATGCATAAAAAAAAATTAAAAAAGGGGGTAAGAGTGAAAACCCGAAAGGGCGCTCTTAGCAAAATGAGGGAAAGAAGGTGAAAACTTGAAAAGGCGCTTTCTGCAAAATAAGCGAAGGGTGAAAATCCGAAAGGATGCCCTGAAAAAGGAAGTCAAAATGAAAAAAGAAGGGGGGGGGGGAGGCCAGGAGTGAAAAGTCGAAAGGGTGCTTCTAGCCAAAGACGACAAAGAAGCAAAGAAATTCCAAGATTTAGGGACAGTAAAATGCACAGCATGCCTTGTAGGAGGTCACTTGAAACGATGGCAATTGTGAGACTTCAAAGTTAACTAAGGGCATTTGTGAGATTTATCCTTGTGTCCTTTTCCATAAAGTTGTACCCTCATACTTTTGACTGTAAAACCACAGTATAATTATCTTCTTACACCATGAATAAATTTGCGCATGTTTTACCCACTTTGGTTTATTCGCTATTAATTTGTTAAAAGCTTTTCATAAGAAGAATTAAAACACAGGTAACTTTATATACTCTACTCTGAGATTTGCAAGGGGGCAGATAATCATCGAGCAGCTGGTGCATATAAGAAGCAGAAACCTCCAAAGATGCCACCAAAAAAAAAAAGAGGGGGTAAGAGTGAAAACCCGAAAGGGCGCTCTTAGCAAAATGAGGGAAAGGAGGTGAAAACCTGAAAAGGCGCTTTCTGCAAAATGAGCGAAGGGTAAAAATCCGAAAGGACGCCCTGAAAAAGAGAGTTAAAAAAAAAAACTAGGAGTGAAAACCCAAAAGGGGCACTTTTAGTCAAGAACGGTAAGAAGTAGAAGCCAAAAAAGGATGCTGGAGAAAATCATGGGCCAAGCCTCGTAAATTGTCCTGACCTTTTCCATCAATCGTTTGTCTTCAGGATCTTGTTAAGTAAACTTCATTTGGGATAACACCATGCATCAGATTTGTTTTGCGAGCATTTGAGTTATATACTCAAAATTTATTTACGATAGTTGTCTAAGTTAAAATTTTCAGCATTTATTTTTCTGCTATCAACCTCTGGGTTCAAGATCCAAGTTGATTTTAATTTTCTATTATCAACCTTTGGGTTCAAGATCTAAGTTGATTTTAATGTTCAGCATTTATTTTCCTGCTATCAACATCTGGATTCAAGATCCAAGTTGATTTTAATTTTCTGTTATCAACCTCTGAGTTCAAGTGATTTTAATTTCCTGTCATCAACCTCTAGGTTCAAGATTCAAGTTAATTTTAATTTTCAATATTTATTTTCCTGTTATCAACCTCTGGGTTCAAGATCCAAGTTGATTTTATTTTTCAGCATTTAATTTCTTTTTATCAACCTCTGGATTCAAGATCCAAGTTGATTTTAATGTTTATCATTTATTTTCTTGTTATTAACCTCTGGGTTCAAGATCCAAGTTGATTTTAATTTTCAACATTTATTTTCCTGTTATCAACCTCTAGGTTCAAGATCCAAGTTGATTTTAATTTCCTATTATCAAATCTGGGTTCAAGAACTAAGTTGATTTTAATTTCCTGTTATCAACCTCTGAGTTCAATATCCAACTTGATTTTAATTTTCAACATTTATTTTTCTGTTATCAACCTCTGGGTTCAAGATCTAAGTTGATTTTAATTTCCTGTTATCAACCTCTGGGTTCAAGATCCAAGTTGATTTTAATTTTCATCATTTATTTTCCTGTTATCAACCTATGGGTTCAAGATCCAAGTTGATTTTAATTTCCTGTTATCAACCTCTAGGTTCAAGATCCAAGTTGATTTTAATTTCCTGTTATCAACCTCTGGGTTCAAGATCCAAGTTGATTTTAATTTTCAACATTTATTTTCCTATTATTAACCTCTGGGTTCAAGATCCAAGTTGATTTTAATTTCCTATTATCAACCTCTAGGTTCAAGATCCAAGTTAATTTTAATTTCCTGTTATCAACCTCTGGGTTCAAGATCCAAGTTGATTTTAATTTCCTATTATCAACCTCTAGGTTCAAGATCCAAGTTAATTTTAATTTCCTGTTATCAACCTCTGGGTTCAAGATCCAATTTGATTTTAATTTCCTGTTATCAACCTCTGGGTTCAAGATCCAAGTTAATTTTAATTTCCTGTTATCAACCTCTGGGTTCAAGATCCAATTTGATTTTAATTTCCTGTTATCAACCTCTGGGTTCAAGATCCAAGTTAATTTTAATTTTCTGTTATCAACCTCTGGATTCAAGATCCAAGTTGATTTTAATTTTCAGCATTTAATTTCCTGTCATCAACCTCTAGACTTAAGATCTAAGTTGATTTTAATTTTCAACATTTATTTTCCTGTTATCAACCTCTGGGTTCAAGATCCAAGGATTTTAATTTCCTGTTATCAACCTCTAGACTTAAGATCTAAGTTGATTTTAATTTTTAGCATTTATTTTCCTGTTATCAACCTCTGAGTTCAAGATCCAAGTTGATTTTAATTTCCTGTTATCAACCTCTGGGTTCAAGATTTAAGTTGATTTTAATGTTCAACATTTATTTTCTTGTTATTAACCTCTGGGTTCAAGATCCAAGTTGATTTTCTTTTTTACCATTTAATTTCTTATCGACCTTTGGTTCTAATATCCTAGCCATCCAAAATATGGTTCTGAGTCTTTACATGATTCCTATACAAGAGAATTTCATTCTCTTTAATAAAAATTATGTAAAGAGGGGTAGTTGTAGACACCATATTTTGGCCGACCTATGAATACAAGGTTCTTTTAAAATTGAAACTTTATTATCCATTCTCAATTGATGTCCCAATCCTAGGTAGCTTTTCCGAACTCACCAATGGATCGTCTCTGGAACAAATCGATCTCGCACTCAAGTTAGATTGCTTTTCGATCCCTTGGTTTTTATCCGATGAGTTCGAGTCAATATTGGATCTCTGGACCATCCAATCTTACCTGCTATTATTCTCCAATCTCTCTATGTACAAATACCACAAAATTCCATTTGACTAATGTTATGATCGGGTTTCTCACCTGAATTGCCCAGATATACCTCAAATGAAGTTACGGTTTTATCCGGTCTCTAAATAATGGTTCTGACTTTAAAAAGTTCGAGTCATTTTCAAATCTTTGCAATTCTAATATTCTAAAGTTCCATTCGATATTTGGTCATGGCTCCGTCTGATCTCATGTTCATGTGTAATGTTTTTTCTATCTCTTGGAGTAGTTTGATATCTTATGATTAATAGTCACTCTTAGGTTTAATGTTCAACTGCATTCAATCAATTAAGTACTCAGACAATTGGTTTGGATACTTTCCGATCTTATCAAGAAATTAAAAATAAACGACTTCAATTCATTTCAAAATAAAAATGTACAAGTCATTCGGAAGGAGGGTCTCCCTTAACCTGCTCTTGGGGTACATTATCAGTTCTATCATCCTCTCTCTCTCTCTCTTAGGCTCCTCCTCGCCCTCTTCTTCATCTTTAGGGATAAGATCCACCATCTAGAAGAAGTCTTCCTCAAGATAGCGCCTTACAAGCTCGGCCAGAAGATCGCCATGAGCATTCACATAAGCACCAGCTTCTCTCGCCATGGCCTCTTCTTCTTTCACTTTGATCTCCTAGGTAAAATGAGTGACATTGGCAGTTTGGCAGGCCTGAGCTTCTTCGAGTTCCCACTCCAGTTCAGCTATCCTATCCTTATAAGATTTCGTCTGACCCTCAATCTCGGTGATGTAGTCTTGAATAGACAAAAATTGGGTTTTGGCAGAAGTAATATCCTGGACCGCCTTCAAAATTTCTTATCTCAAGAGATGAGCTTTTTCTCTGATTATATGTTGATTCACAAGGCTCTCTACGCTCAAGCTCATCATTTGAGCCAGGAGGTCGTTAATGCTATCTGGAGTCAGTCTGTTCCGGTCATCCTGAAAGCAGATGGTGGCACCTAAGACCTTGGCTAGCCCAGGATTCCCCCAAACTGAGCGATTCTTCTCTAGCGAGTGGATGAGGACCTGGGCACCATGAGAGAGGGTCCTCACAACAGGTTGGGAAGACCCTCTTTCTGCACTTAAAAAAATCGACAGAGGTGGTGATTCATCTTGCCAAGGAGGGGAAGGAGCGATCTCTATCTCTGGGGTCGACTGTCCTAAAGGGCGGGACGAAGAGCCCGGCACTTCTACCGAGTCTCGCGCTGGCATCTGGGATATAGCAGCAATTTTCATTTCTCGCACTTTTCGGGTGACCTCCCTTTTTCACTTGCAGCTCTCCTTCGCGTTCTTGCCTCCAGCCATACCTGCACAGAAAACAAGTTAGTGAGATCACCTAAATCAGGAGACTAAAGATTTAGCTTGTACAGATCCTGGGTCCAAGGTTAGAGAGCTGCAGCTCATAATCCTCATGGGTGATCATCTGCATTAGCCACCACTTCAGTTTGGCCATAACTGCATCTAAATATGAATTCTTATGAGTAGCCACCTGATCCTTCAATTGCTTTACCACGGCATCCTCGTTTCTATTTAGGGCGATCTTCTTTGGAACTGAAGGGACTAGGTATTGCTAACTGCGCGGGATACCCTCAAAGGCATTCAGGATCTTACTCCTTAATATGAAGAACTGATTCTTCTAATTCTTCAATGAAGAAGGGAGATTGGTAAAAAGCCCATAGTGCGACTTAGCTTGGAAAAACCAATACTCGTCATCCTTCCGCCGAGCGAGCCTGTGCAATTCAGTGAAAACCTTTACTGTAGGCTCGAGCTTCTTAGCTCGGCATAAGCCTTTAAAAGCCACCAGAGTTCGCCAAGAGTTTGGGTGCACTTAGGCTACACAGATATGATGGAACTTCAGAATGGCTCTAAAGAATTTGTCCAGGGGGAACCGAAGCCCAGCCTTCAGTTGTTCTTCACATACCATGATCATGTCATTTTTTTCAAAGAAATGATAAGCTTGGAGATCGCCAGGACATCTGATGAGCTCGAAGGAGTCAGTCCGAAGGTTGTATTCTTGACTAATGGACTGCAGATCAGTTTCCTTGAGGACTGACGATAACTCATCCATGGGTAAGTTTTCTTTCCCTGAAGAAGATGCTTGTTTTGACTTAGCCACCCGACCATGGGCTGAGACAGAGGTTGTAGAAGGTTTGCGTCGCCCGCTCAGCCTGACCACCTCAACTTCATCCAATGTCCATGAGATATGAACGGAGGAAGGACTAGCAGCTCTCTGACCATTAGTACCGCTCATTTTCAAAAAAACAAAAGTGAGAACTAACCAAGAAAAGATCAAAACACATATCGGAGTGTGAATCGATGCTTGAAAACTTTAGAAAGCAAGAGGGATTGTTGAAATCGTTAGGGGAAGGTCTGCAAATAACATAAGGGAACAAATGACTAACCTTTCTCCTATTTATACCCGTCTGAGCATTAAATGCTCACGAAGTCCTAAGTGACGCATCGGTTAGCGAAACCGGGCCACCTCCATGACACGTCACAAGAAGGTTCAAGAAACATAGTAAAAAGGTTGGATAAATGAGATCGGTCAACGGAGGTCATCAGAATGAATAAGTTCCCAAACCCATGGATCGGCAAACAGTGATTCATCCAGTGATCAGATTGGGCACATTTATTAGAGATCGGAAAAATAACCAATGCAATAATAAAACAAAAACATTCAAGTAAAATTTCATTTCATTTCCAAAAGATCAGATTACATCATTTGGGCGATCTCAAAAGACCAGATTACATTATTTGGGCGATCTCAAAAGATCAGCACTGCATTCTACCTAACTTAAGACTACTCCGAAGCCCAGAATGCTGGCCTATGTCAAAGCCTAGTCTTGTAGCTGAATCAAAAGATGTGTTTGATCAGAAAGCTAGTAATAAATACTGGGCAGATGTATAGCTTAGACGAGGTAACTATGACTCTCATGATATTGAGCAGCATCATTGTTCATGTCATCAACCAGAACCGAGCTGCAATTAGGACCCTTGAGATGGTAAGGAACCAAGTGAACTTCAAGAGGCATTCATCGATATTAAGATTGAAATTAGAGGTCCTCTTGTCAGAGATCAGCCTACGAGCCATGCCGATGGGCCAACCCGAGATCGGTGCGGTAGTTAGTTTCAACCTTGATTGGTTAATTAGTCCAGTTAGCTCGCCATCATCAAATGACACCCTCATGAACCTCTGATCACTGGAGTTGCTCATTTTCAGGAAATAAACAAAGAAAGTAATCAGAAAAAGATTAAAGTGATTGTCATGGGAAGGATTCTTACCGAAAAAGCCAAGAACTGAAGAATGAAACATTGAAGATTCGCCGGAGAAAGTTGTGAATTTGCAAAGGAAAATCCCTCAACATATATATAGGGCCCCGGCATTTATTGCATGCAGAACTCGAAGCGGATGCATCGGTAATTGAAGAATTTGTTGCTTTGGCCAATACAAGTTAGATGGAGAGGAAAGATTAGGAATAAGAGAGATCGGGAAATAAGAAGGGACCAGATGCAAGCGATAGAGATCGGAATAATAACTCTAAAAGGAGTCAGTCATAATGGGAAGATTGGAAAAGCGAGGAATGACCCATAAGATCAGAGAACTCAGGGAGTTGAATAACTTCCGATCATGGCTTTTAATTAGCTCCCTCCACTGTCAGATCCGAGTTAGTTAAAGCATTGTAGGCATGATATGATCCTCACCACACATCTCATTTGTAAGGACACACTCCTAGCCATCAGATTCAAAATAGTTAAAGTAGCCCAGTACATTTTGATCATGTTAGTAGGATGCCCTAGAGCATATCATTTAGTATGTATCTTATACATATTTTTATTAATAAAAGGCATTTTCACTTTTTCGTTTACATAATATATTTATGTGTAATAGAAAAGGTCCATTGATATTTTGTTAGAAATTCTATTCTTAAGTTGTTAAGAATATGAGTGACAGTATTTCTAGCACAAAGTATCATAAATAGGTTCACAAGCATACTTCATAATAAGGACATGACTTATCCAGAAAGATTGTAATCATGTTTGTTCCCAAGTTATTTATAAGATATGTAAATAAGATGGAATGGTGAGTCTCATGCCATATAACAAATATGATAGGCACTTATACATGATAAGTAGGCCGAACCAATAACATTTATGACAAGCACATAGGGTTTACTCTTGTCAATGTATTGTCATAAATCATATTAGTGCATATAATCTTTAGACCTGAGATAGCACAGTTATCTTGTATATAGGTGGTTTGAGTTTGATACTGCTTTCATACTTGTACTGTGTATGGGTATATGGGCATGTGTTGGCTCATACTAGTTATATATAGAGGTAGGTGTTGATCAAGATGGAATTTGTTCCTCTAAGTAAATAGGGATAAAATCCTATGTTCATTTAATTGTTCTTGCTGTTTCAAGTTCCTGGCCAGGACAGATAGATTTAATCAGAAAAGAGTTTCTAATGAGAAAATCTTTTTAATCAAGAACTGGAATTAAAAGAGAACATAATATTTATAGCAAATGGGGTTTGACATAAAGCATGACCCCAGCTTGAATTGGGATTTTGTAACAGAGAGATTCTAGTGCATGGCAACATATGATTATAGGTTCATTTAAGGTAAACCTTATTACTGATTAGGTGGCCATGGCATGCTATGCTAGGTGTTAACCATGGTCTATGAGGTGTATAAAATGGTTTAGAGAAATCATTTATGGTAAGAAAGAGTTCTGATGATATTAAGAGTTAATATCATGTCTCATTGCCAATTAGAGATGAGCCTAGAAAGTCACACACATACATAAGTAATCACCAAATTAAATATGATCTAATTAATTAATTAAAGAGTTTAATTGATTAATTAAATAGGTTTCATTTGCAATTAGATTGCAAAGTCCCTAGCATGGCTTGAAACCAAATCTAGGTTATTGGATGTATAGTATAAGTTAAATTTATATTTAAAGTGTTTAAATATGAATTTAATTAATAAGAAATTAATTAATAAAGATTAATTAATTAATTTATATTTGATATAAATTGATTAGAAGAAGAGAAATAATTATTTTGGATTGAGAACTAAAAATTAAGACACAGGGGTATTTTGGTCATTTCATAGGGTGACATGTGGCACCATGAAATGGTGACACATGACACTACACATAAGCTTGCCATATGTCTTTGAATCATGTAAGATGAACAAAGTCAAGATTAAATATAGGTTTAACACTTGGCTTAATGTGATTGAGTCAATTAAACCTAGAGCCAATCAAAAGATGATATGTGGCAAGGGTTTTAAGTGGTGATCTAGCTATATAAGTGTAAGGATGAAAGAACAAAAACATAACCTATTGTTCTCTCTTTGGTGCTGCCACCCTTGGCTGCCTCTTCTTCTCTTCTTCTTCATCTCTCATTAATTCAAAGAGATTAGACAACAATCTCCTGAATTAAAAATACTAGAAATCGTTTCTAGTGTTCTGTTTATATCTGTAATCTCTCAAAAGGCAAAACTTGATTTTCTAATTGATTGGGAAAGCTTTAGAAGCTGTTCAAGGGCTGCCATTGGTGATCTTGGTGTGGACAAGCTAGAGGGACAACACCTGGTGTCCTAAGGCGCATCCCAAAGGTGCCAAACACACTGCAGTGCATCAAAAGGTTAATGCACTAGTTCTTGATCTAATCTAGGGTTCTAATGAATTAATCTGTTAATTCTAAAATCTTAAATGGAAAATGTAGATCTAAAAACATATTAAAAGAGTTTTAATATGCTATTTATCATTGAAATCAAATAGATAAAAATGAATCTTGTATGATGCATGTGACCCTAGGTGAAAAGTTTTTGAATTCAATGATATAAACTTATGTTTTTCATGCTTCCGCTCCTTCAATTGGTATCAGAGCCACTATATTTACTATTTAGATTATTGATTTTATGATTTAATTTTGTGGTTTGATCATAGATGATAGATTCATTACTGGTTGTAAAGGAAAAAGTGGCGGCATGGTGATGAACACTAATGGTGCGCACACTTAGTGGTCTCTAATGGTGTGCACAAGGTTTGGTTTTTGAATCTACAATTGTTGTATGATCTAAGGTTCATCCTATGACTAATTAAAATGTTTAATTAGGTGTTTTAATCACACAATTAAATTGTGATTCAGATCTGAATTTTAAAAGTTGTTTGAATGTGATTCAAATCTGAATTTTAAAAGTTGTTTGAATGTGATTCAAATCTGAATTTTTAAATTTGTTTGAATGTGATTTAAATCTAAATTTTTAAATTTGTTTGAATCATATTCAAATTAGGATTTTTAAGTTGAATATGAGATATTCAATTAATTTTAAGGATGTATGTTTTATTTAATTGTTAAATAGTGATATGCATGATGGATGATCATGGACTACAAAAGACCAATGTGATTGGATTTATTTTTTTAATGTTCTTTGAGTTGTAAATTAATTTATTTATTTTAAGCATGTGTTATAAAGGTTGTAATATTTTTGGGTTGTAATTTCATTTATTTGTTTCTTGTAAATTCGCCTTGGTATGCCAAGGATTACTATGTAATTGAATTGCAAAAAGATCAAGGAGGTCAAGAGTATTGGTGGGACCAGTGGGAGCAATTCAAGATCAAGTGTTGATTATGTACTCCTTCAGCAAATCTTGTAATATGAATGAATAAAATGCACCTAGGAATGCCCTGATTCAATTCTTGGTGGCTCAGAATTGAATCCCTTAGAAAGTCCATGATCATACCATATTTACTGTTTATCCATGAATGCATGAGAAGTATGGGAATGTATGCAAGTATATGATATATGCATGCTAAATGGATAATGTGCAAAGTGAGACTATAGTAGTAATTAGGATGACCACAAAATCTTCCAAACAAATGATTAAGTTGGATATGCTATAATTAAAGTAATTATAACATGGGCCCTCCATTGAGGCAATTATTTTAAGAAATTTTAAATAGTTGCATATGATGCAATTAATTTAAGAGATTTTATTAAGAATAATTGTTAAGCATGGGATGTTGTAAATATGTAAATGGTTTGGTGGCCAATAGTGGATGTGCTTGAGGATATTAAAATTATTTGCATGTTTACTGGCTCAATGGGATCAACTTAACTAATGTTAGATAAGTCAATAATCGATGCGCCTGAGATTTTGAGCATTAGAGGCTAGGTAAAAGATTGAACCTCACATGAGATGTGATGGGCAAGGAGTTGCTCACTTATAATTTATTGTAATTCCAATAATGGATGTGCCTGAGGATGATCAATAGGATTATAAGAATTCAATCACCCACTAGAAATCCATCTAACTAGGATTTCCATTTTTTACTTTGGAAGTGTAGGATTCGCTAAGTTAGTGGGAGGACCAATTTGATTAAAAGACCATAATCATTTTAGTTAATTACATGATACATTTACTAATTAATCTGGTTATTTTTTGCAGTTAATTTTTTAATAATAATGAGCACAGAACAACCACCGCCATTAAATATCTTTGCAAGCATACTTGATCACAATAGGTTGACAGGACCTAATTTATCTGATTGGCTAAGAAATTTGAAACTTGTCCTGAACCTTGAACATATAGGATATGTTCTAGACTCAAATGTTCCTGGTCCCTTACCTCCAGAGGCCACTCAAGAGGAAAATGAAACTTTGGACAAGTGGAAGGAGCATGATATGAGCGCTAAGTATTACATGCTTGCTTCCATGAGTAATGAGTTACAGAAGCAACATGAGAACATGCAGAGTGTAAGTAAGATCCTCCTTCACCTACAAGAGTTGTATGGTGAGCACAGCAGGAATGCTAGGCATGAGATATATAGACAGCTATTCCGCATGAGGATGTCTGAGGGACAGAATGTTGGAGATCATATCCACAAGATGATTCGCCTGATTGAGCAGCTGGAACATCTTGAATTTAACATGGATTTCCAACTGTGGACAGATTTGATCCTTCAGTCCCTTCCTTAGTCATTTGGTAATTTTGTGACAAATTTTCATATGACTAAACAGGAATGCACCATGGCTGGTTTACTCAACATGCTGGTTATTGCCCAAAAGAATATGTCGGGCAATAAAGGAAAAAAGGTAGCTTTGATTGCATCTTCTTCTGTTGGAAAGTCCAATAAGAAAAAGGGTAATAAGAAAAAGAAATCTCAGATTCCTGGTCCTTCCAAGAAAATAGCTAAACAGAAATGGAAGACTAAAGTTGATGGAGGCAAAGGAAAGTGTTTCCACTGCCAGAAGGATGGGCACTGGAAAAGGAACTGCCCAGAGTATCTTGCTTCTCTGAAGGATAAGAAGGATACACCTTTGAAAGGTACATATCTTATTATTTAGATTCTGATGATACTCATAGTTCATCTATAGCTTGGGTTTTAGATACAGGTGTCAATTCTCACATTTCTTATGATATGCAGGAACTAGTAAATAATAGCAGCTTGCATTCTCGAGATGTTAGACTTCGGATTGGTAATGGCTCAATTATTGAAGCTTTAACCATAGGATCTAAATCTTTTTATATGTCTAGACATGTTTTGTGTTTGGATAATATTTTATATGTACCTGATGCTTTTAAGAACATTATTTCTATATCTAGTTTGACTAGAAATGGCTATGAATTTCAGTTCACAGATGATGTTTATAACATTTATTTTTGAAATAAATATGTTGGTTCGGGTTTTATGAATGATGGTCTTTATTATTTGGATAATAATGACAAACACAAAATGAATGCAAGTGATCTAAATGAATGCAATGCCATGGTAAAAATCAACTCAAGTTCAAAATATATTTGGCACTTAAGGTTATGTCATGTTGCAGAAGAAAGGATTGCAAAACTAGAGAAAATGGGGATCTATCCTCATTGGGTTCTGAACCTACTCCAACCTGTGAATCCTATCTTCAGGGAAAAATGACTAGATCACCCTTTATAGGACAAGGGCTAAGAGCTGAAAATATTTTGGAGCTAATACATAGTGATGTATATGGTCCATTTAAAGAAATGGCTAGAGATGGTTTTCATTACTTTATTACCTTTACTGATGATAAATCAAGGTTTGGGTATTTGTATTTGATGAAATACAAACATGAATCCTTTGAAAAGTTCAAAGAATTTAAATCTGAAGTAGAAAATCAAACAAGAAAGAGTATTAAAGCTCTTCGATCAGATTGTGGAGGTGAATACTTGAGTACTGAATTTGATGAATACTTGAGAGAGCACGGCATTGTTTCCCAGCTGAGTCCTCTAGGAACACCACAGCTGGATGGTGTATCTGAAAGGAGAAATTGTACCCTATTGGATATGGTACGTAGTATGATGAGCTATACTGATATGCCAATCTCCTTTTGGGGATTCGCATTAGAATCAGCTTTGCATATTCTGAATAGGATTCCATCAAAATTAGTATCTTCCACACCTTATGAGATATGGTATGGAAGAAAACCAAGTCTTAAGCATGTTAAGATTTGGGGTTGTCCAGCTTATATCAAAAAGCTAAACACTGATAAATTGGAAACTAGATCAGAAAAGGGTCGATTTGTTGGATATCCAAAAGATAGTTTTGGATATTATTTTTATTTGCCTACATCACAAAAGGATGTGGTAAGTATAGATGTTATATTTCTTAAACAACAGTTTGTTCAAGAAGGAGGCAAAGGAAGGCAAATAGAGTTAGAATTGGAGAATTCTGACCAACCAATAGATTAGATGGATATAGATTCATCTAGTCAACCTACACCTATTGATGAAACATCTACAGCTGTTCCTCATAGAACAAATAGGGTATCTCACCCACTAGTGAGATATGGTTTCCTTCATGAAGAAGAACAAGAGTTGTCTACTCATAAAGAAGTTGATCATGGAGATGATCCACTTACCTATGAAGAAGCTATATCAGATATAGACTCTTCAAAAAGGATTAATGCTATGAAATCCGAGATTGATTCCAAGAAATCCAAGATTGATTCCATGTATAAGAATCAAATTTGGGATCTTGTTGACCCACCTGAAGGTATTGTACCTATAGGGAATAAATGGGTTTTTAAGAAGAAAATTGGTTCTGATGGAAAGGTAGAGACCTATAAGGCAAGGCTAGTAATGAAAGGGTTTCGCCAAAGGCAAGGAATCAACTATGAGGAGACTTTCTCGCCTGTTGCCATGCTTAAATCAATTAGGATTCTATTAGCAATAGCTGCATACTATGATTATGAGATTTGGAAGATGGATGTCAAAATAGCTTTTCTCAATGGATACATTGAAGAAAATATTTTCATGGAACAACCTAGGGGTTTTGAATCCCAAGATGGTTCCAAAGTATGCAAGCTAAAGCGATCCATTTATGAGTTGAAACAAGCTTAGAGGAGTTGGAACATTCGTTTTGATGAAGCCAATAAGTCATTTGGTTTTATTAAAAATAAGGATGAGCCATGTATATATAGGAAGGTTAGTGACAGTGCTATCACTTTCCTTGTCTTATATGTGGATGATATTCTGTTGATGGGTAATGACACTGGTATGTTGACAAATGTAAAGTTATGGTTGTCAAATACATTCTCCATGAAAGACTTAGGGGAGGCAACCTATATTCTTAGGATTCGCATCTATAGAGATAGAGCAAAAAGAATAATTGGTTTATCCCAAAGTCTATACTTGAAAAAGGAGTTAAAGAGGTTTAACATGCTTGATTCCAAGAGAAGATTGTTACCAGTGAGACATGGTATCCACTTTTCTAAAGAGATGTCTCCAAAGACACCTGAAGAAAGAGATAAAATGGCTAGGATTCCATATGCTTTGGCTATTGGAAGTTTGATGTATGCAATGTTGTGTACTAGGCCGGATATCGCATATGTTGTTAGTCTGACTAGCAAGTATCAATCCAACCCAGGTTTGAAACACTGGATAGCTATCAAGAATATCCGTAAGTACTTGAGAAGAACTAAGGATTTATTCTTGATATATGGAGGTGGTGACTTGCAATTGGATGGCTATACTGATTCTGATTTCTAATCAAATGTCGATGATAGAAAGTCTACCTCTGGATATGTGTTCATTTGTAATGGAAGTGCAGTCAGTTGGAAGAGTTCCAAACAGAGTATGACTGCAGATTCCACTACCGAGGCTGAGTATATTGTTGCATCAGATGCTGTAAAGGAAGCTGTTTGGATAAAGAAGTTCGTGATAGAACTTGCAATAGTTTCTTCCATTGAGTAACCAGTTCCACTTCACTGTGATAATAATGGAGCAGTCATACAGGCTAAGGAACCCCGGTCTCACCAGAAATCCAAACACATAGAAAGGCATTACCACATTATCAGAGAAATAGTTGAGCGAGGAGATGTAGCCATGCAGAAAATAGCATCAGCTGAAAATCCAGCTGATCCATTCACTAAGCCTATGTCACAGACTCAGCTAGACCGACATCTTGAGAAGATGGGTCTAAGATATTATAATGAATGGCTCTAGTGCTAGTGGGAGATTGTTAGTAGTATGCCCTAGAGCATATCATTTAGTATGTATCTTGTACATGTTTTTATTAATAAAAGGTATTTTCACTTTTCCGCTTACATAATATATTTATGTGTAATAGAAAAGGTCCATTGATATTTTGTTAGAAATTTTATTCTTAAGTTGTTAAGAATATGAGTGACAGTATTTCTAGTACAAAGTATCATAAATAGGTTCACAATCGAGGATACTTCACAATAAGGACATGACTTATCTAGAAAGATTATATTCATGTTTGTTCCCAAGTTATTTATATGAGATATAAATAACATGAAATGATGAGTCTCATGCCATATGACAAACATAATAGGCACTTATACATGATAAGTAGGTCGAACTAGTAACGCATATGACAAGCACATGGAGTTTACTCTTGTCAATGTATTGTCTTAAATCATATCAGTGCATATAATCTTTAGACCTGAGATAGCACAGTTATCTTGTATATAAGTGGTTTGAGTTTGATACTACTTTCATACTTGTACTGTGTATGGGTATATGGGCATGTGTTGGCTCCTACTAGTTATATATGGAGCTAGGTGTTGATGAAGATGGAATCTGTTCCTCTAAGTAAATAAGGATAAAATCCTATGTTCATTTAATTGTTCTTGATGTTTTAAGTTCCTGGCGAGGACAGATAGATTTAATCAGAAAAGAGTTTCTGATGAGAAAATCTTTTAATCAAGAACTGGAATTAAAAGAGAACATAATATTCATAACAAATGGGGTTTGACATAAACCATGACTCCAGCTCGAATTAGGATTTTGTAACAGAGAGATTCTAGTGCATGGTAACATATGATTATAGGTTCATTTAAGGTAAGTCTTATTACTAATTGGGTGGCCATGGCATGCTATGCTAGGTGTTAACCATGGTCTATGAGGTGCATAAAATGATTTATAGAAATTATTTATTGTAAGAAAGAGTTCTGATAAGATTAAGAGTTGATATCATGTCTCATTGCCAATTAGTGATGAGTCTAGTAAGTCACACACATACACAAGTAATCACCAAATTAAATATGATTTAATTAATTAATTAAAGAGTTTAATTGATTAATTAAATAAGTTTGGTTTGCAATTAGATTACAAAGTTCCTAGCATGGCTTGAAACCAAATCTAGATTATTGGATGTATAGTACAAGTTAAATTTATATTTAAAGTGTTTAAATATGAATTTAATTAATGAGAAATTAATTAATAAAGATTAATTAATTAATTTATATTTGATATAAATTGATTAGAAGAAGAGAAATAATTATTTTGGGTTGAGAACTCAAAATTAAGACACAGGGGCATTTTGGTCATTTATCAGGGTGACATGTGGCACCATGAGATGGTGACATATGGCATTACACATAAGATTGCCAAATGTTTTTAATCATATAAGATGATTAAAATTAAGATTAAATATAGGTTTGACACTTGGCACAATGTGATTGGGTCAATTAAACTTAGAGCCAATCAGAAGGTGACATGTGATAAGGGTTTTAAGTGATGACCTAGCTATATAATATTGTTATGAAAAGAAAAAACAATAACCAGCTTCTTCCTCCCTTTGTGCCACCACCCTTGAGGCTCCCATTCTCTTTTCTTCTTTATCTCTCATCAATTCCAAGAGATTAGCAAACAATCTCTTGAATTAAAAGTACTAGAAATTGTTTTTAGTGTCCTGTTTACATCCTTAATCTCTTAAAAGGTAAAACTTGATTTTCTAATTAATAGAAAAAGCTTTAGAAGCTGTTCAAGGGCTGCCATAGGTGATATTGGTGTAGACAAGCTAGAGGGATAATATCTGGTGTCCTAAAGATGCATCCCAAAGGTGCCAAACACACTGCAGTGCATCAAGAGGTTAGTGCACTTGTTCTTGATCTAATCTAGGGTTCTAAAATTAATCTGATTAATTCTAAATTCTTAAATGGCAAATACAGATCCAAAAACATATTAAAATATTTTTAATATGTTGTTTATCATTGAAATCAAATAGATAAAAAATAAATCTTGCATGATGCATGTGACCCTAGGTGAAAATTTTTGAATTCAATGATATAAACTTGTGTTTTTCATACTTTCGCTCCTTCAATTGGTATTAGAGCCACTATATTTGCCATTTAGATTGTTGATTATATTATTTAATTGTGTGGAATGATCATGAAATGATAGATTCATTGCTGGTTGGATAAAGAAGTGTGGCGGTATGCTTGATCTCACCATCAATGGTGCGCCATCTTTGGGCTTCACAGGCGGCGCAAGGTTTGGTTTTAAATTCTGCAATTGTTGTATGATCTAAGGCCTATCCTATGACTAATTAAATTGTTTAATTAGTAGTTTTAATCACACAATTAAATTGTGATTCAAATAAAAATTTTAAAAATTATTTGAATGTGATTCAAATCTGAATTTTTAAAGTTGTTTGAATCATATTCAAATCTGAATTTTTAAAGTTGTTTATGTTAGTAGTATGCCCTAGAGCATATCATTTAGTATGTATCTTGTACATATTTTTATTAATAAAAGGCATTTCCACTTTTCCGTTTACATAATATATTTATGTGTAATAGAAAAGGTCCATTGATATTTTGTTAGAAATATTATTCTTAAGTTGTTAAGAATATGAGTGACAATATTTCTAGCACGAAGTATCATAAATAGGTTCACAATCGAGGATACTTCATAATAAGGACATGAATTATCCAGAAAGATTGTATTCATGTTTGTTCCCAAGTTATTTATATGAGATATAAATAAGATGGAATGGTGAGTCTCATGCCATATAACAAACATGATAGGCACTTATAAATGATAAGTAGGCCGAACCAGTGACACTTATGACAAGCACATGGAGTTTACTCTTGTCAATATTTTGTCATAAATCATATCAATGCATATAATCTTTAGACCTGAGATAGCACAGTTATCTTGTATATAGGTAGTTTGAGTTTGATACTGCTTTCATACTTGTACTGTGTATGGGTATATGGGCATGTGTTGGCTCCTACTAGTTATATATGGAGGTAGGTGTTGATCAAGATGGAATCTGTTCCTCTAAGTAAATAGAGATAAAATCCTATGTTCATTTAATTATTCTTGATGTTTCAAGTTCCTAGCCAGGACAGATAGATTTATTCAGAAAAGCGTTTCTGATGAGAAAATCTTTTTAATCAAGAACTAGAATTAAAAGAGAACATAGTATTCATAGCAAATAGAGTTTGACATAAACCATGACTCCAGCTTGAGTTGGGATTTTGTAACAGAGAGATTATAGTGCATGGTAACATATGATTATAGGTTCATTTAAGGTAAACCTTATTACTAATTGGGTGGCCATGACATGCTATGCTAGGTGTTAACCATGGTCTATGAGGTTCATAAAATGATTTAGAGAAATCATTTATGGTAAGAAAGAGTTCTGATGATATTAAGAGTTGATATCATGTCTCATTGCCAATTAGTGATGAGCCTAGTAAGTCCCACACATACACAAGTTATCACCTATTTAAATATGATTTAATTAATTAATTAAAGAGTTTAATTGATTAATTAAATAAGTTTGGTTTGCAATTAAATTGCAAAGTCCCTAGCATGACTTGAAACCAAATCTAGATTATTGGATGTATAGTATAAGTTAAATTTATATTTAAAGTGTTTAAATATGAATTTAATTAATGAGAAATTAATTAATAGAGATTAATTAATTAATTTATATTTGATATAAATTAATTAGAAGAAGAAAAATAATTATTTTGGGTTAAGAACTTAAAATTAAGACACAGGGGCATTTTGGTCATTTTGCAGTGTGACACGTGGCATCATGAGATGGTGACACATGGCATAACACATAAGCTTGCCAAATGTTTTTTAATCATGTAAGATGATTAAAATCAAGATTAAATATAGGTTTGACACTTGGCATAATGTGATTGGGTCACTTAAACCTAGAGCTAATCAAAGGGTGACATGTGGCAAGGGTTTAATGTGTTAACCTAGCTATTTAAGTGTTGTTATGAGAAAACAAAATACAACCAGTAGCCACACTCCTTGGTCACGCCATTTTGCAGCCCTCCCTCTATTCTTCTTCATCTCTCATCAATTCAAAGAGATTAGCCATCAATCTCTTGAATTGAGAACACTAGAAATTGTTTCTAGTGTCCTGTTTACATCTCTAATCTCTTAAAAGGCAGAACTTGAATTTCTAATTAATAGAAAAGGCTTTAGAAGCTGTTCAAGGGCTGCCATAAGTGTTCTTGGTGTGGACAAGGTAGAGGGACAACATCTGGTGTCCTGAAGACGAATCTCAAAGGCGCAGACACGCTGCAGTGCATCAAGAGTTAGTGTAATCGTTCTTGATTTAATCTAGGGTTCTAAAATTAATCTGATTAATTTTAAAATCTTAAATGGAAAATACAGATCCAAAAACATATTAAAAGAGTTTTAATATGTTGTTTATCATTGAAATCAAATAGATAAAAATAAATCTTGCATGATGCATGTGACCCTAGGTGAAAATTTTTGAATTCAATGGTATAAACTTGTGTTTTTCACGCCTGCCTTCAATTGGTATCAGAGCCACTATATTTGCCATTTATATTGTTTATTATATGATTTAATTGTGTGATTTGATCATGAGATGATTGATCCATTGCTGGTTGGATCAAGAGGTGAGGCGGCATGCTTGATGAACTCCAACATGGTGTGCATGGCTTTGGAAGATCATGGTGCGCATGGTTGTTATTAAATTCTGCAATTGTTGCATGATGAAAGGTTCATCATATGACTAATTAAAATGTTTAATTAGGAATTTTAATCACACAATTAAATTATGATTCAAATCAGAATTTTAAAAATTATTTGAATGTGATTCAAATCTGAATTTTAAAAGTTGTTTGAATGTGATTCAAATCTGAATTTTTAAAGTTGTTTGAATCATATTTAAATCTGATTTTTTAAAATTGATTGAATAAAATTCAGATCTGATTTTTTAAAAAATGTTTGAATGTGATTCAAATCTGATTTTTTTAAAAAATGTTTGAATGTGATTCAAATCTGAATTTTTGAAGTTGTTTGAATGTGATTCAAATCTGAATTTTTAAATTTGTTTGAATGAGATTCAAATCTGAAATTTTAAATTTATTTGAATCATATTCAAATCTGAATTTTTAAGTTGAATATGAGATATTCAATTTAATTTAAGTATGTATGTTTTATTTAATTGTTAAATAGTGATATGCATGATGGATGATCATGGACTATAAAAGACCAATGTGATTGGATTTATTTCTTTTATGTTTCTTTGGGATTGTAAATTAATTAATTTATTTTAATTTATTTTGGGCATGTATTATTAAGTTTGTAATAATTTTTGGGTTGTAATTTCATTTATTTAAGTTCTTGTAAATTCGCCTTGGTATGCCAATGATTACTATGTAATATTGGATTGCAAGAAGTTCAAGGAGGTCAAGAGCATTGGTGGGACCAGTGGGAGGAATTCAAGATCAAGTGTTGATTATGTACTCCTTCAGCAACTCTTGTAAAATGAATGAATGAAATGCACCTAGGAATGCCCTGATTCAATTATTGGTGGCTCAGAATTAAATCCCTTAGAAAGTCCATGATCATACCATATTTACTGCTTATCCATGAATGCATGAGATGTATGGAAATGTATGCAATTATATGATATATGCATGCTAAATGGATAATGTGCAAAGTGAGACCTTAATAGTAATTAGAATGACCATAAAATCTTCCAAACAAATGATTAAGTTGAATATGCTATAATTAAAGTAATTATAACATAGGCCCTCCATTGGGGCAATTATTTTAAGAAATTTTAAATAGTTGCATGAGATGCAATTAATTTAAGAGATTTTTTTAAGAATAATTGTTAAGCATGAGATGTTGTAAATATGTAAATGGTTTGGTGACCAATATTGGATGTACCTGAGGACATTAAAATTATTTACATAATTACTGGCTCAATGGGATCAACTTAACTAATGCAAGATAAGTCAATAATGGATGTACCTGAGATTTTGAGCATTAGGGGCTAGGTAAATGATTGAACCTCACATGAGATGTGATGGGCAAGGAGTTGCTCACTTATAGTTTATTGTAATTCCAATAATGGATGTACCTGAGGATGATCAATAGAATTATAAGAATTCAATCACCCACTAGAAATCCATCCAACTAGGATTTTCGTTTCCTACTTTGGAAGTGTAGGATTCGCTAAGTTAGTGGGAGGACCAATTTGATTAAAAGACCATAATCATTTTGGTTAATTACATGATACATTTACTAATTAATCTGATTATTTTCTGCAGTTAATTTTCTGATAAAAATGAGCATAAAACAACCACCACCATCCAATATCCTTGCAAGCATACTTGATCATAATAGGTTGACAGGACCAAATCATGCGATTGGCTAAGAAATTTGAAGCTTGTCCTGAACCTTGAACATATAGGATATGTTCTAGATTCAAATGTTCCTGGTCCCTTACCTCCAGAGGCCACACAAGAGGAACATGATACTTTGGACAAGTGGAAGGAGCATGATATGAGAGCTAAGTGTTACATGCTTGCTTCCATGAGTAATGAGTTACAGAAGCAACATGAGAACATGTAGAGTGCGAGTGAGATCCTCCTTCACCTACAAGAGTTATATGGTGAGCACAGCAGGAATGCTAGGTATGAGATATCTAGACAGCTATTCCGTATGAGGATTGTAACACCCTCCCGGTAGCCACTCCGTACATTCTACTGTTCCGGCGACTAGTGTCGGTCCGGACAGCTAGACCGTCCGGAAAAATATTTAAATCAAAGTGAGGGACCATAATTAACTCAAATATTAATAAGAAAAATTTAGTAAAAATTTTAGAAATAAAATACAACTAAATCAAATGAGCCGGTACCCTAGCGAGGGGTAACCAGAGAGAAGTTGCGGTTCTCGCAACTAGGAGCCCTAGACCCAGGGAAAAATTCATAAAATAATTTTTGGGACTCCAGAGAAGGGTCATTGAGGTTCCTATGACATTAGAATACCAAGAAAATATTTAGAAAAATTTTTCAATCGGTACAGACAATTTTGACCCGTTAAGTCAAACGGAGGGCATTTTAGTCATTTCGCCTTCAGAGGTGATTTTTGGCCGACTTGTCCAGTTGAGTAAATAATTAATATGACATAAAATATGAATAAATATTACTAAAAATTAATGTGAAAATGAGTAGAGAAAAGAAGAAAAGAAAATGAAAGAAAAACCTAAATATGACATCACATGATGTCATTTGGAGGGCTTCCACCAATCACAACCTAATAAGCCAAATTAAAAAGAGAAAAAATGACAAATGAAGACACAAAATTTCTGGTTCTTCTTCTTCATTTGGACGTGAATCTCTCCCTCTCCCTCCACCTTTTTATCAAGCTTTGAACTTGATTTTCTCTTCATCCACTCACTAAAACCCATAAGTCTCTTCATCAAAAATTAATCCCACACCTAGACAAAGCTTTTGGCAGCCTATAAAAGGAAGGAAAGTGAAGTTTTAGCTTGAAGAAATCTGCCCTACAAGAGGTTAAAGTGAGGTTAGTGCTATCCTTTCACTCTCACTCCTTTAATCCTTGTTAAAGCATCATTTTAAGTTAAGAAATTGTAAGAGTTTGAAGTAAATTATATGTGTTAGGGCATCTTTCATTTTTGGCAGCCCTAAGGAAGGATGAGTTTGATTGTTTTAATTAATTTAGAATGGATAGAAATGATGTTTAAGGTATGAATATGCATGGATGTTGAATTAGTGTGCTAATTGAGGTTTATGGGTAATTTAAATTGGACATTAGGGTTTTGAGAAGTGAAACTTGGATTTAGCTTATGGAATTGTGAAAGAACATTATAAGGGTCAATTAGTGACCATTTTAGGTATGTTGACCATGAATTGGACTGAAAAATAGTATAGCCAAGTGAATGTGTAGGCTGCCTTGTTAGTGCAGCAGAGGGACTGAAAATTCAGTCCACTTGCATAGCCATAACTTTGGCTGTGTTAGTCCAATTGATGTTTGGCCAATTGGACATGAAACTAGGCTTATAATGGCACATTTTTGCTGAAGAAACCATGCCCAAAAGACCAAAGCAAGAGGACCAAAAGTTGGCCCCAATCTGGATACCCTGCAAACAGCCCCTGCAGAAATGACCAAATGAACAGTAACTGTTCATTTGGCCATAACTCATTGTAGATATGGTCAATTGACCTGAAATTTTTACAGAAACAAGTTAAGACATAGACAAACAACTTTCATGAAGAAACCTACCCCAAATTATGACCAGAACCTAATCAAATCATTGAGCAAATTGAAGTTTACTGTACTGAGATTTCCAGAATTTTCATTTGAGCAGCAATGTTTGGAGGACTATAACTCTCTCTAGAAAACTCGGATTTAGGCGATTCTTGAACCGATGAAAACCTAAGGCATAGTAGAACATTTCATATGAAGAAAGTTAGACCAAATTATGAACTTAAGTTGATCAAATTACTGACCAAATTTGGACCAAAATCTGCCAAAATCCAAAAGTGCAGCATGAACAGTGCACGTGAACAGTAAACTTATTTTGGCCATAACTTGAGCTACAAAACTCCAAATGGAGTGATTCAAAAAAGGAAATTCAACTAGACAAAATAAGGAACAACTTTCATGTTTACCATTTCCTCAAATTCCTACTGCAATAGTGCCCAATGGAATAGTAAAGTTGAGTTAGCAAAATTGAAAATTTTGCTTCTCTTGGTTTAAGCTTAGAAATGGTATTAATGCTTAATGCCAACAAGTTTTAAATGAAAAATGTGGTATGTTTGAAGTGCCAAAGTCAATGTACATATTTTCTATGCAAAAGTCAACATTTTTGTTGACCAATGAGGTGAATAGTATCACCAAAACCAAAAATTGGCAATTTTGCCAAAATGACCTAAGCTTTGAGAAAGTGACCAAAACCAACAAGTTTTGAACACAAAATGTGGTATGTTGGGAGTATTAAAACCAATGTACCTATTGTTTATGCAAAAGTCAACATTTTAGTTGACTAATGAAATGAATAGTGACACCAAAACTTGAAATTCAAAATTTGAAATTAGAAATGCATCTAGGGGACTTTAAATTGCAATTGGCAATTAATACTAGCAAATGTAAAACTCAAAATGTGGGATCTTGGTGTAATAAGAATTAATATATTCATTAAGTATAAAAAGGTCAACATTTTGGTTGACTAGTAAGGTGAATAGTAATCAAAATGATTAGTAAATTAAGATGAAGACCTAGAATCAATTCTAAGCTTAAATGCTTAGAATTGTAAGACAAATATGGACTATGCATCCTAGTCAAAATTGTTAAAAAGAAATTTAGGCCATAAATTTGAAATCCATGAAATATTCATGGATTACTTGAAACATGAAAAATAAGTCACCTAATTGATGTGAATAGATAGTTAGAGCACATATGCTCATCACAAATGGAATTCATAAAATATTAGAAACTCAACTTGAAATATAAAATTTGTAATTACATAAGTAGATTCTTGAATGTATAAATGAGAAAGGAAAAATGTTTTGAATACAATGGTACATGTGAACCATTGTTTAGAATTGTGATCAATATGAATAACATAATGAATGGACAAATAAACCGTATTAATGTATGAATGAGACATTAGTTCTCATTATTGTAAAGAGGAGAAGTATTTTGAATACAATGGTATAAAAGGATAATTGATGTGAATTGTGATCATATAAATGATCAAATGAATGTATGAATTATGATTGAAATTTATCATGAAATAATGAAGTCATAAAGCACAATATATTAATATTTTAAAATATCAAATGCCCTAGTATACCTAACAAGATTGGTTTGGATAGTTTGGCATGCCAATAGGGTATTGTGTTAGCAGTACTGCGAAAGGCTTTATGCCTGTATTCATGGCTTTTATGCCCGTATTCATGGCTTTTATGCCCGATTATGTGATATCATGGCTTTTTAGCCATACTGACTGCATACGTGGTTGACATTCTGCGTCCCATGGTATGACGGTCCGAGGCACCGCGGTGTCCAGTGCCAACGACCCGTTATCCAGTCCAGTCGTCTAGTATAGGTTACTTGGGCAGTCAATTAAAGTATTATTCAATTCAGGCAGCTAAGTTAAGTTAAGTATAATGAAAATCCAGTACAATTAAATTAAGTATTGAATGAATAAGCAAAAGAGATTAGCAAAAGAAATATAACAAAAATATAAATTGCAGAACTGCATGACTTGAAATACAATACAGATAGAATAAATTATATACCTGCTAGTATTACTGAAAAGTTATAAACTAAGCACTTCCAAAGAGGAACAAACTAGTATATAAGATCGTTGATACTAAAAATACCATACCAAATTAAATTGATTCTTGAGTATCTGAATTATCATTTATTTCTTTCTTTACTTGTATATATTATTTCTGGTTATATTATTGCACCACTAAGCAGAAATGCTTAGCGAGATGGAATTGCTTCCTCGCGCAGGTACTGAAGGTAAAACCAGTAGACTGTCGACTGAGATTTTTGGAGTCCAGATCTGCAGAAGTGTCAGAAGAGTTCAAGATTGTCACCTCAAAGAATGCATGTAGATAGGGCTCATTTTATACATGTTATGTATATTGTTCATTCCTAGCACATTGTAAATTATTTGTATATCTTGTACAAAATAAACTCATGTAATTAACCTATGAATTATGGAAGCTATTCAAAGTAAGTATTTTAGTATGTGAATTGAATTTGAGTTATAATGAGATTATACTTGTGAATATTGAGATATTGAAAATCTAATGAGATTTCTGAGAAATCTGGATACATTATGTTTGAAAATTTTTGAGACTATTAAGTTTGAGAAATTGAGTATATATTGAAATTGTCTTTGGCAGGTTCAGAAGAACTGTTAGTCCAAATTACAGCCGACACTTTGTTGGATTATCGTTAAAATTTTTGAAATTTCCAACTTAGTTAGATTTTGATAAAAGTAAAAATAGCCTAAATCTTCAATAAAGTTTTTGAATAAATAAATCAAGGACTGTAATGAAATCAAATAAAATAGAGTGCTCCGGCACACTGAGTGGCATAACTTGCTCGGCTACACTGTAGTCGGGTAAGGGGTGTCACATTTAGTAGTATCAGAGCGCGGTTTAGGCGTTTCTGGACCTAGATAGACTGCATATCTTGCATTGCATTCATAAGAGTCGAGGTGACACTATTGCAGATCTGTATTTCCCGTTTATTTTAGGTTAAGGTATGGAATAAGAAAGTAAAGAGACAATGAGATAGCGAATGAAGATGAGAAGCAGACTGTATTTAAGATGAAAAAGGATGAGTACAGAACTGTTTAATGATAGGATTGAGACTAAGGAGAAAGTAAAGTATGATAACACGGAAAGGTGTAGAAGTAAAGAGGTAGCAGTTCGTCGTTTGCTTAAGTCAGGTAAATTTCGAGGACGAAATTTAAATTAGAGGGGAAGAGTTGTAACACCCTCCCGGTAGCCATTCTACATTCTCCTACGATCGGTGTCGGTCCGGACAGCTAGAACGTCCGAAAAAATATTTAAATCAAAGTGAGGGACCATAATTAACTCAAATATTAATAAGAAAAATTTAGTAAAAATTTTAGAAATAAAATACAACTAAATCAAATGAGCCGGTACCCTAGCGAGGGGTAACCAGAGAGAAGTTGCGGTTCTCACAACTAGGAGCCCTAGACCCAGGGAAAAATTCATAAAATAATTTTTGGGACTCCAGAGAAGGGTCATTGAGGTTCCTATGGCATTAGAATACCAAGAAAATATTTAGAAAAATTTTTCAATCGGTACAGACAATTTTGACCCGTTAAGTCAAACGGAGGGCATTTTAGTCATTTCGCCTTCAGAGGTGATTTTTGGCCGACTTGTCCAGTTGAGTAAATAATTAATATGACATAAAATATGAATAAATATTACTAAAAATTAATGTGAAAATGAGTAGAGAAAAGAAGAAAAGAAAATGAAAGAAAAACCTAAATATGACATCACATGATGTCATTTGGAGGGCTTCCACCAATCACAACCTAATAAGCCAAATTAAAAAGAGAAAAAATGACAAATGAAGACACAAAATTTCTGGTTCTTCTTCTTCATTTGGACGTGAATCTCTCCCTCTCCCTCCACCTTTTTATCAAGCTTTGAACTTGATTTTCTCTTCATCCACTCACTAAAACCCATAAGTCTCTTCATCAAAAATTAATCCCACACCTAGACAAAGCTTTTGGCAGCCTAGAAAAGGAAGGAAAGTGAAGTTTTAGCTTGAAGAAATCTGCCCTACAAGAGGTTAAAGTGAGGTTAGTGCTATCCTTTCACTCTCACTCCTTTAATCCTTGTTAAAGCATCATTTTAAGTTAAGAAATTGTAAGAGTTTGAAGTAAATTATATGTGTTAGGGCATCTTTCATTTTTGGCAGCCCTAAGGAAGGATGAGTTTGATTGTTTTAATTAATTTAGAATGGATAGAAATGATGTTTAAGGTATGAATATGCATGGATGTTGAATTAGTGTGCTAATTGAGGTTTATGGGTAATTTAAATTGGACATTAGGGTTTTGAGAAGTGAAACTTGGATTTAGCTTATGGAATTGTGAAAGAACATTATAAGGGTCAATTAGTGACCATTTTAGGTATGTTGACCATGAATTGGACTGAAAAATAGTATAGCCAAGTGAATGTGTAGGCTGCCTTGTTAGTGCAGCAGAGGGACTGAAAATTCAGTCCACTTGCATAGCCATAACTTTGGCTGTGTTAGTCCAATTGATGTTTGGCCAATTGGACATGAAACTAGGCTTATAATGGCACATTTTTGCTGAAGAAACCATGCCCAAAAGACCAAAGCAAGAGGACCAAAAGTTGGCCCCAATCTGGATACCCTGCAAACAGCCCCTGCAGAAATGACCAAATGAACAGTAACTGTTCATTTGGCCATAACTCACTGTAGATATGGTCAATTGACCTGAACTTTTTACAGAAACAAGTTAAGACATAGACAAACAACTTTCATGAAGAAAACTACCCCAAATTATGACCAGAACCTAATCAAATCATTGAGCAAAGTGAAGTTTACTGTACTGAGATTTCCAGAATTTTCATTTGAGCAGCAATGTTTGGAGGACTATAACTCTCTCTAGAAAACTCGGATTTAGGCGATTCTTGAACCAATGAAAACCTAAGGCATAGTAGAACATTTCATATGAAGAAAGTTAGACCAAATTATGAACTTAACTTGATCAAATTACTGACCAAAGTTGGACCAAAATCTGCCAAAATCCAAAAGTGCAGCATGAGCAAGACGTGAACAGTAAACTTATTTTGGCCATAACTTGAGCTACAAAACTCCAAATGGAGTGATTCAAAAAAGAAAATTCAACTAGACAAAATAAGGAACAACTTTCATGTTTACCATTTCCTCAAATTCCTACTGCAATAGTGCCCAATGGAATAGTAAAGTTGAGTTAGCAAAATTGAAAATTTTGCTTCTCTTGGTTTAAGCTTAGAAATGGTATTAATGCTTAATGCCAACAAGTTTTAAATGAAAAATGTGGTATGTTTGAAGTGCCAAAGTCAATGTACATATTTTCTATGCAAAAGTCAACATTTTTATTGACCAATGAGGTGAATAGTGTCACCAAAACCAAAAATTGGCAATTTTGCCAAAATGACCTAAGCTTTGAGAAAGTGACCAAAACCAACAAGTTTTGAACACAAAATGTGGTATGTTGGGAGTATTAAAACCAATGTACCTATTGTTTATGCAAAAGTCAACATTTTAGTTGACTAATGAAATGAATAGTGACACCAAAACTTGAAATTCAAAATTTGAAATTAGAAATGCATCTAGGGGACTTTAAATTGCAATTGGCAATTAATACTAGCAAATGTAAAACTCAAAATGTGGGATCTTGGTGTAATAAGAATTAATATATTCATTAAGTATAAAAAGGTCAACATTTTGGTTGACTAGTAAGGTGAATAGTAATCAAAATGATTAGTAAATTAAGATAAAGACCTAGAACCAATTCTAAGCTTAAATGCTTAGAATTGTAAGACAAATATGGACTATGCATCCTAGTCAAAATTGTTAAAAAGAAATTTAGGCCATAAATTTGAAATCCATGAAATATTCATGGATTACTTGAAACATGAAAAATAAGTCACCTAATTGATGTGAATAGATAGTTAGAGCACATATGCTCATCACAAATGGAATTCATAAAATATTAGAAACTCAACTTGAAATATAAAATTTGTAATTACATTAGTAGGTTCTTGAATGTATAAATGAGAAAGGAAAAATGTTTTGAATACAATGGTACATGTGAACCATTGTTTAGAATTGTGATCAATATGAATAACATAATGAATGGACAAATAAACCGTATTAATGTATGAATGAGTCATTAGTTCTCATTATTGTAAAGAGGAGAAGTATTTTGAATACAATGGTATAAAAGGATAATTGATGTGAATTGTGATCATATAAATGATCAAATAAATGTATGAATTATGATTGAAATTTATCATGAAATAATGAAGTCATAAAGCACAATATATTAATATTTTAAAATATCAAATGCCCTAGTATACCTAACAAGATTGTTTTGGATAGTTTAGCATGCCAATAGGGTATTGTGTTAGCAGTACTGCGAAAGGCTTTATGCCTGTATTCATGGCTTTTATGCCCGTATTCATGGCTTTTATGCCCGATTATGTGATATCATGGCTTTTTAGCCATACCGATCTGATACGTGGTTGACGCTCGTCCCATGGTATGACGGTCCGAGGCAATCATGGTGTCCAGCCAACGACCGTTATCCAAATCGTGCCTAGTATAGGTTACTTGGGCGATCAATTAAAGTATTATTCAATTCAGCACTAAGTTAAGTTAAGTATAATGAAAATCCAGACAATTAAATTAAGTATTGAATGAATAAGCAAAAGAGATTAGCAAAAGAAATATAACAAAATATAAATTGCAGAATCGCATGACTTGAAATACAATACGATAGAATAAATTATATACCGCTAGTATTATCAAAAGTTATAAACTAAGCACTTCCAAAGAGGAACAAACTAGTATATAAGATCGTTGATACTAAAAATACCATACCAAATTAAATTGATTCTTGAGTATCTGAATTATCATTTATTTCTTTCTTTACTTGTATATATTATTTCTGGTTATATTATTGCACCACTAAGCAGAAATGCTTAGCGCGATAGAATTGCTTCCTCGCCAGTAATCAAGGTAAAACCAGAGATGCCGATCGAGATTTTTGGAGTCCAGATCTGTAAGTGTCGAAGAGTTCAAGATTGTCACCTCCTCAAAGAATGCATGTAGATAGGGCTCATTTTATACATGTTATGTATATTGTTCATTCCTAGCACATTGTAAATTATTTGTATATCTTGTACAAAATAAACTCATGTAATTAACCTATGAATTATGGAAGCTATTCAAAGTAAGTATTTTAGTATGTGAATTGAATTTGAGTTATAATGAGATTATACTTGTGAATATTGAGATATTGAAAATCTAATGAGATTTCTGAGAAATCTGGATACATTATGTTTGAAAATTTTTGAGACTATTAAGTTTGAGAAATTGAGTATATATTGAAATTGTCTTTGGCGGTGTCTGTAAGAATCATAGTCCAAATTACAGTCGACACTTTGTTGGATTATCGTTAAAATTTTTGAAATTTCCAACTTAGTTAGATTTTGATAAAAGTAAAAATAGCCTAAATCTTCAATAAAGTTTTTGAATAAATAAATCAAGGACTGTAATGAAATCAGAAAAAATAGAGTGCTCCGGCACACTGAGTGGCATAACTTGCTCGGCTATACTGTAGTCGGGTAAGGGGTGTCACAAGGATGTCTGAGGGACAGAATGTTGGGGATCATGTCCACAAGATGATTCGGCTGATTGAGCAGTTGGAACATCTTGACTTCAACATGGATTTCCAACTACAGATGGATTTGATCCTTCAGTCCCTTCCTTAGTCTTTTGGGAATTTTGTGACAAATTTCCATATGACTAAACAGGAATGCACCTTAGCTGGTTTACTCAACATGTTGGTTATTGCCCAAAAGAATATGCCAGGCAATAAAGGGAAACAGGTAGCTTTGGTTGCATCTTCTTCTGCTGGAAAGTCCAACAAGAAGAAGGGTAATAAGAAAAAGAAACCTCAGATTCCTGGTCCTTCCAAGAAAATAGCTAAACAGAAAGGGAAGACCAAAGCTGAGAAAGGCAAAGGAAAGTGTTTCCACTGCCAGTAGGAAAGTGTTTCCATTGCCAGTAAGAAAGTGTTTCCACTGGCCAGAGTATAGCAATCTAAATGAATACAATGCCATGGTGAAAACCAACTCAAGTTCAAAATACATTTGGCACTTAAGGTTATTACATGTTGCAGAACATAGGATTGCAAAATTGGAGAAAATGGGGATTCTATCCTCATTGGGCTCTGAGCCTACTCCAACTTGTGAATCTTGCCTTCAGGGTAAAATGACTAGATCACCCTTTGTTGGACAAGGGCTAAGAGCTGAAAATATTTTAGAGCTAATACATAGTGATGTATGTGGTCCATTTAAAGAAATGGCTAGAGGGGGTTTTCATTATTTTATTACCTTTACTGATGATAAATCAAGGTTTGGGTATTTGTATTTGATGAAATACAAACATGAATCTTTTGAAAAGTTCAAAGAATTTAAATCTGAAGTAGAAAATCAAACAGGAAAGAGTATTAAAGCTCTTCGATCAGATCGTGGAGGTGAATATTTGAGTACTGAATTTGATGAATACTTGAGAGAGCATGGCATTGTTTCTCAGCTGACTTCTCCAGGAACGCCACAGCTGAATGGTGTATCTGAAAGGAGAAATCGTATCCTATTGGATATGGTACGTAATATGATGAGCTATACTGATATGCCAATCTTCTTTTGGGGATTTGCATTAGAATAAGCTTTGTATATTCTGAATAGGATTCCATCAAAATCAGTTTCTTCCACACCTTATGAGATATGGCATGGAAGAAAACCAAGTCTTAAGCATGTTAAGATTTGGGGTTGTCCAGCTTATATCAAAAAAGCTGAACACTGATAAATTGGAGACTAGATCAGAAAAAGGTCGATTTGTTGGATATCCAAAAGATAGTTTTGGATATTATTTTTATTTGCCTACTTCACAAAAGGTTGTGATAAGTAGAGATGCCACATTTCTTGAACAACAGTGCGTTCAAGAAGGAGGCAAAGGAAGGCAAATAGAGTTAGAATTGGAGAATTCTGACCAACCAACAGATCAGATGGATATAGATCCATCTAGTTAACCTATACCCGTTGATGAAACATCTACAGCTGTTCCTCGTAGAACAACTAGGGTATCTCACCCACCAGTGAGATATGGTTTTCTTCATGAAGAAGAACAAGAGTTGTCTACTCATGAAGAAGTAGATCATGGAGATGATCCTCTTACTTATGAAGAAGCTATATCAGATATAGACTCTTCAAAATGGATTGATGCTATGAAATTCGAGATTGATTCCATGTATAAGAATGAAGTTTGGGATCTTGTTGACCCACCTAAAGGTATTGTACCTATAGGGAACAAATGGGTTTTCAAGAAAAAAATTGGTTCTGATGAAAAGGTAGAGACCTATAAGGCAAGGCTAGTAGCGAAAGGGTTTCGCCAAAGGCAAGGAATCGACTATGAGGAGACTTTCTCGCCTGTTGCCATGCTTAAATCAATTAAGATTTTATTAGCAATAGCTGCATACTATGATTATGAGATTTGGCAGATGGATGTCAAAACAGCTTTTCTCAATGGATACATTGAAGAAAGCATTTTCATGGAACAACCTAGGGGTTTTGAATCCCAAGATGGTTCCAAGGTATGCAAGCTAAAGTGATCCATTTATGGGTTGAAACAAGCTTCGAGGAGTTGGAACATCCGTTTTGATGAAGCCATTAAATCCTTTGGTTTTATCAAAAATGAGGATGAGCCATGTGTATATAAGAAGGTTAGTGACAGTGCTATCACTTTCCTTGTCTTATATGTGGATGACATACTGTTGATGGGTAATGACACGGGTATGTTGACGACTATAAAGGTATGGTTGTTAAATACATTCTCCATGAAAGACTTAGGGGAGGCAACCTATATTCTTGGAATTCGCAACTATAGAGATAGAGCGAAAAGAATAATTGGTTTATCCCAAAGTCTATACTTGGAAAAGGTGTTAAAGAGGTTTAACATGCTTGATTCCAAGAGAGGATTGTTACCAGTGAGACATGGTATCCATCTTTCTAAAGAGATGTCTCCAAAGACACCTGAAGAAAGAGATAAGATGGCTAGGATTCCATATGCTTCGGCTATTGGAAGTTTAATGTATGTAATGTTGTGTACTAGGCCGGATATCACATATGCTGTTAGTTTGACTAGCAGGTATCAATCCAATCCAGGTTTGGAGCACTGGATAGCTGTCAAGAATATTCTTAAGTACTTGAGAAGAACTAAGGATTTATTCTTGATTTATGGAGGTGGAGACTTGCAATTGGATGGTTATACTGATTCTGATTTCCAATCAGATATCGATGATAGAAAGTCTACCTCTGGATATGTGTTCATTTGTAATGGAGGTGCAGTCAGTTGGAAGAGTTCCAAACAGAGCACGACTGCAGATTCCACTACAGAGGCTGAGTATATTGCTGCATCAGATGCTGCAAAGGAAGCTTTTTGGATAAAGAAGTTCGTGACAGAACTTACAGTAGTTCCTTCCATTGAGTCAGCAGTTCCATTACACTGTGACAATAATGGAGCAGTCATACAGGCTAAGGAACCAACGTCTCACTAGAAATCCAAACATATAGAAAGGCGCTACCACATTATCAGAGAAATAGTTGGGCGAGGCGATGTAGCCATGCAGAAAATAGCATCAGCTGAAAATCCAGCTGATCCATTCACTAAGCCTATGTCACAGACTCAGTTAGACCGACATCTTGAGAAGATAGGTCTAAGATATTGTAATGAATGGCTCTAGTGCTAGTGGGAGATTGTTAGTAGTATGCCCTAGAGTATATCATTTAGTATGTATCTTGTACATATTTTTATTAATAAAAGGCATTTCCCCTTTTCCGTTTAAATAATATATTTATGTGTAATAGAAAAGGTCCATTGATATTTTATTAGAAATATTATTCTTAAGTTGTTAAGAATATGAGTGACAATATTTCTAGCACGAAGTATCATAAATAGGTTCACAATCGAGGATACTTCATAATAAGGACATGACTTCTCCAGAAAGATTGTATTTGTAACACGCTCCCGGTAGCAACTCCGTACATTCTACTGTTCTGGTGACCAGTGTCGGTCCGGACTGCTAGAACGTCCAGAAAAATATTTAAACTAAAGTGAGGAACCATAATTAACTTAAATATTAATAAGAAAAATTTAGGAAAAATTTTAGAAATAAAATACAACCAAGTTAAACGAGCCGGTGCCCTAGCGATGGGTAACCCAGAGGGAAGTTGCGGTTCTCGCAACTAGGAGCCCTAGACCCGGGGGAAAAATCATAAAATAATTTTTGAGACTCCGGAGAAGGGTCATTGAGGTCCCTATGGCATTAGAATGCCAAGAAAATATTTAGAAAAATTTTTCAATCGGTACAGACAATTTTGACCCGTTAAGCCAAACGGAGGGCATTTTGGTCATTTCGCCTTCAGAGGTGATTTTTGGCCGACTTGTCCAGTTAAGTAAATAATTATTATGACATAAAATATGAATAAACATTACTAAAAATTAAATTGAAAATGAGTAGTGATGAAAAGAAAAGAAAAATAAAAAAAGCTCATTTATGACATATGATGATGTCATTTAAAGGCTACCACCAATCAAATTTAAACAACCAATTAACTAACTAATAAAAGAGATAAATAAAGACCAAAGAATTAAAAAAATTTTCAGCCATCTTCTTCCTCATTCAGCCGCACCACCATAACCAAGAACCCTCCATTTTTCTTCTTAAATCAAGCTTAAAAATCTCTTAAACCTCTCCCCAAAATCCTAAGTCATCTTCACTAAAATTAATCCACACACCCTAAGGAAGCTCTAGGCAGCCACAAAGAGGAGAAATTTTAGAGTTTTCACAAGTTCAATAAGTTGAGCCAAGAGGTTAGTGCTTACTTATGTTAATATTCCTTTATTTCCATGTTAAGGACTTGAATTTAGTATGAAATTGTAAGTTAAATGAACTAAAACTCATGTGTATGTGTACCATCAATTTCGACAGCCCTAAGGAAGGAATGAGTCTGATTGTTTTAATGGACCTAGAATGAATTAGAGATTATGTTTAAGGTGTATATACACATATATGATGAATGAAAGTGTTTAACTAGGTGTATGGGTGAATTGCAATGGGAAATTAGGGTTTTGGGAGTGAAAAATTGGACTTGGCTTATGAAATGATTAATGGACATTCTAATGGTCAATTAGTGACCATTTGAGGCAAGTTAATCATAATTTGAAGTGAACTAAAGTGTTACAAACCCAATTGGTAGGCTGCCTAGTGACAGCAGCAATGAGGCTGTGAGTCCAGCCTGTTTGGACTGCCATATCTTTGGCTGTGTAGGTCCAATTGGTGTTTGGCCAATTGGACATGAAACTAGACTTATAATGGCACAATTTTTCTGAAGAAACCATGCCCAAAAGACCAAAGCAAGTGGACCAAAAGTTGGCCCCAATCCGGATACCCTGCAAGCAAATTCTGCAGAATGACCAAATGAACAGTAACTGTTCATTTGCCCATAACTCATTGTAGATAGGGTCAATTGACCTGAAATTTTTACAGCAACAAGTTAAGACATAGAAAAACAACTTTCATGAAGAAACCTACCCCAAATTATGACCAGAACCTATCCAACAAGGCAGTGGCAGTCACTGTTCATTGTACTGTAGATTTGGTAAATTCTGCAGTTTTGCAATCCGGCCAGCTGTGGTTTTTGGACCATATCTGGAGCTACAAAACTCCAAATGGAGTGATTCAAAAAATGAAATTCAACTAGACAAAATAAGGAACAACTTTCATGTTTACCATTTCCTCAAATTTTCACTGTAACAGTCACCAATGGAACAGTAAAGTTGGGTTACAAAAATTGAAAAATTCTGCTTCCCTTGGTTTAAACTTAGAAATGGTATTAATGCTTAATGCCAAAAAGTTTTGAATGAAAAATATGGTATGTTGGGAGTGTCAAAACCAATGTACCTATTTTCTATCAAAAAGTCAACATTTTTGTTGACCAATGAGGTGAATAGTGACACCAAAACTTGAAATTCAAAATTTGAAGAATTCAAAAGTATCAAATGCCCTAGTATACCTAACAAGATTGATTTGGATAGTTTGGCATGCCAATAGGGTTCGGTTAGCAATACTGCACATTGCATGCCATTCTGTGATTTTATGGTTTTAGCCATTTCGATATTGTGTTGAGACTTGGCCTCATGCCTAATATTATTTACAGCTTGTTAGCTGTTTTGTTGCACACCGGGAGATACATATGTGACCGAGGGTGTGACGGCCCGAGGTACTTGATACCCAGTGCCAGTTTACCCGTTTATCCATCCAAATGCTCAAGATAGGTTACTTGGGCAACCAAATGAATGAAAGTGGACAAAGTTAACGAAATAAATGGATATACAAATACAAAACAAATAAGACATATACATTCAATGCATATTTATTTCTGTTATTTCTTTCTATTTTATCATTGCACCACTAAGCATCATTGCTTAGCGCGTTGCTTTTGCCACGCGTAGGTTCTGGAGATACTGATCGTGAGTCCAAAGAGACCACGATCGGGTGAGTCCATCCCGCACTCGCAAAGGTACGTGTCACCTCACCATCCACAGTGCATTGGTAGGACACTAGGTTTCATTTTGGTATTTTGTAACTAACTTTTATTTTTTTTTCATGTGTAAATGAACTTATGGATGTATTTTGATGTTCATGTAAATAATGAGAATTGTGTTTGTGAATGGAAAAGTGAATGTTTATCTGTGTTTTATACACGATTACCACATGAGCTGAATGATTGAGAAACGAAATTGAAAAATATTGAGATTTTGATATTGGAGTTTTTGAGTGATGAGATATGAATATTGGAAGTGTTTTTAACAGGTTCCGAAGAACTATTTTCTCCATTTTTACCCGGCACTCTGCCGGATTTTCTTTAAAATTTTCGGAACCTTAAATAAATAATAATTTTGATAAATGGCTTAAATAAATTATATTTCATAAACTATATTCAAAACTATGACAAAAATTGATTAAGTTAAAATAGAGGGTGCCGATACACCGTGTGACATTGCTTACTCGGATATACTGTACACGGGTAAGGGGTGTCACAGTATTCATGTTTGTTCCCAAGTTATTTATATGAGATATAAATAAGATGGAATGGTGAGTCTCATGCCATATAACAAACATGATAGGCACTTATAAATGATAAGTAGGCCGAACCAGTGACACTTATGACAAGCACATGGAGTTTACTCTTGTCAATGTTTTGTCATAAATCATATCAGTGCATATAATCTTTAGACCTGAGATAGCACAGTTATCTTGTATATAGGTAGTTTGAGTTTGATACTGCTTTCATACTTGTACTGTGTATGGGTATATGGGCATGTGTTGGCTCCTACTAGTTATATATGGAGGTAGGTGTTGATCAAGATGGAATCTGTTCCTCTAAGTAAATAGAGATAAAATCCTATGTTCATTTAATTGTTCTTGATGTTTCAAGTTCTGGCCAGACAGATAGATTTATTCGTAAAAGAGTTTTTGATGAGAAAATCTTTTAATCAAGAACTGGAATTAAAAGAGAACATAATATTCATAGCAAATGGAGTTTGACATAAACCATGACTCGGCTTGAGTTGGAATTTTGTAAGAGAGATTCTAGTGCATGGTAACATATGATTATAGGTTCATTTAAGGTAAACCTTATTACTAATTGGGTGGCCATGGCATGCTATGCTAGGTGTTAACCATGGTCTATGAGGTTCATAAAATGATTTAGAGAAATCATTTATGGTAAGAAAGAGTTCTGATGATATTAAGAGTTGATATCATGTCTCATTGCCAATTAGTGATGAGCCTAGTAAGTCACACACATACTCAAGTTATCACCTATTTAAATATGATTTAATTAATTAATTAAAGAGTTTAATTGATTAATTAAATAGGTTTGGTTTGCAATTAAATTGCAAAGTCCCTAGCATGACTTGAAACCAAATCTAGATTATTGGATGTATAGTATAAGTTAAATTTATATTTAAAGTGTTTAAATATGAATTTAATTAATGAGAAATTAATTAATAGAGATTAATTAATTAATTTATATTTGATATAAATTAATTAGAAGAAGAAAAATAATTATTTTGGGTTAAGAACTCAAAATTAAGACACAGGGGCATTTTGGTCATTTTGCAGTGTGACACGTGGCATCATGAGATGGTGACACATGGCATAACACATAAGCTTGCCAAATGTTTTTTAATCATGTAAGATGATTAAAATCAAGATTGAATATCGGTTTGACACTTGGCACAATGTGATTGGGTCACTTAAACCTAGAGCTAATCAAAGGGTGACATGTGGCAAGGGTTTAATGTGTTAACCTAGCTATTTAAGTGTTGTTATGAGAAAACAAAATACAACCAGCAGCCACACTCCTTGGTCACGCCATTTTGCAGCCCTCCCTCTATTCTTCTTCATCTCTCATCAATTCAAAGAGATTAGCCATCAATCTCTTGAATTAAGAACACTAGAAATTGTTTCTAGTGTCCTGTTTACATCTCTAATCTCTTAAAAGGCAGAACTTGAATTTCTAATTAATAGAAAAGGCTTTAGAAGCTGTTCAAGGGCTGCCATAGGTATTCTTGGTGTGGACAAGCTAGAGGGATAACATCTGGTGTCCTGAAGACGAATCTCAAAGGCGCAGACATGCTGCAGTGCATCAAGAGGTTAGTGTAATCGTTCTTGATTTAATCTAGGGTTCTAAAATTAATCTGATTAATTTTAAAATCTTAAATGACAAATACAGATCCAAAAACATATTAAAAGAGTTTTAATATGTTGTTTATCATTGAAATCAAATAGATAAAAATAAATCTTGCATGATGCATGTGACCCTAGGTGAAAATTTTTGAATTCAATGGTATAAACTTGTGTTTTTCACACTTCCGTTCCTTCAGTTTGAATAATATTCAAATCTGAATTTTTAAAAATTGTTTGAATGTGATTCAAATCTAATTTTTAAAAATTGTTTGAATCTGATTCAAATCTGAATTTTTAAGGTTATTTGAATGTGATTGAAATCTGAATTTTTAAATTTGTTTGAATGTGATTCAAATCTAAATTTTTAAATTTGTTTGAATCATATTCAAATCTGGATTTTTAAGTTGAATATGAGATATTCAATTTAATTTAAGTATGTATGTTTTATTTAATTGTTAAATAGTGAAATGCATAATGGATGATCATGGACTATAAAAGACCAATGTGATTGGATTTATTTCTTTTATGTTTCTTTGGGATTGTAAATTAATTAATTTATTTTAATTTATTTTAGGCATGTATTGTTAAGGTTGTAATAATTTTGGGTTGTAATTTCATTTATTTAAGTTCTTGTAAATTCACCTTGGTATGTCAGGGATTTCTATGTAATTAGATTGCAAGAAGATCAAGCAGGTCAAGAGCATTGATGGGACCAGTGGGAGGAATTCAAGATCAAATGTTGATTATGTACTCCTTCAGCAACCTTGTAAAATGAGTGAATGAAATACACTTAGGAATGCCCTGATTCAATTCTTGGTGGCTCAGAATTGAATCCCTTAGAAAGTCCATGATCATACCATATTTACTGTTTATCCATGAATGCATGAGATGTATGGGAATGTATACAAGTATGTGATATATGCATGCTAAATGGATAATGTACAAAGTGAGACCTTAATAGTAATTAAGATGACCATAAAATCTTCTAAATAAATGATTAAGTTGGATATGCTGTAATTAAAGTAATTATGACATGGGCCCTCCATTGAGGCAATTATTTTAAGAAATTTTAAATACTTGCACAGGATGCAATTAATTTAAGAGATTTTCTTAAGAATAATTGTTAAGCATGAGATGTTGTAAATATGTAAATAGTTTGGTGGCCAATATTGGATGTACCTGAGGATATTAAAATTATTTGCATAATTACCGGCTCAATGGGATCAACTTAACTAATGCAAGATAAGTCAATAATGGATGTACCTGAGATTTTGAGCATTAGGGGCTAGGTAAAGGATTGAACCTCACATGAGATGTGATGGGCAAGGAGTTGCTCACTTATAGTTTATTGTAATTCCAATAATGGATGTACCTGAGGATGATCAAAAGAATTATAAGAATTCAATCACCCACTAGAAATCCATCCAACTAGGATTTCCGTTTTCTACTTTGGAAGTGTAGGATTCGCTAAGTTAGTGGGAGGACCAATTTGATTAAAAGACCATAATCATTTTTGTTAATTACATGATACATTTACTAATTAATTTGGTTATTTTCTGCAGTTAATTTTTTGATAACAATTAGCATAGAACAACCACCACCATTCAATATTCTTGCAAGCATACTTGATCATAATAGGTTACAGGGCCTAATTTGTCTGATTGGCTAAGAAATTTGAAACTTGTCCTGAGCCTTAAACATATAGGATATGTTCTAGACTCAAATGTTTCTAGCCCTTTACCTCCAGAGGCCACCCAAGAGGAACATGAAACTTTAGACAAGTGGAAGGAGCATGATATGAGACCTAAGTGTTACATGCTTGCTTCCATGAGTAATAAGTTACAGAAGTAGCATGAGAACATGTAGAGTGCGAGTGAGATCCTCCTTCACCTATAAGAGTTGTATGGTGAGCACAGCAGGAATGCTAGGTTTGAGATATTTAGGCAGCTATTCTGCATGAGGATGTCTGAGGGATAGAATGTTGGGGATCATGTCCACAAGATGATTCGGCTAATTGAGCAGCTGGAACATCTTGACTTCAACATGGATTTCCAACTATAGACGGATTTGATCCTTCAGTCCCTTCCTGAGTCTTTTGGGAATTTTGTGACAAATTTTCATATGACTAAATAGGAATGCACCTTGGCTGGTTTACTCAACATGCTGGTTATTGCCCAAAAGAATATGTCGGGCAATAAAGGAAAAGAGGTAGCTTTGATTGCATCTTCTTCTACTGGAAAGTCCAATAAGAAGAAGGGTAATAAGAAAAAGAAATGTCAGATTCCTGGTCCTTCCAAGAAAATAGCTAAACAAAAAGGGAAGACTAAAGCTGATGGAGGTAAAGGAAAGTATTTCCACTACTAGAAGGATGGGCACTAGAAAAGGAACTGCCCAAAGTATCTTGCTTCTCTAAAGGACAAGATGGATAGACTTTCGGAAGGTATGTCCATATCTTGTTATTTAGATTCTGATGATACTCATAGTTCATCTACAGCTTGGGTTTTAGATACTGGTACCAGTTCTCACATTTCTTATGATATGCAGGAACTAACAAATAGTAGTAGCTTGCGTTCTCAAGATGTTAGAGTCCGGATTGGCAATGGCTCAACTGTTGAAGCTTTAGCCATAGGATCTAAATCTTTTTACATGTTTGGACATATTTTGTATTTGGATAATATTTTATATATATTTGATGCTTTTAAGAACATCATTTCTATATCTAGTTTGACTAGAAATGGCTATGAATTTCAATTCACAGGTGATGTTTTCAATATTTATTTTGGAAATAAATATGTTGGTTCGGGTTATATGAATGATGGTCTTTATTATTTAGATAATAATAACAAACATAAAATGAATGCAAGTGATCTAAATGAATGCAATGCCATAGTGAAAATCAACTCAAGCTCAAAATATATTTGGCACTTAAGGTTATGTCATGTTACAGAAGATAGGATTGCAAAATTGGAGAAAATGGGGATTCTATCCTCATTGGGCTCTGAGCCTACTCCAACTTGTGAATCTTGCCTTTAGGGCAAAATGACTATATCACCCTTTGTTGGACAAGGGCTAAGGGCTGAAAATATTTTGGAGCTAATACATAGTGATGTATGTGGTCCATTTAAGGAAATGGCTAGAGGCATTTTTCATTACTATATTACCTCTACTGATGATACATCAAAGTTTGGGTAATTGTATTTGATGAAATGCAAACATGAATCCTTTGAAAAGTTCAAAGAATTTAAATCTAAAGTAGAAAATCAAACAAGAAAGAGTATTAAAGCTCTTCGATCAGATCGTGAAGGTGAATATTTGAGTACTGAATTTGATGAATACTTGAGAGAGCATGACATTGTTTTCCAGCTGACTCCTCCAGGAACACCACAGCTGAATGGTGTATCTGAAAGGAGAAATTGTACCCTATTGGATATGGTACGTAGTATGATGAGCTATACTGATATGCCAATCTCATTTTGGAGATTTTCATTAGAATCAGCTTTGTATATTCTGAACAGGATTCCATCAAAATCAGCTTCTTCCACATCTTATGAAATATGGCATGGAAGAAAACCAAGTCTTAAGCATGTTAAGATTTGGGATTGTCTAGCTTATATCAAAAAGCTAAACACTGATAAATTGGAAACCAGGTCAGAAAAGGGTTGATTTGTTGGATATCCAAAAGATAGTTTTGGATATTATTTTTATTTGCCTACTTCACAAAAAGTTGTAGTAAGTAGAGATGCCACATTTCTTGAACAACAGTTTATTCAAGAAGGAGGCAAAGGAAGGCAAATAGAGTTAGAATTAGAGAATTCTGACCATCTAACAGATCAGATGGATATAGATCCATCTAGTCAACCTATATCTATTGATGAAACATCTACAGCTGTTCCTCATAGAACAACCAGGGTATCTCACCCACCAGTGAGATATGGTTTTCTTCATGAAGAAGAACAAGAGTTGTCTACTCATGAAGAAGTAAATCATAGAGATGATCCACTTACCTATGAAGAAGCTATATCAGATATAGACTCTTCAAAATGGATTGATGCGATGAAATCTGAGATTGATTCCATGTATAAGAATCAAGTTTGGGATCTTGTTGACCCACCTGAAGGTATTGTAACTATAGGGAACAAATGGGTTTTCAAGAAGAAAATTGGTTCTAATGGAAAGGTAGAGACCTATAAGGCAAGGCTAGTAGTGAAAGGGTTTCTCCAAAGGCAAGGAATCGACTATGAGGAGACTTTCTCGCCTGCTGCCATGCTTAAATCAATTAGGATTCTATTACCAATAGTTGCGTATTATGATTATGAAATTTGGCAGATGGATGCCAAAACAGCTTTTCTCAATGGATACATTAAAGAAAACATTTTCACGGAACCACCTAGGGGTTTTAAATCCCAAGATAGTTCCAAAGTATGCAAGCTAAAGCGATCCATTTATGGGTTGAAACAAGCTTCGAGGAGTTGGAACATCCGTTTTGATGAAGCCATTAAATCATTTGGTTTTATCAAAAATGAGGATAAGGCACGTGTATATAAGAAGGTTAGTGACAGTGCTATCATTTTCCTTGTCTTATATGTGGATGACATACTGTTGATGGGTAATGACATAGGTATGTTGACAACTGTAAAGGTATGGTTGTCAAATACATTCTCCATGAAAAACTTAGGGGAGGCAACCTATATTCTTGGGATTCTCATCTATAGAGATAGAGCGAAAAGAATAATTAGTTTATCCCAAAGTCTATACTTGGAAAAGGTGTTAAAGAGGTTTAACATGCTTGATTCCAAGAGAGGATTGTTACCAGTGAGACATGGTATCCACCTTTCTAAAGAGATGTCTCCAAAGACACCTGAAGAAAGAGATAAAATGGCCAGGATTCCATATGCTTCGGCTATTAGAAGTTTAATGCACACAATGTTGTGTACTAGGCCAGATATCACATATGCTGTTAGTTTGACTAGCAGGTATCAATCCAATCCAGGTTTGAACACTGGATAGCTGTCAAGAATATCCTTAAGTACTTGAGAAGAACTAAGGATTTATTCTTGATCTATGGAGGTGGAGACTTGCAATTGGATGGCCATACTGATTCTGATTTCTAATCAGATATCGATGATAGAAAGTTTATCTTTGGGTATGTGTTCATTTGTAATGGAGGTACAATCAGTTGGAAGAGTTCCAAACAGAGTATGATTGCAGATTCCACTACTGACGCTGAGTATATTGCTACATCAGATGCTGCAAAGGAAGCTGTTTGGATAAAGAAGTTCATGACAGAACTTGCAGTAGTTCATTCCATTGAGTCACCAGTTCCACTACACTGTGACAATAATGGAGTAGTCATACAAGCTAAGGAACCCCGGTCTCACCAGAAATCCAAACACATAAAAAGGCACAACCACATTATCAGATAAATAGTTGGATGAGGCGATGCAACTATGCAGAAAATAGCATCAATTGAAAATCTAGCTGATCCATTCACTAAGCCTATTTCACAGACTCAGCTAGACTGACATCTTGAGAAGATGGGTCTAAGATATTATAATGAATGGCTCCAGTGCTAGTGGGAGATTGTTAGTAGTATGCTCTAGAGCATATCATTTAGTATGTATCTTATACATGTTTTTATTAATAAAAGGCATTTTCACTTTTTCGTTTACATAATATATTTATGTGTAATAGAAAAGGTCCATTGATATTTTGTTAGAAATTCTATTCTTAAGTTGTTAAGAATATGAGTGACAGTACTTCTAGTACAAAGTATCATAAATAGATTCATGATCGAGGATACTTCACAATAAGGACATGACTTATCCAGAAAGATTGTATTCATGTTTGTTCCCAAGTTATTTATATGAGATATAAATAAGATGGCATGGTGAGTCTTATGGCATATAACAAACATGATAGTAAGTAGATCGATCCAGTGACACTTATGACAAGCACATGGAGTTTACTCTTGTCAATGTATTATCATAAATCATATCAGTGCATATAATCTTTAGACCTGAGATAGCATAGTTATCTTATATATAGGTGGTTTGAGTTTGATACTGCTTTCATACTTGTATTGTGTATGGGTATATGGGCATGTGTTGGCTCCTACTAGTTATATATGGAGGTAGGTGTTGATCAAGATGGAATCTGTTCCTCTAAGTAAATAGAGATAAAATCCTATGTTCATTTAATTATTCTTGATGTTTCAAGTTCCTGGCCAGGACAGATAGATTTAATCAGAAAAGAGTTTCTGATGAGAAAATCTTTTAATCAAGAACTGGAATTAAAAGAGAACATAATATTCATAGCAAATGGGGTTTGACATAAACCATGACTCCAGCTCGAATTGGGATTTTGTAACAGAGAGATTCTAGTGCATGGTAATATATGATTATAGGTTCATTTAAGGTAAATCTTATTACTAATTTGGTGGCCATGGCGTGCTATGCTAGGTGTTAACCATGGTCTATGAGGTGTATAAAATGATTTAGAGAAATCATTTATGGTAAGAAAGAGTTCTGATGATATTAAGAGTTGATATCATGTCTCATTGCCAATTGGTGATGAGCCTAGTAGGTCACACACATACACAAGTAATCACCAAATTAAATATGATTTAATTAATTAATTAAAGAGTTTAATTGATTAATTAAATATGTTTGGTTTGCAATTAGATTGCAAAGTTCCTAGCATGGCTTGAAACCAAATCTAGATTATTGGATGTATAGTATAAGTTAAATTTATATTTAAAGTGTTTAAATTTGAATTTAGTTAATGAGAAATTAATTAATAAAGATTAATTAATTAATTTATATTTGATATAAATTGATTAGAAGAAGAAAAATAATTATTTTAGGTTGAGAACTCAAAATTAAGACACAAGGGCATTTTGGTCATTTCTCAGGGTGACATGTGGCACCATGAGATGGTGACACATGGCATTACACATAAGCTTGGCAAATGTTTTTAATCATGTAAGATGATTAAAATTAAGATTAAATATAGGTTTGACACTTGGCACAATGTGATTGGATCAATTAAACTTAGAGCCAATCAGAAGGTGACATGTGGCAAGGGTTTTAAGTGGTGACCTAGCTATATAAGTGTTGTTATGAAAAGAAAAAAACATAACCAGCTGCTGCCTCCCTTTGTGCCGCCACCCTTGAGGCTCCCATTCTCTCTTCTTCTTCATCTCTCATCAATTCTAAGAGATTAGCAAACAATTTCTTGAATTAAAAATACTAGAAATTGTTTCTAGTGTCCTGTTTACATCCTTAATCTCTTAAAAGGCAAAACTTGATTTTCTAATTAATAGAAAAAGCTTTAGAAGCTGTTTAAGGGCTGCCATAGGTGATCTTGGTGTGGAAAAGCTAGAGGGACAACATCTGGTGTCCTAAAGACACATCCCAAAGGTGCCAAACACACTGCAGTGCATCAAGAGATTAGTGCACTTGTTCTTGATATAATCTAGGGTTCTAAAATTAATCTGATTAATTCTAAAATCTTAAATGGCAAATACATATCCAAAAACATATTAAAAGAGTTTTAATATGTTGTTTATCATTGAAATGAAATAGATAAAAAATAAATCTTGCATGATACATGTGACTCTAGGTGAAAATGTTTGAATTCAATGATATAAACTTGTGTTTTTCATACTTCCGCTCCTTCACTATCTTATATATATTTTTCAACAGCCACAGAGCAATCAAAACTTTAAGCAACATATCATAAAATATTGGGCCGTAGAACTAGCCACAAACGTAGTTAAACATATATTAATGAAAGCAAATTGAACTTTGATTGAATCTTTTCAAAATACTTACATATGGAGATAGAACTAAAGTTAAAGGGTTAATGTATAAGAAGGAGGATATCAGCTAAAGGAATTGGGAGAGGGAAGAGGGTTCTTAAAGTGTAAAGAAAGACTGATGATCCTTTGAGAGCAAAACCTACTTTTATAGATGGAGGATGCTTTACAATTATTTAAAGTTAATGTGCTTCATGTGAAAGTTGAGGTCATGCGTCGAAAGTTGGTGAAGTGCTTGAATCTGTAGCCATGTGAGCGCAAAAGTTGACAGAATAATTGAGCATGATACTGTAGACTCGTGAAGCTTTTTGACTTAACTTAAGATAATGGTTGCCTGCTTGAAAGAGTTTTAGAATTTGTGGTGACAATTATTGATGCTTTAGTGTAGAAAAAATTCAAAAACAATCATTTTTATTTTCATTACCAAGACTAACTACTTCTGATGAAGTGCTGGCTTTGCTGGAAGTTGCAGAGGAATCTATTTAGCTTAGAAAAAGTTCTTTTCATTATTATGAAGTATTCCTTTTCTGTGTTAGCTTGAGCAAGCCAAGAACTTGCATGTGATTTTTGAGAAAGTAAAGTTGAGCTGGAGGTAATTTGCTTTTGATGATCCTTAGACTGCTTTAGAAGCTATTCTTCCATAGCTGCTAAGGAGGCTTTTTGGTTCTTTTGAAATTTAGATCACCATTTGACCTTGAACCTGTTAGTAGTATGCCCTAAAGCATATCATTTAGTATGTATCTTATACATATTTTATTAATAAAAAGGCAATTTTACTTTTCTGTTTATATAATGTATTTATGTGTAATAGAAAATGTCCATTGATATTTTGTTAGAAATTCTATTCTTAAGTTGTTAAGAATATGAGTGACAGTATTTCTAGCACAAAGTATCATAAATTGGTTCACAATCGAGGATACTTCACACAGGACATGACTTATCCAAAAAGATTGTATTCATGTTTGTTCCCAAGGTATTTATATGAGATATAAATAAGATAGAATAGTGAGTCTCATGCCATATAACAAACATGATAGGCACTTATACATGATAAGTAGGCCGAACCAGTGACGCATATGACAAGCACATGGAGTTTACTCTTGTCAATGCATTGTCATATATCATATCGGTGCATATAATTTTTAGACCTGAGATAGCACAGTTATCTTATATATAGGTGGTTTGAATTTGATACTACTTTTATACTTGTATTGTGTATGGGTATATGGGCATGTGTTGGCTCCTACTAGTTATATATGGGAGATAGGTATTGATTAAGATGGAATCTATTACTCTAAGTAAATAGGGATAAAATCCTATGTTCATTTAATTATTCTTGTTGTTTCAAGTTCCTAGCTAGGACAGACTCTAGCTCGAATTAAAAGAGAACATAATGTTCATAGCAAATAGGGTTTGACATAAACCATGACTCCAGCTCAAATTGGGATTTTGTAACAGAGAGATTCTAGTGTATGGTAACATATGATTATAAGTTCATTTAAAGGTATTCATTATTACTGATTGGGTGGCTATGGCATGCTATGCTAGGTGTCAACCATGGTCTATGAGATGCCTAAAATAATTGAGAGAAATCATTTATGGTAAAAAAGAGTTTTGATAATATTAAGAGTTAATATCACATCTCATTGCCAATTAGTGATGAGCCTAGTAAGTCATACACATGCACAAGATAATTACCAAATTAAATGTGATTTAATTGATTAATTAAAGAGTTTAATTGATTAATTAAATAGGTTTGGTTTGCAATAAGATTGCAAAGTCCCTAGCATGGCTTGAAACCAAATCTAGGTTATTGAATGTATAGTATAAGTTAAATTTATATTTAAAGTGTTTAAATATGAATTTAATTATGAGAAATTAATTAATAGAGATTAATTAATTAATTAATTTATATTTGATATAAATTGATTAGAATAGGAGAAATAATTATTTTGGGTTGAGAACTCAAAATTAAAACACAAGGGTAATTTGGTCATTTCACAAGGTGACATGTGGCACCATGAGATGGTGACATGTGGCACCATGAAATGGTGACACATGGCACCATATGAGTTTGCCATTTGTCTTCCTATCATGCAAGGTGATCAAAGTCAAGATTAAATCTAGCTTTGACACTTAGCTTAATGTGATTAGGTCAATTAAGATTAAGATGCAATCAGGTGATGACATGTGGCAAGGGTTTTAAGTGATGACCTAATTATATAAAGTGATGTTATGAGAAAAAAAAAATCAGCCAACACTCTTATTCTCTCTATGTGTGGCGGCGCCTCTTCCTCCATCTCCTCTCTTTATCTTTTCTCATCAATTCAAAGAGAAATCAATTGTTTTCTTTGAATTAAAATTGCTAGAAATTGTTTCTAGTATCCTATACACATCTACAACCTCTCTAAAGGAAAATCCCTAATTTCTAATTGGTTAGCAAGGCTTGAGAAGCTGGTTTAGGGGCTGTCATTGATAATCTTGGTGTGAACAAGCTAGAGGGACAACTCTTGGGGTCCTAGGTACTTCACAAAGGTACCAATTACATCTACAGTACATCAAAAGGTTAGTGTACATATTCTTCTATCAATCTAGGGTTCAAATGAATTGATTTGTAAATTCAAAAATCTTAAATGGAAAATGTAGATCCTAATACTTATTAAAAGTGTTTTAATATGCAATTGAACATTGAAATCAATTAGGAACATAATGGATATGGCATGATGCATGAAACCTTAGAAGAAAATTTTTGAATTCAATGTTCTAATCTAACAATTTTCATGCTTTAGCTCCTTCAATTTGTATCAGAGCCACTATATTTGCCATTTAGATTGTTCAAGATGAGATTTAATTGTGTGATTTAATCAAAAGTTAATTGATTCATTGCTGGTTGCATAGAGAGGTGTGGCGGCATGCTTGATATCCTCTCAAATGGTGCGCATGATTTAGCACCATCATGGTCCGCATGGTGTTGGGCATCAAATGTACAATTGTTGTATATTTTTAAGGCCTATATCTAATTAAATTGTTTAATTAGGTATCTTAATCACACAATTAAATTTTGAAAATTATTTTCAAGGTATTAAATTTGGAAAGAGTTTCTAAATTTAATTTATTTGAATGAGATTCAAATCTGAATTGTTAAATTTGATTGAATGAGATTCAAATCTGAATTTTTAAATTTATTTGAATGAGATTCAAATATGAATTTTTAAATTTGGTTGAATGAGATTCAAATCTGAATTTTTTAGTTAACTATGAGATATTCAATTTAATTTTAGTATGTATGTTTTACTTAATTGTTAATGATAATATGCATGATGGATGATCATGGACAATAAAAGACCAATATGATTGGATTTATGTCTTTTATTTTTCTTGGGTTGTAAAATAATTAATTTTATTTTTAGTGGCATGTAATATAAGTGTTGTAATAATTTTGGGTTGTAATTTCATTTATTTGAGGACTTTAAAGCTCATGTTCTTGTAAATTCGCCTTGGTATGTCAAGGATTACTATGTAATTGGATTGCAAGAAGATCAAGGAGGTCAAGAGCATTGGTGGGACTAGTAGGAGGAATTCAAGATCAAGTGTTGATTATGTACTCCTTCACAACTCTTGTAATATGAATGAATGAAATGCACCTAGGAATACCCTGATTCAATTCTTAGTGGCTCAGAATTGAATCCCTTAGAAAGTCTATGATCATACCATATTATATGTTTATCCATGTATGCATAAGATGTATGGGAATGTATGCAAGTATATGATATAAGCATGCTAATTGAATAATGTGCAAAGTGAGACCATAATAGTAATTAAGCCAACCACTAAACCTTTCAAACAAATGATTAAGTTGGAAATGGTATAATTAAAGTAATTATATCATGGGCCTTCCATTGAGGCAATTATTTTAAGAAATTTTAAATACTTGCATATGATGCAATTAATTTAAGAGATTTTCTTAAGAACAATTGTTAAGCATGAGATGTTGTAAATATGTAAATGGTTTGATGGCCAATAATGGATGTGCCTGAGGACATTAAAATTATTTGTATGTTTACTGGCTCTATGGGATCAACTTAACTAATGCAAGATAAGTCAATAATTGACGTGCCTGAGATTTTGAGCATTAGGGGCTAGGTAAATGATTGAACCTCACATGAGATGTGATGGGCAAGGAGTTGCTCACTTATAGTTTAATGTAATTCCAATAATGGATGTGCCTGAGGATGATCAATAAGACTATAAGAATTCAATCACCCACTAGAAATCCATCCAACTAGGATTTCTGTTTCCTACTTTGAAAGTGTAGGATTCGCTAAGTTAGAGGGAGGACCAATTTGATTAAAAGACCATAATCATTTTGGTTAATTACATAATATATTTACTAATTAATCTAGTTATTTTCTGCAATTATTCTTCTGATAATAATGAGTACTCAACAACCACTAACATCCAATATCCTTGCGAGCATACTTGATCACAATAGGTTGACAGGACCTAATCTTTCTAATTGGCTAAGAAATTTAAAACTTTTCCTAAACCTAGAACGTATTGGATATGTTCTAGACTCAAATATTCCTGGTCCCTTACCTCCAGAGGCCTCTTAAGAGGAACATGACACTTCGGACAAGTGGAAGGAGCATGATATGAGAGCCAAGTATTACATGCTTGCTTCTATGAGTAATGAGTTACAGAAGCAACATGAAAATATGCAATATGCAATATGCAAGTGAGATCCTCCTTCACTTGCAATAGTTATATGGTGAGCACAGCAGGAATGCTAGGTATGAGATATCTAGACAGCTATTTCGTATGAGGATGTCTAAAGGACAGAATGTTGGGGATTATGTCCACAAGATGATTCGGCTTATTGAGCAGCTGGAACATCTTGACTTTAACATGGATTTCTAACTGTCGATGGATTTGATCCTTCAGTTCCTACCTGAGTCATTTAGAAATTTTGTGACAAATTTCCATATGACTAAGCAGGAATACACCTTGGCTGGTTTACTTAACATGCTAGTTATTGCCCGAAAGAATATGTCAGGCAATAAAGGAAAAGAGGTAACTTTGATTGCATCTTCTTCTGCTGTAAAGTCCAACAAGAAGAAGAGCAATAAGAAAGAGAAACCTCAAATTCCTTGTCCTTCCAAGAAGATAGCGAAACAGAAAGGGAAGACCAAAGCTGATGAAGGCAAGGGAAAGTGTTTTCACTACCAGAAGGATGGGCACTGAAATAGGAACTACCCAGAGTATAGCAAACAATAGCAGCTTACATGCTTGAGATGTTAGACTCCGAATTGGCAATGGCTCAATTGTTGAAGCTTTAGCCATAGGATCTAAATCTTTTTACATGTGTGAACATGTTTTGTGTTTGAATAATATTTTATATGTGTCTGATGCTTTTAAGAATATCATTTCTATATCTAGTTTGACTAGAAATGATTATGAATTTCAATTCACAGATGATGTTTGTAATATTTATTTTGGAAATAAATATGTTGGCTCGGGTTATATGCATGATGGTCTTTATTATTTGGATAATAATGATAAACACAAAATGAATGCAAGCAATGTAAAAGAATGCAATGCCATGATGAAAATCAACTTAAGTTCAAAATATATTTGGCACTTAAGATTAGGTCTTGTTGCAGAAGATAGGATTGCAAAAGTGGAAAAAATGGGGATTTTCTCCTTATTGGGTTCTGAACCTACTCCAACTTATGAATCCTGCCTTCAGGGCAAAATGACTAGATCACCCTTTGTTGGACAAGGATTAAGAGCTAAAAATATTTTGGAGCTAATACATAGTGATGTATGTGGTCCATTTGAAGAAATGGCTAGAGGCAGTTTGTGACACCCCTTACCCGACTACAGTGTAGCCGAGCAAGTTATGCCACTCAGTGTGCCGGAGCACTCTATTTTATCTTAATTCATTTTTATCTTAGTTTTGAATATAACTTGTGAAATATAATTCATTTATTGAAATTGTAATTTATTTGAGGTTCCAAAAATTTTAAAGAAAATCCGGCAGAGTACCGGCTAAAAATGGAGAAAATAGTTCTTCGGAACCTGTGAAAAACACTTCTAATAATCATATTCATCTATTCACAAACTCCAATATCAAAATCTCAATATTTTTCAACCATTCGTTTCTCAATCATTCATCACATTTGATAGTCATGTAACAGTCACAGATCAATATTCACTTTTCCATTTACAAACACAATTTTGCATTATTTACATGAAAATCAAAATACATTACATAAGTTCCATTTACACAAAGGAAAATAAAAATCAATTACAAAATACCAAAATGAAGCCTAGTGTCCTACCAATGCACTGTAGACGATGAGGTGACACGGACACTATGCAGAACTGTGAACGGCCTTACCCAATCTGTGGTCTACTGGCCCTCTGTCCAAATCTTCAGTACCTACGCGTTGCAAAAGCGACGCGCTAAGCATAAAGCTTAGTGGTGCCAATAATACAAGAAAATATAAAATGCAAATAAAAATAATAATTTCCTTGCTATTGTGTTCATAAGAGATGAATAATTACTAACTTATTGTTTAGTCGAGGGCTAATCATGTTTTATGATATTAACTTCTTCATGCATTTTGTTAATTATTTTCTTCATGATCTTGAGTTTCTTTGTATTCTATCATAATCATTCCTGATATTTAATTTTCGTATTTTCTTTAACAATCAGTTCAATTACAGTTATACTTTTCCATGCCCAAGTAGCCTATCTTGAACGATCGGATCGATAACGGGTCGTTGGCGCTGACACCGCGTGCGCTGGGTCGTCATACCATGGGACGCAGAACGCCAACCACGTGATGCAAGATGGCTAAAAAGCCATGATATCACATGATCGGGCATAAAAGCCATGAATACCGCATAAAAGCCATGAATACGGGCATAAAGCCATGAATACAGCATAAAGCCTTTCGCGATCGCTAAAACAATACCCTATTGGCATGCCAAACTATCCAAACCAATCACATTAGGCCTACTAGGGCATTTTGCATTTTTAAGTTTCACATTTTTGAATTTCAAGTTTTGGTGTCACTATTCACTTCATTAGTCAAACAAAAAGTTGACTTTTGCATAGAAAGTAGGTACATTGGCTTTGGAACTTCAAACATACCACATTTTTCATTTAAAACTTGTTGGAAGTGATCACCATTACCATTTCTAGGCTTAAACCAAGGGAAATAAAATTTTCAGTTTTTGAAGCTTAACTTTACTATTCCATTAAGCACTGTTACAGTGGGAATATGAGGAAATGGTAAACATGAAAGTTGTTCCTTATTTTGTCTAGTTGAATTTCTTTTTTTGAATCACTCCATTTGGATTTTTGTAGCTCATGTTATGGCCAAAATAAGTTTACTGTTCACGTGTACTGTTCATGCTGCAATTTTGGGTTTTGGCAGATTTTGGTCCAACTTTGGTCAGTAGTTTGATCAAGTTAAGTTCATAATTTGGTCTAACTTTCTTCATATGAAATGTTCTACCATGCCTTAGGTTTCCATCGGTTCAAAATCGCCTAAATCCAAGTTTTCTAGAGAGAGTTATAGTCCTCCAAACATTACTGCTCAAATGAAAATCTGCAGAGTTGCAGGTTTGATAACTCAACTTTGCCCAATAATTTGAATGGGTTAATGGCATAATTTGGGGTGATGTTCTTCATGAAAGTTGTTTGTCTATATCATATCTTATTGCTGTAAAAATTTCAGGTCAATTGACCATATCTACAGTGAGTTATGGGCAAATGAACAGTTACTGTTCATTTGGTCATTTCTGCAGGTGCTGTTGCAGGGTATCCGGATTGGGGCCAACTTTTGGTCCTCTTGCTTTAGTCTTTTGGGCATGGTTTCTTCAGCAAAAATGTGCCATTATAAGCCTAGTTTCATGTCCAATTGGCCAAATACCAATTGAACCTACACAGCCAAAGATATGGCAGTCCAAGTGGGTTGGAATCACAGCCTCCCTACTGGTTACCCTAGTTAATACACTAACTCATTATCCATGTATATAAATACCTTAAACATCATATTTAGTCCACTCTAAGTCCATCAAAACAATCAATCCTATTCCTTCCTTAGGGCAGCCGAAATTCATGGTATAGATACACATGAGTTTAGTCCATTTAATTTACAATTTCATACTAAGTTCAAGTCCCTAACATAGAAATAAAGAAATATTTGTAAAAGTAAGCACTAACCTTTAAGTGGCAGAATTTTCCAAGCCCCAAACTTCACTTTCTTTCTTCTTCTTGGCTGCCAAAAGATTATGCAAGGTGCTAGGATAAATTTTAGTGAAAGGTCTCTAGGGTTTTAGGGTGAAATGAAGGAGGAAATTAAGCTTTGATTGTGTGTTAATAGAGGTTGGCTATGGGCAAGGGTTTCGGCTGGAATGGAAAAGAGATGGCTGCTGGTTTTTTTAATTGTTTTGGTCTTTGTTTTGTCTCTTTTAAGTATTTAAGAAAGCTTATTAGCTTGTGATTGGTTGGTAATTTATAAATGACATCACTATGATGTCACAAATTGCTTTATTTGATTTTTTTTTCTTATTAATATTTGAGTTAATTATGATTCCTGACTTTAGTTTAAATATTTTTCCGGACATTCTAGCTGTTCGGACCGACACCGGTCATCGGAACAGTAGAATGTACGGAGTTACTACCGAGAGGGTGTTACACAGTTTTCATTACTTTATTACCTTTACTAATGACAAATCAAGGTTTGGGTATTTGTATTTGATGAAATACAAACATGAATCCTTTGAAAAGTTCAAAGAATTTAAATCTGAAGTAGAAAATCAAACAAGAAAAAGTATTAAAACTCTTCGATCAGATTGTGGAGGTGAATGCTTAAGTACTGAATTTGATGAATACTTGAAAGAGCATGGCATTGTTTTCCAGCTCACTCCTTCAGGAATGCCACTGCTAAACGGTGTATCTGAAAGGAGAAATCGTATCCTATTAGATATGGTACACGGTATGATGAGCTATACTGATATGCCAATCTCCTTTTGGGGATTTGCATTAGAATCAACTTTACATATTCTGAATAGGATTCCATTAAAATTAGTTTCTTCCACACCTTATGAGATATGGCATGGAAGAAAACCAAGTCTTAAGCATGTTAAGATTTGGGGTTGTCCAGCTTCTATCAAAAAGCTGAATACTGATAAATTGGGAACCAGATCAGAAAAGGGTCGATTTGTTAGATATCCAAAAGAGAGTTTTAGATATTATTTTTATTTGCCTATATCACAAAAGGTTGTGATAAGCAGAGATGCTACTTTTCTTGAACAACAGTTTATTCAAGAAGGAGGCAAATGTCACACCCTACTCCCCGTAAGATATAACATGATCCCGTAGTACACCTATTGAATTACAGTACTTCGCCTACCGATAACCCATTAGATATACTACAAGGGATTTTAAAACAATTTTTGTGAAATTTAAATCATCGATTAAAATCTGGTGTTATAAATTTTTTTTAAAATTTCGGCAGAGTGCCGGCTGTATTTTGAGAAAATAGTTCTTCAAACTTGAAAAAAAAAGAAAAAACACTCCCAATATGTTTTCTCAAATACAACTCCAATAAACTTCATTCAATCTCAATAATCAAATCAATTCATTTTCAAACCAACCTCATCATAAAAGAAACATTTCATTGATTACAAGACTCCAAAATTAATGTTACAAAACTATACAGGTAAATAAAATCTCAAATTTACATTACAATAATTTGCACTTAATTATATACCAAAATATTTTACAAGAGTTTTTATACAACTGCTCAAATAATTTACATACATATTATTACATGCATACATCAAAACCTATGTATATAGGTATACCTATGATATACCTAGAGCTGATTTGAATGTGTCTTCAAAGAAGCTTACTCAATTTCTCTATGCTCTTTTCACCTACGACAGCATACAAAGCTATCACTGAGTGGTGAACTCAGTGGTGCACAACTATAATTTAAAACATAGTACAATATACATTGACAAAATTCACAGCAAATAATTTGGAAATTTCAATTCTCATCAAATTCCAAAAATCAAATTATTAATTGTCAATAACATAAATCATTTGTATGAAATGACTTTGATCACGAAATTCAATTTATCAAATCATTACTAACCATTTAAGGTAATTCCAACAAAATCAATTAGACATAAATCATAATTGAAATCACAATTCTTTACTATTCAAAAACCATTCTTTATCTCAAAAGCCATTTTTTATCTCAAAAAACCATTCTTTATCTCAAAAACCATTCTTTATCTTACTAACTATGCAAAACTAATCCGAAAGGGCCATCTTCAAGGTGATTCTAACTCCCTATGGTCGGGAAGGTCGAATCAGATTCTAACTCCCTATGGTCGGGGAGGTCGAATCACCATGCATAGTACACATCACAATAATGAATCTTTCAAAAGGGCCATAACATAAAAACTTAGATCTAACCTCTAATAAGAGGAGAATCTAAGCCTGTGCACATACCATGGTAATCAAAACACAACTAACTCTATTGTTTTCTCAACAAATGAGAGAGACGGGCAATAACCTAGTCAAGCATCTATAGTAAGATATAAAATAATATCACAATCCTTTTAGTGAGCATAAATCACAATACAATTCGATTCAAAGTCAATTCCAATATCTAATAATTTTTATGCTCATCACAATTCAAATCATAAATTTGCATTTTTCTATGCAAATTACCCATCACAATTCAAAACATGTTCTATCACAATTTTCTAAAACATAATTTATTCAATCCACAACAATGCTTAATACTTATGGAAATACCATTTTACAAAGCTAAATTCATACATACTATAACAATTTCAATAATTATTGAATTAAATCCAATGCTTGTTAAACATAATACATAAGAAAAATATGTCATTTAATCATATGAAATATTCAAAACAAAATCAGTTAAAAACTAGTTGTGCATAAACCTGATTTCAGTCGCTCCTAGACCTTGACTCAATATTCCTTATGCTTCTCAATATCCTTTTAAACTGAAACACACAATTTAAAGTGTTTCAATACTCAATGAATTTGTTTCCAACCATAAAATCCAATATCTAAATTTTCTTGGTACTATTCCCTTCAATTCATTTCATTAGTCAACTTATAATGTTGACTCTTGATGCACTCTAAGTGAGTCAATTCTAATGTTACCAATATGTCACATTTTATAGCCCTTTAGTATTGGTATATGTTACCAAATTCATTTCCAAGTGTATTGCATTTTATTGCAATTTATCGGATTTCGGTATACTATTTTGACCTAGTCGGATGACCTAGTTCCCTCAGTTTTCGAGTTCTGGTCCAAACTACAAACTTGTAGGTCTATGTCTTATTGCACGTGGTGAAAAATTTCAGGTCATTTTGAGTTGTGTAGACCAAGATATGGTCAATTTACCAATGCTAGACAAAATGCACTAAAATGGTAGGCTTAGGTCATTTTTAGGTCACTTTTGGTTCGGCCAGTTTTGGTACCTGAACTTGTGCAAGCTATTTGGCTTGGTTCTGGCATTTCTGCGCCTTAGTGTCTTCATAAGAATTGTAGATATATGTCTAAATATTCATGGTAAAAATTTCAGGTCATTTGGACTTGTTTTGAGTAAGTTATGGTCAAAATACTAACTGCTGCCCAAATGGTCAATTTTCAGACTTTCAAGTCACTAATTCGGATTTAGTTATTTTTCAAATCACCATCTAGGTAGAATTTAGGTAAGCTTCCTTCATGAAAGTTGGCACATTTTGTACCTAGTTTCTCCTCCAATTTGTCTCATACCAATTGGAGTCACACGCTTAAGGTTTTAAGATAAAACATACATTGTCCTACTACACATTCTTCATCACTTACCAATTACACATTCTATACTTATCAAGCTAACTCTTTCATGCCAATTCCGGTTTGTACCATACCATTAACACACTTAACAATATATTTTGGTCATTTTGGACAGCTTGTAACCATTCTCAATATACACATTATAACTCAAAATTTTTCAAAGTCCATTTACATAATTTAACCACATGAACATACCCCATTTACATATCCAATTCCAATCTATTATACACATATACATGCTGCCACCATAAACAATATAATTCAATAAACCAAACCATGAAACAACATATTTCAACTACACTTTAAAAGTTGTTGAATTACACATCTCCTTCAAATTGCTTCCAAGCTTCCAAAACCAAGTGCACTATCACACATACACTTAGTATACATTATCCAAATTATTTCTATACACATAAACACTTATACCAACATCTTAAACTACCATTAACAGGTAAAAACAAGTTACAAATAGTGAGTTTCCATGGCTGCCCAAAATGAAGCAACAACATAAATCTCCAATAATTGTTTCAAACCATAATTTAAATTTCTCAATTTCAATCAATTCAATTCCTATTACTTCCCATACATATACCCATATCAAACATCATCTTTAAACTCATCTACATCATTTAAACACATCAAAATCCCATGAATTTCTTGGCTACAGAAATGAAGGGCTCACCAAATATACATTAATTTATTCACTTTCTTCATAAATCAACTCACCCAAAGCTCAAAACATGATCTAATGAAAGAAAATGAGGAAATTAAGCACTAACCTTTTTTGAGCTTGACTAAAACCTCACCAAACTTCCTTATTTTTGCTCCCAATATTCTGCCCAAGATGTGTACATCACTTTTAATGAAAACACTTATAGGAATCATGACTTGATCATGGAGGAGAGGAAGCTTACATGTGGGATGGCCATGGAGGACAATGGGAGAGCTTAAATTCGGCAAGGTTTTAAAATGGGAAGAAGATAAAGTTTTAATGCAGATTTTATGGTCCTTATGTGGCTTATATAGTCCACTTAGTGCTCCACTAACCTTATTGAATTAATTAAATAATTCAAATTCTCCATAATTGCACTAATGCCCTCTTTTTCCTTAAATTACATTTTATACTTAATTTCATTTTTCATTAAAATTTTACAATTTAATACTACTTGTTTTTAATGGAAATTTAGGTCAAAAGTCCACTCTAGGTGTCAAACGACCAAAATGCCCCTCTTTGGGTCAAATTCAGACTTTTTCGGTGCCACCGATTTACTCCTTGTACCGCCGATTTCTTAAATTTTCATTTTTGTTTATATTGACTTACTAAAGTTTCTTTGACATTTCCAATGTCAATTACACCTCAGTAGACCTTTAATTATGTCCCGAAAATATTTTCTCGGGTTCCCCGCAGTCCAGAGCTAGTCAACGGTCATCACCGTAACTTCCCAATGCGGTCACCCATCGCTACGGGTTCGGCTCGTTTAACTTAGTCACATTTCATTGCTATTATTTTTCCTTTATTTTTCTTGTATTTTTCTCTATTGTATTTCATCATTTCATGTTTCCTTACTAACCTTTGATTATAATTCCAAGCATCCTAATTGTTCGGACAGACACTGGTCACTGGAACAGTAAAATGCACTACCGAACATAGGGGTGTTACAGCAAAGGAAGGCAAATAGAATTAGAATTGGAGAATTCTGACCAACCAACAGATCAAATAGATATAAATCCATCTAATCAACCTATACCTATTGATGAAACATCTACAATTATTCCTCGTAGATCAACCAGGATATCTCACCCACCAGTGAGATATGGTTTTCTTCATAAAGATGAACAAGAGTTGTTTACTCATGAAGAAGTAAATCATGGAGATGATCCACTTACCTATAAAGAAGCTATATCAAATATAGACTCTTTAAAATAGATTGATGCTATGAAATCCAAAATTGATTCCATGTATAAGAATCAAGTTTGGGATCTTGTTAACCTACCTGAAGGTATTGCACCTATAGGGAATAAATGGGTTTTTAAGAAGAAAATTGGTTCTGATAGAAAGGTAGAGACCTATAAAGTAAGGCTAGTAGCGAAAGGGTTTCACCAAAGGCAAGGAATCAACTATGAGGAGACTTTCTCACCTGTTGACATGCTTAAATCAATTAGGATTCTATTAGCTATAATTGAATACTATGATTATGAGATTTGGCAGATGGATGTCAAAACAACTTTTCTCAATGGATACATTGAAGAAAACATTTTCATGGAACAACCTAGGGGTTTTGAATCCCAAGATGGTTCCAAAGTATGCAAGCTGAAGCGATCCATTTATGGGTTAAAACAAGCTTCAAGGAGTTGGAACATCCATTTTGATAAAGCCATTAAGTCATTTGGTTTTATAAAAAATGAGGATGAGCCATGTGTACATAAGAAGGTTAGTGATAGTGCTGTCACTTTCCTTGTCTAATATGTGGATGACATTTTGTTGATGGGTAATGACATAGGTATGTTGACAACTGTAAAGGTATGATTATCAAATACATTCTCTATGAAAGACTTAGGGGAGAAAACCTATATTCTTGGGATTCGCATCTATAGAGATAGAGCGAAAAGAATAATTAGTTTATCCCAAAGTCTATACTTGGAAAAGGTGTTAAAGAGGTTTTACATGTTTGATTCTAAGAGATGATTGTTACCAATGAGACATGGTATCTACCTTTCTAAAGAGATGTCTCCAAAGACACCTGAAGAAAGAGATAAAATGGTCAGGATTCCATATGCTTCAGCTATTGGAAGTTTGATGTATATAATTTTATGTACTAGGCCGGATATCGCATATGTAGTTAGTTTGACTAGCAGGTTTCAATCCAATCTAGGTTTGGAACACTGGATAGCTGTTAAGAATATCCTTAAGTACTTGAGAAGAACTAAGGATTTATTCTTAATTTATGGAGTTGGTGACTAGCAATTGGATGGTTATACTGATTCTGATTTCCAATTAGATATTGATGATAGAAAGTCTACCTCTGGGTTTCTGTTCATTTGTAATGGAGGTGTAGTCAGTTAGAAGAGTTCCAAATAGAGTACGACTGTAGATTCTACTATAGAGGCTGAGTATATTGTTGCAAAAGAAGCTGTTTGGATAAAGAAGTTCGTGATAAAACATGCAGCAGTTCCTTCCATTGAGTCAGCAGTTGCACTTTACTGTGACAACAATGGAGGAGTCTTACAGGCTAAGGAACCTCGGTCTCACTAGAAATCCAAACACATAGAAAGGCATTACCACATTATCAGAGAAATAGTTGGGCGAGGCAATGTAACCATGCAGAAAATAGCATCAGCTGAAAATCCAGCTAGACCGATATCTTGAGAAGATGGGTATAAGATATTGTAATGAATGGCTCTAGTGCTAGTGGGAGATTATTAGTAGTATGCCCTAGAGCATATCATTTAGTATGCATCTTGCACATATTTTATTAATAAAAAGGCAATTTCACTTTTTCGTTTACATAATGTTTTTATGTGTAATAGAAAAGGTCCATTGATATTTTGTTAGAAATTCTATTCTTAAGTTGTTAAGAATATGAGTGACAGTATTTCTAGTACAAAGTATCATAAATTGATTCACAATCGAGGATACTTCACACAGGACATGACTTATCCAGAAAGATTGTATTCATGTTTGCTCCCAAGGTATTTATATGAGATATAAATAAGATGGAATGGTGTGTCTCATGCCATATAATAAATATGATAGGCACTTATACATGATAAGTAGGCCGAACCAGTGACGCATATGACAAGCACATGGAGTTTACTTTTGTCAATGCATTGTCATATATCATATCAGTGCATATAATCTTTAGACCTGAGATAACATAGTTATCTTATATATAAGTGGTTTGAGTTTGATACTGCTTTCATACTTATACTGTGTATGGGTATATGGGCATGTGTTGTCTCCTACTAGTTATATATGGAGATAGGTATTGATCAAGATGGAATCTGTTACCCTAAGTAAATAGGGATAAAATCCTATGTTCGTGTGATTGTTCTTGATGTTTCAAGTTCCTGGCCAGGATAGACAGATTTAGTCAGAAAAGAGTTTTTGACAAAAAAAATCTAATTAATCAAGAACTAGAATTAAAAGAGAATATAATATTCATAGCAAATGGGGTTTGACATAAACCATGACTCCAGCTCGAATTGGGATTTTGTAACAGAGAGATTCTAGTGTACGGTAACATATGATTATAAGTTCATTTAAAGGAATTCATTATTACTGATTGGGTGGCCATGGCATGCTATGCTAGGTGTCAACCATGGTCTATGAGATGCCTAAAATGATTTAGAGAAATCATTTATGGTAAGAAAGAGTTTTCATAATATTAAGAGTTAATATCACATCTCATTGCCAATTAGTGATGAGCCTAGTAAGTCACACACATACACAAGATAATCACCAAATTAAATGTGATTTAATTGATTAATTAAAGAGTTTAATTGATTAATTAAATAGGTTTGGTTTGCAATAAGATTGCAAAGTCCCTAGCATGGCTTGAAACCAAATCTAGGTTATTGGATGTATAGTATAAGTTAAATTTATATTTAAAGTGTTTAAATATGAATTTAATTATGAGAAATTAATTAATAGAGATTAATTAATTAATTTATGTTTGATATAAATTGATTAGAAGAGAAGAAATAATTATTTTGGATTGAGAACTCAAAATTAAAACACAAGGGTAATTTGGTCATTTCACAGGGTGACATGTGGCACCTTGAGATGGTGACACATGGCACCATATAAGTTTGCCATTTGTCTTTCTATCATGCAAGGTGATCAAAGTCAAGATTAAATCTAGCTTTGACACTTGGCTTAATGTGATTAGGTCAATTAAGATTAAGATGCAATCAGGTGATGACATGTGATAAGGGTTTTAAGTGATGACCTAATTATATAAAGTGATGTTATGAGAAAATAAAAAATTAGCCAACACTCTTATTCTCTCTATGTGTGGCGGCACCTCTTCCTCCATCTCTTCTCTTCATCTTTTCTCATCAATTCAAAGAGAAATCAATTGTTTTCTTTGAATTAAAAGTGCTAGAAATTATTTCTAGTGTCCTATACACATCTACTGTAACATCCTCCCGGTAGCAATTCCGTACATTCTACTGTTCCAGTGACCAGTGTCGGTCCGGACAGCTAGAAGGTCCGGAAAAATATTTAAACTAAAGTGAAGAACCATAATTAACTCAAATACTAATAAGAAAAATTTAGTAAAAATTTTAGAAATGAAATACAACTAAGTCAAATGAGCCGGTGCCCAAGCGATAGGTAACCCAGAGGGAAGTTGCGGTTCTCGCAACGAGGAGCCCTAGACCCAGGGGAAAAATTATAAAATAATTTTTGGGACTCCAGAGAAGGGTCATTGAGGTTCCTATGACATTAGAATGCCAAGAAAATATTTAGAAAAATTTTTCAATCGGTACAGACAATTTTGACCCGTTAAGCCAAACGGAGGGCATTTTGGTCATTTCGCCTTCAGAGACAATTTTTGACCGATTTGTCCAGTTAAGTAAATAATTATTATGATCTAAAATATGAATAAATATTACTAAAAATTAAAGTGAAAATGAGTAGAGAAAAGAAGAAAAGAAAATGAAAAAAAAAACCTAAATATGACATCACATGATGTCATTTGGAAGGCTTCCACCAATCACAACCCAACAAGCCAAATTAAAAGAGATAAAAACTAATTAAAAAGAGACAAAATGAAAGACCAAATCTGCACTCCCATCTTCATCCTTGGGCAGCCAAAACATAGAGAAAGAGAGGAGAGGGTTTCCACCATAGTTCAAGCTTCCAAGCTTGGAAACCTTGCTTATCTTGCACCAAAAACCCTAGATCCCTTCAATAAAAATTACCCCCACACCTTGTAGGAGAGTTTGGCAGCCAAGAAAAGCCAAGAAAGTGAAGGAATTGCTTGGGAAAATTCTGCTAAAAAAAAAAAGGTTAGTGCTAACTCTTACATTTTTCTTTTTATTCCATGTTAAGAAGTTCAAGTGAATAAGAAATTGTTAAGAAATTGAATAAAACACTTATGTAGGAGTATGTATGAATGGTGGCAGCCAAGAGAGGGTTAGGGTATTGATGGTTTAATTGCAATTAAGTTGGTATATTAATGTCAATTAATGCATATATATGAATTGGAGTTTAATGGAGTTGAATTTTTTGAGTTTGTATGAGAATGAGATTTGATCAATTAGGGTTAGTATGAAAATTGGAGATATTGTGTTTAAATGATTAATGGACATTCTAGTGGTCAATTAGTGACCATTTAAGGCAAGTTAATCATAATTTGAAGTGAGTTAATGCATGGCAAAACTGAAATGGAAGGCTGCCCAATGAGTGCAGCAGGGTGACTGAAATTTCAGTCCACTTGGACTGCCATATCTTTGGCTGTGTTGGTCCAATTGGTGTTTGGCCAATTGGACATGAAACTAGGCTTATAATGGCACATTTTTTCTGAAGAAACCATGCCCAAAAGACCAAAGCAAGAGGACCAAAAGTTGGCCCCAATCCGGACACCCTGCAACAGCACCTGCAGAAATGACCAAATGAACAGTAACTGTTCATTTGGCCATAACTCATTGTAGATATGGTCAATTGACCTGAAAGTTTTACAGCAACAAGTTAAGACATAGACAAACAACTTTCATGAAGAAACCTACCCCAAATTATGACCAGAACCAAATCAAATCATTGAGCAAAGTGAAGTTTACTGTACTGAGATTTCCAGAATTTTCATTTGAGCAGCAATGTTTGGATGGCTATAACTCTCTCTAAAAAACTCGGATTTAGGCGATTCTTGAACCGATGGAAACCTAAGGTATGGTAGAACATTTCATAAGAAGAAATTTAGACCAAATTATGAACTTAACTTGATCAAATTACTGACCAAAGTTGGACCAAAAATCTGCCAGACCCAAAATCTCAGTATGAACAGTGCACGTAAACAGTAAACTTATTTTGGCCATAACTTGAGCTACAAAACTCCAAATGGAGTGATTCAAAAAAATAAATTCAACTAGACAAAATAAGGAACATTTTCTATGAAGGAAGTTTTGTCAAATTCCAACAGTAAATCGACCAATGAAACAGTGCAACTTCGGAGCGCCAAAACCGAAAATTGGCAATTTTGCCAAAATGACCTAAGCTTTGAGAAAGTGACCAAAACCAATAAGTTTTAAATAAAAAATGTAGTATGTTTGAAGTGCCAAAGTCAATGTACATATTTTCTATGCAAAAGTCAACATTTTAGTTGACTAATGAAGTGAATAGTGACATGAAAACTTGAAATAAGCTTGGAAATGGATTTGGTAATTGATTCCAACAAGTTTTAAATGCAAAATGTGGTACATCGGGAGTGTTAAAACCAATGTACCTATTGTCTATGCAAAAGTCAACATTTTTGTTGACCAATGAGGTGAATAGTGACACAAAAACTTGAAATTCAAATTTTGAAATTAGAAATGCATCTAGGGGACTTTAAATTGCAATTGGCAATTAATACTAGTAAATGTAAAACTCAAAATGTGGGATCTTGGTGTAATTAGAATTAATATATCCATTAAGTATAAAAAGGTCAACATTTTGGTTGACTAGTATGGTGAATAGTAATCAAAATGATTAGTAAATTAAGATGAAAACCTAGAATCAATTCTAAGCTTAAATGCTTAGAATTGTATGTCAAATGTAGACTATGCATCCTAGTCAAAATTGTTAAAAAGGAATTAAGGCCATAAATTTGAAATCCATGAAATGTTTATGGATTACTTGAAACATGAAAAATAAGTCACCTAATTGATGTGAATAGATAGTTAGGGCTTATATGCCCATCACAAATGGAATTCATAAAATATTAGTAACTCAACTTGCAATATAAAATTTGTAATTACATAAGTAGATTCTTGAATGTATAAATGAGAAAGGAAAAATGTTTTGAATACAATGGTACATGTGAACCATTGTTTAGAATTGTGATCAATATGAATAACATAATGAATGGATAAATAAACCATATTAATGTATGAATGAGACATTAGTTCTCATTATTGTAAAGAGGAGAAGTATTTTGAGTACAATGGTATAAAAGAATAATTGATGTGAATTGTGATCATATAAATGATCAAATGAATGTATGAATTATGATTGAAATTTATCATGAAATAATGAAGTCATAAAGCACAATATATTAACATTTTAAAATATCAAATGCCCTAGTATACCTAACAAGATTGGTTTGGATAGTTTGGCATGCCAATAGGGTATTGTTTTAGCAGTACTACGAAAGGCTTTATGCCTGTATTCATGGCTTTATGCCCGTATTCATGGCTTTTATGCCCGATTATGTGATATCATGGCTTTTTAGCCATACTTGTTGCATACATGGTAGGCGTTACTGCGTCCCATGGTATGACGGCCCGAGGCACGCGGTGTCGGTGCCAACGACCGTTATCGATCTAGTCGTCTAGTATAGGTTACTTGGGCGATCAATTAAAGTATTATTCAATTCAGCTAAGTTAAGTTAAGTATAATGAAAATCCAAGACAATTAAATTAAGTATTGAATGAATAGGCAAAGAGATTAGCAAAAGAAACATAACAAAAATATAAATTGCGTAACTGCATGCACTTGAAATACAATACAGATAGAATAAATTATATACCTGCTAGTATTACTGAAAAGTTATAAATTAAGCACTTCCAAAGACGAACAAACTAGTATATAAGATCGTTGATACTAGAAATACCATACCAAATTAAATTGACTCTGAGTATCTGAATTATCATTTATTTCTTTCTTTACTTGTATATATTATTTCTGGTTATATTATTGCACCACTAAGCAGAAATGCTTAGCGCGATGGAATTGCTTCCTCGCAGTAGTCTTAAGGTAAAACCAGATGGTATCGACTGAGATTTTTGGAGTCCAGATCTGCAGAAGTGTCAGAAGAGTTCAAGATTGTCACCTCCTCAGCAATGCATGTAGATAGGGCTCATTTTATACATGTTATGTATATTGTTCATTCCTAGCACATTGTAAATTATTTGTATATCTTGTACAAAATAAACTCATGTAATTAACCTATGAATTATGGAAGCTATTCAAAGTAAGTATTTTAGTATGTGAATTGAATTTGAGTTATAATGAGATTATACTTGTGAATATTGAGATATTGAAAATCTAATGAGATTTCTGAGAAATCTGAATACTGTTGTAACAGCCTGATCCTTCTCCAGTTAGTATTGTCCGTTTTGGCCCATGGGCCTCACGGATTTGTCCCTTGGGAGGTTTCATTCCCAAAAGCGCGCTGACCAGGTGAGGAAGGCTCCCACATATATGGCCCAAATCTTTTCTTCCCATTTCCGATGTGGGACACAAAGTTTCCACCCCAGTGCGTAGTTGGTTGAACAAGCACGTCCCAACCCCATCCCTGGGTCGTGATAACTGTATTGAGATACATTATGTTTGAAAATTTTTGAGACTATTAAGTTTGAGAAATTGAGTATATTTTGAAATTGTCTTTGGCAGGTTCAGAAGAACTGTTAGTCCAAATTACAGCCGACACTTTGTCGGATTATCGTTAAAATTTTTGAAATTTCCAATTTAGTTAGATTTTGATAAAAGTAAAAATAGCCTAAATCTTCATTAAAGTTTTTGAATAAATAAATCAAGGACTGTAATGAAATCAGATAAAATAGAGTGCTCCGGCACACTGAGTGACATAACTTGCTCGGCTACACTGTAGTCGGGTAAGGGGTGTCACATCTACGACCTCTCTAAAGGTAAATCCCTAATTTCTAATTGGTTGGCAAGGCTTGAGAAGCTGGTTTAGGGGCTGCCTTTGGTGATCTTGGTGTGGACAAGCCAAAGGGACAGCTTTTGTTTTCCTTGGTGCTTCACAAAGGTACCAATTACATCTACAGTGCATCTAAAAAGTTAGTGCACATATTCTTGTATCAATCTAGGGTTCAAATGAATTGATTTGTTAATTCAAAAATCTTAAATGACAAATGTAGATCCTAATACATATTAAAAGTGTTTTAATATGGAATTGAACATTGAAATCAATTAGACATATTATGGATATGGCATGATGCATGAAACCCTAGAAGAAAATTTTTGAATTCAATGTTCTAATCTAACAATTTTCATGCTTTCGCTCCTTCAGAACCTTCGAATCAATATTGGGCCTTAAAGAAGTTGTCCAATTTTATATTCATGGTTCCAAGCAAGAACCCAATGGACAAAGAATTTTGAAGCAAAAAGAATAAGAGGGTGGAGTAGGTTTTCCTCTATTGGGGGAACATATTTGGCTTTAAAAGTGTTATACTCTTAATAAATATCAGAAGGCAAAATTTCGAGTATGACTCCCACCCATGACCATTGGGAAAACCATCTAGAGAAAGAGAATTTGGAAATGGTGTTAAAAAAAAAGAGCCAGGCATGAGTTTGATTGGGATTCTGGATTAGAAAAGCGTTAATCCTAGCTTGATGATAATCCCAATAAGTAAATGTTTGGTTGGAGGGTAGGCTTTTTCCAAATTTAGCTTGAAATTTTCTAGGAAGTGAAAGGTCTTGTCCCTAGTCTATAGGGTGGATAACTTTGATGATGGTATAGGTTGAGTAGTTTGGAGTAAGGGAGTTTTCTAAGAAGTATTTTATTTTGACTGAACTTGTTTCAATCAAAATGCTTTGGTAATAAGCTTGATCTTTAGAGCGATCCCACAGTTTGTAATGCTAGGAGCCAAAAAACTTTGCTGCACACAAACTGGGGTTAGCATCATAAAAGCCATCTTCAACAGTTAAAATGCTTTGATAAGATTCCTTTATAAAATATTATGAAGGGGAACCAGAGCTTTGTAAAAAGTTTTTTCAAAGAATTGGTTCCTTTGCTTTTAAAGTTAAATCCATTGGGGCAATAAGTTTTGGAGTTAAATTAGTTTGAGAAACAGTTTTTTTCCTGAGTAAGATTTTTTGGTTTATGCAAAACAATCTCTTTCTCAAAATTCTTTAAACATTCTGAAGGAGCGGAAGCTTGGTGATTAGTTTATTAGAGCATTGAATTTCAAAAATATTATTCTAGGGTTACATGCATCATGCCACATCTCTTATGTGCCTAATTAATTTCAGTGCTCAATTATATATTAAAACACTTTTAATATGTATTACGATCTATTTTTGCCATTCAAGATTGTGAATTAAAAAATTAATTCATTTAAACCCTAGTTCAAAAGAGGAGATCGAGCACTAATATCTTTGATGCAATATGGATGCAATTGGCACCTTTAGGAAGCACCTAAGACTCCAAGTGTTATCTCTCTAACTTGTCCACACCAAGATCACCAATGGGCAGCCCCCAAATCAGTTTTTCAAGCCTTCCTAACCAATTATAATTTGGGTTCTTACCTTTAGAGAGGTTGTATGTGTGTATAGGACACTAGAAACAATTTCTAGTAATTTTAATTCAAAGGGAATGGAGTGATTCTCTTTGAATTGATGAGAAAAGATGAAGAAAAGAGAGGGAGAGAGGTGTGTCGCCACACATAGACAAGAGAGAATATTATTTTTTGTTCTTCTTTCTTTTCCCTTCTATAATTAGGTCATTAAGTCACTTAAATGCTTTGCCACATGTCACCACCACATTGCATCTTATTTTTAATTGACTTAATCACATTAAGCCAAGTGTCAAAGCTAGACTTAATCTTGAATTTGATCACCTTGCATGCTAGGAAGACAAATGGCAAACTTATATGATGCCAGGTGTCACCATCTCATGGTGCCACATGTCACCATGTGAAATGACCAAATTATCCTTATGTTTTAATTTTGAGTTCTCAACCCAAAATCATTATTTCTCCTCTTCAAATCAATTTATATCAAATATAAATTAATTAATTAATCTCAATTAATTAATTTCTCACAATTAAATTCATATTTAAACACTTTAAATATAAATTTAACTTATACTATACATCTAATAACCTAGATTTGGTTTTAAGTCATGCTAGGGACTTTGCAATCTTATTACAAACCAAACCTATTTAATTAATCAATTAAACTCTTTAATTAATCAATTAAATCACATTTAACTTGGTGATTAACTTGTGTATATGTGTGACTCACTAGGCTCATCACTAATTGGCAATGAGATATGATATCAACTCTTAATATCATCAGAACTCTTTCTTACCATAAATGATTTCTCTAAATCATTTTAAGCATCTCATAGACCATGGTTGATACCTAGCATAGCGTGCCATAGCCACCCAATCAGTAATAAAGAATACCTTAAATGAACCTTTAATCATATGTTACCATGTACTATAATCTCTCTGTTAGAAAATCCCAATTCGAGCTGGAGTCATGGTTTATGTCAAATCCCATTTGCTATGAATATTATGTTCTCTTTTAATTCCAGTTCTTGATTAATTAGATTTTCTTATCAGAAATTCTTTTCTGACTAAATCTGTTTGTCCTGGCTAGGAACATGAAACATCAAGAACTATTAAATGAACATAGGATTTTATCCCTATTTACTTAGGGCAATAGATTCCATCTTGATTAGCACCTATCTCCATATATAACTAGTAGGAGCTAACACATGCCCATATACTCATACACAGTACAAGTATGAAAGTAGTATCAAACTCAAACCACCTATATACAAGATAACTGTGTTATCTCACGTCTAAAGATTATATGCACTGATATAATATATGAAAATGCATTGACAAGAGTAAACTCCATGTGATTGTCATATGCGTCACTGGTTCGGCCTACTTATCATGTATAAGTGCCTATCATGTTTGTTATATGGCATGAGACTTACCATTTCATCTTATTTATATCTCATATAAATACCTTGGGAACAAATATGAATACAATCTTTCTGGATAAGTCATGTCCTGTGTGAAGTATCCTCAATTGTGAACTAATTTATGATACTTTGTGCTAGAAATACTGTCACTCATATTCTTAACAACTTAAGAATAGAATTTCTAACAAAATATCAATGGACCTTTTCTATTACACACAAATATATTATGTAAAAGAAAAAATGAAATTGCCTTTTATAAATAAAATATGTACAAGATACATACTAAATGATATGCTCTAGGGCATACTACTAACAATCTCCCACTAGCACTAGAGCCATTCATTACAATATCTTTGACTCATCTTCTCAAGATGTCAACTTAACAAAGCTTGTGACATAGGCTTAGTGAATGAATCAGCTGTATTTTCAGCTGATGCTATTTTCTACATGGCTACATCGCCTCGCCCAACTATCTCTCTGATAATATGGTAGTGCCTTTCTATGTCTTTGGATTTCTAGTGAGACCGGGGTTCCTTATATCCAAACAACCTCTTTTATAGCATCTAATGCTGTAATATACTCGGCCTTTTTAGTGGAATCAACAGTCGTACTCTATTTGGAACTCTTCCAACTGACTGCACCTTCATTACAAATGAACACAAACCCAGAGGTAAACTTTCTATCATCGATATCTGATTGAAAATCAGAATCAGTATAACCATCCAATTGCAAGACACCACCTCCATAAGTCAAGAATAAATCCTTAGTTCTTCTCAAGTACTTAAGGATATTCTTGACAGCTATCCAGAATTCCAAACCTGGATTGGATTGAAACCTGCTAGTCAAACTAATAGCATATGCGATATCCAGCCTAATACACTTCATTGCATACATCAAACTTCCAATAGTCGAAGCATATGGAATCCTGGCCATTTTATCTCTTCTTTCAGGTGTCATTGGAGACATCTCTTTAGAAAGGTGGATACCATGTCTTACTGGTAACAATCCTTTCTTGGGATCAAGCATGTTAAACCTCTTTAACACCTTTTCCAAGTATAGAATTTGGGATAAACCAATTATTCTTTTCATTATTTCTCTATAGATGCAAATTCTAAGAATATAGGTTATCTCCCTTAAGTCTTTCAAGGAGAATTTATTTGACAACCATACCTTGATAGTTGTCAATATACTTATGTCATTACCTATTAACAGAATGTCATCCACATATAAGATAAGAAAAGTGATAGCACTATCACTAACCTTCTTATATACACAGTTCATCCACATTTTTTATAAAACTAAATGACTTAATGGCTTCATCAAAATGGATGTTCTAACTCCTCAAAGCTTGTTTTAACCCCATAAATGGATCGCTTTAGCTTGCATACCTTGGAATCATCTTGGGATTCAAAACCCCTAGGTTGTTCCATGAAAATGTTTTCTTCAATGTATCCATTAAGAAAAGCTATTTTGACATCCATCTACCAAATCTCATAACCATAGTATGCAGTTATTGCTAATAGAATCCTAATTGATTTAAGCATGGTAATAAGCGAGAAAGTCTCCTCATAGTCGATTCCTTGCCTTTGGCGAAACCCTTTTGCAACTAGCCTTGCTTTATAGGTCTCTACCTTTCTATAAAAACCACTATTCTTCTTGAAAATCCATTTATTCCCTATAGGTACAATACCTTCAGGTGGGTCAATAAGGTCCCAAACTTGGTTCTTATACATGGAATCAATTTCGGATTTCATAGCTTCAATCCATTTTGAAGAGTCTATATCTGATATAGCTTCTTCATAGGTAAGTGGATCATCTCCATGATCTACTTCTTCATGAGTAAACAACTCTTGTTCATCTTCATGAAGAAAACCATATCTCACTGGTGGGTGAGATATCCTAGTTGATTTGCGAGGAATTATTGTAGATGTTTCATCAATAGGTGTAGGTTGACTAGATGGATCTATATCCATTTGATCTGTTGGTTGGTCAGAATTCTCTGATTCTAACTCTATTTGCTTTCCTTTGCTACCTTCTTCAATGAACTGCTGTTCAAAAAATATGGCATCTCTGCTTACCACAACCTTTTGTGATGTAGGCAAATAAAAATAATATCCAAAACTTTCTTTTGGATATCCAACAAATCGACCTTTTCTGATCTGATTTCCAATTTATCAGTGTTCAGCTTTTTGATATAAGCTGGACAACTTCAAATCTTAACATGCTTAAGACTCGATTTTCTTCCATGTCATATCTCATAAGGTGTGGAAGAAGCTGATTTTGATAGAATTCTATTCAGAATATGCAAAGCTGATTCTAATGCAAATCCCCAAAAGGAGATTGGCATATCAGTATAGCTCATCATACTACATACCATATCTAATAGGGTACGATTTCTCCTTTCAGATACACCATTCAGCTGTGGCATTCCTGGAGGAGTCAGCTAGGAAACAATGCCATGCTCTTTCAAGTATTCATCACATTCAGTACTTAAATATTCACTTCCACGATCTAATCGAAGAGTTTTAATACTTTTTCCTGTTTGATTTTCTACTTCAGATTTAAATTCTTTGAACTTTTCAAAGGATTCATGTTTGTATTTCATCAAATACAAATACCTAAACCTTGATTTATCATTAGTAAAGGTAATAAAGTAATGAAAACTGCCTCTAGCCTTTTCCTTAAATGGACCATATACATCATTATGTATTCACTCTAAAATATTTTCAGCTCTTAGTCCTTGTCCAACAAAGGGTGATCTAGTCATTTTGCCTTGAAGGCAAGATTCACAAGTTGGAGTAGGTTTAGAACCCAATGAGGATAAAATCTCAATTTTCTCCAGTTTTGCAATCCTATCTTCTGTAACATGACCTAATCTTAAGTGCCAAATATATTTTAAACTTGAGTTGATTTTCATCATGGCATTACATTCATTTAGATTGCTTGCATTCAATTTGTGTTTATCATTATTATCCAAATAATAAAGACCATTATGCATATAACCCAAGCCAATATATTTATTTCCAAAATAAATATTGCAAACATCATTTGTGAACTGAAATTCATAACTATTTCTAGTTAAACTAGATATAGAAATGATGTTTTTAAAAGCATCAGGTACATACAAAATATTATTCAAACACAAAACATGTCCACACATGTAAAAAGATTTAGATCCTATGGCTAAAGCTTCAATAGTTGAGCCATCGCTAATCTGGAGTCTAACATCTCTAGCATGCAAGCTGCTACTGTTTGCTAGCTCCTGCATATTATAAGAAATGTGAGAACTGGCACCAGTATCTAAAACCTAAGCTATAGATGAACTATGAGCATCATCAGCATCTAAATAACAAGATATAAACATACCTTCTGAAGGTGTATCCTTCTTGTTCTTCAAAGAAGCAAGATACTCTGGGCAGTTCCTTTTCCAGTGCCCATCCTTTTGGCAATGGAAACACTTTCCTTTGCCTTTGTCAGCTTTGGTCTTTGTTTTCTGTTTGGCTATCTTCTTGGAAGATCCTGGAACTTGAGGTTTCTTTTTCTTATTGCCCTTCTTCTTGTTGGACTTTTCAGTAGAAGAAGATGCAATCAAAGCTACCTCTTTTCCTTTATTGCCTGGCATATTCTTTTGGGCAATAACCAGCATGTTAAGTAAACCAGCCAAGGTGTATTCCTACTTAGTTATATGGAAATTTGTCACAAAATTCCTAAATGACTCAAATAGGGACTGAAGGATCAAATCCGTCTACAGTTGAAAATCCATGTTAAAGTCAAAATGTTCTAGCTGCTCTATAAATCGAATCATCCTGTGGACATGATCCCCAACATTCTGTCCCTCAGACATCCTCATTCAAAATAGCTGCCTAGATATCTCATACCTAGCATTCCTACTATGCTCACCATACAACTCTTGCAGGTGAAGGAGGATCTCACTTGCACTTTGCATATTTTCATGCTCCTTCTGTAACTCATTACTCATAGAAGCAAGCATGTAATGCTTGGCTCTCATATCATGCTCCTTCCACTTGTCCAAAGTGTCATGTTCCTCTTAAGTGGCCTCTGGAGGTAAGAGACCAGGAACAATTGAGTCTAAAACATATCAAATACATTCTAGGTTTAGGACAAGTTTTAAATTTCTGCGCCAATTAGAATGATTAAGTCCCGTCAGCCTATTGTGATCAAGTATGCTAGTAAGGATATTGGATGGTGGTGGTTATTGTGTGCTCATTTTTATCAAAAAATTAACTGCAGAAAATAACTAGATTAATTAGTAAATATATCAAGTAATTAACCAAAATGATTATGGTCTTTTAATCAAATTAGTCCTCCCACTAACTTGGCGAATCTTACACTTTCAAAGTACGAAACGGAAATCCTAGTTGGATTAATTTCTAGTGGGTGATTGAATTCTTATAGTCTTATTGATCATCCTCAGGCACATCCATTATTGGAATTACAATAAACTATAAGTGAGCAACTTCTTGACCATCACATCTCATGTGAGGTTCAATCATTCATCTAGCCCCTAATGCTCAAAATCTCAATCGTATCAATTATTGATTTATCTTGCATTAGTTAAGTTGATTCCATTGAGCCAATAAACATACAAATAAATTTAATGTCCTCAGGCACATCCATTATTGGCCATCAACTATTTACATATTTACAACATCTCATGCTTAACAATTATCTTTAAGAAAATCTCTTAAATTAAATACATCACATGCAAGTATTTAAAATTTCTTAAAATAATTGCCTCAATGGAGGGCCCATGATATAATTACTTTAATTATACCATTTTCAACTTAATTATTTGTTTGGAAGATTTAGTGGTTGGCTTAATTACTATTATGGTCTCAGTTTGTACATTATCCATTTGGTATGCATATATTATATACTTGCATACATTCCCATACATCTCATGCATACATGGATAAACACATAATATGGTATGATCATGGACTTTCTAAGGGATTTAATTCTGAGCCACCAAGAATTGAATCAGGGCATTCCTAGGTGCATTTTATTTATTCATTTTATAAGAGTTGTTGAAGGAGTACATAGTCAACACTTGATCTTGAATTCCTCCCACTGGTCCCACCAATGCTTTGACCTCCTTGATCTTCTTGCAATCCATTTATATTGTAATCCTTGGCATACCAAGGCAAATTTACAAGAATATTGGCTTTAAAGTCCTCAAATAAATGAAATTACAACCCAAAATTATTACAACATTTATAATACATGCCCCTAAAATAAAATTTATTATTTTACAACCCAAAGAAAAATAAAAGAAATAAATCTAATCACATTGGTCTTTTATTGTCCATGATCATCCATCATGCATATTACCATTTAACAATTAAATAAAACATACATACTAATATTAAATTGAATATCTCATATTCAACTAAAAAATTCAGATTTAAATCTCATTTAAATAAATTTAAAAATTCAGATTTGAATCTTATTCAAACAAATTTAAAATTTTAGATTTGAATCTCATTCAAACAAATTTAAAAATTCAAATTTGAATCTCATTCAAACAAATTAAATTTAGAAACTCTTTCCAAATTTAATACCTTGAAAACAATTTTCATTAATTGTGTGATTAAAATTCTTAATTAAACAATTTAATTAAGCATGGGCCAAATTATGGGCCTTGAATACACAACAATTGTATATTGGAAGCCCAAACCATGCACACCAATGGAGTACCATTGATGCTGCCACCATGGTGAGCACTTACATTTATGTCGCCACCATGGAATATCCAACTAGCCTTGAATCAATTATAATTTGATCAAAATTACACAATTAAATCTCAATAAACAATCTAAATGGCAAATATAGTGGCTCTGATACCAATTGGAAGAGCGGAAGTATAATGATTAGTTCATTAGAGCATTGAATTTCAAAAATTTTCTTCTAGGGTTACATACATCATGCCAAATCTCTTATATGCCTAATTAATTTCAATGCTCAATTTCATATTAAAACACTTTTAATGTAACACCCCGAACCTTCGAGTTATGAATAGTACCATTTTTGGTCCGTGACTAATACTATTCGAAGATACCTTGAGGACCAAAAATAAATAGAAATTAATTGAGATAGACACAATCAAAATTCTAGCGAAAAAAAAAAATTAAGGACTCATCGGGTATTATAAAAAGAAGGATTATGACCCGATGAGGGACATTTTGGTCAATTCACCTCAAGAGTTGACTTTTGACCAAAATGTCAATTAAATTAAATAAAATTAATGAATTGAATTATGGGGTAAAAATTGAAGAAAAATTCAAGTAAAAATATGCAAGGGAAAAATTTAAGAAATGAAAACTTAAACTTTCATTTCCATTATGACAAAATTAAAATGAAAGACTTATGAGCTTTTGATAGTTAAATTTAATTATTTAATTAAAAGGAAAAATTAAGTAAAAAAAAAGGGGGAATAAAAATTTAAGTTTAATTATCCTTATGGCACAATTAAAATTTATAATTTTAATAAGCTAATTTTGGGGATAAATATATACATATATATATATATATATATATATATATATATATATATATATATATAAGAAGACAAATGTCTTCTTCATTTCTTTTTTTCATAAGAGGCCACCACTCTCTCCTCTCTCTTTCTCTCTCTCTCTTTTTCTCTTATTCTTCCACTTCTTCCCCTCATTGACTTTCCCTCCCAAGTTTTAATTCCTTTAAATTGCCTTCATAAATTCCATAGCCCATGAAAAGAAAACATCAAAGAGATCTTTGATTGAGAGATTAAAAGCAAGGAGAACAAGAATTGGAAGAAAAGTGAAGTTGGAAAGAAATCAACAAGAGGTAATTTTCTTTTCATGTTAGATTAGTTGTATAAGCTTGGAATGAAGTTAATTTATGATGAAATTTCATAAGAAAATGAAAGAAAACATATATGGAACCTAAACTAGGGTTTTGGCCAAATGGAAGAAAAAATTAGGGTTTTGAACATTAGGGTTTAGAGACCAAAAATGAAATTTTACAAGTCCAATTGGTATGGGACCAATTGGGACTGAAAATAGGCACTAAATGACACAATTTTCATTTAGGAAGCATGCCCAAAAAGTGACCAAAACCTAGTGAACAAACTGACCAAACTTGAAAAATTGCAGTATGAACAGTACACATGAACAGTAATCGTGTTTGGGTCATAACTCGAGCTAGGCAGGTCAAAATGACCTGAAACTAAAATATATCACACCTTATCCCTTGTAAGGCATGACATGTTCCCGTAGCATGCCTAATGAATCACCGAACTCCACCTACCGATAACCCTTTAGTTATGCTACAAAGGATTTTAAAACAAACCATAGCTTTTTATCTTATCAATTCTTTTGCGGAAAACTGTACGAGAATAGTTAAAATTCCATGCAAACATTCATTGGAAATAATGATAGACTAAATATTGCAAAAGTTCCATTTTCATAAGTCTCAAAGTAAAATACAAAATAATTACAAACTCAAAATGTGATAGCAATGCAATGTTTTTAAATACAAACTACTCAATGTCCGTACATCCATGCATATAGGTACAAAAGACATCAAAAGGAAATTACAGGGGTATGACTACAATATATACCCACAAACAATACCAAAATGCTGCTTCCAAGTCTCTCACTCGGCAGCCTTCTCCTTTCCCTTACCTGCGACAGCATAAAGAAGCTATCGCTGAGTATATCACTCAGTGGTGTACAACTAATAACTTTAAAACTTAAAGTAAAACATAATTTGTCAAAGCATAATAAATCACATTTTTCTTAAGCATGAAAACTTCACAATAGTTCTAAGTTCATAAGAGCCATTTATTGGAATAACATTTCAAATGAGAAATCACACTTCATAAATCACAATTCATAAAGCATTAGTGTTGCCAACATCAACACACAATTCAGGCCATGACACAAAATTTCACGATCAGTGCCGTGTTGTACACCACAACAAAGCAATCTCAACCTCACTAACTGTTATTAATGAGGGAAGGGCTAGCTAGCTAATGAGTACTCATGTAGTCTTACCCCACTAACCATTATTAATGGGAGACATAATCAATATCAATTATAAAACCCCAAGTAGCCGTTACTACTGGGGAGTTCCGAAGGGACTGTCATGCTAACTGTGGTTTCAAAACAACTTTCAAGAGTTTCTAAATCAATAATCACGTTTACAAAACAATAGCATATTCAAATCATCATAAAATCTATAAAAGGGGTGGCAACACACAAATTCCTCAAATACAAGAGAAAAACATACCTCATTCAAAATAAACTCATTTCAAATCAAACTCATTCAAATAAACTTATTGAAATCAATTTACGAAGCTAAAACAAAGAAAAATGTTAGTTGTGCTCAAACCTTCAATGCTCTCCTTTATTGTTACCTACTTCTCTTTGTCCGTTCCAACTTCTTTTTCTACTGAAAATACACAAATAGAATACCTCAATACCAATCTCAATTGCTGCCAAGAACTCATTATATGCATGTCTAATGCATCCCAAGTTAGCTTTGAAAATTTTAGAATATTTTGGTTTTGGGACAGCTTGGTGCCCCAATCTTTGAACCCAATTTTTACCTAGTTTTGATCATAATTTGGTGAGATGTTCTTCATGAAAATTGTTCATTTAGGTCTTAACTTTATTTTCCTTTTTGAATCGCCTAATTCGGAGCTGTGTAGCTCAAGTTATGCCCAAAACACCATTACTGTTCACGTCACTATTCATGCTACAGATTTTGTTCTGGCAGATTTATCGATCCAAATTCGTTCAGCAATTTGACCAAGTTAAGTCCATAATTTGGTCTAATGTTCTGCATATAAAATGTTCTACTATGTCTTAGGTTTCCATTGATTTAAGAATCCCCTAAATCGGAGTTTTCTAGAGAGAGTTATAGCCTTGCAAAGTTTACTGTTCATTTAGTCAATTTTAGGTGCCCAGATTCTGGCAGATTTGGTGACCCGAATTCTTTTCGCAATTTGATTGAGTTAAGTTCATAATTTGGCCTAACATTCTTCATATGAAATATTCTACTATGTCTTAGGTTTCTATCGGTTTAAGAATCGCCTAAATCGGAGTTTTCTAGAGAGAGTTATAGCCTTGCAAAGTTTACTGTTTATTTGGCAATTCTGCAGTTTTGCAGATTCAGTAACTCAACTTTGCACAATAATTTGATTGGGTTAATGGCATAGTTTGGGTTTGTGTTCTTCATGAAAGTTTTAGGTCTATATCTCATCTAACTACTGGTAAAAGTTCAGGTCATTTTGACCTGCCTAGCTCGAGTTATGACCCAAACACGATTACTGTTCATGTGTACTGTTCATACTGCAATTTTTCAAGTTTGGTTAGTTTGTTCACTAGGTTTTGGTTACTTTTTGGGCATACTTCCTAAATGAAAATTGTGTCATTTAGTGCCTATTTTCAGTCCCAATTGGTCCCATACCAATTAGACTTGTAAAATTTCATTTTTGGTCTCTAAACCCTAATGTTCAAAACCCTAATTTTTTCTTCCATTTGGCCAAAACCCTAGTTTAGGTTCCATATATGTTTTCTTTCATTTTCTTATGAAATTTCATCATAAATTAACTTCATTCCAAGCTTATACAACTAATCTAATATGAAAAGAAAGTTACCTCTTGTTGATTTCTTTCCAACTTCACTTTTCTTCCAATTCTTATTCTCCTTGCTTTTAATCTCTCAATCAAATATCTTTTTGTTGTTTTCTTTTAGTGGGCTATGGAATTTATGAAGGGAATTTAAAGGAATTAAAATTTGGGAGGGAAAGTCAATGAGGGGAAGAAGTGGAAGAAGAAGAGAAAAAGAGAGAGAGAGAAAGAGAGAGGAGAGAGTGGTGGCCTCTTATGAAAAAAAGAAATGAAGAAGACATTTGTCTTCTTATATATATATATATATATATATATATATATATATATATATATATATATATATATATATATATATATCCCCAAAATTAGCTTATTAAAATTATAAATTTTAATTGTGCCATAAGGATAATTAAACTTAAATTTTTATTCCCCCTTTTTTTTTTTACTTAATTTTTCCTTTTAATTAAATAATTAAATTTAACTATCAAAAGCCCATAAGTCTTTCATTTTAATTTTATCATAATGGAAATGAAAGTTTAAGTTTTCATTTCTTAAATTTTTCCCTTGCATATTTTTACTTGATTTTTTCTTCAATTTTTACCCCATAATTCAATTCATTAATTTTATTTTATTTAATTGAAATTTTGGTCAAAAGTCAACTCTTGAGGTGAATTGACCAAAATGCCCCTCATCGGGTCATAATCCTTCTTTTTATAATACCCGATGAGTCCTTAGTTTTTTTTTTCACTAGAATTTTTATTGTGTCTATCTTAATTAATTTCTATTTATTTTTTGTCCTCAAGGTGTCTTCGAATAGTATTAGTCACGGACCAAAAATGGTACTATTCATAACTCGGAGGTTCGGGGTGTTACAATTCTCCCCTCCTTAAAAATAAATTTCGTCTTCGAAATTTACAGTCTCGATCTCTGAATAGTGGGTGCTGTCTCCTCATGTCCTCCTCACGCTCCCATGTAGCCTCTTGGCCTGAATGATGGTTCCACAGCACTTTGACTAGAGGTATATGTTTGTTCCTCAGCTGCTTCACCTCATGTGCCAAGATCTTTATGGGCTCTTCATCATATGTCAGGTCTGGATTCACCTCAATCTCCTCTATTGGCAAAATGTGAGAGGAGTCTGATCTGTACCTCCTTAACATGGAGACATGGAAGACATTGTGAATCTTTTCCAACTCCAGAGGCAATGCAAGTCTATATGCCAATGGACCCACTCTTTCCAGAACCTCATACGGCCCAATGAAGCGAGGACTTAGTTTCCCCTTTCTACCAAACCTCATGATCCTCTTCCATGGGGAAACTTTCAGGAACACCTTGTCACCCACACTATACCGAATATCTCTTCTCTTTAGGTCAATGTAGGACTTCTGTCTATCCGTTGCAACTTTGAATCTGTCTCTAATGAGCTTAACCTTTTCTTCTGTCTGTTGCACTAATTCTGGACCAATCAACTTCCTCTCGCCCACTTCATCCCAACACAAGGGAGTTCTACACTTCCTGCCATAAAGTGCTTCGTATGGAGGCATTCCGATGCTTGACTGATAACTGTTGTTATAGGCAAATTCAATTAAAGGCAAGTATGTGTCCCAACTCCCTTCAAACTCAATCACACAAGCTTGAAGCATATCCTCCAAAATCTAAATCATCCTTTCGGATTGGCCTTCTGTCTATGGATGGAATGCTGTACTGAAGTTCAATCTAGTTCCTAGGGCTTTTTGGAGACTACCCCAGAATCTAGAAGTGAACCTTGGGTCTCTGTCCGACACAATAGACACTGGCACTCCATGTAACCTCACAACATCATCAATGTACAATTTGACCAATCTTTCCAGGCTGCAATCCATTCTCACTGGCAAAAAGTGTGCAGACTTGGTCAATCTATCAACAATAACCCATACTGCATCATGATTCTTTTGTGTACGTGGAAGTCCTGTCATGAAATCCATAGTGATTCTTTCCCATTTCCATTCGGGAATTGGCAATGGCTGTAGCAACCCTGCAGGCACTTGGTGTTCTGCCTTTACTTGCTGACAAGTTAGGCATTTGGCAACATATTCTGTAATGTCTTTCTTCATTCCTCTCCACCAATAGTGCTCTTTCACACTTCTATACATTTTGGTTCCAGCAGGGTGCATTGCAAAAGGTGAATCATGTGCTTCCTTTAAAATGGTCTGCCTCAGTTCAACATTCTCAGGAATGCACATTCTTCCCTTATATAACAACAAGCCCTCATCATTTACTGATAATTCTGTTTTCTTGCCATCCCGAGCCTCTTCCATCAACTTCACATACTTATCATCCTCCTGTACAACTGCTTTAATTTGTTCTGCCAACATTGGCTTCACTTGCCAAGTAGCTACCATTTGCCCATCTTCATTAATCTCCAAATTAGCATGCAATGCCCTTAATTCATGCACCATGGACAAAGGAGAAACCCTCAAACCAGCCATAGTCTTGCGACTTAAAGCATCAGCTACAACATTTGCCTTTCCAGGCTGATAGTCTATCAAACAATCATAATCTTTTATCAGCTCTAACCATCTCCTCTGCCTCAAATTCAACTCCTTTTGTGTGCCCAAGTACTTCAAACTTTTATGATCTGTGTATATATAACATCTCTCCCCATACAGGTAATGTCTCCAGATCTTCAAGGCAAAGATAATGGCTGCCAGCTCCAAGTCATGCATGGGATAATTCCTCTCATGCGGTTTAAGCTGGCGTGAAGCATAGGCAATGACATTTCTATCTTGCATCAACACACAGCCTAATCCGTTATGAGAAGCATCACTATATATGGTGTACTCTTTACCCAAAGTGGGCAAGGTTAAGACTGGAGCTTCAGTTAAGCACCTCTTCAACTCATCAAAACTTTCCTGGCACCGATCAGTCCACTGAAATTTTACATCCTTCCTAAGTAGCTTGATCAGTGGAGATGCTAGTATGGAGAATCCCTTCATAAACCTTCGGTAATACCCAGCTAAACCAAGGAAACTCCGAACTTCCGTGATATTTTTGGGTGGCTTCCAATTAAAAATGGCTTCAACTTTGCTTGGATCCACCTGGATACCTTCTGCAGATACAATATGCCCCAAAAATGAAATCTCCTTTAGCCAAAACTCACATTTCGACAGTTTGGCATACAACTGCTTCTCCCTCAAAGTCTACAATACTATCCTCAAGTGCTTGTCATGTTCCTCTGCATTCTTTGAGTACACCAAAATATCATCAATGAACACCACAACAAACTGGTCCAAATATGGCCTGAAGATAGTGTTCATTAGGCCCATAAAAGCAGCTGGAGCATTAGTCAACCTGAATGGCATTACCAAGAACTCATAGTGGCCATACCGAGTCCTAAAGGCAGTTTTAGGAATACTTTGCTCCTGCACCCTCAACTGGTAGTAGCCCGATCTTAAGTCAATTTTGGAGAATACAGTTGCTTCCTTTAACTAATCAAATAAATCATCGATCCGTGGCAGAGGATATATATTCTTTATGATCACCTTATTCAACTGTCTATAGTCTATGCATAGGCGGAGAGTACCATCCTTCTTCTTCACAAATAATACTGGTGCTCCCTAAGGTGACACGCTAGGGCGGATGAAACCCTTAACTAACAATTCCTGCAATTGTACCTTCAACTCTTTCAACTCAGCAGGTGCCATCCTATAAGGAGTGATGGAGATTGGCTCCACACCAGGCATAGTCTCAATTTCAAACTACACCTCTCTTTCTGGAGGCAATCCCGGTAATTCTTCCGGAAAGACATCCGGAAAATCCCATACTGTAGGAATATCTTTAAGATCTGGACTCCCCAGCTGGGTGTCTATCACATGAGCTAGATAAGCTTCACATCCCTTTCTAATCATGTTTCTAGCAAGTGCAGCTGAAATGATGTTGGATGGCAATAACTGCCTCTCCCCGTGTATCACTACGTCTGCACACTCGGGAAGACCAAAAGTGATTGTCTTCAGTCTACAGTCGATCATGGCGTGATGCCTGGCTAACCAATCCATGCCCAAGATGATATCATAATCTCAGAAGGGCATGTCAATTAAGTCTAACAGGAATGTATGTCCTTGGATCACCAAAGGACAATCCTTATACAATTTGTTCACCCTAACCTCTTGTCCTAAAGGACTAGTCACTAGCACATCATAATCCAATTTCACACAAGGAATAGCAATAGAGCATGCAATACTGGTACTAGCATAAGAATGTGTAGAACCAGGGTCAAACAGCACATATACATCTCTATCAAAAATGGAGAAAGTACCAGCCACAACATCTAATGTCTCAGCTTCATCCCTCTAGCGCATGGTGTACACCCTGACTGGTGCACCACTCTGCTCTGGTTGGCTCACTATGCCCTGGCTGCTAGAAGTGTTACCTCTACCCCTGCTTCTGCCTCTACTAGTTGTGCATTTGTCCTGCAGGCGGAACCTTGAACAGATCTCTCAGTGGTAATAAGAGGCCCAGATCTGCGGGCACTAGTGCAATCTCTAGCAAAATGCCCACTACCAACACAGTTGTAATAGGCTCCTATGGCCTTATAACATACTCCTCCATGAGTGCTGCCACAAGTTTCACAAGCACGGGTAGGAAAGGAACCCCTAGATGTCTGCTGTCCGGATCTAGGTGGCCTCTGCCTTGAGAATCTTCCCTACTAGATCCTCTGTTACTTGGTCCCCCAAAGCTCTTCCTCTTACCTGAATTGTTACTTGGACTCTGACCTGTAGGCATACTGCTCTTCTCTTTTTCAATGGTTACCTTCTCAGATGCCCCTTCCAGTTCTATCCTTTCCAATTCAAGGGCCTGTGATATCAACCCAGAGAAGTTGTCATGTCAAAACCCAACCACTTGCAATCTCAAACTAGGCCTCAAACCGGCCTCAAACCGTTTGCATCTGTCTCTACTAGTAATGAGTAAGCTTCCAGCATAGTGGCTGAGGGGAGAAAAGTCTCTCTCATACTCAGCTACAGTCTGGTTCCCTTGCTTCAAACTAAGAAACTCCTGTAGCTTCATATCCACTTAGGCATCAGGAACATACTTCTGTTTAAACTACCTTAGAAAGTCATCCCATGTCAGCACTGGCGGCTCAGCCAAACTGTGGGGAATGGTCTTCCACCACTCATATGCATCTCTATGCAGCAAGGAAATTGAATATTCAAACTTCAACTCATCTGTGCAGTGCAATTTCTTGAAGACCCTCTCCATCCGTTCTAACCATTGCTCAGCTTCCAATGGGTCCACTGTACCCTTGAACTCTGTTGCCCCATACTTCATTAACTTGTCATATTGTCTGGCTGGGGATAGTGGTTGCACTGGAGGTGCTTGCACAGGAGCTTGGGTGGTATATTGCCGACCATTTCTTTGAAATAGTGCAACCATCTCTGGCCCAGCGAGAAACTGTATGGGTGGGATAGGTGCAGCCGATCCACTAGCATTCTGAGGAGATGGGGCTTCCCCTTGTACCTCAGCTGCTACTGATTGCTCTACTGTGTGATCACCCTCTTCCATATTGAATCATAAGGAATTCTACTCCCTGAGCAGCCATAACAAGGAGATTTCCTTCCATTAGTCCATATTTATGATGTAATGCACTATATGTATCAATAATGACAATTGAGCAGTTGTACTTATCAAAAATTTTCAAACATGCAATTTCAAAACTTGTATAAAAACCAAAGCTCTGATACCACTAAAACATGTCACACCTTATCCCTTGTAAGGCATGACATGTTCCCGTAGCATGCCTAATGAATCACTGAACTCCACCTACCGATAACCCATTAGTTATGCTACAAAGGATTTTAAAACAAACCATAGCTTTTTATCTTATCAATTCTTTTGCGAAAAACTGTATGAGAATAGTTAAAATTCCATGCAAACATTCATTGGAAATAATGATAGACTAAATATTGCAAAAGTTACATTTTCATAATTCTCAAAGTAAAATACAAAATAATTACAAACTCAAAATGTGATAGTAATGCAACGTTTTTAAATACAAACTACTCAATGTCCGTACATCCATGCATATAGGTACAAAATACATCAAAAGGAAATTACAGGGGTATGACTACAATATATACCCACAAACAATACCAAAATGCTGCTTCCAAGTCTCTCACTCAGCTGCCTTCTCCTTTCCCTTACCTGCGACAGCATAAAGAAGCTATTGCTGAGTATATCACTCAGGGGTGTACAACTAATAACTTTAAAACTTAAAGTAAAACATAATTTGTCAAAGCATAATAAATCACATTTTTCTTAAGCATGAAAACTTCACAATAGTTCTAAGTTCATAAGAGCCCTTTATTGGAATAACATTTCAAATGAGAAATCACACTTCATAAATCACAATTCACAAAGCATTAGTGTTGCCAACATCAACACACAGTTCAGGCCATGACACAAAATTTCACGATCAGTGCCGTGTTGTACACCACGACAAAGCAATCTCAACCTCACTAACTGTTATTAATGAGGGAAGGGCTAGCTAGCTAATGAGTACTCATGTAGTCTTACCCCACTAACCATTATTAATGGGAGACATAATCAATATCAATTATAAAACTCCAAGTAGCCGTTACTACTGGGGAGTTCCGAAGGGACTGTCATGCTAACTGTGGTTTCAAAACAACTTTCAAGAGTTTCTAAATCAATAATCACGTTTACAAAACAATAGCATATTCAAATCATCATAAAATCCATAAAAGGGGTGGCAACACACAAATTCCTCAAATACAAGAGAAAAACATACCTCATTCAAAATAAACTCAATCCAAATCAAACTCATTCAAATAAACTTATTCAAATCAATTTACGAAGCTAAAACAAAGAAAAATGTTAGTTGTGCACAAACCTTCAATGCTCTCCTTTATTGTTACCTACTTCTCTTTGTCCGTTCCAACTTCTTTTTCTAATGAAAATACACAAATAGAATACCTCAATACCAATCTCAATTGCTGCCAAGAACTCATTATATGCATGTCTAATGCATCCCAAGTTAGCTTTGAAAATTTTAGAATATTTTGGTTTTGGGATAGCTTGGTGCCCCAATCTTTGAACCCAATTTTTACCTAGTTTTGATCATAATTTGGTGAGATGTTCTTCATGAAAATTGTTCATTTAGGTCTTAACTTTATTTTCCTTTTTGAATCGCCTAATTCGGAGCTGTGTAGCTCAAGTTATGCCCAAAACACCATTACTGTTTACGTCAGTATTCATGCTGCAGATTTTGTTCTGGCAGATTTATCGATCCAAATTCATTCAGCAATTTGACCAAGTTAAGTCCATAATTTGGTCTAATGTTCTGCATATAAAATGTTCTACTATGTCTTAGGTTTCCATCGGTTTAAGAATCGCCTAAATCGGAGTTTTCTAGAGAGAGTTATAGCCTTGCAAAGTTTACTGTTCATTTGGTCAATTTTAGGTGCCCAGATTCTGGCAGATTTGGTGACCCGACTTCTTTTCGAAATTCGAATGAGTTAAGTTCATAATTTGGCATAACATTCTTCATATGAAATATTTTACTATGTCTTAGGTTTCCATCGGTTTAAGAATCGCCTAAATCGGAGTTTTCTAGAGAGAGTTATAGCCTTGCAAATTTACTGTTCATTTGGCAATTCTGCAGTTTTGCAGATTCAGTAACTCAACTTTGCTCAATAATTTGATTGGGTTAATGGCATAATTTGGGTTTGTGTTCTTCATGAAAGTTTTAGGTCTATATCTCATCTAACTAATGGTAAAATTTCAGGTCATTTTGACCTGCCTAGCTCGAGTTATGACCCAAACACGATTACTGTTCATGTGTACTGTTCATACTATAATTTTTCAAGTTTGGTCAGTTTGTTCACTAGGTTTTGGTCACTTTTTGGGCATACTTCCTAAATAAAAATTGTGTCATTTAGTGCCTATTTTCAGTCCCAATTGGTCCCATACCAATTGGACTTGTAAAATTTCATTTTTGGTCTCTAAACCCTAATGTTCAAAACCCTAATTTTTTCTTCCATTTGGCCAAAACCCTAGTTTAGGTTCCATATATGTTTTCTTTCATTTTCTTATGAAATTTCATCATAAATTAACTTCATTCCAAGCTTATACAACTAATCTAACATGAAAAGAAAATTACCTCTTGTTGATTTCTTTCCAATTTCACTTTTCTTCCAATTCTTGTTCTCCTTGCTTTTAATCTCTCAATCAAAGATCTCTTTGATGTTTTCTTTTAGTGGGCTATGGAATTTATGAAGGGAATTTAAAGGAATTAAAATTTGGGAGGGAAAGTCAATGAGGGGAAGAAGTGGAAGAAGAAGAGAAAAAGAGAGAGAGAGAAAGAGAGAGGAGAGAGTGGTGGCCTCTTATGAAAAAAAGAAATGAAGAAGACATTTGTCTTCTTATATATATATATATATATATATATATATATATATATATATATATATATATATATATATATATATATATATATATATATATGTATATATTTATCCCCAAAATTAGCTTATTAAAATTATAAATTTTAATTGTGCCATAAGGATAATTAAACTTAAATTTTTATTTCCCTTTTTTTTTACTTAATTTTTCCTTTTAATTAAATAATTAAATTTAACTATCAAAAGCCTATAAGTCTTTCATTTTAATTTTATCATAATGAAAATGAAAGTTTAAGTTTTCATTTCTTAAATTTTTCCCTTGCATATTTTTACTTGAATTTTTCTTCAATTTTTACCCCATAATTCAATTCATTAATTTTATTTAATTTAATTGACATTTTGATCAAAAGTCAACTGTTGAGGTGAATTGACCAAAATGCCCCTCATCGGGTCATAATCCTTCTTTTTATAATACCCGATGAGTCCTTAGTTTTTTTTTTTTTGTTTCACTAGAATTTTTATTGTGTCTATCTCAATTAATTTCTATTTATTTTTGGTCCTCAAGGTGTCTTCGAATAGTATTAGTCACGGACCAAAAATGGTACTATTCATAACTCTGAGGTTCGGGGTGTTACATTTAATATGTATTAGGATCTATGTTTTCCATTCAAGATTGTGAATTAAAAAATTAATTCATTTAAACCCTTGTTTAAAAGAGGAGATCGAGCACTAATCTCTTTGATGCAATATGGATGCAATTAGCACCTTTAGGAAGCACCTAGGACCCCAAGTATTGTCACTCTAGCTTGTCCACACTAAGATCACCAATGGGCAGCCCCCAAATCAACTTCTCAAGCCTTCCTAACCAATTATAATTTGAGTTCTTACCTTGAGAGTGGTTGTATGTGTGTTTAGGACACTAAAAACAATTTCTAGTAATTTTAATTCAAAGGGAATGAAGTGATTCTCTTTGAATTGATGAGAAAAAATGAAGAGAAGAGAGGGAGAGAGGTGTGCCACCACACATAGACAAGAGAGAATATTATTTTTTGTTCTTCTTTCTTTTCCCTTTCATAATTAGGTCATTAAGTCACTTAAACACTATGCCACATGTCACCACCACATTGCATTTTATTTTTAATTGACTTAATCACATTAAGCCAAGTGTCAAAACTAGACTTAATCTTGACTTTGATCACCTTGCATGCTAGGAAGACAAATGACAAACTTATATGATGCCATGTGTCACCATCTCATGGTGTCACATGTCACCATGTGAAATGACTAAATTACCCTTATGTTTTAATTTTGAATTCTCAACCCAAAATCATTATTTTTCCTCTTCAAATCAATTTATATCAAATATAAATTAATTAATTAATCTCTATTAATTAATTTCTCACAATTAAATTCATATTTAAACACTTTAAATATAAATTTAACTTATACTATACATCCAATAACCTAGATTTGGTTTCACATTATCCTTGGGACTTTGCAATCTTATTGCAAACTAAACCTATTTAATTAATCAATTAAACTCTTTAATTAATCAATTAAATCACATTTAACTTGGTGATTAACTTGTGTATGTGTGTGACTCACTAGGCTCATCACTAATTGGCAATGAGATATGATATCAACTCTTAATATCATCAGAACTCTTTCTTACTATAAATGATTTCTCTAAATCATTTTAGGCATCTCATAGACCATGGTTGACACCTAGCATAGCGTGCCATGGCACCCAATCAGTAATAAGGAATACCTTAAATGAACCTTTAATCATATGTTACCATGCATTAGAATCTCTCTGTTAGAAAATCTCAATTCGAGCTAGAGTCATGGTTTATGTCAAACCTCATTTGTTATGAATATTATGTTCTCTTTTAATTCCAGTTCTTGATTAATTAGATTTTCTTATCAGAAACTCTTTTCTGACTAAATCTGTCTTTCCGGGCCAGGAACTTGAAACATCAAGAACTATTAAATGAACATAGGATTTTATCCCTATTTACTTAGGGCAACAGATTTCATCTTGATCAACACTTATCTCCATATATAAATAGTAGGAGCCAACAAATGCCATAACCCATACACAGTACAAGTATGAAAACAGTATCAAACTCAAATCACCTATATACATGATAACTGTGTTATTTCAGGTTTAAAGATTATATGCACTGATATGATATATGACAATGCATTGACAAGAGTAAAATCTATGTGCTTGTCATATGCATCACTGGTTCAGCCTACTTATCATGTATAAGTGCCTATCATGTTTATTATATGGCATGAGACTCACCATTCCATCTTATTTATATCTCATATAAATACCTTGGGAACAAACATGAATACAATCTTTCTGGATAAGTCATGTCCTGTGTGAAGTATCCTCAATTGTGAGCCAATTTATAATACTTTGTGCTAGAAATACTGTCACTCATATTCTTAACAACTTAAGAATAGAATTTCTAATAAAATATCAATGGACCTTTTCTATTACACATAAATATATTATGTAAATAGAAAAGTGAAATTTCCTTTTATTAATAAAATATGTACAAGATACATACTAAATAATATGATCTAGGGCATATTACTAACACATTCATCAGTAACCACATCTTTATGGGGTCCTTTAGGAAGAGACTCTCTTAGGACTTGACAAGGTTCAGGATGATTTATGAGATTTGCTACCATTCCTGCACTTAGCTTTCTGGTGGCTTTAGAATTTGTGAAGTGGAGGGGCTTTGTAATTGATCTATTTCCTTTTGGAATAAAGCATTTTAGGGAATAAAGCATTCTAGGAAATAATAGGGCTTTAAGGGGTAGTTTTTGGTTGGCTTAAAACAAGGCTTTGGGATTGGCTTGAGGATTTTTGCTTGGATGTTGAGGTTTTAGAAGAGGATTTTGGCTTTGATTCTTTTATTTCTGTGAGTGGATCTCCTGGAGGCTTTTTAGGGACATTGGTAAGGAGTCTACAAGAATTCACGAGTTAAAAAGTCGGGAGCAGAATTCATATCTCCTTTAATATATTCGATATCAAAATAAAAAATACTTAAAATAGCTTGCCATCTAGTAAGAATTTGTTTTGAAGCAATGTTTTTAACATCCTTTTTCAAAATCTCTTTTGCAGATTTGCAACCTATTTTTAAAAGAAATTTTTGAATAAGTAAATCACTTTGAAACTTTTAGATACATATAACTATAGACCAAATCTCTTTCTTTATAGTGGAATATATTCGATATCAAAATACAAAATACTTAAAATAGCTTGCCATCTAGCAAAAATTTATTTTGAAGCAATGTTTTGAACATCCTTTTTCAAAATCTCTTTTGTAGATTTGTAATCTATTTTTAAAAGAAACTTTTGAATAAGTAAATCACTTTGAAACTTTTAGATACATGTAACTATAGATAAAATCTCTTTCTTTATAGTGGAATAGTTTTTCTAGTTATTATTCCAATGTCTAGAAACATAATGCACTATAACCTCTTTATCATGTTTCTGTTGCTTTAAAATTCCTCCGTATCCTAATTCAGAGGCATCAATTTCCACTATCTTAAAAGCACTGGGATTAGTTAAGGGTAAACAAGGAATTTCTTTGATTTGGGCTTTGATTTTCTAAACGACAAGAGTGTGTTCTTGTGTCCAAGGCTTTAAATTTTTCTTTAACCTATTATGGAGAGGTTGGAGTATTCTATTAAGGTTTGGGTAAAAATCTAAAACATAATTTAATCATCTAAAAATCTTTGAAGTTGGGTTTTCTCAAGAATTTTGTCAGGGAACTTGTCAACAAAAGTAAGGGATCTTTCTATTGGTGAGATTGTGCCATTCAAGATACAGTGTCCTAAGAATCTGATTCTACTCTGGAAAAGACTTATCTTAAACTTAGAGATAACTAAACCATTCTTTTTGGCAATAAACACAAAAGTTCTCAAATGCTTGAAATGTTGTTCAATAGAGGATGAAAAAAAAAAATCATCATCAATATAAACTATGCAAAATGCAAAGTATGGATTGAAGATGTCATTCATGATTCTTTAAAATTCAAATAGGGCATTGTTTAGTCTAAATGGCATGACATTCCATTCAAACTAGCCAAAAGTCACAGTGAAAGTAGTTTTATATTGATCTTTGGGGGCTATTTGAATTTGCCAAAATCTCGATTTCATGTCGGACTTTGAGAAAATGTTTCCAGCAAAAGCCTTTTGAAGAAGATCTTTCTTGTTTGGAGTAAGATACCTAATCCACTTTAAAGCTTGGTTAAGAGGTTTATAATTGATAACCAATCTTGGAACACCTCTTTCAATATCAAAAGATTTGTTGACGTAAAAAGCAACACAACTCCAAGAGGAACTGGAAGGGAAGATTAAACCTTTAGAAAGTAAATCATCAATTTCTTTTTGGCAATGCAGTTTAAGATCTTTGTTAATTTGAATAGGAAGAGCTTTGGTTGGAATTTGAGATTCATGAAAATCATTTTCGTATGGGAGATTGAGATTCATGAAAATCATTTTCATATGGGAGATTAACAACATATTGTTTTCTTTCCCAAAAAGCATTTGGAAGATCAGAATAAAAAGTATTTTCAATTTTTTTTTGAAGAAAAGAAACTCTTTTTCGTAAAGTAGGGTTTTGAAGCTAGTGTTCTATTCTATGAAGAGAAACATCTTTCTTTAGATCTAGAACTTCTTTTTCTTTTAATAAAATTAGACAGTTCTATTAGTTTTCAATGCTTTAATGATGTTTAAATTTCAAGTTTGAGGCTTTTCCATAAAAGGGAAAAAAATTCTTTTTCTTTTAAGCTTTCAGGAAATATGATCACAATTCACAGCATATGGGGTGATAAGATTTATGAATGGAGTGCCAAGTATAACAGTATGATGAATGTTGTGCACAAGCAAAAAAGAAGTTTTGATATGCAAACCATTGTTTGAAACATATACATCAGTCTTGGAATCGATTTTAAGATAAGAGTTATTTACAGCTTTAAGTCTTTCTTTAGTGGCTTCTTGAAATCTTTTTTCAATTATTCCTCCTTGATATAATTAAGGTCAGTACCTGTATCAAAGAGAGCAATAGTATCCAATCTAAAACCATCAAAAAAAATTTAGGTAATTTTGATCAAATACTTTTGATAAGTAACTTACTTTAAAATAGAGAGAAAATTTTTTGGATTATTTTTAAGGTCAGCTATCTGGGACGTTTCAATTTTAGGTTCAGGTTAATCTTCTTTTTCTTCTTCAGAAAATTTCTTAAGAAGAAGTTGGATAATGGTTAAATCTTCCTTTTGCTTGGCTTGGAGTTGTTTAAGGTCAGACTTTATGGTCTTTATCTTAGTTTGGAGTTCTTGGATAACAGAAGTAGGGGTTTTGACTTTGTTTATCTTAGCCTTTGGGAGAATGGTTGTGAGGTCATAGGTGTTATTGGCTTTAAATGGAGAAGTATTAGAGGATGAGGTTTCAAAAGATTCTTGAAGCTTTGTGAGATAATCCTTTTGAACTTGGGGATCTTAAATGTGGTTGAGCACTTCAAGGAAAAATTTTTGATCCTTGGTAAGCAAGTTTAATTGCTTCTCTAGTTCTTTATCAGAAGAAAAATTAGAAAGTACTTCATCAAGTTGAAGGGCTTGGTTATCCTCTGAAGAGATTGAAACACTATCTTCAGAATCTGATTCGAGCAAAAGAGGTTCAATTAAACATAAGGCTTCTTCCTCAAGCTAAAGCTCATGGAGCCTTTTCTTAAGCTTATAATACTAATGTGACCTTTTTTCCCGCATCAGTAACAAGTAACATCTTTTCTGGGAGTGGTTCTTGTGGCTTTGGGTAAGATCTTTGGTGCTTTTCTGGTGTAGGCTTTTCTTTGATAAGGCTTTTCTAATTGGGAAAGTTTGTCTTTAAAATAGTATTTTTTATGCTTTTGATATCTTTTGGTCTGGTAATCTTGGCAAGGCTTGGTGTTTGAAGAGGAGGGATTTTGATAAGAAATATCAAACTATTGGCAAAAGGATCTAAGTTCTTTCTTAGTTTTGTGTAAGAACTTGGCAAATCTTTAAACCTTTTTTCTGAGTATACCTAATGAGCTCACCATAAGTTAGTTAATCATAAGGAATCTTCTCATTATAGTGTTCCTTGATCTTATTTCTAACATTTTCTCCAAGGTGAAGAGGGAGACTGGCAAGAAATTTTTCTTTCCAAAAAGGCTAGTTGGAGTCTTCGCAAAGCATAACCCTTGTAAGGAAAGTGTCTTTATACCATTTAAAATCACTAAGCTTCTTACACCTAAGATTAGAGAGAAGCTTAGCATTCTTATCTTTAAGGTGTGATGGATCTCCAACAAAATGGAGAGTAAGTGCAAGGATGAGGGTAACAACAGCATTCTGAATTGTTCTGCCATCTCATCAAAGATTGGCTCTTGATCTTCATCAAGCTCTACTAACTTTAAAATTTTTAGCTTTTATTGGGGAGTGAGATAATAGTCCCACCATCCTTTATGTTGGCCCAAGAATCCTACAATGGCTTGGTCAGAGGTGCCTGTTTGGGTTCGATAGGCATTTACTGCCATTCAAACATTCCATCTATATTCTATTCATTGACAAAAGAAGCATTGTAATGGCTTTGTGAAAGAGCACTAAGTTTATCTTCAAAGTTGATATCCGAAACAATAGCTCTCGGATAATAGAGCTATTGGGAGTTTTGCCAATGGACTTTGTTGATTTCTGGGGAAAAATCTTCTTGGAAAGCTTTTTCTTCATCAGAAGATTGTTCCATAAAATTGATAGAGGCTTCAGGAGTATCTAGGATTATAACATTGAACTTGGTTAAGCTTGAGGGACCAAGTTGATTCAGACAATCTTAAATGGCTTAAAGGAATTCTTCTTTCTTCTTCTATTGGAATTGAGACAGAGAAGTCTTTGAAACCTCAAAGGGCTTAAGAACTGGGCTTTTATCTTTGATCCTCCAAATGATGTAATCACAGTGGGATGCTAGATTTGTTTCTGAATATCATTCAACTGGTTTCCAATAGTATGAAGGTGAATATTGGTCCAATTGTTTTGCTAGATGATGTTTTCAAGATCTCTCTCAGCATTCTTCTCACTTTTGACTTTAAAGGGTAAGGCCATAAAGGTAGCTTTATGGTATTTAAACTGGAGTTCTCTAAGCGGTGGATTAACATATTAAATCCATTCATTCTTTGGAGTTTGCCAAGAAAAGGTTTTAGAAAGTGGATTCAAGGATTTTACAGCAAAAGAATATTTCGAATTATTCTTAGAAGCATAAATTTCAAACCAACCACAAAAGAAAATATGTGATGCTCATGGATGAATGCATAAAACTTTTTTTGGATCTCATGCCTTTGGTTCAAGAAATATTTAAAAAACCAAAGTTTTTTCTCATGATTATGAGGAGTATAAAAATCCTTTTAAAGATATGCTTTATTGACTTAAAATTCCATTTGAAGAACATTTATTTTATCTATATTCTCAGTCACATAGAAGAAAGTTAGAGATATAGGTCTTGGTTGTTCTTCAGGAGTGGAATAGATAGATCTAGGTATGCTAGTGGAAAAATCGACAGTTTGCATTGAAGTACTTGGTATGTCAGAAGTTGAATGTTTAGGCAAGTTAGAAATCTGGTTAAAATGTTCTTGAGTGGTTAGGAAGTTGATAACAGAAGGCGATCAGGTAATGGGTAAGTTTATTATAGAAGGTAGGTTTGAAATCCTTCCTAAGTCAATAGTTTCAGAACAAGAGGTAATATCATAAAAGGGTCTTGAAATTATGGATTTTCTAGTGGAGGATAACTTTACTTTTCCATCTGGATATTGGGCAATTTGTCTGACCTGTGTATTTGGGCTTGGAGGAGATATTGGCTTGGGTTTTAAGGCTCCTTCTAAGATCCAATCACCTGGAAGGGAAACTTTATTCCATTTTATAAATCTAGGGATGACAGAATTGGCTTTAGTGAGATCAGTTTGAAGGAGGAGAGTTTTTCTTTTCTAACTTTGAATAAGAGCTTTAGAAGCAAAAGCAGTCATCATGAATTTATAAGGAACTTTAAAAATTAAAGCAACAGGAATAGATCTAGGAAGCATTTTGTAATTATGAGTTTTAATATACAAAATAAGACTATCAAGCAAATTTTTATCATTCAAAGATACAGTTAAATTTGGATAGCACTCAAAAGAAATAGGACTAGTGGAGAAACTAGACTCAATAGAACTAAGCAAAGAATGTTGAAAATCATAGAACCATGCATCTCTAAGGACAGCTAAGATAGAGGTGTTACGACCTTTTTTGGTTAAGAGCTTTATTCCTACTTGAACTATGGATGTAGTTATATCCTTTGGCTTTGTGCTTATTTAAGAAAGAGGAAGTTAAAAGTTTTATGATCTCAAAGGGATTTGTGATATGGATATCTCTTTGTTCAGTTTTAATGTTATAATAAGTTTTACTAAGGAAGTTAAACTTGCTTTGTTTATAGATCTGATCTTTTTGAACTTTAGGAAGTTCCCAATTATCTATTAACTTCTGTTTCAGTCTAGTTCAGTTCAATTTTTTGGTTTGGTTCTGATCCTTCAAGAACCGTGCATAGCCCTACTAAGGATCTCTGTCCCCACAAAATACTTGAAAAAGCACTTAGGAGATCTCTGCCCATAAAAGACCTAAAAAAGGCACCCAAGAGATCTTTGCCCACAGAAGACTTAAAAAAGACACTTAGGAGATCTCTGCCCATATAAAACCTAAAAAGGCACTTAAGAAATCTCTGCCCACACAAGACCTAGAGAGGTACTCAGGTGATCTCCATCCATATAAGACCTAAAAAAGGCACTCAAGAGATCTCCACCCACAAAAGACCTAAAAAAGGCACCTAGAGATCTTTGCCCTCATAAGACCTAAAAAAGGCACTAAGGAGATCTCTGCGCATATAAGACCTGAAAAAGGCACTTAAAGAGATCTCTATACACACAAAACCTGAAAAAGGCACTCAAATGATCTGCACCCATATAAGAATTGGAAAAGACACTCAGGAGATCTTCACCCATAATACCAGAAAAAGGCACTTTAGTGATTTTCGCCCACATAAAACCTAAAAAAGGCACTCAAGAGAACTCTGCCCATGTAAGAACTGAAAAAAGACACTCAAGAGATCTCCCTCACATAAGACATTTAGGTGATCTCTGACCATATAAGACTTGAAAAAGGCACTCGGGATATTTCTGTAACGCCCTCACTTTAGGTAGTCCATACATTCTACTTTTTCGACGACTAATGTCTGTTCGGACAGCCAGGATGTCTAAAACTACACTCAAACTAGAGTAAGGAGTCATAAATTGATTGAATAAAGATTAAGAAAAATTAAGGGAAAATAAAAAAAACGAAGTGCCAATAGGTTAAACGAGCCGGGGTCACGGCAATGAGTGACATAAAGTGAAGCGACTATGAAGATAGTTAGCGACCCTATAACTATGGGGAAACCCTGTGAAATAATTTTTAGGACTCCAGAAAAGAGTTATTAAGCTTTAGATGGCATTAAAATGCCAAGAAAATGTTCAGAGATTTTTATAAATCGGTATAGATAATTTTAGCTCGTTAAGCTAAACGAAGGCATTTTGGTCATTTCACCTTCAGAGATGATTTTTGACCAACTTGTCTATTCAAGTAAGTGAGATATATGATAGAAAATGTGAATAAATATTGATGAAAAATTAATTAAAAAAAATGAGTAAAAGAAAGAAGAAAGAAAGATAAACCAAAAATCTGTCAAGAGTAAAATTTGGTCAATAAAATTTAAAAGTTATACATTGACCAAAAATGGAATTTATTAAATTAATAAAGCAAGATTAGTTTAATTAATTGAAATTATAAAAAAAATAAATATAATTATATTAATAGTCAAACTAAAATGATTAGGAAATTCAAGGTAATTATAAAATTGCCATTTCTCTTTAATTACAAGTATGCCATTATGTTATTAAATATTATAAATATCATTTAAAAGGCTAAAAAAAAATCAAAACTTTGGTCTTCTTATGCAGCAATCTGCCATCCTCCCTCTCTCTCAATTCTCTCTTAAAATAATGTATTTATGTGTAATAGAAAAGGTCCATTGATATTTTGTTAGAAATTCTATTCTTAAGTTGTTAAGAATATGAGTGACAGTATTTCTAGCACAAAGAATCATAAATTGGTTAACAATCGAGGATACTTCACACAGGACATGACTTATCTAGAAAAATTGTAATCATGTGTGTTCCCAAGGTATAAATGAGATATAAATAAGATGGAATGTTGAGTCTCATGCCATATAACAAACATGATAGGCACTTATACATGATAAGTAGGCCGAACCAGTGACATTTATGACAAGCACATGGAGTTTACTCTTGTCAATGCATTGTCATAAATCATATCAGTGTATATAATCTTTAGACCTGAGATAACACAGTTATCTTGTATATAGGTGGTTTGAGTTTGATACTGCTTTCATACTTGTACTGTGTATGGGTATATGTGCATGTGTTGGCTCCTACTAGTTATATATGGAGGTAGGTGTTGATCAAGATGAAATTTGTTATCCTAAGTAAATAGGGATAAAGTCCTATATACATCTACAACCTCTCTAAAGGCAAAAACCTAAATTACAATTGGTTGGCAAGGCTTAAAAAGCTGGTTTAGGGGCTGCCCATTGGTGATCTTAGTGTGGACAAGCTAGAGGGATAACAATTTGGGTCCTAGGTGCTTCCCAAAGGTACCAATTACATCTACAGTGTATCAAAAGGTTAATGCACATATTCTTGTATTAATCTAGGGTTCTAATGAATTAATTTGTTAATTCAAAATCTTAAATGGCAAATGTAGATCCTAATACATATTAAAAGTGTTTTAATATACAATTGAACATTGAAATCAATTAGGTACATAATGAATATTGCATGATGCATGAGACCTTAGAAGAATATTTTTGAATTCAATGTTCTAATCTAACAATTTTCATGCTTTCGCTCCTTCAAATGGTATCAAAGCCACTATATTTGCCATTTAGATTGTTTAATATATGATTTAATTGTGTAATTTGATCATAAGATGATTGATTCATTGCTGGTTGCAAAGAAAAATGTGGTGGCATGCTTGGTTGTGCACCTTGGTGGGTATGGTTTGAGCACCACCATGGTGCGCATTGTATTGGACTTTAATTGTGCAATTGTTGTATGCATTGATGCCCATAATTATGCCTATGACTAATTAAATTGTTTAATTAGGAATTATAATCACACAATTAAATTTGTTTGAATATGATTCAAATTTGAATTTTTAAATTTGTTTGAATGTGATTCAAATCTGAATTTTTAAATTTGTTTAAATGTGTTCAAATATGAATTTTTAAATTTTTCTGAATGTGATTCAAATCTGAATTTTTTAATTTGTTTGAATCATATTCAAATCTGGATTTTTTAGTTGAATATGAGATATTCAATTTAATTTTACTATGTATGTTTTATTTAATTATTAAATAGTAATATGCATAATGGATGATCATGGACAATAAAAGACCAATGTGATTGGATTTATTTCTTTTATTTTTCTTTGGGTTGTAAATTAATTAATTTAATTTTTGGTGGCATGTATTATAAAGGTTGTAATATTTTTGGGTTATAATTTCATTTATTTGAAAACTTTGAAGTCCATGTTCTTATAAATTCACCTTAGTATGCCAAGGATTACAATGTAATGGATTGCAAGAAGATCAAGGAGGTCAAGAGCATTAGTGGGACCAGTGGGAGAAATTCAAGATCAAGTGTTGATTATGTACTCCTTCAACAACTCTTACAAAATGAATGAATGAAATGCACCTAGGAATGCCCTGATTCAATCAATTCTTGGTGGCTCAGAATTGAATCCCTTAGAAAGTCCATGATGATACCATATTTATTGTTTATCCATGTATGCATGAGATGTATGAGAATGTATGCAAGTATATGATATATGCATGCTAATTGGATAATATGCAAAGTGAGACCATAATAGTAATTAAGCCGACCACTAAATCTTCCAAACAAATGATTTAAGTTGAAAATGGTATAATTAAGATAATTATATGATGGGCCCTCTATTGAGGTAATTATTTTAAGAAATTTTAAATACTTGCATATGATGCAATTAATTTAAGAGATTTTCTTAAGAATAATTGTTAAGCATGAGATATTGTAAATTTGTAAATGGTTTGGTAGCCAATAATGGATGTGCCCGAGGACATTAAAATTATTTGCATGTTTATGGGATCAACTTAACTAATGCAAGATAAGTCAATAATGGATGTGCCTGAGATTTTGAGCATTAGGGGCTAGGTAAATGATTGAATCTCACATGAGATGTGATAAGCAAAAAGTTGCTCACTTACAATTTATTGTAATTCCAATAATGGATGTGCCTAAGGATGATCAATAAGACTATAAGAATTCAATCACCCACTAGAAATCCATCCAACTAGGATTTCCGTTTCCTACTTTAGAAGTGTAGGATTCGCTAAGTTAGTGGGAGGACCAATTTGATTAAAAGACCATATTCATTTTGGTTAAATACATGATATAATTGCTAATTAATCTGATTATTTTCTGCAGTTAATTTTCTAATAATAATGAGCACACCACAACCACCACCATCCAATATCCTTGCGAGCGTACTTGATCACAATAGGTTGACAGGACCTAATCTTTCTGATTGGCTAAGAAATTTGAAATTTGTCCTGAGCCTTGAACATATAGGATATGTTCTAGACTCGAATATTCTTGGTCCCTTACCTCCAGAGGCCACTCAAGAGGAACATGAAACTTTGGACAAGTGGAAGGAGCATAACATGAGAGCCAAGTGTTAAATGCTTGCTTCTATGAGTAATGAGTGACAGAAGCAACATGAGAACATGCAATATGCAAGTGAGATCCTCCTTCACCTACAAGAGTTGTATGGTGAACATAGCAGGAATGTCAAGTATGAGATATCTAGGCAGCTATTTCGCATGAGGATGTCTGAGGGACAAAATGTTGGGGATCATGTCCACAAGATGATTCGGCTTATTGAGCAGCTGGAACATCTTGACTTTAACATGGATTTCCAACTGCAGACGGATTTGATCCTTCAGTCCCTTCCTGAGTCATTTGGGAATTTTGTGACAAATTTCCATATGACTAAGTAGGAATACACCTTGGCTGGTTTACTTAACATACTGGTTATTACCTAAAAGAATATGCCAAGCAATAAAGGAAAAGAGGTAGCTTTGATTGCATCTTCTTCTGCTAGAAAGTCCAACAAGAAGAAGGGCAACAAGAAAAAGAAACCTCAAGTTCCAGGATCCTCCAAGAAGATAACCAAATAGAAAGGGAAGACCAAAGCTGATAAAGGCAAAGGAAAGTGTTTCCACTGCCAGAAGGATGGGCACTAGAAAAGGAACTGCCCAAAGTATAGTAAGTAGTAGTAGCTTGCAGTAATGAGATATTAGACTCCGAGTTGGCAATGGCTCAATTGTTGAAGCTTTAGCCATAGGATCTAAATCTTTATACATGTATGGACATGTTTTGTAAGGTTTTGCATGTACCTAATGCTTTTAAGAACATCATTTCTATATCTAGTTTGACTAGAGATGATTATGAATTTCAATTCATAAATGATGTTCGCAATATTTATTTTGGAAATAAATATGTTGGTTCGAGTTATACGCATGATGGACTTTATTATTTAGATAATAATGTTAAATACAAATCTATTGCAAGCAATCTAAAAGAATGCAATGCCATGGTGAAAATCAACTCAAGTTCAAAATATATTTGGCACTTAAGTTTAGGTCATGTTGCAAAAGATAGGATTGCAAAATTGGCGAAAATGGGAATTTTATCCTCATTGGGTTCTGAACCTACTCCAACTTGTGAATCCTGCCTTCAGGGAAAAATGACTAAATCACCCTTTGTTAGACAAGGACTCAGAGCTGAAAATATTTTGGAGCTAATACATAGTGATGTATGTGGTCTATTTAAAGAAATGGCTAGAGGCGGTTTTCATTATTTTATTATCTTTATTGATGACAAATCAAGGCTTAGGTAGTTGTATTTGATGAAATACAAACATGAATCCTTTGAAAAGTTCAAAGAATTTAAATCTGAAGTAGAAATTCAAACAGGAAAAAGTATTAAAGAACAGGAAAAAGTATTAAAGCTCTTCGATCAGATCGTGGAGGTGAATACTTGAGTACTAAATTTGATGAATACTTGAAAGAGCATGGCATTTTTTCCCAGCTGACTCCTCCAGGAATGCCACAGTTGAATGGTGTATATGAAAAGAGAAATCGTACCCTATTAGATATGTTACATAATATGATGAGCTATACTGATATGCCAATCTCTTTTTGGGGATTTGCGTTAGAATCAGCTTTGCATATTCTAAATAGAATTCCATCAAAATCAGTTTCTTCCACACCTTATGAGATATGGCATGGAAAAAAACCAAGTCTTAAGCATGTTAAGATTTGGGGTTGTCCAGCTTATATCAAAAAGCTGAACACTGATAAATTGGAAACCATATCAGAAAAGGGTCGATTTGTTGGATATCTAAAAGAGAGTTTTTGATATTATTTTTATTTGCCAACATCACCAAAGGTTGTGGTAAGTAGAGATGCCACATTTCTTGAACAACAGTTTGTTTAAGAAGGAGGCAAAGGAAGGCAAATAAAGTTAGAATTGGAGAATTCTGACCAACTAACAGATCAGATGGATATAGATCCATCTAATCAACCTACACCTATTGATAAAACATCTATAGTAATTCCTTGTAGATCAACCAGGATATCTCACCACCAGTGAGGCATGGCTTTCTTCATGAAGAAGAACAAGAGTTGTTTACTCATAAAGAAGTAGATCATGGAGATGATCCACTTACCTATAAAGAAGCTATACTAGATATAGACTCTTCAAAATGGATTGATGCTTTGAAATCGGAAATTGATTCCATGTATAAGAATCAAGTTTGGGATCTTGTTGATCCACTTGAAGGTATTGTACCTATAGGAAATAAATGGGTTTTCAAGAAGAAAATTGGTTCTGATGAAAAGGTAGAGACCTATAAAGCAAAGCTAGTAGCGAAAGGGTTTCGCCAAAGGTAAGGAATTGACTATGAGGAGACTTTCTCGCCTGTTGCCATGCTTAAATCAATTAGGATTTTTATTAGCAATAGCTGCATATTATGATTATGAGATTTGACAAATGGATGTCAAAATAGCTTTTCTCAATGGATACATTGATGAAAATATTTTCATGGAACAACTTAGGGGTTTTGAATCCCAAGATGGTTCCATGGTATGCAAACTAAAGCGATCCATTTATGGGTTGAAACAAGCTTCGAGGAGTTGGAACATCCGTTTTGATGAAGCCATTAAGTCATTTGGTTTTATCAAAAATGAGGATGAGCCATGTGTATATAAGAAGGCTAGTAATAGTGCTGTCACTTTCCTTGTCTTATATGTGAATGACATTTTGTTAATGGGTAATGACATAGGTATGTTGACAGCTGTAAAGGTATGATTGTCAAATACATTCTCCATGAAAAACTTAGGGGAGGCAACCTATATTATTGGGATTCGCATCTATAGAGATAGAGTGAAAAGAATAATTAGTTTATCCAAAAGTCTATACTTGGAAAAGGTGTTAAAGAGGTTTAACATGCTTGATTCTAAGAGAGGATTGTTACCAGCGAGACATGGTATCCACCTTTCTAAAGAGATGTCTCCAAAGACACCTGAAGAAAGAGATAAAATGGCTAGGATTCCATATGCTTCGGCTATTGGAAGTTTGATGTATGCAATGATGTGTACTAGGCCAGATATTGCACATGTTGTTAGTTTGACTAGCAGGTTTCAATCCAATCCAGGTTTGGAACACTGGATAGCTGTCAAGAATATCCTTAAGTACTTAAGAAGAACTAAGGATTTTTTCTTGATTTATGGAGGTGGTGACTTACAATTGGATGGTTACACTGATTCTGATTTTCAATCAGATATCGATGATAAAAAGTCTACCTCTGGGTTTGTATTCATTTGTAATGGAAGTGCAGTCAGTTGGAAGAGTTCCAAACAGAGTATGACTGCTAATTCCACTACAGAGGCCGAGTACATTGCGGCATCAGATACTGCAAAAGAGGCTGTTTGGATATAAGGAACCCCAGTCTCACCAGAAATCTAAACACATAGAAAGGCACTACCACATTAGCAGAAAGATAATTGGGCAAGGCGCTACCACAGTAGCCATGCAGAAAATAGAATCAGCTAAAAATCCAGCTGATCCATTCACTAAGGCTATGTCACAAGCTCAGTTAGACAGACATCTTGAGAAGATGGGTCTATGATATTGTAATGAATGGCTCTAGTGCTAGTGGGAGATTGTTAGTAGTATGCCCTAGAGCATATTATTTAGTATGTATCTTGTAAATATTTTATTAATAAAAGGCAATTTCACTTTCCCATTTACATAATGTATTTATGTGTAATAGAAAAGGTTCATTGATATTTTGTTAGAAATTCTATTCTTAAGTTGTAACATCCTTATTTTAGCTAGTCCGTACAGTCACTGTTCCGGTGACCAATGTCAGTCTGGGCAGCTAGAATGTTTGAAATTATAATTAGACTAAAGTGGGGAGTTACAAAGAAACTAAATAATGCTCATAAAAATCAAGGAAAAATTTTTAGAAACCAAATACACTAAGGTTAAACGAGCGGAAACCCCAGGGATGAGTAACCCGAAGGGGAAGTGACGGTGAAGGCCGTTAACAACCCTAGACCCGGGGAAAAATTATAAAATAATTTTTGGGACTCCAGAGAAGGGTCATTGAGATTCTTATGGCATTAGAATTCCAAGAAAATGCTTAGAAAATTTTTTCTATCGGTACACACAATTTTGGTTCGTTAAGCCTAACGGAGGGCATTTTGGTCATTTCATCTTCAGAGATGATTTTTGGCCAACTTGTCCAGTTAAATAAATAATTTATATAACATAAAATGTGAATAAATATTGTTAAAAAATTAATTGAAATTAAATAGACAAGAAAAGGATAGAAAATGAGAAAAAATGAGGATTATGACATCATTATGATGTCATTACTATTCTCCCACACAATCAAATGTTGACACATGGCACTAATTTGTTTAAAAAGACTTAATGGGCAGAAAACAAAAGAAAAAAAATCAGAAATGCCTTATCCTTCTTCCTTGCCGTTTCACTCCTCTCCCATGGCCACCATTGTCAAGCTTTCCAAAGCTTGATTTCCATAGTTTTTCACCCACTAAACCCTAAGTTTTTCAATACAAAAACTTGTTCTTTCCTCTTGGTAAAACTTTTGGGAGCAAAAAGAAAAGAAAAAGAAGAACCCTAGCAAGTTGGAATTTCACTCCATTAGAGGTTAGTGACTTAAACTTGATTTTCTCTTTAAATTCATGTTTAAGGAGTCTGATTGAGTGCAAAATTACAAAGAAATTTAATAAATACTATGTGTATGCCCATCCCATATTTTTGGAAGACTTGGTTGTGGTAAGATTTTGATGATTTTCATGGAACTAAAATGGTAGTATGGCTGCCCTTGGCATTAATCTCTTAAGTGGAGCAATGAAATGCAAGTTATAATGCATGGTTTGAGATAGTTGAGTTAGGGTTTGGGGCGAAAATGAGACCTTGATCATGTGATGATAAAAGTAGATTTTAATGGTCAATTAATGACTATTTGGTTTTATTTGAATAAAAAATAAAGTGGGTTGTGTAGTGGGAATTGAGTTTGGTGTGGCTGCCCTTGGTGACCTGCAGGACTGGGCATGAGTCCAGCAGGTTTGGGCAGTAATAACTAGAGTTGTAGAGGTTCAATTGGTGCAAGGCTAATTTGACATGAAACTAGACACATAATGGCACAACTTTGGTGAAGAAACCATGCCCATAAAACCAAAACAAGTTGACCTAAAGATTGCCCTAATCTGGTTGAGCAGCAATCTGCCTGGGTAAAATGACTAAATGAACAGTGTTTAGTCATTTGGTCATAACTCAGTGTAGAAAGGTCCAATTGACCTAAAATTTTACCAGCAACAAGCTGAGATATATACCTATAACTTTCATGAAGAAACCTAACCCATATTATGACCACAACATATTCAAAAAGTGACTTGCAGTCACTACTCAAATTACTGTAGATTTGGTCAGTCCAGAAATACTGGAAAAATTATAATCCAGCCAGTTGTGATTTATGGACCATAACTTGAGCTACAAAACTCCAAATGGAGTGATTCAAAAAATGAAATGTAACTAGACAAAATAAGGAACAACTTTCATGTTGATCATTTTGCCAAATTCCCACTACAAAAATGACTAATAGAACAGTAAACACAATGCTTGAAAACTAAAAATTTTAAACAATAAACATTAAGCTTAGAAATGGTATTGGCAACCAATACCAACAATTTTAGAATGCAAAATGTGGTATGTTGGGAATATTAAAACCAATGTACCTATTGTCCATGTAAAAGTCAACATTTTGTTGACTAATGAATTGAATAGTAACACCAAAACTTGAATTTCAAGAATTGTGAAACTTAAAAGTGTAATATGCCCTAGTATACCTAGCAAGATTGGTTTGGATAGGTTGGCATGCCAATAGGGTTCTATTAGCAGTACTACATATGGCTTCATGCCATTCTGTGTTTCATGGCCTCCCATGCCATTCTGTGATAAAATAGCCTTTGGCTATGGTAATTGAGTTATTATACTTGAATTATATCCTTGATGATTATTACAGCTTATTAGTTGTTCTGTTGTACACCGGGAGACACAATGTGACCGATGGTGTGATGGTCTAAGGTACTTAGTACTCAGTGCCAGTTTACCCATTTATCCAGTCCAGTCGACTAGTATGGGTTACTCGGGCAACGATAATGAATTTTACAAAATTTTAATCAATTTATACTACAATAAATGCTAGAAATTAAGTCTACCTAAAATGTAAACATACATTCTACATATTTATATTATTTTAGTTATTTTATTTTATATTGTCACCACTAAGCAGAATTACTTAGTGCGTCGCTTTTGCCACGTGCAGGTACTGGAGACATAGCTGGGGAGTCCAGCAGACCTCATATAGGGTGAGCTTTCAGATCTACACACAGTGTTCAGAGTCACCTCACATTGCAGTGCATTTGGTAGGACATTAGGCCACTTTTGATATTTTGATATTTTGATATTTTGTATTTTTTAAACTTCTGTAATGTATATTATAAGCTCATGTAATTATGCTTTTGATGTAATTATCTATGAACTATGTTCAGTAATAAATGTGAGCATTTCTCATTGAGTTGACTGTCATATGAATTGAATTTAATTTTAAGATACTAAAGTCATTTGAGAAATTGTTGAGAATATATTGGTGGTTGACTGAGAATGAAGTGATGATTTTATTGGAAGTGTTTTTAATAGATTCAGAAGAACTGTTTTTCCAATTTACAGCCGGCACTCTGCCGGATTTTCTATAAAATTTGCAGAAAAATTTCGATTAATAAAAAATTGTAAATAAACAAGTAAAAAGTGTAAATTGAATTGAAATATGATTTGGTGCTCCGGCACACTGTGTGGCATATCTTACCCGGTTACACTGTAGACGGGTCAGGGGTGTCACATAAGTTATTAAGAATATGAGTGACATTATTTCTAACACAAAGTATCATAAATTGGTTCACAATTAAGGATACTTCACACAGGACATGACTTATCCAGAAAGATTGTAATCATGTGTGTTGTAACACCCTCCCGGTAGCAACTCCGTACATTCTACTGTTCCGGTGACCAGTGTCGGTCTGGACAGCTAGAACGTCCGAAAAAATATTTAAACTAAAGTGAGGAACCATAATTAACTCAAATATTAATAAGAAAAATTTAGGAAAAATTTTAGAAATAAAATACAACCAAGTTAAACGAGCCGGTGCCCTAGCGATGGGTAACCTAGAGGGAAGTTGCGGTTCTCGCAACTAGGAGCCCTAGACCCGGGGAAAAAAATTATAAAATAATTTTTAGGATTCCAGAGAAGGGTCATTAAGGTCCCTATGACATTAGAATGCCAAGAAAATATTTAGAAAAATTTTTCAATCGGTACAAACAATTTTGACCCGTTAAGCCAAACGGAGGGCATTTTGGTCATTTTGCCTTCAGAGGTGATTTTTGGCCGCCTTGTCCAGTTGAGTAACTAATTATTATAACATAAAATATGAATTAAGGGTGATGAAAAATAAATGTAAAGCTATTAGAAAAGAAAAGAAAAGAAAAATTCATAAAAAAGGCTCATTTATGACATCATTATGATGTCATTTGAAGTTCCCACCAATGACATTTAAACAACTATTTAATTAACTAATAAAAGAGATAATAAAGACCAAAGAAATTAAAAACCTATCAGCCATTTCTCTCCTTCATTCCAGCCGAACCACCATGGCCATGGAAGCCTTCATCTCTTCCTTCATTCAAGCTTGAAATTCTCTCCAACCTTAACCCAAAACCCTAAGTCACCTTCACTAAAACTTATCTACACACCCTAAGGAAGCTCTAGGCAGCCAAGAAAAAGGAAAAGAAGTGAAGTTTAAGCTTGGAAAATTCTGCCCTACAAGAGGTTAGTGCACATATGTATATAAAGCTTTTTATTTCTATGTTAGAGATTTGAAATAAGTAAGAATTTGTAACTTAAATGAATAAAAATCATGTGTATGTCCCCCATGGATTTCGGCAGCCCCTAAGGAAGGAATGAGTTTGATTGTTTTAATGGACTTAGAATGAATTAGAGATTATGTTTAAAGTGTATATATATACATGTAATGAATGAAAGTGTTTAATTAAGGTGGGTGGTGTGAACTTTGAATTTGGGCTAGGGTTTGGGAGTGAAAAATTGGACTTGGCTTATGAAATGATTAATGGACATTCTAATGGTCAATTAGTGACCATTTGAGGCAAGTTAATCATAATTTGAAGTGAACTAAAGTGTTACAAACCCAATTGGTAGGCTGCCTAGTGACAGCAGCAATGAGGCTGTGAGTCCAGCCTGTTTGGACTGCCATATCTTTGGCTGTGTAGGTTCAATTGGTGTTTGGCCAATTGGACATGAAACTAGACTTATAATAGCACAATTTTTCTGAAGAAACCATGTCCAAAAGACCAAGGCAAGTGGACCAAAAGTCGGCCCCAATCCGGATACCCTGCACCCAGAATCTGCAGAATGACCAAATGAATAGTAACTGTTCATTTGGCCATAACTCACTGTAGATAAGGTCAATTGACCTGAAATTTTTACAGAAACAAGATAAGACATAGAAAAACAACTATCATGAAGAAACCTACCCCAAATTATGGCCAGAACCCATCCAACAAGGTAGTGGCAGTCACTGTTCATGATACTGTAGATTTGGTAAATTCTGCAGAATTGAAATCCGACCAGCTGTGGTTTTTGAACCATATCTGGAGCTACAAAACTTCAAATGGAGTGATTCAAAAAACTAAATTCAACTAGACAAAATAAGGAACAACTTTCATGTTTACCATTTCCTAAAATTCCCACTGCAACAGTGCCCAATAGAACAGTAAAGTTGGGTTACAAAAACTGAAAATTCTGCTTCCCTTGGTTTAAGCTTAGAAATGGTATTAATGCTTAATGCCAACAAGTTTTGAATGCAAAATGTCGTATGTTGGGAGTGCCAAAACCAATGTACCTATTTTCTATCCAAAAGTCAACATTTTTGTTGACCAATGAAGTGAATAGTGACACCAAAACTTGAAATTCACAAATTGAAGAATTTTAAAGTATCAAATGCCCTAGTATACCTAACAAGATTGGTTTGGATAGTTTGGCATGCCAATAGGGTTCAGTTAGCAGTACTGCACATGGCAATATGCCATTCTGTGATTTTATGGCTTTTAGCCATTCTGACCTTGTATTGAGATGTCGCCTCGTGCCTAATATTATTTACAGCTTGTTAGCTGTTCTGTTGCACACCGGGAGATACATATGTGACCGATGGTGTGACGGCCCGAGGTACTTGATACCCAGTGCCAGTTTACCCGTTTATCCATCCGATGCCTAGTATAGGTTACTTGGGCAACCAAATGAATGAAAATGGACAAAGTTAAAGAAATAAATAAATATAACAGATACAAAACAAATAAGACATATACATTAAATACATATTTATTTTCTGCTATTTTCTTTTATTTTATTATTGCACCACTAAGCATCATTGCTTAGGGCGTTGCTTTTGCCACGCGTAGGTTCTGGAGATACTGAACGTGAGCCCAATAGACCGCAGACTGGGTGAGTCCATCCTGCAGCTCTGCACAGTGTCCGTGTCACCTCACCTTCTACAGTGCATTGGTAGGACACTAGGTTTCATTTTGGTGTTTTGTAACTATATTTTTATTTTCTCATATGTATTTGGATTTATGTAATGTATTATGATGTTTATGTAAATAATGAAAATGGTGTTAGTGAATGAAAAATGTGAATATCTATCTATAAATTGTACTGGATTACCACTTGAGATGAATGATTGAGAAATGAAATTGAAAAAGGTTGAGATTTTGATATTGGGGTTTGAGAATGATTGAACATGGCTATTGGAAGTGTTTTTCATAGGTTCCGAAGAACTGTTTTCTCCATTTTTAGCCGGTACTCTGCCGGATTTTGTATAAAATTTTCGGAACCTCAAATAAATTGTAATTTCAATAAATGGCTTAAATGAACTATATTTCACAAGTTACATTCAAAACCATGATAAAAATTAATTAAGGTAAAATAGAGTGTGCCGGTACACCGTGTGATATTGCTTACTCGGATATACTGTACACGGGTAAGGGGTGTCACATGTGTTCCCAAGGTATTTATATGAGATATAAATAGGATGGAATGGTGAGTCTCATGCCATATAACAAACATGATAGGCACTTATACATGATAAATAGGCTGAACCAGTGACATTTATGACAAACACATGGAGTTTACTCTTGCCAATGCATTGTCATAAATCATATCAGTGCATATAATCTTTAGACCTGAGATAACACAGTTATCTTGTATATAGACGGCTTGAGTTTGATACTGCTTTCATACTTATACTGTGTATGGGTATATGGGCATGTATTGGCTCCTAATAGTTATATATGGAGGTAGGTGTTGATCAAGATAGAATCTGTTACCCTAAGTAAATAGGGATAAAGTCCTATGTTCATTTAATTATTCTTGATGTTTCAAGTTTCTGGCCAGGACAGATAGATTTAATCAGAAAAGAGTTTCTGATGAGAAAATCTTTTTAATCAAGAATTGGAATTAAAAGAGAATATAATATTCATAACTAATGGAGTTTGACATTAACCATGGCTCCAGTTAGAATTGGGATTTTGTAACAGAGAGATTCTAATGCATGGTAACATATGATTATAGGTTCATTTAAGGTATTCCTTATTACTAATTGGGTGGCCATGGTATGCTATGCTAGGTGTTAACCATGGTCTGTGAGGTGCCTAAAATGATTTAGAGAAATCATTTATGGTAAGAAAGATTTTTGATGATATTAAGAGTTAATATCAGATCTCATTACCAATTAGTGATGAGCCTAGTGAGTCACACACATACACAAGTAATCACCAAGTTAAATGTGATTTAATTGATTAATTAAATAGGTTTGGTTTGCAATAAGATTGCAAAGTCCCTAGCATGGCTTGAAACCAAATCTAGGTTATTGGATGTATAGTATAAGTTAAATTTATATTTAAAGTGTTTAAATATGAATTTAATTATGAGAAATTAATTAATAGAGATTAATTAATTAATTTATATTTGATATAATTTGATTAGAAGAGGAGAAATAATTATTTTTGGGTTGAAAACTCAAAATTACAACACAAGGGTAATTTGGTCATTTCACAGGGTGACATGTGGCACCATGAGATGGTGACACATGGCATCACAGTTTATCATTTGTCTTCCTATCATGAAAAATGATCAAAGTCAAGATTAAGTCTAGCTTTGACACTTGACTTAATGTGATTAGGTCAATTAAAATTAAGATGCAATCAGGTGATGATATGTGGCAAGGGTTTTAAGAGATGACCTAATTATATAATGTGATGTTATGAGAAAATAAAAAAGAGCCACTCTTTTTATTTTCTCTCAAGTGTGCCGCCATCCATAGCTCTCTCCTCTCCTCATCTTCTCTCATCAATTCAAAGAGAATGATCCAAGTTTCTTTGAATTAAAATTGCTAGAATTGTTTCTAGTTTCCTATATATATCTACAACCTCTTTAAAGGCAAAAACCTAAATTACAATTGGTTGGCAAGGCTTGAGAAGATGGTTTAGGGGCTGCCCATTGGTGATCTTAGTGTGGACAAGCTAGAGGGACAACAATTGGGGTCCTAGGTGCTTCCCAAAGATACCAATTACATCTACAATGTATCAAAAGGTTAGTGCACATGTTCTTATATTAATCTAGGGTTCTAATGAATTAATTTGTTAATTCAAAATCTTAGATGGCAAATGTAGATCCTAATACATATTAAAAGTGTTTCAATATGCAATTAAACATTGAAATTAATTAGGTACATAATGAATATTGCATGATGCATGAGACCCTAGAAGAAATTTTTTGAATTCAATGTTCTACTCTAACTATTTTCATGCTTTCGCTCCTTTATGAATTGCATGAAGCACTCAAGAAAACACAAGAAATTGAAGGAAAAGTGAAGTTTAAAGCTTGGAAAAATTCTACTCATAAGGTTAGTGCACTAAACAAGTTCTTTTCCTTCTTTAATCTTTGTAAGCATGCTAAATCAAGTAGAAATTGCATGAAATCAAAAGAAAGCTATGAGTAAATAGAACATCTAAATTTTGGCAGCCATGAGAAAGTTTGAGAATTGTTGGTTTTTGATAAATTAAGTGGTTTATTTATGTTATTGATGAGTATAGATGATGGATAAAGTGATTAGCATGAGTTTGGTATGTGTATGCCATGAATTAGAAATTTGAAGTTAGGGTTTTAGTGAAAATTTGGGAATTTTGTGTTTGGCTTGAAATTAATGATGTTGAGATAAATTGCTGACTATTAGAAGTGCTATGAATGTGAAATGAAGTTTGGGAATTGGGAAGATTTGAAATTGGGAGTGCTGATTTTTCTCTGCAGGAAATTGAACCTTAAGTTTAGTGTGGTTTTTAAGCCATAAGTTGAATTGTGTTGCTCCAATTGGTGTGAGGCCAATTGGAGATTAAATCTAGGACAATTTGTCACATTTTTCATGAAGAAATAGTGCCTAAAAACTGTCCTTAACCTGGCCTAAAATTGGCTTGAATCTAGGTAACCCTAATATGGACCTGGAAAAATGACCAAATGAACAGTAAATGTTCAAATGGCCATAACTCACACTAGGAAGGTCAGAATGACCTGATTCTTGAACCATTAGAAAGGGTAAACATAGGAGCACTTTTTCCATGAAGAACATAGAACTAAGATCTGCTTCTAACCAAGTCAAATTGTTAGCAAAATTTAGATTAACAAAATTGTCCAGAACCAATCTGCCCACAATTTGTTGGACATAGGCTTACCCGACCAGTTTTGGCAAAAAGGCCATGACTTGGTCTACAAAATTGCAAAAAGCAGTGAAACCAGTGTCAAAATTTTTATAAGACATATATTTACAATATTGATGTTTTGACCAGAACCTAGAAACCAAGGGAACTAGGCTAAATTGCAAGAACAATTTAGTACACCGAATCTTAGAATTTGCCTCAATCACCACCTGATCCTAGAACAAAATTTATATCATAACTTTCACTAGAAAATCCCAAATAGGATGAGCCAAATTGTTCCGGAAACCTAAGAGATAAGGCTTCAACTTTGATTTAGAAACTTTTCTTAAAATTTGAGTGTAAGAACCCTAAAATGGGAGTTAAATCCACTGACCTGAACCTGGAATTCTGTAGACATAGGGTACCTGAGTCCAGGCTAGTTAATTTGCTATAATTAATTCTACAAGACCTAAAAAATTGTAATTCAAAATTTTGAGTAATAATAAGACATAGGGTAACAACTTCTATGAAGAACATTAAGCTTAAAAGTGGATGTAACATGTCCAATTAATTAGACAAATATTTACTCCAGAATCTGCCTGAATCTGGACCCAGAATGAGACCATGAACCAGTTGTGGTTATTTGACCATTACTTAAGTTTTAAAAACTTCAAATGACATGAATCAAAAAGAAAAACAAAGACAAGACATAGAAGAACAACTTCCATGAAGGAAGTGTGGTCAAACAGTGGCCATACCTTGACCAATTTGTTAGGTGAACTTAAGACATCAAATCTGGACCTTGAGAAAGGTTCATAAAATGACTTGTTATATGATATGAAGTTAATCAAAATAAATTGTTAAACATAAAAGTGACATGAATATGCATGTGGGACTTATGTTTCCCATCATAAGTAACATGAAAATGTTATTAAATACAACTAGCACATAATATGAAATTATAAATACTTAATAACTCTATTTTGCCTAAAATACACCTAGACTTATTTATATAGCATGTATCAATTGGTATATCAATTAGGGACTACAGATTATAGTACTGCCCACAGGAATAATCATTATAGATAATATATGTCTGATATGATTGTTCTACAGGCTTTATGCCTGCCCGTTGGCCATTGTGCCTGATTTTATTTCTAGCTTTATGCCTGTCCGCTGGCCTTGTGCCTGACATGACAGATATATACATGTTAGACATACGAATGTTTAACTAGTATACTCCCATGTATCTAGTCTTTATGGTTTGTTATAGGTTACTTGGGCACATATATGAATAATAAGTCTTAAATTTAAATAATTACATGAAGACATCATAGAGATGAGCAATGAGATTTAAAATGACAAAAATGACCAAAGAAGATCATAATTATTTACTTGCTCCCAAAATTTCATAAAATATGTAAATAACTGAGAAACTTATGAAATTACACATAGAATAATTATTTTGAATTGTTTAGTTATTTTTCCTTTATTTTATGCACTACTAAGCGTTATGCTTAGTGTATTAGTTTTTCCATCGCGTAGGTACAGGAGAGGAGCAGCGGCAGCAGCATCAGTAATAGTAGTGCTAGATAGGCTTCTGATCAGATTTGCTGCAGAGTGGTTGTCACCTTAAACTGTTATTTTGATAGGGCTCATGTATAGTTAAATTTTGTATTTTAGTTCTTGTATGTAAGTAAATAGTGTAAGTCATTTTGTGATTGTAAATAAAATTGTAAATATTGTACTTGAGTTTATATGAATGCAATAAAGTATTTTATTTACTTGAAATAATTATAAGTATTGTGATGATATGACATGGTTTAAGGAAAATGAAATTGATATAATTTGTTTTTAACAGGTAAACAGTTACACCCACCATGCATTAATAAAAATAGAGGAGACTCTGTCTCAGTCTCCACACAAAAAAAAATGTGATAAAAAAAATTTACTACACATAAAATAATATAAATAAATGAATTTAGTATAAGATAGGATAAGATAAGGTGCTCCGGCATCGAATGTAGCACACCTTGCTCGGCTACACTATAGACGGGTGAGGGGTGTTACAATTTCCATCCACATTAGACCTAAAAAAAGGCACTCAAGTGATTTTCGCACATCTAAGTCATGAAAAGGCTCTCCAAGGAAATCTTCACCCAAAAGGCCCTAAAGAGGCTAATTCAAAGTAATAATTCTTCAAGATGATAGGCTTCAACAGTTGATCAAAAGACAATAGTCCACTACTTGAAAATTATTTAGGCATTAACCTGCCACTTACAATTTATCAAGATGATAACCTGCTATTTGAAAATTATGAAAGTGAAAGTCTGCAAATTTTAAGGTGATGAACAAAACTTTGACATTTAAATGAACCTAAAGATTCATACTTAAAGAGGACTAATGATATAACTCCCTAAAATATATACATTTGACCTAGTAATTCGGATTTTTGGATAACTCATGGGCTAAACCGTATTAGCGAATCTGCTATAAATAGATTGGCTAGCTCGGCTCAACCACAAGTAGATCGACAACTTAGCTTAGCCATAAATAGATCGACTAGCTTAGTCCAGCCACAAGTAAATCAGTAACTTGGCTTAGCCATAAATAAATCGACTAGCTTGGCTCGGCCACAAGTAGATCAGCTTGGCCACAAGTAAATAAGCTCGGCTATAAGTAGATCGGTTAACTCGACTCAACCACATATAGAAAGAGATCAATCGGAGATAGCTCATGCAAATAGAGATCAAGACAAAGAGATCATCCATATAGGTACTTTATCCATAAACATGACTAAGGAAAATGTTTATGTATTTCAAATAGGAATATACCCCAAGGAATATTCTTTACAATATAATATAGAATATGCAAAGGAGTATACCCTCCTACTTTTTGAATATATATGGATAGGTAATCATTTTCCATCAAATTCTTCTCATTCTCTCTCTACTCTTTGATTTGGCTCCAACTTGAGTGTCAGAGGGTCCTTACTGGGGATATTCCTAGTGGACCTTTAACCAACTTATTCTCTGTTTTGTAGGTTCATACTTGCAAATAATTTCCATTGACCACATCACTAACAAACTCTCAAAATCAAATTAAAGTCCTTGAATTTTTTTTCAAGGATAGGAACTTTATATATCATTTTTTTAACACTTTTACCCTTTAAACAAAGCTTGGCCTAACCCATAAAAGAGACTCAATCATGAACCAATTCTGAGTTGGAACTAATAGTTTAGCTGACCTCAAAATTTGGATTAGTTTCCATTCAAAATGATTTTGATTCATAACAATTCTGGTTTGATACGGTTTTAGGCTAGGTCCGGTTCTAATGCAAAAAATAAAATAAAGGTATTTAATATAATTGAAAAAAAAAAAGAGAAAATAATTTTTTGAATTAGACTAATTTCAGTTTAGATTCAAGGAAGGGGGACCAAACTAGAGGGCCAATTCATAAACCAAAATCGTTAACCTTGTCCAATCCCAAGATTGACCTGGACCAATCTTAGTCCATTTCATAATTTAAACTAGCTTGTGGCTAGATCTACTATAAGGTCCAACACAGTACATTGACTTACCTTGGTTTAAGTACAAAAATCACATAATTTTCCTTTGAATTCAGTTGGGTCAGGTCAAGGTAGGGTTAAAAGAAGGACAAATCCCCATTTTTTAAGTTTGCCATGACCAAACTCCCTATTCAACTATTGCTATTATAATACATAACAACAAAGTTAATCTCAATATTTTTGGGTTAATTGCAAAAAAAATGAAAATTTTCAATTTTTGCAATTAAACCCTAAAGTTTACCTAATTATCAAGTAAACTCTCTTATTTGATTAATATCTTAAATTGATCCAAAAGTCAATGAACCATTAGTATACTTAACAGGAGTTCCACGTCAACAGTCATATCATCACTAGAGAAGCCACATCAAAAACCCTAAATTAAGGTTAATTGCGAAGTATACCAATTTTTGAAATTAAGCCTGAAATTTGCATAATTGCTAATTTAATGCTCATATTTGACTAATATCTCAAATTGGCCCTTAGTGCTTGGGAGGTAATTGTATATATATATATATGTATGTATACACAAACTGATCTCACAAAAGCCAATGCCATTATTCCTAGATCTATCAAATGGAATGAAGAGATGATTGGATCCTAAAAGGAGCCTCAAAACCTAAGCCAATATCTCCTCTAAGCCCAAACACACAACTCTGACAAATTGCCTAATACCCAGATGAAAAAGTACAGTTAACCTTCACCAGGAAATCTACAAGTTCAAGACACTCTTATGATACTACCTCTTCTTCTTAAACCATTAACTTAGGAAGGATTTCAAACATGCCTTCTGTTTATTAGGGGTATACCACTTTTAAAGCCAAATATGTTCCCCCAGCAGAGGAAGACTTATTCTATCCTCTAATCCTTTTTGCTTCAAAGTTCTTTGTCCCTTAAGTTTTTACTTTGGACTATCAGTACAAAACTGGATAACTTCTTTAAGGGCCCATGCTGATCCAAAGATTCCAGGTCAAATGGTGGCCTAAATTTCAAAAGAACCAAAAAGCCTCCTTAGAAACTGTGAAAGAATGGCTTTTAAAGCAGTCTAAGGATTGTCAAAAGCAAATTGCCTCCACTTCAACTTTCCTTGCTCAAAAGTTTTGATATGTAACCCCTTGTTGGAAACATATGTATTAGTTTTGGAATCAATTTTAAGATAAGAGTTATTTATAGCTTTAAGTCTTTCTTTAGTGGCTTCTTGAAATCTTTTTGAAATTATTCCTTCTTTGATACAATTAATGTCAGTACCTGTATCAAAGAGAGCAATAGTATCCAACCTGAAATCATTAGAAATCTTTAAAGTAATTTTAATCAATTATTTTTTAGAAGCAACTTGTTTTAAAACAGAGAGAAAATTTTCTAGAATATTTTATACATATTGGTTGGGAGTTGCACGTTATAAATTTGTTAGTAGTTGATATTAATGGACAATTGATTCATGGGAATGGTTGTTCTTTCTTCCAGTGTTCTGATTTACCATGCAATGGCCAGGAGAAGGAGCTACTAACACATTTGCTTCAACAAAAACATGCTCTTAAGGATACAGTTATAGAGTTAGAGGAAATTAACAATAAAATCACTTAAAAATGAATGTAGCTTAGTGACAAGTGTGATCAAAATGATACACTGATTAATAATTTGTAGAAAAAAGTTGAAGTACTGACAAAAAAAAAAGATGAAATAGCTTATTTGGAAAAAGAATTTAATGTATAGAGGAGGAAGAATTTGATTTTATTTTATTTTGCTCTGTTTCTGGGGTCGTGTTATGTTGTTATACATATGTATGGTAACAACAAAAAAGCTTTGTTAATGTTGCCTTGAATATATAGGTTGATTAGAATGGGATAGAATAATTGTATCTGTAGAATAAAATTTAGCTTGTAATTTCTAATTTGTTGAGATATACTAACGATTTATTGGCGGTCGAGTCAATTTGAGACATCAATTAAACGCCAAGATTTAATCGGCAATTATACAAACTTTAAGATTTAATTGCAAAAATTGACAACTTTTATGATTTTTTTTAGCAATTAACTCTAATTTGAAATTTCTAATGTCGTGAAACTCCCGTTAAGTATTTTAGCAGTTTATTAGTGTTTGAATTAATTTGAGACATCAATTGAACGTAAGGTTTAATTAGCAATTATGTAATTTTTAGGGTTTAATTGCAAAAAATAATAAATTTCAGAAATTTTTTTTAATTAGACCATAATTTTTCTAGGTGAGTTTCCATTAATTGTTTAATATTTTATAGTATCCTTGTGAAATAATATTCATATTTGAACGTATCCAAATAAAAAAAAATTATAAACTGATTTTTAATGAATATTACAATTTAATAAATGCACTATGAATTTTTTTTTTTTTAAAAAAAACTATATAATTATTTTAGAAATTTGGATACAGTAGGGATAAAAATAAAAAAATTAGTGGCGGGCTTAATAAAATAAAATCTTAACTAAAAGCTGAAATTTGAGAATTGGTGTTCTATTTTCAATTGATTAATTTTTTATCTCAATTTTCAAAATTGATCTCATACTAAAAATCATTACAATGTGAACTCCAACTTTACAAGAACACTTCAATTAAAGCATTTTATCAATTTTATAAGTGTCACGATGGTTCTAAATTTTTTTAAAAAATTCAATAAATTGAATATTGAAAGCAAATTTATAAAAATAAAAAAATAAAATATATAGAAAATACAGACCTAATGGGATTTGTGATTTTGGGAAAGGAATTAGTGGAGGCTTTTTTGCAATTTATTTTATTCTTTGATATATTTTCTACTAAACTACTACTACTACTATTATTATTATTATTATTATTATTATTATTATTATTATTATTATTATTATTATTATTATTATTATTATTATTATTATTAACTTTCTTTTATTCTTGAATTATATTAAAATTGAAGAAAATCCTGAATTATAAGTGTTTGAAAGGTTGGGATTGATATTATAATAATTTTTAATACATCATCAATTTCGTAAGCAGATGTATAAATTAGAGTTTTCTTTGTAATGAACCATCTTTTAATTTTGTAGTTCTCTTGTCTCAATTACTTGTGCTACAAAATAATCATATTATTTTAAGGTAATAAAACAATTTTGTTCAATGATATTACAGTTTTTTATTTTTTATATAGGATTTCTTAACTAATGGAAAGCAAATCTCAATTAGCGTGCACTATATAACTAATTTAACAACTTATAATACGAATTCCTTATCTTTTTGAATCCACGAGACTTTGAGTGAAAAAAATTATTATTTAATTTCTCTATTTAAATGATATTAATTATTTGATTCTCCTATTTTGAAAAATATATTAATTAATCTCTATATTTTTATTTCATATACTCTTTAATTACTCTATTTAGTTTAAATCGAGTTTTTGGGTAAATAATGCATTTAAAGAAGAGAAAAATTACTTTTACAGATACTAATAAATAGTTCAAAACTTACAATATAAAAGAACTATTGAGTTGTATTTTTCAAATTATAGAGACTATATCATGCTTTACTAATGCCTAAATGATGAAAAGGACTAAAGGATAACGAATGACAAATATAATGACTAATTAATATATTTTTAAAATAAGATAACCTAATTTTTCTTAAAAGAAAAGGGAGAGAATTCAATGAGAATAAGAGAGAGAGATTGAGAGGAAGAGCTAAAGAGCTACGTCACATCACCAAAATCTAGGAGCAGCCACGTCCCCTTGACCAACAATTATAGCCCTGTTTGATATTGAGTTTCAGAGTCTAAAATTATTTTTTTGAATAAAAGTACCATTTTAAATGTTGTTGAGAAACAGTTTGGGAAAAAGTATTCTTATGACTAAAATTGATTAAATTTAATTTTTAATTATTTTTCAACACTATCTAACTAGTATATTTAATAGAGTAATTTTCTCAATAACAGTTTCAACAGCAATTAAGGCTGAGCAGATTTCGGTTCAAACTGAAAAATCGAACCGAACCGAGTCAATTTGATTCAATCGGTTCGGTTTTAAAATTCAATCGGTTTGTTTCGATTTTACATTATAAAAATTTTAGTTATTTCGGTTCAGTTCAATTTTAAAGAAAAAAAGTCGGTTAAATCAAACCGAACTAAATAGTAATTTATATGTTCAAATCGAACCGAATTGATTTTTGAATTGATTTATTTTTATGAGAAATTCATGAATTATATTTAATTTTATATATATTAATTCTTTAATTTCATTGATTAATGGTTATTAGGTTCAAACCAAAGTCAAAATTAGATCAAATAACTTGAAAATCAAGTCTAAATTAAAAAATAATAAAAAATCAAAACCGATCAGTTTAAACTGAATCGAACCAAAATAGAGCGATTCGGTTCAATTCGATTTTTCACCCATTTCGGTTCAGTTCGATTTCTAACATATATAATTTGATTTTTATAATTTAATTTGGTTCAGTTCGGTTCGAACCGAATGCTCACCCCTAACAGCAATGCCAAATAGGCCCTATATCTTAAAACTCCATTTAACTAAAACAACTACCATTGCAGTTAATAGTTCGTTTTCATTTAATATTTAACTACCCATTCTTAACATCACTCTCCCCATAACAATCTTCCTTGTTCTCAAGGATGAACTAAGATTGAGGAATCAAAATTTGTAGAGAATATCTCTACACCTAAATCAAGTTTATCTTCCTTATGCAGCATAATTGTTAATTCTTGAATAGCCACTTCAACAATTACAATCAAATTCAACCTTATCTTCAAAACTAAAAATGAGCAAGGATTTTTTCCCCCCAAAATTTATAGTTAATCCTCTATAAGCATGCTAAAACCACATGCTTCTACTTCCAACTCAAGATTCCCACAACATCCAAACAATCTCACATCATCCAAACTCAAAATATTTCTTCTTTACTGGGAACACACTTTGAAAGAAATACAAGTTCAAGTTTTGTGACACTTCTTACCCGACTACAGTGTAGCCGAGCGAGGCATGCTACATTCGGTGTCGGAGCACCCTATCTTATCTTACTTTGTTCCTTTAAAAATTTTGAATTCGTTTAATTTAATATCAATTATTTTTCAACGGAGAAACTAACGGAGTTTTTCCTATTTTTTTATCGTTTGACGTGTTTCACTATTAATCTATTCGAATTTCAACAATATTTTCACAATAAAATCTTATCCATACTAATTATAATTATCTCATCAATCATTCTCATAGTCATCTCATATTTCAAATCTCATCCATGTATTTCAATTTCATAATCATTTCCATACATTTCCATTCATACTCAAATCACATAAGTAAAATTTTCAATTTTCATTAATTTACATAATTTACAAAATTATTACATAATCTCATAATTTACATGATGTATAAATTGACTACATATGAAATAGCGAAACTAATGTGAACCCTATCTATATGCATTGCTGAGGATGTGATAACCTTGAATACTTCAAACACTTCTGCAGATCAAAACTCCAAAATCTCTGTTTAATATTTTTTTTCTAGCCTTTACCTTCAGTACCTGCGCGAGGAAACAAATCTATCGCGCTAAGCATTGCTGCTTAGTGGTGCAATAATATAACAAAGAAATAATATACGAAATACAGATAGAAATAAAACATGGTTCAGATAATTTAGATCTAATTATGCTTCAATAAGGTTTCTAAAATTTAATATCCCCATTTTTTTTATTTTCCTAATTTATTCCTCTTTGGAGGTGCTTAGTTCATAAAGTTATAGTAAGAATATACAATATACTAATATTCTAATAGCATTATTCTTAACTTAATATTATTATGAAAGGTACAGTTGTAACATTTATTTAAATTATATTTCTATTATTAATCTTTTTATATAATTTAATTCAATACCTTCTAGGTTATCTTTAATTATTTCATAATAATTAAAGTTCCCAGTGCATTCAATAATAGATAACTTTTTTTTTTATCATCAGTGCAGTTCATTTCAATTCTTTCTAGCATTTTACTAATCGTTTTCTTTGATGATTTTGAGCCTCATTTTATTGAAATCATTCTTGTTCTTTATCTTGATATTTAATTTCCTTACTTCCTTTAATAATCAATTCAATTTCATTTATACTTTTCCATGCCCAAGTAACCTATACAAATTAACCAGACTGGATAAACGGGTCAACTAGTACTGGGTACCAGGTACCTCGGGCCGTCACACCATCGATCACAATGTATCTCCCAGTGTGCAGACAGAATGGCTAATAAGCCATAAAAGCAATAAGGTATAAAGCCAAATATTACATTGTCACACCCTACCCCTCTGTAAGGCATAACATGATCCCGTAGTATACCTAATGAATTACCAACTCCGTCTACTGATAACCCATTAAATACACTACAAGGGATTTTCAAAACTTTTCTTACTTCTTTTACAGTGGTGAGCACTATTTACAGTGTTAAAAACCTTTTGAATCAAGTGATAAAGCGACACATTTGACTTAATTGGAGTTTCTTTAAAAATTTTGGCAGAGTGCCATCGTATTTTGGATAAAACAGTTCTTGAGAAACTAAAGCACTTCAATATGTATTTGCAAATCTCAACTCCAATATATTTCTCAACACAACATATTTCTCAATTCAAATCCATAGTGATTTTTCAAAGACTGAGATACAAGAAATATAATACAAAACTATTTAAGTAAATGAAATCTCAGATTTACATTCGCGATAATTTACATTTAATTACATACCAAAATATTTTACAAGAGTTTCTATATAACTGCTCAAATAATTTACATACATATTATTACATGCTTACATCAAAACCTATGTACATGGGTATATCTATGATATACCTGGAGCTGATCTGAATGTATCCTCAAAGCAACTTAATCACTGCTCTATGCTCTTCTTACCTGCAACAGCATACAAAGCTATCGCTGAGTGGTGAACTCAGTGGTGCACAACTATAATTTAAAACATAGTACAATATACATTGACAAATTTTACAGTAAATAATTTGAGAATCTGAATACTGATCAAATTTCACAACTCAAAATATTCATTGTCAATAATGTAAATCATTTGTATAAATAACTTGGAGCACAAAATTCAATTTATCAAATCTTGACTATCCATTTAAGTAATTCCAACAAAATCAATTACACACAAACCATTATTGAAATCACCATTCCTTACCATTCAAAAGCCATTCTGTATCTCAAAATCATTTTGTATCTCAAAAATCATACTGTATCTCAAAAGCCATTATGCATCTCAAAAACCATGTTGTATCTCAAAAATCAATCTTTATCTCACTAACTATGCAAGACTAATCCGAAAGGGCCATATTCGATGTGATTCTAACTCCCTATGGTCGGGGAGGTCGAATCTGATTCTAACTCCCTATGGTCGGGGAGGTCGAATCATCGTGCACCATCACAATAATGAATCTTCCGTAAGGGCCATAACGATAAAATAAACTTAGATCTAACCTCAAATCAGAGGAGAATCTAAGCCTGTGCACGTACCATGGTAATCAAAACACAACTCACTCCATTGTCTTCTCAACAAATGAGAGAGACGGGTAATAACCTAGTCAAGCATCTATAGTGAGATATAAAACAATATCACAATTCTTTTAGTGAGCATAAATCACAATATAATTCGATTCAAATTCAATTCCAATATCCAATAATTTTTATGCTCATCACAATTCAAATAATAATTTGCATTTTTCCATGAAAATTACCATTACAATTCAAAACATGTTCTATCACAATTTTTCGAAACATAATTTATTCAATCCATAACAATGCTTAATACTGGTGGAAATATCATTTCACAAAGCTGAAGTCATACATACTATAACAATTTCAATAACCATTGAATTAAATCCAATGCCTGTTAAACATAGTTCATAAGAAAATATGTCATTTAATCATATGAAATATTCAAACAAAATCAGTTAAAAACTAGTTGTGCACAAACATCTGATGATCCGACTCGGTGTTTCCTTCCCTTTTCCCGAGTCTTTGGTGAAACACAATTTGAAGTGTTTCAGTACTAATTTAAACTGTCTCTATCGATGGTGTTTGGTAAATAATGCACTGAACTCAATTATTCACTTAATCACCTAATATACCGACCCTCATTGCGTTTTAGGTAAATTAGGTTTTAGTGTCGTTAATATGTCACATTCGATAGGGTTTTAGGTTTGGTATGTTTTACCAAAGTCATTTCCTTGCTTAGTGCACTTTATTGCAAATTGCTGGATTCCGGGACACTGGTTTGACCTAACCGGACGATCTAGTTCCCTCGGTTTTCGAGTCTCGGTCGAAACTACAAACTTATAGATCTAGGTCTTATTGCACGCGGGGCAAAATTTCAGGTCAATCCGAGTTAAGTAGACCAAGTTATGGTCATTATACTATTGCTGGTCAAATGGTACCATTTTAGGTCAAGTTTAGGTCAATTTGGTCAACTCTGGTTCGGCCAGTTTTTGGACCCGAACTTGTGCAAGCTTTTTGACTTGTTTCTGGTCATTTCTGGGCTTTGGTGTCTTCATAAGACTTGTAGATATGGGTCTTAGCTATTCATGGTTAAAATTTCAGGTCAATTGGACCTGTTTTGAGTGAGTTATGGCCTAAACACTCACTGCTGCACAATTGGTCATTTTTCGGGTCCTAATTGCACCTAATCCGAATTGGTCATTTTTTTAGGTCACCTTGCAAGCAGAATTTTGGCATGGTTTCTCAATGAAAGTTGGCACATTTTGTGCCTAGTTTCACCTCAAATTGGTCTCATACCAATTGAGGTTACACATTCAAGGTTATAGGCTAAAATATACACTGCCCTCAATATGCATTTCACACCCCAACTTCAAACACACACTTACCTTTGCCATTTGGTTCACTTCCCTACCAATCTGTTTTGGTACATTACCAAAAGCATTTTCTACTTTACATTAACATTACTTTGGGCAGATTACAATTACCCTCAACACACCAAATATAATTCACATTTACAAGTTCTAAATACCATTACATACACACCTAACCATTACAAATCTTACATACACTTTACAATATCAATCCACATACATATCCATCAATCCTTCTAGGTCAATATTCTGCCTATACTTCCATCAATACATACAATTATCCAAGGGTTCCCAAGCTGCCGAAAATTGTCCTTCAACACCACATTGCCCTACAATTCATCCATACTCATCCAAGTGCCAAAATCACCATATATATGTGAAACAATTCATTAGGATATTAATTTACCATGATCAACATTATTTCTCATCAATTATATGCATAATAAGTCATCAAAAACGTGACTCCATGGCTGTCCAAAATGGCTATCTCAATAACTATTTAAACTTCAAAATTTCCTTCACAAAACTAACACCCATAACATAAACATAAAGTTTAACAAAGGAATTCTCAAAAGTGTAAACTTACCTTTGATTGTAACTTGCTAAACCTTCACCAAACTTCTCAAATTTGGTATCAATCTCTTCCTTGTGATGAGTAGACAAAGTTTCATGAAGGAAGGTGTGGAAAAGGAGGCTTGATCATGGGGTTGTGAAGGGTTGAAGGTGGGCGCCATGGGAGATTTCTCTCACCTTCACTTCGGCATGTTTGAATGCTTTGGAGAAAATGAATATTTCTGCTGGTTTAGTGGAGTTACAGCTGCCCTATTATGTGTTTATTTTATGCATTAGTGGTCCACTCATATATTTAATCATATTATAAACTTAACTCCCACTTATTCCACATTTAACCCATGATTTTAGCTATTTTCTTTAGGTACCACCAAATTAATTTTTCATTTTATTTTCTAAGTGTAATACTATTTATTTTTAATGGACATTTAGGTCAAAAGATAATTCGGGATGTCAAATGACCATAATGCCCTGTTCGTGGCATTCCGATTTTTCTGATACGGTTTTGTCTGCTTTTCGATTTCTCACTTTTCTTTGTACTAATTATTTAATTTTTCTTTGATCTTTTAATGATATTTATACTTCAATAAATATTTATTGGAGTCCTAAAATATTTTCCGTGGTTCCAGTCAACGGTCCATGCCGTGACTTCCCGGTGCGGTCACCCATCGCTAGGTTTCCCGGCTCGCTTAACTTGGTTATATTTCTTTGCTATGATTTTTCCTTTGTTTTTCTTGCATTTTCTTTTCTTGTATTTCATTATTTTATGTCTCCTCACTCATATTGAAGTGTAGTTCTAGGCATCCTAGCTGTCCAGGAAAAGAGTCACCTAATGAACGCACTACCGAACTTAGGGGTGTTACATACATCATAATCAGTATAGCCATAGGCTATCATATCACAGAATGGCATGGAGCCATACATCTACGCAGTACTGCTATCAGAACCCTATTGGCATGCCAACCTATCCAAACCAATCACACTAGGCTTACTAGGACATATTACAAAGTTATTTCTTGAATATTTGTACTTAACATGCAAGGTTACCATTCATTTGGTCATTTAAGTCAAAATATTGACTTTCTCATATATAATAGTTACATGAGTTTTAATCACATAGATTTACCACATTTTGATTCTCAAAAGTGTTAGCATTAGTTGCCAATCCATACTTCTAACCAATGGAAAATAAATTAAAAATTTTAATTTTGGGTGCTAGAGTTCACTGTTCCATTAAGCCATTCTACAGTGAGAATTTGGCCAAGTATTCTTAATCAAAGTTGTTCTTTATTGTGTCTAGTTATATTTCACTTTTTGAGTCACCCCATTTAGAGTTTTCTAACTCAAGTTATGGCTATTGTACCATAACTGGTCGGATTGCCTTTACCCAGAATTTCTGGACAATTTTTGGTTCTGCCAGATTTGGTAGTTCAACTTTGGCTAGCAATTTCATTTGGTTAAGTCCAGAATTTGAGTTGGTATTCTACATGAAAGTTGTTCTAATTTGTCTAAGCTTTCCATTAATATAAATTTCATGTCAATTGGACCTTTCTACACTGAATTATGACCAAATGAAGGAACACTGTTCATTTGGTCATTTTGCACAGGTAGAATTGGTGCTACCCGAATTTGGTAAATTTTTAGGACATTCTAAGTTTAGTTTCTGGACAGGGTTCCCTCATCACAATTGTGCCATTATGTGTCTAATTTCATTTCCAATTGGCCTTGTACCAATTGAACTTACACAACCCAAGTTATAGCTGCCCAAACATGCTGGACTCACATCTAGACCTACAGGGTACTCAAGGCAGCATACCCAATCTCAAATCCAAAGCCACAATTCACTTCAATTCCTCATCATACACAGTCAAATGGTCACTAATTGACCATTAGAACTCTCATTCACTAACACATGAGCAAATCCAAATTTTGTGTCCCAAACCCTAACTCCAACAACTACAATTCTTTATGCACACAAAATCCATGAATTAAAACACCAAAATCATGTTCAATGGCAGCCATATATAACTATTATGCAATCAAATTGATGAAACCCTAGGTACCCTAAGGCTGTTGAAATTTCATGGGGCAAGTTCATGCATTTTTAATTCATTTTTCTTCAAATTTTCAACTTAATTCTGCTTAAATTCATGCTTAGAAAAAAGTGGAAGCAAGAAAATTAGCGCTAATCTTTTTGAAACCAAACTTGAACTTGTTATTCTTCAAGATTTCTCGTAGAATCATAATAATCATAATCAATTATAACTTCACTTTCTCAAATTAAATATCCAATAAAAATTCAATTGCATTTTCCCTTAAATTGGACTAAACTCCTATCATAAATCTCAAATCCATAAACCATTAATACCCAATCTGGCAGCTTGTGCATTCAAATTTATATATAATGATCTAACTGTCAGATAAATCCCAAATTTTAACCATATATTCAAGACATCCCTATACAATATCAGTAAAAATTTTAGAATCAAATCATCTCTATATCATGAGATATTAAAATATTCATTCAACCCTTCAAAATCTGAATTTTTGCAAAAATCAGTCTTACTCAGACAACTCATGCAAAACAATTTATATCTCATAAACCACAAGTCTAAAATTCACCAAATTTTAACACAACAGCCTCAACACCCCAAATATCATTTTCACCAAATTTCATAATTTTATAAGCATCATAACTATTTATTTTTCTCAAATTTCAGTAGCCAAAATTCAGAATTCAACTTGCAGACATCCTGTGTTCAACAATATATTTCTCTAAATCCAATAGTTGAAAAATCACCAAATTTTAAACATAACTTCTACACATACATATCTCAAACATATCCAAAAATCAACTGTATAAGTTGAGCAAAACTCACCTGGACAAAAGAGAAACATGCTGCCCCTACTGAATCCCTGTTTATGCTACTGTTCACCTCCTTCTTCATTCCTCTTTTTTTAATTCTTGCATCTTAGACCAAAACCCTTCTTTTCTCCTTGTTAGTGTTCTTTCTTACTAGAGAAACTCAGAAAAAAAAAATCAGCACCAACTCCCTCTTCCCTTCTCTTCTTCTCCTTCTTCCTTTCATTCTTTCTTTTCCTTTCTTTTTCCTCCTTTCCTCTTTCCCAATTTTGCTGTCCATGGTGAAGATGTAGATTTGTTTGTCAATTTGTCTCATTTATCTCCTTTTTATTAGTTTATTAAGTAGTTGTCTAATGGTGATTGGTGGAGGGCTTTTAATTGCATCATGCTTACTCAAGCATGATGTAATTATTAAGCTTTTTTTTCTTTTATTTTTTTCTTTTATTTTTACTCATTTTTAATTTAATTTGTTGCAATATTTATTCATATTTTATGCCATAATAATTATTTACTTAACTGGACAAGTCAGTCAAAAATCATCTCTGAAGACGAAATGACCAAAATGCCCTCCGTTTGGCTTATCGAGCCAAAATCGTCTGTATAGATCTAAAAATTTTTCTAAATATTTTCTTAGCATTCTAATGCCATCGAAACCTCAATGACTCTTCTCTAGAGTCCCAAAAATTATTTTATAAATTTTCTCCCAGATTTAGGGCTTCTAGCTGCGAGGACTGCAACTTCCCACTGGGTTACCAATCGCTAGGGCACCGACTCATTTAACTTGATTGTATTTTATTTCTAAAATTTTTCCTAAATTTTTCTTATCATTATTTGAGTTATTTATGACTCCTCACTCTAGTCTAAATATTTTTTTAGACGTTTTAGCTGTCTGGACCGACACCGGTCACCGAAACAGTAGAATGTATAGAATTGCTACAGTGAGGGTGTTACAAGTTTATAGTCCCTCTAAACAAAACCAAAAACCTTATCAAGTTTAGGGCTAAGAGAAATGCAATTACCATAATGACTTGATAGATGGGCTGTATGTCACAATCCAAAAATTAAAGATGACTGGCACTAGAGCTTAGGCTAATATTATGAAACTCATAATATCATAGACATATCTTGTCACATATCATCATAAAAAGAGGAGCTCAGCTTACTCTCAACAATTTCATCTTCCAAGCATAAACTACGAAACGTCACAACTCCAAAATAAATGTGGAATCTAGAATTATTATTATTATTATTATTATTATTATTATTATTATTATTATTATTATTATTATTATTATTATTATTAGCCTTAAGTTACAAGTATCCATAATATTCAAACATAGTGCCACTGCTGGAGAAGGAAGCAGCAAGGCAATCCAAAATCTGTAGTTAAAGGTCTAGACTATCTTATTCACCTGTTAAAATAGGTGAACAAGCGTGAACATTCAACTCAAAGGACACATCATATAAATTGACACCATAACTCATACATTTATATAATATAAGCATATAGAATAATATACATATCAACTCAAACACCTCAAACATCTAATACATGATTTCCATATCATGTAAGCCAACACAACAGTAAATAAAATGAGAGGACCATAGTAAAACCATCCTCCACCACCTCAAACCATCGTAAGAATCATATCACTTATGTCCAAACAAGACCTGAAAGAACACAGGGCTGCCTTCCATCAAGTTTGTGGCCTAAGAGTGCTTGGTAACTATCCTTGCAGCCTCACTTATCCAATCCATATCAAGAAATTCCACGACTTTCTTCATGTGAGAAGCCACGTAGGAGCGCTAAGCTGCTATCACCCGCAACCAAATCCACACATAAAATCTCATAAACACAAATAAACCTTAAAATTCCAACTAGTGTATACAATTTTGATGCTAAGCCATCAAGTGGCAGGTTCTACTAAGCCCTCTATCATATTGCAAGTTTGCAATTATATATCCACATGTAGCAATTCAATTGGCATCACATACAATTCATGGATAAATTTCAACAACTATTTCTGAACTTATATAGTTATAACACTACAGTCCTTTAACTTTAAAATGTAACATAAAACCCCCTAAACTTTTAAATTTTGCACAATAAAATCCTTCTGACTTTCAATTACTGATTTTTCAATTAGAAACTGATGTGACTAGCTCCCACATGGCGCTTAGTGAATATTTCTCTCTCCTCTTTTATGTAAAGTGTTAAATTATTCTCTTTACGCATGAAAATTTATTCTGTCTATACAGATAAAAAGAATTTAATTTACACATGGCTTGAGAGAGAAAAGAAAAATACTGACTAAGCTCAATGCTGGAACTGTCCAGGTTAGTGTCTAACTAAAAAACTGGTAATTTGAGGTTAGAGGGATTTTACTGTGCAAAATTTGAAAGTTGATGAAGTTTTATGTTACATTTTTAAGTTGAGGGACTATAATATTATAACTAGATAAGTTCAAGGACAATTGTTAAAATTTACCCTACAATTCATAGAAATCACGCATAAATGAATTGCACACCCATCCATCTTAGCACAATGCATGATATACACTGCAGCCTCACTTATCCAATCCATATTGAGAAATGCCACAACTTTTTTCCGGTAAGTAACCACATAAGAGTGCCAAATAAACCTCGAAATTCCAACTAGTGTATACAATTCTGATTTAAGCTATCAAGTGGTGGGTTCTACTAAGCCCTCTATCATATTGCAAGTTTGCAATTATATATCCAAAAGTAGCAATTTAATTGGCATCACATACAAATCATAGAAATCACACATAAATGAATTGCACAACCATCCATCTTAGCACAATGCATGATATGTGTGTATATATATATATATATATATATATATATATATATATATATATATATATATATATCACTGCAGCCTCATTTATCCAATCTATATTGAGAAATGCCATAACTTCCTTGCAGTGAGTAGCCACCTAGGAGCATCAAATAAACCTTGAAATTCTAACTAGCGTGTACAATTTTGATCTAAGCCATCGAGTGGTAGGCTCTACTAAGCCCTCTATCATATTGCAAGTTTGCAACTATATATCCATAAGTAGCAATTTAGTTGGCATCACATACAATTCATAAAGATCATGCATAAATGAATTGCACACCGATCCATCTTAGCATAATGCAAGCTAAATTTTATCCACCGTCCCTCAACTTTGAGAGCTATGTCAGTAATATCCTTGAATTTCAATTTGTTTTATAAAAATACTCCAACTTCTATTTAACACTAACCAAAGTCTTTCAAGCACTTTTCGATGGGAGCTCCAGCTAGATGCTAATGTGGATATGCCCAGGTGGAATAAAAAGAATAAAAAAGTTTTATCTCTTTGTCACTTGACATTTTAATAATAAAAAAATAATTTTTCTCTCCTACATAATTGTTAAAGGTGTGCTTAAGGTGTAAGGCAATCCAGGCTTTTGGCTCAACACCTTGAAGCTCTCGGGGCAGGCGATCTTCCTGAGACGAGCCCAGGCAACCAAGGTGCAAGGCACACCCCAACCACATCAAGCTCAAAAGGTCCATTTTCTTTAGACCATTGGGCAAAAAAAAAAAAAAAAAAAAAGGAGGAGGAGAAGGCTTCTCTGCAGCTCCAACTTTGGCAAAAGAATCTACTGATTAGTTTTTCTTCTCTTTATTCTCTCTTTTTTTTCTTTCTTTTCCTACTTCTTTCTCTCAATTTGCTATTTTTTCTTCTTTTTTTATCTATTAAGTAGCTGATATTTTTCCGTTCTTTTTTTCTACAGTCCAGGTAGTAACATGCAAAAGTGATTAGATTTGAAGATGCTAATGGGCTGATAGAAAATGGGCCAGTAATTTAAATGGGCTATAGTTATTAATTTTTTATGTATTTAATTCTATTTTTCATAAATTAAATATTAAATGAATTATTTTTATATTAAATATATAATTATTCATAATAAGTTTATAAAATTCATTTTAAATAATTGTAAGTTATATTTAGTAACATATTATTAAATAAAATATACAGTAAAAATACTAAAAAATTAAAAATTTTATTAGAATATAAAATTAAAATGATCATTTTAACATTATATTTGATTAAAAATAAAATTAATATAATGTATTTTAATAACAATTTTTAATCATATATATAATTTAATTGATAGTGTTGGTGCAATAAGTAATAAAATAAATAATAAATTACATATATTCTTATATGTAATTAATATTAATCAAATCTATATTGCTTGTATAATTTAATTTTATAATTTTTTTTCTTATTTTTCCACCTCACCTCTCTCAGGCGCATGCCTAACTCCTTGCTCCTAGACTTTAGGATCCTTGGCGTCTCAGTGCACCTTGAGCCTTTAACAACTATCCTTTTCTACCCCCTCTCTTCTCTCCCTCTGGTGCAACCTTGCTATCCCTTTATACAACACCCAAAACCCATATTGATCCCATCTGATGAACCAAAATCAACAACAAAACAAAACCATGTGTTTCAAGCAAACCCAAATGCACACAAAAAATGAAAATCAAAACTCAAAAGATAAAAAAAATAATAAATAAAACCTAGATGCAATATAAATCATCATTTGTCATAATATGCAACATCATTCACAATTAAATTTAATAAAATTAATTAATCCACACGAACAAAATTAATCCAACCCATAGAACAAACCTAAATTAACAAAATTAATTCAATCCCACAAAAATCAGTTAACAAATTTCAACCAGCTAACAGTACAAGTGCAAAAAGATATAAAATTTCAACCACTAAAGAATCAAAGGTGTTGCAAGTGTTCTAAGAGAGATGAAGAATAGAGAATGAGATAAGAAAGGTGAAGGCAGGTTGAATTTCAACCTAATTAATAAAATTAATTGGAATATAAAACTATTAACAATTAATAAAATTTTAACTCATATGCACATAAATTTCAATCACTGAAGAACTGAAGGGAAGGCAGAGGGAGGGAGACTATCGACTAGCAACTAGTGAGAGGAAGAACAAGAGCAAGGCTTTGAGAAACAGAGGGAAGAGAGGCTGATTCTATGGACGTGAGGATTCAAGAACCTTCCTCCATATTAGGCAAAGCATGATCGAGGAGATTGTGAGGCTTCAACCTTCGAGAACTAAAGGTGTGAGGATTTGAAACGCTTCAAGATATTAAGCAAAATGAAGGCAGTGAAAAGGCATGAAAGATTGTAAAGTGAAAATGAAGAATGACTAAGGATATTAGGAAGGAATGAAAAGATGATTTATAGGCAGAGCAAAAATGACGTGAGGGAAGCTGAAAAGGGGAGAGCTAGATTTGTGAGGGAAGACGAGAGTGTGGCTAGAGGCAAATGGGTCATCGCTTGTCATGGATGATATTTTAGGAGGTTTAAGGTGGTGTAGAGTCCATGGATGAGATTAGATTGGAAAGAAAAGAAAAGAGATTAGGCCATTAGGGAAGAGAAAACAAAGGATTAAAGTCAAAGAGAGAGAAGAGAATGGGTAAGAGAGCAAAAAAATATTTTTTTATTAATAAAATGCCACATGGCAAAGAGAATTTTATTTTTATTCTTTTTATTCTACATAGGTATGTCCACGTTAGCCTCTGATCGAAACTCCTATTGGAAAGTGGCATGAGAGACTTTGGGTAGTGTTAAATTAAAGTTAAAGTATTTTTGTGATACAAATTAAAATTTAAGGATATTGCTAAAATAATACCCAAAGTTGAGGAACAAGGGGTGAAATTTAGCCCATAATGCTCTATACATATATATATAAAATTCCATCCACGTAACGTAATCCATAACAACACAAATAGAAATAATATATGTGTCCGTATTTATTTGCTCTTACAAATTTCTGGTAGAGTTTAACAATGAAATAAACTTGACTTGAGTACATATCTGGAGTTTTAGCTCTAGACATTTACTCAAATTGATTACGCTACTAGCTTTGGGAAGTAGGATATCACTTCATTTTTTCATTTCTTTCAACCCAGTGAAGAAAACCCCATGAAAGAGAGTCGAGGAGATGCTCTCACTGCCGCCAAAGACTCAAATTGCTAGTGGCAAGTCGTCTTTTCTTTCATCTTGTTGTTTTTTAGCTTTAATCTTTCAACTTTTCTTGTCTAACCCGTCTTGGGGTTGTTTATGAGTTCCTTGGTAAACCTTTCCTAGTCCTCTTTTTTTTTTTTTTTTTTCAAAAGAGACGAGGGACTTTTTGTTTCCACTCTCCAGTAAGCCATTGCCTTCTTTAGATTATGGCTTTCAATTGGAAGTGATGGCTGTTGTTGGAAGAAGATGAGGCTGAAGTGTGTTATTGTTTGTAAGGATCTAAATGCTTGATTTTATGGAACTCCAACTCTATTTTCCTCTTTACAATAGTGCTATCATCTACAAGATTACACTTCCCTCTAGAAAGCTCCTAACATGGCCAAGATCCAAAACTTTTGCAGATTTATATTGCTAGCCAAAGAAGAGTGGCTTTTTTTGTGCTTTTGGCGGAGGAGCACTTAGGAGGAGGAAGATGAATGCGCAAGATGCGCGCTTTTGGCTGAAGTCTGGAGAAAATATCTCCTATTGAACTAGTAATAGTAATGGGCTGAGTTTTGAATTAAAAGATTTATGGATCTGTCATATTTTTTAGGCCTTTTAATCTTAACATGCAATACATTTAGATAACCCTTTAATAGGCCAGAAAAGCCCCTTCAAAATTGAATTTGATATTCAATAATGTGCAAGTTGGGTTAAGGGAAATCTGTTGTAACAAGCCCTCACTTTCTGTAATGATCTTGAATTTTATATATATATATATAAAATATAAAGAAGAAGAAGAAGGAGGAGGAGGGGGAGGAGGTTTTGCAAACAATTGATTTAAAAGAAAGTCACAACTCACATGGATCATGCCATGTGCATGAAAAATGGGAAGCTTGCATTGAAAACTGATGTTAGGCATACAATTTTTCAGTTATACAGACCAAAAACAGCCCGTATGACATTCAAATTCATAGCTCACAAGTTCTGCTAGCTGCAAGAATCATAAAATGCAGCTCTTTTTCTTCTCAGATGGTTCATCTTTCTCCCTGCACTCTTCCCCATCTACTTGATTTTCTGTTGAATCAGCATCGCATCTTTTCCTTTGGGGGATTACTTGAAAGAATGAAGCCTTCCAATCTCTTGTTTCCAAGAACTTAAGGAGTATCTCTATCACTTGGTTTACTGTAAGGACCTGCACTACAATAAACAATATGCAGTGTTAGGGTAGAATGACGAAGATATTTGTGGATCTTGACTCATCTGTTTCAGGGAAAATCAACATGCCACAAGATGAGATAAGGAATATACTCTATCCTAAGCTGAGGCCTAGCATTGGATGATGAAAATATGTCATCTAGCAACTTTATTAGCAATCAAACTTTGTAGATATAATGTTCTTTGAATAATTATGGAGAGATAGTGTTGCATGCAAGTAATGCCCAAGAGAGAATTTAGATTAAGTGGGAGAAGAGTAGGATAGTGATAACAAGAGGGCGTTATTGATCTAAAAATGTGCAAGTCCAAAAATTACTTAAGCTATGAACAAATAGGTAAGTGTCCTGTTAAGAACAAATAGGAAGGTGACGTGTATAAGAGAATACGCGACATTTAAGCTCCCTAAGAAAGGTTGAAGACAGACACGCTCTCATTAACGAGTCCCACTTCGAGCCACCAAGACAAAACTCTGTACATCATCCCACTAATCTAGTAGTACTGAAATCCCACCACTAATATCAAAATTTATTTAATGTATAGCTTGATCTATATCTTCCAGAATTTAACTACCCAAGATGCGTGATTGGATTGTTTCCCCAAATAAATGATCCATAGACATGCCAACATATGCATGTTTAATATTTGCATAATAAAAATATAACATATCATATATTTTCATGCATCTACAAACTTAAGAATTGAAAAATTAAAATAAGAGAAAAACACAATAAAATGCATAAGATAAGGCTGGATTGGTTTCTTTAGCTACAAGAGGATCAAAATGATTAGACGTTACAAATACATAAAAATAAAATCCAAGAGCTAAATATTTATATGCATGTAAATATTTCCTAACATAATCTTCTTCCTTGCATCCCTAACTTAAGGACAGTGACTTGGGACAAAGATAAATACTGCTTGCCTACGCACTCTAACTAAATCTCCATGCAAACTCATTTCTGTCTGCATTCTACAGTCTTTTTATTACTTGTATGCTCTAATTTGTGGCACACAACTTCACAGATTACGAACAGCTCCAGCACTTACTCTCATGCACATTGGACAATAAAGAGAAACTACAGAACATAACCATATAATTCTAGCCTACTTTTGCATTGTTTCACTATGACAGTGAAATTCACATTCCTAGTTTGTAATTTGCCTTCAATTTGAGAAATTTTGTATAGACTCTATTCATTCAACATATAAAATGCCTTCAGACAAATGTAAGTAACAATCAACTTGGAATCTAGATGAGAAAAGTGCCAACACAGAGACCAACATCACCTGAGAACTTGACATCTTCAAGTGATTGTCTATGGGTAGTTTTGCAGTTTGGATTCCCTGTTCTTGTGCTTTCTTCATGGTTAACCCTTTCCACCGATTCCGATCCACTAACCCACCAACAATATATATTTTTTTGGGATCAAGTTCATCCAACTCCATTTCAGCATCTGCTGTAAGATAAACTAGATTTTCTTTCTGATCTTCCAATGCTTCAACATAAGATCGACATTCTTTCTCAATTATCCATTTGTCAAATCCTGGAAGCCTTTGCAATTGGTTCTCCATTTCCCCCCTGCAACCCGTCAACCAGAGGTGACCAGGAGAAGCGCATCTTCCATTCACCGCATAGCAATACATAATCTGCAAATTCGTTTAAGCAGATTAGCAAGGGCATATTCAACCACCACAAAGCAAGGTCATTCTTCTTCAATTGTTTCTATAAAACATTAGTCAATTATAGTGTAATTTAGCTTCTTAATTTCACTCATTTCCGTTCAAATTATCATTGATTTGAATTCAAATTTCCAGTAACAATGTGGTTCAATTATATATAGAAAATTATAGCTTGAAAGACCTGTTGAACAAGGCTGTGGATCTCAGAGGAGGTCATGAGATGAGAGAATTCGAGATCAATGACGATTTTTTGGCCGTTGGTTTTGGCTCCGGTAAGCCTCTGTATCTTGCTTTCCCTTTCCTCAGATCGTTTCTCCATTCTCTCCTTCCTAAGCTTTCTTCTCGATTCGATGAGCGTTAACCTCTCCTCTTCCGAGACACCGGTGAGGGTTTCCTCCCATTCTTTGCGCTTTCTCTCGGCCTCTCGCTTCTTCTGCTCTTTAATTGAGGCTTTTTTCTCCGCCTTCTTGGCCTCGTATTTCTGCAGCTTCAACAGCTTCTTTTGGGCATTTTTTGAGAGAGGAGGAGGTGGTTGCTCATCTTGTGGAGGACTTGGCTGGAACTCGGACGGGTTCACGATGGGATTTTGATCAATTTGCGTGGCATCGCCCGCCATTGCTATGGTTGCAGCGGCAGAGCCTTGTACTTTGAGATTTAGCAGGAAAAGAGGGCGTTTTAGGGTTTCCACTTCTTCACCGTGTAAAACCAAGGTGAATTTCTTTTAGGGTAAGTAATAGGATGATGCATAAATTTTAAATTTTAACTTAAAATCCCTTAAATTATAGTAAATATAATTTTAAACCTTATATAATTTATGACAATTAATTTATAGGTAGAATAGTAATATGTTATATTCAAGTAGGATTAAAAACTTCTTGTTTCTCTTATCTCTCAATTACAATGAATTTCCCCAATCGATAGAGAGAGAAATTTTCTTTGGATTATGTTTAGTTTGTGTGATAGAAGGTCTCTTTCTTTGTCAGTGTTTACGGTCGTCTCTCACCCTTTACATGCAGGGGATGGCTCTCCATCCCTTGCCTAAACATAGGTTTTCCTTTTTCTCCTTTAGATGGGACTGTACATATATGTTTTGAGCTGTTTCTTATTGCTTGTAGGTGGTGTTGCTCATTATGAAGGAAATCCTTTAGTTTGTGAAAGCTTTTTTTCTGTCCTCAAGTTTTTTTTTTTTTTTTTCGTTTCTTCTGTGGCTATGGGCGTGCAGCTCCTTTAGATGGGACTGTACATATATGTTTTGAGTTGTTTCTTGTTGCTTGCAGGTGGTGTTGCTCATTGTGAAGGAAATCTTATAGTCTGTGAAGGCTCTTTTTCTGTCCTCAAGTGTTTTTTCTCATTCTTCTGTGGCTACAGGCGTGCAGCTTCTTAGAGTCCTTACCCACCTTGTAGTGGCCGACTCTCAATGGTATTATATGTGCCACGAAGATCTACATCACCCTTTCTTTGTATGTCCTTAGCACCTCCATGGTTCTGTTGCATCTCTTGGCTGCTTGGATTTTAGAACAGCCCACCTGGTTTTGATTTTGAGGATAAATTTTATGGGTATCTTTATGCTGGTCTCAGCCTTGGCTAACCCTTCTGCTCTCCTAGGTAAAGTTATTATCCTCTGGTTGACTAGTTTCTCGGCTATGGTGGCAATGATGCTATGTTAGTTATCTCCTAGGCTTTGCCTAGCTAGGGTTGATCTTGGGGTTGGGCTTTCCTAATATGGGTTGCTTTTTTCTTTGAATTGAATCATGGGTTGAAAGAGTACTATGGGCTTGGGCTTCTTTGTTTCTATTACCTGTTGGTCAAAGTGTATTTGTTTGTAGCCTATTATGTTTGGTCTTTGGCCATGTGCTGTTTCTGCATATTAACGAACAAATATCTTTTGAAAAAAAAAAAAACCATGAATTTCCCCAATCTCTCTCTCATCTCTATTTTGTTTCTTTCTCTTGCATACGGCGCATTCTTCATCCTTCCTACTATTCTTCCTCTCAAAACCTTCTTCAACTTCACTCACGCTTTCTTGCATAGTCTAATAATTATATTCATATAATTAAAACAGTTTTAACTGTACTTTTCTTTAAATAACAAAAAAAAGTAAAACCCCAATTGTGCCAAAACCAGATAGTTTGACGCCAAAAATATGCAATTAGCATACGGACATTCCATGAATCGACTGTAATAATCTAAATTTTCAAATTATAAATTTTATAAGTTTTAATAGTATTTTAATATTATTTTATTAAATAAATATAATTATAAATTTAATTAAAATGGCTATTTTTAAAGTTTAAAATTATATTAATATTAAAGTATTATTATTATTTTTAAAAAATTAGTTAAATATAATATTTTAAATTATTTTTTGTGTACAAACTTAATATGTGATTATATTAATATGATTTTTTTATTATTATTATTATTATTATTATTATTATTATTATTATTATTATTATTATTATTATAAAAATTAGTAAAATTATTATTATCTTAATTTCAGTTAATTTTGATAGATAGTAGTATATAATTTGAATATGTTATTATATTAGTTGAGATATTTTAGTTTTTTAAACTATTTTGATAGTGTAAAATAAAAATTAAATTTATTATTATTATTATTACTTACTTAAAACTTAATTTACAGGTGTTAAAATAATATTAAACCTAATTAAAAAGAATTTTAGACCTTATTTGTCACACCCTACCCCTCTGTAAGGCATAACATGATCCCGTAGTATACCTAATGAATTACCAACTCTGTCTACTGATAACCCATTAAATACACTACAAGGGATTTTCAAAACTTTTCTTACTTCTTTTACAGTGGTGAGCACTATTTACAGGTGTTAAAACCTTTTTGAACTGAAGTGATAGAACTAACACATTTGACTTATTTGGAATTTCTGTAAAAATTTTGGCAGAGTGCCATCTGTATTTTGGATAAAACAGTTCTTTAGAAACCCTGTAAAAAGCACTTCAATATTTTTCCAAATCTCAACTCCAACAAAATTCAACACAATATTTTTCTCAACTCAATCCACAACAATTTTTCAGTATTTTCAAAGGATAAGATAAAAGAAATATAATACAAATTTTTCAAGTCAAAATAACTCATAATTCACTTTACAACTTCGATGTACAATTTTAATTTACAACTGCTCAAATGATTTACATACATATTATTACATGTATACATCAGACCTATGTACATGGGTATACCTATAATATACCCGAGGTGATGCGAAAGTGTCTTCAAAGAAACTTACTCACTGCTCTATGCTCTTCTTACCTGCGACAGCATACAAAGCTATCGCTGAGTGGTGAACTCAGTGGTGCACAACTATAATTTAAAACATAGTACAATATACATTGACAAAATTCTGATAAATAAATTGGAAATCTGAATACTCATCAAATTCCAAAACTCAAAATATTCATTGCCAATAATGTAAATCATTTGTATAAATGACTTTGATCACAAAATTCAATTTATCAAATCATGACTAACCATTTAAGTAATTTCAACAAAATCAATTATACATAAACCATAATTGAAATCACAATTCTTTACCATTCAAAAGCCATTCTGTATCTCAAAAATCATTCTGTATCTCAAAAATCAATCTTTATCTCAAAACCATGTTGTATCTCAAAAACCATGTTGTAACTCAAAAACCATGCTGTATCTCACAAATCATTCTTTATCTCACTAACTATGCAAGACTAATTCGATAGGGCCATCTTCGATGTGATTTTAACTCCCTATGGTCGGGGAGGTCAAATCAGATTCTAACTCCCTATGGTCGGGGAGGTCGAATCATCGTGCACAGTACCATCACAATAATGAATCTTCAGCAAGGGCCATAACGATAAAATAAACTTAGATCTAACCTCAAATCAGAGGAAAATCTAAGCTTGTGCATGTACCATGGTAATCAAAACACAACTAACTCCATTGTCTTCTCAACAAATGAGAGAGACGGGTAATAACCTAGTCAAGCATCTATAGTGAGATGTAAAACAATATCACAATCCTTTTAGTGAGCATAAATCACAATATAATTCGATTCAAAGTCAATTCCAATATCCAATAATTTTTATGCTCATCACAATTCAAATCATAAATTTGCATTTTTCCATGAAAATTACCATAATAATTCAAAACATGTTCTATCACAATTTTCCAGAACATAATTTATTCAATCCATAACAATGCTTAATACTTATGGAAATACCATTTCACAAAGCTAAATTCATATATACTATAACAATTTCAATAATCATTGAATTAAATCTAATGCTTGTTCAACACAATACATAAGAAAATATGTCATTTAATCATATGAAATATTCAAAACAAAATCAGTTAAAAACTAGCTGTGCACAAACCTCTGATGCCTATCTCCTGGTTTAGACTCAGTATTTCCTTCCCTTTCCCTGAGTCTTTATTAACTGAGAAACACAATTTGAAGTGTTTCAGTACTAAATTAAACTGTCTCTATCGATAATGTTTGACAAATAATTCACTGAAAGCTATTATTTGCTTAATCACCTAACATACCGACCCTCGATGCGTTCTAGGTAACTTAGGTTTTAACGTTACTAATATGTCACATTCGATAGGGTTTTAGGGTTGGTACGTTTTACCAAACTCATTTCCTTGTTTAGTGCATTTTAATGCAACTTCTTTGGATCCGGATACTAGTTTGACCTATCCGGACGACCTAGTTCCCTCGGTTTTCGGGTTTCGGTTAAAACTACAAACTTGTAGATCTATGTCTTATGGAACGCGGGGCAAAATTTTAGGTCAATCCGAGTTATGTAGACCAAGTTATGGTCATTTTACTATTGCTAGTCAAATGGCATCAAATTTGGTCAATTTTAGGTCAATTTGGTCAACTTTGGTTCGGCCAATTTTTGGACCCGAACTTGTGTAAGCTGTTTGACTTGTTTATGGTCATTTCTGAGCTTTGGTGTCTTCATAAGACTGGTAGGTATGGGTCTTAACTATTCATGGTTAAAATTTCAGGTCAATTGGACCTGTTTTGAGTGAGTTATGGCCTAAACACTAACTGCTGCCCAAATGGTCAGTTTTCAGGTTTCACTTGCACTTAATCCGAATTGGTCATTTTTTTATGCCACCTTGCAAGCAGAATTTTGGTATTCTTTGTCAATGAAAGTTGGCACATTTTGTGCCTAGTTTCACCTCCAATTGGTCTCATACCAATTGAGGTTACACATTTAAAGTTATTGACTAAATTGCATACTGCCTTTAATTACTTTGCTTATACATGTATCCATTACACATTTAATTGCTATATGTCCACTCCCCTTACAATTTCTGTTTTGGTACATTACCAAAAACCATATTCCACTTCACTTGAATGTCACTTTGGGCAGATTGCAATTATCCTCAATACACCAATTAAACTCACCTTTACAAGTTCTAAGTACAATCACATATACCCTAAACATTACAAATTTTTACATACACTTACACAATCAATCTATACACATATCCATCAATTCTCAAGGTCAATATTCTTCCAATACTTTCATGAACATATACATTTATCCAAGAATCTCAAGGCTGTCGAAAATGTTTCTCAATACCAAAGTGTCCTACAATTCATCAATTTCCATCCAAGTGCAAAAATCACCACATACATATGAAGTAATTTACTAGGATATTAAATCACCATAACTAACATCATTTCTCATCAAATATATGCACAATATTTCATCAAATACATAACTCCATGGCTGTCCAAAATGAACATCTCAATAACTCTTCAAACCTAAAAATTTTCTTCACAAAACCAACACCCATAACATGAACACAAAGTTTAACAAAGCTATCTTCAAAAATGCTAACTTACCTTATGGTTGGAACTTGCCAAACCTTGATTAAACTTCTTAAATTTGGTATCAAGCTCTTCCTTATGATGTGTAGACAAACTTTCATGAAGAACCCTAAGTGATTGGAGTTGAAATGGAGGAGTTAAGAGAGCTCATGCAAAACGCCCATGGAGATTATCTTTCTCTTCAATTCGGCTAGGTTGGGAAAATGGGGAAGATGAAGTTTCTGCTGGGTATAGTGGACTTACATCAGCACATTTTATTGCTTAATTAAATCATTAGTGGCCCACTCACACTAATTTAACTATATAATAAGCTTACATGTGTTATTTGCACATTTTTCACTCCATTTTGGCTATTTGTATTAGGTACCCTCAATTTAATTTTTCATTTTATTTTCTAAGTGTAATATTATTTATTTTTAGTAGACATTTAGGTCAAAATACAATTCGGGATGTCAAATGACCATAATGCCCCTGGTCGGGTTGCATTCCCGATTTTTCGGTAACACCGGGTTTTGTCTGTTTTTCGATTTCTCACTTTTCTTTGTACTAATTATTTAATTTTTCTTTGATCTTTCTAATGATATTTATTCTTCAATAAGGGTCTATTTAAGTCCTAAAAATGTTTTCCGTGGTTCCCATGATCGAGAGCTAGTCAACGGTCCACGCCGTGACTTCCCGGTTCGGTCACCCATCGCTAGGATTCCCGGCTCGCTTAACTTGGCTACATTTCTTTGCTATTATTTTCCTTTGTTTTTTCTTGTATTTTCTTTTCTTGTATTTCATTATTTTATGTCTCCTCACTCATTATTGAAGTGTAGTTCTAGGCATCCTAGCTGTCCGGACAACACTGGTCACCGGAACAGTAGTACGCACTACCGAACTTAGGGGTGTTACAATATTGAAAGAAACTATAAAGTTAAAGGACTAGAGACGAATTAAAAAATAAAAAAAAAATAAAAAATGCAGAGCTAGCACCCTCTCCCCCCCCCCCCCAAAAAAAAAAAAAACTTTTATCTCTTTCCTACATCTCACTCTATCTCTCTCTCTCTCTCTCTCTCTCTCTCATTCTTGCTTCGGTAACCACCCACTAATGCCAGTAAACACTCAACAACACCAGAACCTCCGGCGAGCTCCAAGAGCCATGAACGGTGGCAAGTGGCAGCCAAATCTGACAAGGAACAACAAAAGAACGAGACCCATGTCGCAACAACTTCTGCGGCCATTTCTAGCTGAATCCCGTGCCGGTTTGGCACAAAATTGATGGCACTAAAATCTTAAAAACCTTAGTATTTTTTTGGGACCTCCCTCATTGATTTTCATGGAGTTTTTCAATAAGGAAAAGGAGAGAAAAATAGGATCTTCTAGTGAAGATTCTAGCTGATCTAGCTTAGTGCATTGAAACCCTTGAGATGAGACCAACTCCACTCCGATTAGACACCATTTGAAAAAAGGCAATCATCAAATGGCCTAAATTGATTAGTGAGATTTTTGAGCCTTTTTGATTCCCGTACATTAAATATAATTATACGATAATTATTACTACTTTATGGGCTTTGGATCAACGATAGCTCATCAGCACTCGGGAGTTTTCAGCCCAGTCCAAATGGCCGGTGGCCTATCCCAAAAGGCAGTCATGTTTATAATCATTTTCAATGTTTTAAGACATTCGAAACACATTCCAACTAGCAGAATTGGCAAAGGTAAATTCAAACTCCACTTGTATAATTTTTACCTAGTTTTAAGCTAGCTAATTAGTTTGTAAAATATTCGTGGCATGTTAGAAATAAATAAAATGAATTATAAAGACTTAAAGATGATGTGAAGGACCCCCATGAATATTTTGGAATTTTTGAAGTATTAGAAGTGATTAATGGATTATAAAGGAGTTAGGAATCCAAATTAAAGATTGGACAATCGAACCTATACTTGGTTCCTTGTAGGCCCAGGATGAGCATGTGATGATTGTTATTGTGAGGCTGGAGCCCTGTTCATTGCTGTTATTGCATTTTCTTGTAGGAGGATTAAGTCTAGTTACAAAAGAGACTCTGCCTAACTTTTGGCAAGACCCTAGGATTAATTCTTACTTTTGTAGTTTAATTTAATTAGTTATTTCTGTCATTCAATTGATAGAGGTTAGTGTTTATATCAGTGATTGGGGCTAACCATTTTCTTTTTTAAGCCGAACCAGCTACAATTGGATCGACCAATCTATAAGTTGGATATTGATTATTTTCATAATTTCAATATTATTTATATTTTAATATTTTAAATTTTCTTGCATGCTCTTGCATTCACTTATAGATATGCAATTAGTTATTATACTAAGAGCATCCCCCTATCTGTTGCATTATAATTATCAATGTTGTGCCGTTTTAGGGATAAATTAAAGCTTATATATGTGTGTATTATGGATATGGAAATCTTGGGGTAGGTACAACATGAGGAATTGCTAACTCCCATGGATATGGTATGGATGGGTAGGGTAGGTATGGCACTATATTTCACTGACTCTCGTAAAAAAAAAAAAAAGATTAAGAGAACATGTTGGCTTTAAGAGAGCAAGAGTATGGGGTGGGCTCTTAATGTGCATTATGGATGGGTGCATGAGTAGCTCTAATTTATCCTCTCTATGAGGATTATGTTATTTATTTTTTTGGTGCATTTTCATTGATGGAACTGCATTAGAAATAGATAGTTATAGAAATCATAACTACAATTAACGTCTTAACTCAAAAGTTATAGAAATCATAACTACAATTAACATCTAAACTCTTTGAGTTAAATGTTTATTCTTGTTCAATATTTTTCCCCCAGTTGTAGGAGGAGCAAATATTATTTCAGAGTCTAACATGCATTTTTCTTTATTAGTTGTGGTGTTTCTTAGTTAGTAGTTTTTATTGTGTTTATTTGTTATTTATTTTATTCTTAAAACTTCATTGGGACCCTAATAAATATTGTACAGATGGATGTTAATAAATGGATTATATATATTGGATATTAGGGTTAAGTTGGCCTCCCTAAATTGTTGTGCTATGTGTTGGGTCTAGTTGGACTCTTCAAATTGAGTTATATTCTTTTTATAATATTTTATCTTGCTTCTTAGGCCTTGAGTTTGGGTTTGGTTATGGGTATAGTGAATAGTAAGACTTACCACGGGCTTTGAGGCTTTATATTAATCTAAGTTCTTATGCTAGTTTGGGCCACAGGTTTGGGTTGTGTCATGGGGATTACCAAAGACCACCCTCCCAAGCTGGATGGAGAAGTGGTGAAAACACATTGATTGGGCTAGTTCCTACAACTCAAAAAATTGACAAATTTATTCCAAACATGTCCCACCCAACCTGCAATGTTAAATCATCTCTTAACAAATTAGAACAAAGCTACTTAAGAATGAAAAACTTGAAGAAGTAGAGTTTTCCCCTACAAAAGAAAAAGGAAATGCATTCGCTTCTACTAAAGCATTTCATTTTTTTTATAAGAAAAAAAAAGAAAGAAAAAAACTCTCAAATAAAATAAATTTTCAAATAAATCCGAAAGATGTAATAAAAAGAGATTAATTATTTAGTAGATGTTATCCTATTTTGAAACAAAATGAAGTTTACAAATATTGTGTTACATTTACCACCATCTAACTATTAATTTAAAATCTGAATAGTACATAATAGGAAAAATCAATGAAGTACCTTGGTAGTTTGCTACCATTTGGGTGCAGGGCCCCGTTCCTTCACTCTAAAATCTAAAATGTGCCATGGGTTAACATTTCGAGAGACATTTCCTTAGAAATGTTTATAATTAAAATAAAGAACTTGGAAAAAAGCAAGTTTTTTATAACTAAGAAAGAGACATGATTTTGTATTTGAAATCAACTCAAACATGATTTTGAATTTAGAATCAAATTAAGTACTCAACCAACTCTAGTGGAGAATATTATTGTATTGCTAATTAACATTACATTAAAATTTTAGTTAAATTGAACACCCATACGAAAGGTTTTAATTTGAACACCCATATGAAAGGTTTTAGTTGAACATGAATATTAATTTTCATTGCATGAGCAAATCATTGCTATTAACAACATAATTTGGTATAGCAAGTAAATCGCCTCTACAAATCCTTTTATGAATGGAAGAATGAGTATTAAATTTGAAAGGATTTCAAGCTATGTAAGAAGACTCAAGTTAGGATGAAGAAGATTTTAAGAGGATGAACAACAGAGATAATGAGGAAGGCACTACATAAGAGAGTGAAAAATAATAGAGATTAGAGAGATTAATCAATGTGAATACACTGTGAAGGAGAGAGAAGAGAAGGAAAAAAAGTCAATCCTACTAGGATATGCCACATCACTATTTACCTTTGAACCGATTATTATAGGTTATATGAGGTTTAAAGCTACTTTTATTATAGTTTAGGAGGTTTTAAGTTAAAATTTAAAATTTATGTACCATATTGTTATCAACTTCAAAATTCATGCACCATGGGTGAAATTAACCCTATAAAACCATGGTTTTCAAACCATGCCTAGTCTGAAAAATAGTGGAGAGAGAGGACTAAAGGTTCAAGGTTCAATCACGGTTAAACTAGATTACAACATAAAATCATGTATAATAATATTATCGATCTAATACAAATCATTATATTCAAACCAGAGGTAGGCCCATCTTTCAGTGGGCTAGTCCCTTATGATCCCACATCGGTTATAAATGGGGGTGTGTGAGTGTGTGTGTGTGTGTGTGGGCCTATAAGGGTTAGCGCGCTGTAGTAAAATAATCATAATTTTACTAAGGAGCATGCCCCTTTGCTGAGCCTGTGTATGTGTATTTATCTTTGATAAAAAAAATCTACCACAAATAATCATATTTAATATAAAATGTCCACAAATCATGTTTTATATCATATTTAATTAAAAAAATAAATATAATATAATTGTCAACATAAACTATGTTGAAAAGAAGTCACCATAACATTATAAAACAAAATGACGTCATTTGATTAAATTGGCTGAATGAAAAAACAATAATGAAGAACCGCATGACCTGTTACACCCACAACGACTCAAATGGGTCGATAGGTAACTAACCAGTCTGCCAGGTTTTTCCTAGTTTTGGTGATATGTAGATTTTGTGAGTAAACAGAACCATTTGATGAACCAGTTTATGTTTTTCATAGTTCAACCAACCAGATTGATTAGAGTTTCAAAATCATCTGTAAAACAGAAAAAGCTAGGATTTATGATGAGCACAAAAACACAACAAATCAAAGGGAAAAAATAAAAAAAGATAAAAATGAGGTTCATCACATTAAGTGCCACCTTTTTTTTCTTTTAGTTTTATGTTCTCCAAATTTTGATGCTTCTAATATAAAAAATAATAATTTTTTAAAGTTAAATTTACACAAAAATTTTCATTTAAGTTTATATAGGGCTAATTTTTTTTAGGGATAAATACACTTTAGTATCTTGTTGTTTGCACATTTTATTAATAAGAACCTAAGATTTTTTTTTCTTTGCACTTAAGGGGTTGTATTATTACGTCATTAGCACTTAAGTACAAAATTGCTAAACGGTGTCAAAGTATGCTAATATGGCAAGTCTCCATGTGCTCTTAAGCTAGCATTACAAGTGGACCCCGCTATTTGGCTGTATAAGCTAGTCTGCGTGCTTATATCCTTACAATATGGGGTAAATGTCAGTATATTCTATTTTTTTCCCTTTTTTTCTGACTTGGTAGTAGATAGATGACATGATTCTACAACTAAATAGGTGAGACCCACTTGCTACGCCAGCTTAAGAGCATAGGGATGAAGGAGCGGAAGCATGAAAAACACAAGTTTAGATCATTGAATTCAAAATTTTTTCATCTAGGGTCACATGCATCAAACAAGATTCATTTTTATCTATTTGATTTCAATGATAAACAACATATTAAAACTTTTTTAATATATTTTTGGATCTACATTTGCCATTTAAGATTTTAGAATTAACAGATTAATTCATTAGAACCCTAGATTAGATCAAGAACAAGTGCACTAACCTTTTTGATGCACTGCAGTGTGTTTGGCACCTTTGGGATGCGCCTAAGACACCAGATGTTGTCCCTCTAGCTTGTCCACACCAAGATCACCAATGGCAGTTCCTTGAATAGCTTCTCAAGCCTTTCCAATCAATTAGAAATTCAGGTTTTGCCTTTTGCGAGATTATAGATGTATACAGGACACTAGAAACAATTTCTAGTATTTTTAATTCAAGAGATTGTTGGCTAATCTCTTTGAATTGATGAGAGATGAAGAAGAAGAGAGGGAGGCAGCCAAGGGTGGCGGCACCAAGAGAATACAGCAGCTTGTATTTTTTCTTTTCATCATTTCCCTTAAATAGCTAGGTCACCACTTAAAAACCTTGCCACATGTCACCTTCTGATTGGCTCTTAGTTTAATTGACCCAATCACATTGTGCCAAGTGTCAAACTAAGATTTAATCTTGTCTTTGATCATCTTACATGATTAAAAGTCAATTGACAAGCTTATGTGTAGTGCTATGTGTCACCATCTCATGGTGCCATATGTCACCTTGTGAAATGACCAAAATATCCTTGTGTCTTAATTTTGAGTTCTCAACCCAAATAATTATTTCTCTTCTTCTAATCAATTTATATCAAATATAAATTAATTAATTAATCTCTATTAATTAATTTCTCATAACTAAATTCATAATTAAACACTTTAAATATGACTATCAGATCTGCATACATGGTGACATCATATCTACGACCGGGTGAGACATCAGATCTGCACAGGAGTCTAGAGTCATCTTCACTACACTGCATACATGATAGGACTTAGGATCTTATGTAATGACTATCAGTTGCATTTTGACATTTTATTATGTAATTTTTTATATTCTAAAACTTTAAGGTTTGTAATAATTTATATATATTAAACTCTTATGGAGAGTGTTTGGATGAATGTAAATTATGATGGATTGTAGTTTGAAACTATGAAATAGTTGAGATTTTGAGAATATTATCATATTGAACTGTTTTTAATAGTTTCAGAAGGATAGTTTGTCCGAAATACAGATGGCACCTTGCCGGATTTTTGTTACTATTTTGAAACACTGATTTTATTAAAATATGAAAATAGAACCAGTATGTTATGAATATCACATAAGGACTTCTTAAAATCAAATTGAGTTCAGGAAATGAGATAATCACAGACTAAGTGCTCCGACACACCGTGTAGCATACCTTGCTCGGCTATACTGTAGATGGGTGAGGGGTGTTATATTTAGTAGTATCAGAGCATGGTTTAGGCGTTTTTGGACCTAGATAGATTGCATATCATGCATTGTATTATAAGTGTTATGATGACTTTAATGTAGATCTTTTGATTTGTTATTTTGATCAGAATATGAACTCCACATCGCAGAGAGCGGTCGATGAGGAGGTGGAAAGTCATGCTCCACCTATGACTGAACCAGGAGATAGGAGGGAACTTGCTCCACCAGTACCAGATGCACCAGCCACATTTCAGCAAATGGCTAAGTTCTTTAGATAGATGGCAGGAGTTATGCCACCACCACCACCTCCACATCAAAAATCTCATATGGAGAAACTTAGAAAGTTTGGAGCAATGGATTTTCTAGGCAAAAGGGAAGATGATTTTGTCACAGCTGAAAACTGGTTGGATAAAACTGAAAGAGTCTTAAAACAACTTCATTGTACTCCTGAGCAGAATTTGAAAGCTGCTGTATCACTACTACAAGATGATGCATACCAATGGTGGGATACAGTAACTAGTGAGGTGCCACTAGAACAAATAACTTGGGATTTCTTTCTCAATGAGTTCAGAAAGAAGTATGTGGGCAGTGTATACCTGGAAGAGAAAAGAAGGGAGTTTATTACCCTATGCCAGAGACAGCTGACAGTGGCTGAATATGAAAGAGAATTTGTCAGACTGAGCCACTATGGGCGGGAAATAGTCCTTAATGAGGTCGAAAGATGCAAGAGATTTGAGGAAGGACTCAATGGTAACATTAAAGTAATGGTTACAGCCTTGGAGAGAGTTTTCCAAGTTAGTGGAAGTCGCACTGAAGGTTGAAAAAGTTAGAATAAATGAGCAGAACAGAAGGGATAGACAACAGAAAAGAGGTCAGGTTCAGACCAGTACATCTTCTGCCCCTAGTAAGAAATTCAGAGGTTCACCTACTCAGAGTTTCAGTAGAGCACTAAGTCAGGGTCAGTCACAGAGGCCTAAATCTCAATTTGCACTGAGGAGAGGCTAGTCCACACCTTCAGTGGCCAGCTCTCCAGGGACAGGGTTCAGGGGACCAGCCCCAACAGTATCTGTTGCTTGCCCACATTGCCAAAAATGGCATAAGGGTGAATGTTGGAGGATGATAGGTGATTGTCTATGGTGTGGGTCTATAGACCACCTAATCCGAGATTGTCCGCACAGAACTGCTACATCTACTCCGGTATCAACTGATAGGCCTGCCCCTCCAACTCCAAGGGGTAAAAAGTCGGGTAAGGCTGAGGTAGCTGGTACTTCACAGAAACCTGTATCAGAGTCTGTGGGGAGAGCAGAAGGTAGAAAACCAGCCAGAGCCTATGCTATAAGGGCACAGGAGGAACAAGATGCTCCAGATGTCATCAAGGGTTCATTCCTCCTCTATAATACTTTTGTGCATGCATTAGTGGATCCTGGATCTACTCATTCATATATTTGTATCAAGCTGCCCGTAGAAAAGGGAATACCAATAGAGAAAAGTGGCCAAGACATCCTGGTCACAAATCCACTATGCCACAGTGTGGTAGTAAACAAGGTGTATAAGGGTTGTCCATTGAAGATTCAAGGGAAAGAGTTCTCAGCAGACTTAATCGAACTGCCTTTCCATGAGTTTAACATGATTTTGGGAATGGACTGGTTATCCCATCATAAGGAAATAGTAGATTGTAAATTGAAGAGAATCTCTTTGAAAATTGCTGAGAACGAAGAAATAACAGTTGTGGGTGAAAGGACTGATTTCTTGTCCAATGTCATCTCAGCTACAGTTGTAAAGAGATGGTTGAGAAAAGGGTGTGAAGCCTATCTGGCACACATGGTTGATACTAGGCAGGGTAAACTTGACTTGTCTGACATACCCACAGTTAGGGATTTCTCTGAAGTATTTCCTAAGGAATTGCCTAGTTTGCCACCAGAAAGGGAAGTTGAGTTTGCTATTAAGATTATGCTGGGTACAGCTCCTATTTCAATTGCTCCATATAGGATGGCACCTGCTGAATTGAAAGAGTTAAAAATCTAGCTGCAAGAATTACTAGACAAGGGGTTCATACGCCCTAGTGTGTCACTGTGGGGAGCTCCGGTACTGTTTGTTAAGAAGAAAGATGGGACACAGAGGTTATGTGTTGACTACCGGCAGTTAAACAAAGTAATAGTGAAGAACAAGTATCCATTACCCAGAATTGACGATCTGTTTGATCAGTTGAAGGGAGTCAGTGTGTTTTCTAAGATTGATCTCAGATCAGGGTATCATCAGCTAAGGGTTAAGGATGCAGATGTGCCTAAGACTGCATTTAGAACCTGATATAGGCATTATGAATTCCTGGTGATGCCATTTGGGTTAACAAATGCTCCAGCAGCATTCATGGACCTTATGAACCGTATCTTCCATCCATACTTAGATCAGTTTGTAGTGGCCTTCATTGATGACATCCTGGTGTGTTCCAAGGATAAAGCAGAACATGATGAGCATTTGAGAATTGTTCTGCAGACTCTAAAAGAGAAGAAATTGTATGCTAAATTGTCCAAGTGTGAGTTCTGGTTGAATGAGATTGCATTCCTTGGACATGTAGTATCAGTTGAAGGGATTAGAGTGGATCCCAAGAAGATTAAAGCAGTGATGGAATGGAAGCCTCCCAGAAATACAACTGAGATCAGAAGTTTCTTAGGGTTAGCTGGATATTATAGAAGATTTGTAAAGGGATTTTCCCTGATAGCTGCTCCAATGACCAAATTACTACACAAGAATATGAAATTTGACTGGAATGACAAGTGTCAAGCCAGTTTTGAGAGGCTGAATGCTATGTTAACAGAGGCACTAGTGTTAACACAATGAGTGTCGGGAAAAGACTTTATAGTCTACAGTGATTCCTCAAATAATGGGTTAGGGTGTGTACTCATGCAAGAAGGGAAAGTAGTCGCATATGCTTCTAGGCAGTTAAGGCCATATGAAAAGAATTACCCTACTCATGATTTGGAGTTAACAGCAATTATCTTTGCATTGAAGATATAGAGGCATTACTTGTATGGAGAAAAATGCTACATATACACAGACCATAAAGAGTCTGAAGTATCTGCCAACCCAGAAGGAACTTAATTTGAGATAGAGACGATGGATTGAATTCCTGAAAGATTATAATTGTGTGATTGACTACTACCTTGGGAAGGCAAACGTAGTCGTTGATGCCTTAAGCAGAAAATCTGTTGTAGCATTATGATCTTTGAATGCCTAACTGTCCTTAACTTATGACGGAGTTATTTTGGTTGAGTTGCAAGTGAAGCCGAATCTGTTACAACAGATACAGGATGGGCAGAAGACAGATGAGAAATTAATGGCTGTTATGGGCAAAATCACTGAAGGAAAGGAAACTGAAAATGAAGTGAAAGAAAGTGGGTGCCTGTACTATAAAGAAAGAGTATGTGTACCAGATGATAAAGAGTTAAAAACCAGTATTCTGAGAGAAGCACATAATAGTGTGTATGCTATGCACCCAGGAAGCACAAAAATGTACCATGACCTGAAACTTCAATACTGGTGGCCAGGTATAAAGAAGGATATAACTGACTATGTAACTAGATGTCTGACATGTCAGCAAGTCAAAGCAGAACACCAAGTTCCATCAGGTTTGTTACAGCCCATAAACATACCTGAATGGAAATGGGATCGAATCACTATAGATTTTATTAGTGGTCTGCCACTCACTCAGAAGAAGCATGATGTAGCATGGGTGATTGTGGATAGGTTGACCAAATCAACACATTTTCTGCCAGTCAAAACTGACTACTCACTGAAAAAGCTAATAGAATTGTACATCAATGAGATAGTTAGACTACATGGAATTCTGCTTTCCATTATATCTGATAGAGACCCGAGGTTTACATCTAGATTTTAGAAGAAATTTCAAGAATCCTTGGGCACACAACTCCATTTTAATACGGCTTTTCATCCTCATATGGATGGACAGTCAGAAAGAATAATCCAGGTAAATTTTAAAACTCATTGAGTTATTGTAAATAATAAATTAAACTGATAATGATAATAATAACCGAACATATGTGATAGGTCCTCGAGGATATGCTGAGGAGTTGTGTTATTGAGTTTGAAGGAAGCTGGGATAGATACCTTCCATTGGCAGAATTTGCATACAACAATAGCTATCAAGCTAGCATACAAATGGCACCCTATGAAGCATTGTATGGGAGAAAATGCAGAACACTTGTATGTTGGATTGAATTGGGTGAAGATAAGCTAGTGGGGCCAGACCTGGTAAAATAGACAGAGGAAAAGATGAAACTGATAAAGGCCAATTTGAAAGTTACCTCAGACTGACATAAATCTATGCTGACTTGAAAAGAAAGGACATTGAGTATGAAGTTGGCGAGAAGGTATTTCTCAAAGTATCACCGTGGAAGAAAGTGTTGAAATTTAGGAAAAAGGGAAAATTAAGCCCTAGGTTTATTGGCCCATATGAAGTTATTGAACGTGTGGGACCAGTAGCCTACAGATTAGCCTTACCACCTGAGCTGGACAAGATACATAATGTGTTCCATGTCTCGATGCTCAGAAGATACAGATAAGATCCTTCACATGTTATCTCAGCATAAGAAATTGTGGTACAACCTGACCTGACATATTAAGAAGAACCGATTAAAATCTTGGCACGAGAGGTAAAAGAGCTCAGAAATAAGAAAATTTCACTAGTGAAAATCCTATGGAGGCACCATAACATGGAAGAGGCAACATGAGAGAGCGAGGAGACAATGAGGCAACAGTTCCCTCAGCTCTTCACATCAGGTAAATTTCGAGGACGAAATTTTTATTTAGAGGGGAAGAGTTGTAACATCCTCCCTGTACGTTCTGTTGCTCCGGTGACCTAATGTCAGTCCAGGCAAGTCAGGATGTCTGGAATTATACTTTAGTGATAGTGAACAGACATATAATGATAAAATAAATAAAAATAAAATACAAGAAAAATTAAAGAAAAATAAAAGAGAGAAAATGAAACTAAGTTAAACGAGCCGACACCATAGCGATGGGTGACCACACCGGGAAGTTATGGAGAAGGCAATTGCCGACTCCAGGACTGCGTGGAACCCTCGAAATTAAATTTTGAGACATAATTAAATGTTTATTGAAATATAATTGACATTAGAAATATCAAAGAAAAATTAATAAATTAGTACAAAGAAAAATGAAAAATCGAGAAATAGATAAAAATCGGTATTACCGAAAAATCAGGAATATAATCCGAAGAGGGGCATTTTGGTCATTTGACACCTAGAGTTGCCTTTTGACCTCAATGTCCATTAAAAATAAATGATATTACACTTTAGAAATGTCATGAAAAATTAGATTGTGATACATTATGTAAATAGTGAAAGAAATGAGATAAATGTGCAAATAAGAAAACTTTGAATAATTAAACATAAAATTAAAGTTAGTGCTCCACTAACTCAAGTCTTTGGACACCTATCTAAGTCATTTTTGGGTAGAATTAGTCATCTTCAACCTCAAGAACACAACCAGCCGAAATGGATCCTCCCATTTCCACCATTGCTGCCCATGCATGAAGCTTCTTCTCTCCATCATCAAGCCATCATTTCCACTTGGATGTTTTATTAAAGCTTGCCTACTCACCTTGGGGAAGATATTGCGAACAAGAAAAAAAGATTTAGTGAAGTTCTAGGGAAGCTCTCAAGTGGTAAGTGTTTAAATCGTCTCCCTTGCTTTAGTAAACTTTGTGTTTAGATTGAGGTGAGTAATTTGGTGAAGAGAAATCAAGAAAATATTGAGATATGAACTTGTCCATTTTCGGCAGCCATGAAAGTTTATTGTGTTTGAGTTTTTCTTACCTCTAATGGATGGGAATTAAGGTTGATTAACTCAAATGGAAGTTGTGGTAGGTTAATGTCCAAGTATGTGCATGTTAGTGCTTGTATTAAGGGTTTGAAAATGGGACTTTGATACTTTGGTAAACTGCCATGTTTGGTAGCCTATAATATTATGAAATTGTATGTGAGTTTATGTAATTTATTGATGAGATGTGATGGTATTAAATTGTGGGCAGCATGTGTAGTTGCCATGGAAGTGTATGTGTAATATTGGTATTGAGGTATGTTGAATTTCGGTGGAAGTAAATGTTAAACTTTAATGGTGTATTGTGTGCATTGAGCACTTGAGTGTTCTGCCCAAAATACTTTTCTGGAATTGTATACAATATATAGAAGTGCCATGATTGAATATTGAAGTATTGGGAGGAGGAGGATTGTAAAAATTGGAAGTGAAATTTTCAAATGCAGGTTGTGTGTGTTGGCAGTACCTAAATTAGGTTATAAGTGCAAAACTGTGAACCCAATTGGTATGAGGCCAACGAGGAGTGAAACTAGACATCAAATAGACCAACTTTCATGTAGAAATGTTGCCAAAATTGTGCCTAGAAACTAACCTTAAAAATGACCAAATCAGGAATTGGTAAGTGTAGGCCCAGATTTTTGACCATATGAATAGTAGTCATTAAGATGACCATAACTCACTTAAAACAGGTCCAAATGACCTGAAATTTTTACCATGGATAGCTTAGACATAGAGCTACAATTCTTATGAAGACACCAAAGCCCAGAAAGGGCCAGAACCAAGTCAAATAGCTTGAACAATTTTGGGTACCAAAACTGCCAGAACTAAATGTGACCTAAAATTGACCAAATTTTGCACTAAAGGTGCAATCTGTCCAGCTTTAGTAAATTGACCATATCTTGGTCTATACAACTTAGAATGACCTGAAATTTGTGTCAAAAGTCAATAAGACATAGAGATACAATTTTGCTTCTTTGACTAGAAGCTAAAAACCAAGAGAAATAAGACAATAAGCTAGACTAATCTAGCACACTAAAACTGAAAATTTGACATTTACATATAATGATGCTTGAAGTAATTTGGCAATGATTGCCAACTTGTAAAAATGGTAAATTACACTATATTGGTAGCATATTGAATTACAATTTGTGACATATTGATGCTAGAATCAACTTATCCATATTACCTAGAAAGGTCAACATTTACATTGACTTGTGAATTACATGATAACTAGTAAACTCAAAAAAATGAAGAATAAAACAATTGATTTGTAATGTGCCCTAGTTTGCCTAGTTAACTAGTTTGGACAGGTTGGCATGCCAATAGGATTCTGACAGCTATTCTGTAAATGACTTTATGCCATACTGTGTTTTTACGGCATATTAAGCCGCACTGTGACTTTAATAGCCTATGGCTATACGTATTGTGTTATTATACTTGGCTTATCGCCGAATTGACTATATGGCTTTTTAGCCACACTGTTTGCACACCGGGAGACACTTTGTGACTAATGGTGTGACGGCCTGAGGTACTAGGTACCCAGTGCCAGTATATCCGTTTATCCAGTCTGGTCAGTGTATAGGCTATACGGGCAGTTAATTTAAGCATTATTAAATTCAAATAGCTAAATTCAGTTTATTGACATACAACACTACCAAAATTAGCAAAAATGAAAGGTTAGCAAATAAAAGTAGAATCAACAACTGTAAAGAATATCGATGTCATAAATTTATAAACAATTCATTTACTTTATTTTAGTGTATATTTCTTTATATTTGGCACCACTAAGCAAAATTGCTTAGCGGGTTGCTTTTGTAACGTGTAGGTATTGGAGACACAGCTGGGGAGCCCAGCAGACCTACGACCGGGTCAGACATTAGATCTGAACAGAAATCCAGAGTCATCTTCACTACACTGCATACATGGTAGGACTTAGGATCTTGTGTAATGACAATCAGTTGTATTTTGACATTTGTTATGTAATTTTGTATATTCTAAAACTTTAAGGTTTGTAATAATTTATATATATTAAACTCTTATGGAGAGTGTTTGGATGAATGTAAATCATAATGGATTGTATTTTGAAACTATGAAATAGTTGAGATTTTGAGAATATTATCATATTGAACTGTTTTTAACAAGTTTAGAAGGACAGTTTGTCTGAAATACAGACGGCACCTTGCCGGATTTTTATTACTATTTTGAAATACTGATTTTATTAAAATATGAAAATAGAACCAGTATGTTATGAATATCACATAAGGACTTCTTAAAATCAAATTGAGTTTAAGAAATGAGATAATAACAGATTAGGTGCTCTGGCACGCCGTATAGCACACCTTGCTCGGCTATACTGTAGACGGGTGAGGGGTGTTACATAGTTGGATGGATTTCTAGTAGGTGATTGAATTCTTATAATCCTATTGATCATCCTCATGCACATCCATTATTGGAATTGCAATAAACTATAAGTGAGCAACTCCTTGCCCATCACATCTCATGTGAGGTTCAATCCTTTACCTAGCCCCTAATGCTCAAAATCTCAGGCACATCCATTATTGACTTATCTTGCATTAGTTAAGTTGATCCCATTGAGCCAGTAAACATGCAAATAATTTTAATGTCCTCAGGCACATCCATTATTGGCCACCAAACCATTTACATATTTACAACATCTCATGCTTAACAATTATTCTTAAGAAAATCTCTTAAATTAATTGCATCATATGCAAGTATTTAAAATTTCTTAAAATAATTGCCCCAATGGAGGGCCCATGTTATAATTACTTTAATTATAGCATTTCCAACTTAATCATTTGTTTGGAAGATTTTGTGGTCGTCCTAATTACTATTAAGGTCTCACTTTGCATATTATCCAATTAGCATGCATATATCATATACTTGCATATATTCCCATACATCTCATGCATTCATGGATAATAAATAAATATGGTATGATCATGGACTTTCTAAGGAATTCAATTCTGAGCCACCAAGAATTGGATCAGGGCATTCCTAGGTGCATTTCATTCATTCATATTACAAGAGTTGCTGAAGGAGTACATAATCAATACTTGATCTTGAATTCCTCCCACTGGTCCCACCAATGCTCTTAACCTCCTTGATCTCTTCTTGCAATTCAATTACATAGTAATCCTTGGCATACCAAGGCGAATTTACAAGAACTAAATAAATGAAATTACAACCCAAAAATATTACAACATTTATAATACATGCCCAAAATAAATTAAAATAAATTAATTAATTTACAACCCAAAGAAAAATAAAAAAAATAAATCCATTCACATTGGTCTTTTATTGTTCATGATCATCCATCATGCATATCACTATTTAACAATTAAATAAAACATATATATTTAAATTAAATTGAATATCTCATATTCAACTCAAAAATCTAGATTTGAATATGATTCAAACAAATTTAAAAATTCAGATTTGAATCACATTCAAATAAATTTAAAAATTCATATTTGAATCTCATTCAACTAAATTTAAAATTCAGATTTGAATCTTATTCAACCAAATTTAAAAAATTCAGATTTGAGTCTTATTCAAACAATTTTAAAAATTCAGATTTGAATTGAAATTTAATTGTGTGATTAAAACTCCTAATTTAACACTTTAATTAGTCATGGGCCTAATTATGACCCTTGAAACCAAGCCCACAAACAAAACCAAATAGCCATGGGCATGGTTGAATGCCTCAAACCATGCGCACCGTGGTGTTCTTCATCAAGCCGCCACCTTTGCTTTGCAACCAGCAATGAATCAATCATTTCATGATCAAATCACACAATTAAATCATATAATCAATAATCTAAATGGCAAATATAGTGGCTCTGATACCAATTGAAGGAGCTGAAGCATGAAAAACACAAGTTTAGATCACTGAATACAAAAATTTTTCATCTAGGGTCACATGCATCATGCAAGATTTATTTTTATCTATTTGATTTCAATGATAAATAGCATATTAAAACTCTTTTAATATGTTTTTGGATCTATATTTGCCATTTAAGATTTTAGAATTAACAGATTAATTCATTAGAACCTTAGATTAGATTAAGAGCAAGTGCACTAACATTTTTGATGCATTGCAGTGTGTTTGGCACCTTTGGGATGTGCCTAGAACACCAGATGTTATCCTTCTAGCTTGTCCACACCAAGATCACCAATGGCAGCCCCTTGAACAGCTTCTCAAGCCTTTCCAATCAATTAGAAATTAAGGTTTTGCCTTTTGAGAGATTACAAATGTATATAGGATACTAGAAACGATTTCTAGTATTTTTAATTCAAGAGATTATTGGCTAATCTCTTTGAATTGATGAGAGATGAAGAAGAAGAGAGAGAGAGGCAACCAAGGGTGGCAGCAGCTTGTATTTTTTCTTTTCATCATTTCTCTTATATAGCTAGGTCACCACTTAAAACTCTTGCCACATGTCACCTTCTGATTGGCTCTCAGTTTAATTGACCCAATCACATTGTGCCAAGTGTCAAACTAAGATTTAATCTCGTCTTTGATCATCTTACATGATTAAAAGACAATTGGCAAGCTTATGTGTAGTGCCATGTGTCACCATCTCATGGTGCCACATGTCACCCTGTGAAATGACCAAAATACCCTTATGTCTTAATTTTGAGTTCTCAACCTAAAATAATTATTTCTCTTCTTCTAATAAATTTATATTAAATATAAATTAATTAATTAATCTCTATTAATTAATTTCTCATAATTAAATTCATATTTAAACACTTTAAATATAAATTTAACTTATACTATACATCCAATAACCTAGATTTGGTTTCAAGCCATGCTAGGGACTTTGCAATCTAATTGCAAACCAAACCTATTTAATTAATCAATTAAACTCTTTAATTAATTAATTAAATCATATTTAATTTGGTGATTACTTATGTATGTGTGTGATTTACTAGGCTCATCACTAATTGGTAATGAGACATGATATCAACTCTTAATATCATCAGAACTCTTTCTCACCATAAATGATTTCTCTAAATAATTTTATGCACCTCATAGACCATGGTTAACACCTAGCATAGCATGTCATGGCCACCCAATTAGTAATAGGATTTACTTTAAATGAACCTATAATCATATGTTATCATGCATTAGAATCTCTTTGTTACAAAATCCCAATTCGAGCTGGAGTCATGGTTTATGTCAAACCCCATTTGCTATGAATTATGTTCTCTTTTAATTCCAGTTCTTGATTAAAAAGATTTTCTCATTAGAAACTCTTTTATGATTAAATCTATCTGTCCTGGCTAGGAACTTGAAACATCAAGAACAATTAAATGAACATAGGATTTTATCCCTATTTACTTAGAGTAACAGATTCCATCTTGATCAACACCTACCTCCATATATAACTAGTAGGAGCCAACACATGCCCATATACCCATACACAGTATAAGTATGAAAGCAATATCAAACTCAAAACACCTATATACAAGATAATTGTGCTATCTCAGGTCTAAAGATTATATGCACTAATATGTTTTATGACAATATATTGACAAGAGTAAACTCCATGTGTTTGTCATAAATGTCACTGGTTAGGCCTACTTATCATTTATAAGTACTTATCATGTTTGTTATATGGCATGAGACTCATCATTCCAGCTTATTTACATCTCATATAAATAACTTAGGAACAAACATGATTACAATCTTTCTGGATAAGTCATGTCCTTATTATAAAGTATCCTCGACTGTGAACCTATTTATGATACTTTGTGCTAGAAATACTGTCACTCATATTCTTAATAACTTAAGAATATAATTTCTAATAAAATATCAATGGACATTTTCTATTACACATAAATATATTATGTAAATGAAAAAGTGAAAATGCCTTTTATTAATAAAATATGTACAACATACATACTAAATGATATGCTCTAGGGCCTACTACTAACAAAGGAGACTAGCCATGTCAGCATATATTGATGTCATTAAGCAATTTTCTCTGTAAGTGATGACAACATAATAACCTCGGCCCTTCAATACAAAAAAAAAAAAAAAAAAAAAATCAGGCCCTATTAATAAAATGAGCAAACCACATGGTACTTATCCTTTTTTTTTTTTTACTGCAAAGAAGTGAGTGAGATTCACAACATTTGAGTTGTTTTTTCATTTTTTAATTATAATTAATTTTAATTAATTGTAAAAAAATATAAAATTAATTAATTTTTAATTAATTAATATTTTTATATTTTTATTATAATTATTTATAATTTTTTAATTTTAATTCAATATATGAAAATATAAAAATAATAATTTTTATTTTTTATTTTTTAATTAATTACATTAAAATATAAAATTAATATTTTTAGATTTTAGATACCACACTTAATTTAATTTTTCTTAACTTTTTGAATATTACCTAATTATATAAAAAATAAATACTATTTTCATATTTTTATTTTTAATTATAATTACATTATTTTTTAATTGATTATATGAAAATATAAAAATATTATGTTATTAATAATAATTAAAATTTTATTTTATTTGGTTCATGTATTGCACTTAATTACGATGTAACATCCGACTAGTTTTGATATTGAAATTCTCAAGGTGTGTGGGAATTCCAAAGAAACCTAGGGTTTCAAGGATGAGTGGATATGATAGTGAGAGTCTTGCATGTGGTTTAAGCATATGCTAGAGGGTTGGAGTGTTAGAGTAAGAAATTAGAGGCAATAGGAATTTCGGCTACCACAAGTCACACTTTCAACTGTCGAAATGCCTTTGGTGCTATGGGTATAAATAGACCTAGACAAACGAAAAATTGAACGAAGCTCTCAAATTTTCTTACTAGATCTTAGTAGGAGTTAAACCACACCATGAGGAAAGTTCATGCTAATAAAGTGCAAGGTTCAAAACTTTAAAGAGGTAAACTTTTTTCTAGTTGCATGCAATATTTAAAAGCGGATTCTTCAAATTTTTATCCCAAATGAGGTCTTTATATGAATAAAAGCATGATTTCAAGTTATGGAGGGGAATAGACTCTATGAGATTTAACTAAAGTCAGAGATGTTTTCAATTTTACATGAGTCTTGCTATTTTGGGCATTGCATGTAAAGTTAGTAAGTTTTTTTTTTTTTTTTTTTTTTTTTATGTTGCATTAAATGGTTTTCAAGTGTTATATTTAAGCTTTATGCATTTAAAATCGGCTTCTCTTTGATTATTTTGTGTTTTATGAAATTTGAGGAATTTTTATAAATTCTATGGAATTGGTGAATGCAAGTTGTAACATTGAGTTACTACAAGTTCATGAGTTGGATGGGTAGGTGCTTGTATAGTTGGATCATGTGTTAGAGCTTTTGAATTGAGTATGGGAAGTTTGGAGATTTTGGGAATTCTTATGGGTTTAGGGAAATCTTATATGCATGTTGTGTTTTTGGATTTATTAATGATGGTTAGTTGTTTTATAACCTGTACATGTGATTGGTTTGAGTTTTGGAGCTTGTAAGAAGGAAAAAAGTAAATTTTTGGTCTGTTTTGGGGTTGCAGAAGTCGAGTTCTACATTCTAGAAATTCCAGGTTTGACACTGAAAGTCTTCACTTCAGCAGCTGAAGTAGCTATTGTCTCTTGGAGATAGTTTATGCTTTGGACTTCGATAGTCAAAGTGAAGGGTAGGGAAGCGTGGTTTAGGGCCATTTAGAAGGTTGGAATTCAAAATTTCATCTAGGGTTATATGCTAGCATACCAAATTAATTATGCACCTAGCCAACCTCTAGTGCCCATGCACATGCTAAAACATACTTTTAGCATACATCAAGAGTTCATTTGCCATTAAAGATTGGTATTTAGCATTTAATCTTATTAAATCCTAACTAAAGAAGGGATTGAATTCAACTAACCTCCAAGACACTGAATCAATCTTTCTTATTCCCTTTGGGTGCTCCTAGGGCTCTAAATGTTGCCCCTCTAACTTGTCCACCATAAGGACACCAAGGTTCACCAATGGTAGCCCTAAATCCTCTCTTTGAAGCTTGCCAACCACTAATATTTTAGGGGTTTTTCTCTGGTGAAGGTTATATGAATGTATGACACTAGAAACCCTTTCTAGTAGTCTTGATTCAAGAAGAAATCAAGATTTCTCTCACTTGTCAATGGAAGAAAATTGAAAGGAGAGAAAGAGGGAGAGATGCCGTCCACGGGGTTGAAGAAAGAAGAAGTAAAATTGCTTCTTCTTCTTATCTTGTATTTATATACAAGAGACAAAAGCAATTAATTGGAGCCACATGTCAAGCCATGAACTAATCTTGCTTTATATTTGTCTTAATCTCATTAAGATAAGTGTCAAGGCAAGAATAAATCATAATGTTTCATCTTCCATCACATGAAAACAAATGGCACACCTTAAGTAGTGCCACATGCCACCATCTTATGGCGCCACATGTCACTATGTGCAAAATTACCATTTTGCCCTTACTTACAATTTTGAGTTCTCAATCCAAAATTGTAATTTCTCCTTCAAATTAATTTATATCACATATAAATTAATTAATTAATTAATCTCTATTAATTAATTTTATCATTTTGTTTATATTATACATCCAACAACCTAGATTCGGTTTCAAGTCATGCTAGGGACTTTGCAATCTTATTGCAAACCAAACTTAATTAATTAATTAAACTCTTTAATTAATTAATTAAATCATACTTTACTTGGTAAATAACTTGTGTAGATGTGTGACTGACTAGACTCATTACTAACTAGTAATGAGAAATGATATTAACTCTTAATATCATTAGAACTCTTTCTTACTGTAAATGATTTCTCTAAATCACTTTAGGAATCTCATAGACTATGGTTGACACCTAGCATAACATGCCATGGCCACCTAATCAATAATAAGGAATACCTTAAATGAACCTTTAATCATATGTTACTATGTACTAAGATCTCTCCGTTATAAAATCCCAATTTTAGCTGGAGTCATATTTAATGTCAAACTCCATTTGCTATGAATCTTATGTTCTCTTTTAATTTCAATTCTTGATTAATCAGACTTTCTTGTCAAAAACTCCTTTCTGGCTAAGTCTATCTGTCCTGACCAGAAACTTAAATCATCAAGAATAATTAAATAAATATAAGATTTTATCCCTATTTACTTAGGGTAACGGATCTCATCTTGATCAATACTTATCTCTATATATAATTAGTAAGAGCCAACACATGCCCGTATCCCATACACAGCACGAGTATTAAAGCATTATCAAACTCAAACCACTTATATACAAGATAACTGTGTTATCTCAGGTCGAGAGAATATATGCACTGATATGATGTATAACAATACATTGACAAGAGTAAACTCCAAGTGCTTATCATAAGTGTTACTGGTTTGGCCTACTTATCATATATAAGTGCCTATCATGTTTATCATGTGGCATGAGACTCACCACTCCAACTTATTAATATTTCATATTAATAATAATTTATAATATATATAAATATATGAATAAGGGATCAACTTTTAGACGGATAAAAAATCCTTAAATTTTATATCATTTACAATTATATTATTTTTAATTATTTATATTAATTTTAGAGTTTCTATAAATTTTAAATTTCTAACTTTACTTATAATTATACTAAACTAAAATTTCCATTGTAACCTAAGTCAAAATATTATAAAAAAATTAATAAATTCATATTTCCTTCAAAAATCATAAATTCATGTTTAAAAAAAAACCAATTCCAATTTAAAAGGATTTTAATTATATTAATTCTCTAAATTTTGATTAATAAAATTTCATATTTCTGAATTCCAATTTGGAAATGTAAACATAACAAAATTACAATTAAACTTCAACAAAAAAAAAAATTAATACTATACTTAATTAAAGAAAAAGAAAATTTGTAGAATTGTAAAAAGGGCTTCAGCAATGAAAATTTTTTTTTCAGACTTTTGTCAATGATATATTTAATTTTCTGATTTAAATATATTTATTAAAATATTATATAGATGTGACAAAAATCTTTATAAACAATTAGGAGCAGATACATAATTAAAAATGGAGGAGGACAAAAATTAAATACTTTGGAAACAAACATGATTATAATATTTCTGGATAAGTTATGTCCTTTGTGAAGTATCTCGGTTGTGAACAAATTTATAATAATTTGTGCTAAAAATACTGTCACTCATATTCTTAACAACTTAAAAATAGAAGTTCTAACAAAATATCAATGGACCTTTTCAATTACACATAAATAGATTATGTAAACAAAAAAGTGTAATTGGCTTTTATTAATAAAAATATGTACAAGATACATTTAAATGATATGCTATAGGGCATACTACTAACACAAAGTACCTTACTTTGGCAGTCGTAATACCCTACTTCAGTAGCCGAAGTTGGTTCTACTTGCCTATTTTCTCTTTTATTTCCAAGACTTTAAAACTTATTTTTAGGCACCATCATGACCTTGAATTAATAGTATGATGAATATATAGAGTTATAGAGATCCAGATAATTTATTAGGGTCCATCTTTTATAGGATCGGACTTGAGGGACCCAAAGAACCATAGTTAGGAAAGAAGCTACGGTACGTGTTTGGTATGTGATAGGCTTCAAGAGGTGAGTAAACTAACTCTATGGAATCATAATGAACTTAATTATCTATAATTACACATTTTGTTCATCCTCATGCATCATTTCATGTTATATTAGCGTGTATGAATCTAGAACATGAATATGCTACATAAATGCATAAATTATTTTTAATGCTCGATAAATATTGGATGACCCACTGATTTCCACCATGATGTTTATGTATGTGATATGATTATGCACAATATGAGGTTGGTAAGTGATAGAGTCTAACCCTAAGATTCAAACTCTTTAGGTTTAGGCAGCCACACCCGTACCTAAGTTCCCATGGATCGGATTTAGATAGCAAGGTGGGTCTAAAATAATCTGCAATAAGTAGTGTATCTTTGATCTCCATCAAATTGGACAATGGGAAACAATAACAGGGGATATAAACTCCCTTGATATGAAATTAAAATTACAGGAATAATATAGTTTCGAAAGATGTAGTTGGAATCAAGCATAATAATTAAGGTACATGCCATTAGATACAAATAAAGAATGGGCAAAAGATCTAGCCATGATTTATGTTGATTGTTTCTCACCCTTATATAAATAGGTTTCAAAGGTTTACCCAGGTATGTTTACATGCTTTTTGATTAATTCACTGTTTTATAGCCACTATTAAGAAATCTAGTTATTGACTTTATTGTCAGAATAACTATCAGGTAGCCGCCAGGCCTCACATTTTTTTGTGGTTTCAAGCAACCCAAGGACCCAACATCCGTCATCTTGGACCCAGATAATCATGGCAACATTAGTTGGTGTCGTTTATGGGAAATGCCATTAGTTGTTTCTTTAACAATTCTCTCTCTTTTACTAAGTGCTTGTTCTCATGTTTATTCTAGGTTTTAACTCATTTAATTTTGTTTTTGGTTTTCTGTTATCTTCAATGGTTGAAATAGGTCCAAAACTTGGTAAGGTAGCCTCAGATGTCTCTAGGGATAATACAGGCGCACTTACGAAAGTAGGGGACTTACCATCTGTTGCCCTAAACTGAGGAATTCTGTTAATAGGGACCTCCTATTCCTCACAAGATCCAATGTTCTTAAGGATCAAGGAAATGAAGACCATGTTGGAATCCTTGAGGAAGGAGTACAAGCAAGCCAACAAAGGCAGCATATAGGCCACACTGATAATGCCACTGCCACCTCCTCCTAGAGTGGTTTAAGTGCCCTCGATATTGTTTGGAGATCCCCTAAGGAAGCCAAGTTTGGTAATAGTAAGGGCAAAGCAAAGAGGGAGCATCCCAGTGAGGAGGGATTTAACTCAAAGAAAAGCGTGCTAAGCTAGAAGATCTCCAAAGTAATCAAGAAATACTAAAAGAACTCATAGGATGGCAACTTCAGGATGGGAGATGGATTACCATTGAGCGAAGACGTCTTATCTAAAGTTTTTCCCTCGAAGTTCAAACTGCTAGCCTTGGAAAAATATGATGGAACTACTAATCTAAGGAGTCATTTGGCAAATTTTTAAACTATTATGCTTTTATAAAATGTTAATAATTTCATTTTGCATAGGGTATTTCTGATAACTATAAGTGAACTAGCATAGAAATGATACCAAAGGCTTCCAGTAGGTTCTATAAAAAACTTTAAGCAAATGGCAAGCTTGTTCAAACAAAAGTTCGTTAGTTGCATCCCACTAAGAAAGTAATCCACCGATCTGAGGAAAATCCGACAGTTGGAAGAGGAATCCCTAAAAGATTATGTATCAAGATTTAATGTAAAGGCGATCTAAATTGAGAATCTTAACCATGAGACCGCTTGTGAAGCGATCAAGAAGGGATCTAAAAACACTAAGTTCATGGATTCACTTATCAAAATTCCACATGGGATTATGAACAACTGATGGAATGAGCCAAGAAGTACATTAGACTAGATGATGAGCAAATAGCTTTGAAGGAAGAGAGGAGGTTTGGACAGAGCTTGAAGAAGAGATAAAAAAGGAGAAATAATAGCAATGATAAAAAATCCTATTAGCAAGATTGGGACTCAACTAAGAGAGATTGGTGTAGTAATTACACACCCTTGAATAAGTTAAGAGCTCAGGTATTGATATTAATATGGAAGAAATGATAAGAAATTATTTAGCTAAGGAAGACAAAGTTAGAAACTACTCCAACATGATAGGAAAATGAATTGCGAATTCCATGACTATCATAGCCATAAAACGGATGAGTACAGGTAGCTCAAGGATGAAATCGTAAGACTCATTAGAGAAGGAAGCTTAAGGAGATTCACCAAAGAAAACTGACCTAATAATAGGCAAAAGGAAGAGAGCTTGAGAAATAAGGATCAAGTTAGAGGAAGCCAAAAGTTGGCTCAGGAGTGCTATAAGCAATCCACTAAAGTAGCTACTAAGGTTACTCTTACCATCAATCTCTTAGAAAAACTAGAGTTCCGCATATCTTCTAAGTGAGCAGATTAGGTAGTAGAGGACAAACTTATGGCAAGCAAAAAAGTAAAAGTTGGTAGATGTAACAATGGGTCATACAGTTCCCTTATGGATGCTATCTCCGAATACCATCAAATAAAAATGGCCCTAGAGGATAAAGAAAGAACAACTTTTATCATGAATTTGGGGATATATTGTTACAATGTGATGCCATTCAAACTAAAGAATGCTGGAGCCACCTATCAGTGGCTCATTAATAAAATGTTTAAAAATTTGATGGGTAAAACTATTGAGGTCTATGTTGATGATATGATCATAAAAAACAAGAAATTAAAAGATCATGTGAAAGACATCATAGATGCTTTTGATATTTTAGATAAGGTTAAAATGAAGCTTAATATGAAAAAGTGCACCTTTGGTGTCAAGGTAGGCAAGTTTTTTTGTAAAAAGGGATAGAGGCTAATAAGAAAAAATTCAAGCCATTTTTAAATTACAACTACCAAAGAACATTAAGGAGATTCTGAGATTAAATGGTAGGGTAATAGATCTTAAGTGATTTATGTCTTACTTAGCTCGAAAATGCTTTCCTTCTTATTAAGCACTCAAGTCCTAAAAGAACTTCAAATGGAGAGAAGATTGCCAGGTAGTGTTTGACAAATTAAAAAATTTTTTTACGAACCCTCATTTACTTGACTTGCTTAAATAGGGTGAGGTACTCTTTTTATATCTTGCAACAACTAAAGAAATGATGAGCTTAGTTTTAGTCTGGGAAGAGGAAGGTGAACAGAGGCCACTCTACTATACTAGTCAAGTGCTCAAGGTTAACAAGCTCAATTATTTGGTCTTAGAAAAGTTAGCATTTGTAGTACTCTTGGCCATAACCAAATTCATACCATACTTTGAGTCTCATACCATTGAAGTATGAACCAATTATGCTTTAAGAAAGATCTTATAGAAACTAGATACATCAGGTCACCTCACTACATTGTTAGTCATCTTGGGAGCTTATGATATTAGGTATGTTCCTAGATTGGAGTTAAAAGTCTTGGCAGATTTCATGGCTAATCTAACCCTAACCCTAGCACTAGAGGAAGATCAAAAGGAGACTTGGAACGTATGGGTTGATGGAGCAAAAAGGTCTATCGAATCAGGAGTAGGCATTATTAAACTCAAGTATGCAACTCGCTTAACTTTTTGAGCTATAAATAATGTAGTAGAATATGAGACTTTACTAATGGCTCTACACATCATTAAAGAGGTAAGAACTCTAAAAGCTACTATATACTCTAACTCACAATTGGTTATTAATCAATGTTAGGGTAATTTCCAAGCATAAAACCCAAATTTAGGCAAATATAAAGCACGAATTTAAAATTAATGGCAGAGATCTGATCTAACTTAGCAGAGATCACAATTCTCCAAGCTACTAGATGTGAAATGGTAGTACAAATGCCTTGGTGAAGATGGAAGCGACACCTATCTCAATCTATCCATCTTAAGGTGATCACCTAACCCACTACTAATCAGGAGGAGATCTTACCCATCGATATTAGATCTATGTGGATGTCTCCTATCTTTTATGACTTAGAAGTGGAACACTCCTCGATGATCCCCTCGAGGCAAAAAAGATTATGCAAAAGTCTTTAGGATATAGTGTTCTTAACAGCTGGCTCTGTAAAAGGTCTTTCATGAGACCATACCTTAAATGCATCTCTCCAGAGGAAGCCATGGCGATCTTGATCAACATTCATGAGGGCCTGTGTGGAAGTTATGAAGGAGCTCAGACAATTGCTAAGAAGGCCTTTAGGTAAGGCTATTTTTGGACCACAGTAGTGGATGATGTGAAAGATTTAGTACAAAAGTGCAAAAAGTGCCAGGAACAAGGATTTATTCCCTAAACTCCATCAAAGAAGCTTTCGGCCATTCTATTAAAGGGGGATTAACATATTAGGTCCCTTCCCTAAGGCTTTGGGATCTATGCAATATGTTATAGTGGCCATTGATTATTTTAAGAAGTGGCATAAAGTTGAAGCTACATAGTTCATCACTATTGACAATGCGATCTCTTTTGTTAAACATAACATTTTTTACTGGAGTAGTGTGCCCAAAGTGATTATAACTAATAACAACACTTAATTTGAGAGACATAAGTTCAAGGCTTTTTGCCATGAATGGGGTATCGATCTCCATTTCGCATATGCCTACCATACCTAGACTAATGGCATGACCAAGGTCACGAACTAAACTATTCTCAATGGTCTGAAGAAGTGGCCTGATAATGCTAAGGGCAGATAGCCATATGAACTCCCACACGTCCTCTGGGCATTCAACATTATACACTAAGGTCGGCAACTGGTGAGACCCCATTTTCCCTAGTTATTATTCAAAAGTAGTAATCCCAGCTGAAATTAGCATACTTAGTGATCGGATCAAAAATCTAGAGGTCACTTCAAATGAGGAGGATCTCATATTTAACTTGGACTAGGTTAAAACCTTACAAGATTATGCCTTCATTTGGATGGCCAAATATCAACAAAGGATGGCGATGATGTACAACCAAAATGTCAAATGCCGATCTTTCATGGTTGGGGATCTAGTAATGAAAAACATCGATGTCTCAGGAGGAGTAACCAAGGTTGATAAGCTCAATAGCAATTGTGAAGGTCCATATGTTATTTCTAAAGTCATCCACTCAGGGTCATGTAAGATAGCATATCTAAATAGTGGCGATCTCCCTGAACCTGAAACATTTGTAACCTTAAGAAATATTATTAATAAGACTTCTATATTTTTTTCCGCCATTGCTTTTATTTGAGGCACTAGAGGCTCCCACAGGCAATTAGCCAAATCAAAGATCTCTCTGAGGCACCTGAGACCTGACAAAGGCATCAAAGACCTTTTTAAGGCACTGAAGACCTAACAAAGGCATCAATGACCTCTTTGAGGTACCGAAGAGCTGATAGGCATAAAATACCCCTATAAAATGATTATGATAGCACTAAGACATCACGAAGTGTGAACTCTAAGATGCTATTTACAAGGTGTTAAAATAAAAAATGTAAAGTTAACCTTATAAGATCGAATAAATTTCCAAAAACCAGACATTGGTCCAATTATGAAATTTTTGGAGATTGGACATTAGTCTAGTTATGAATTTTTAAGATTAGACATTGGTCCAGTTAAGAAGTTTAGAGAATGGATGTTGATCTAGTTCAAAGATTAGACATTAGTCTAGTTAGTAGTGAGATTGGACATTGGTCCAATTATAGAATATAATAAACAAATAAGTAAAGATTGAAAGATTATAATCCACATTGAAATTTTCATTAAACTATTATAAGTACTAAGAAGTAGAGGGATCTCTCTCTATACTTGATCTGTTACATTCACATTGTGAGACTATTAGTCCTATCTCCCTCACGTAACTCTCTACACTAGCACCTGGGGCTAGTTTCTCAAGCTAGTGAAGTCATCATTTGGATAATGTTTGATCATCTCTTTAAGGAGATTGCTGTGAGCTTGGACATAGTTGTTGGCCTTTTTATCAATTATTTCATCATCTTTTGCCTTGAGTGGCTTATTGAGCTTTGCCACCTGAGAGCCATGGCCCATCTTAATGTCCTTGATCTCTTTTTATAGCTATGCAATGAGTTCTTTAGTGAACTTCACCTTACCCTCCAGATTGTGTACCTTGGCACACATGTTTGATAGATAACTTTTAAGGTCACCACCTCTCTAACAACCTTGGACATCTCCTTCTTCAGGGAGTTCACCTTCTATTTGACCATATGTTGCACAGTAGCTGACTTTAACTATAGGCTCATTATATGATGAAGAAGACATACAAAGAATATCTTTAAGCAGACACAAGGAGGCTACTATCACTTTGGCCAGATTAATGTTGGCCTTAATATTAGTTTCTCTTGAGAGACCAGGTTAACACTTGGGCCCCTTTAAAGGTAAGTTATTTACAAGATCCACCTTTAGAGAAGATGGAAGTAGGCTGTTAGGCAGGATACTAAATAGGTAGTGGAGGAGAACATGGATTAGTTGGTTCGTTTTAGATAGGATAAGGGGAAATAGGGTCTTTGATTTTGGGCCTTTTAGCTAAAGGTTATTCTCCTCTAAGTTTAGCAGCAACAATAACTTGAGACATTGCTTTTTTTCCTCTGTAAAACTCATTTGGCTAGTTCTCTTTTCCTCATTTTCTTTGCTCTGTAGGCCTCAATCCTAGCCATCCCTACACAGAGAAAAAAGTTAAAGTGAGAAACATAAGATCAGGGAGAAAAGTTTTAAACATTACCCTTTTGAGGTCCCAAATTGGCCATTTACAAAACTATATTTTCTCCTGCAATTACATTAGCAAGCCATAATTTTAGCTTAACACTCACAACATTAGCATTTAGATATCACTAAGAGCTCGCTTGATTTTATAGCTTGATAATGGCCACATTATTGTGCAAGATAAGGGAGATTTTGCTTGGCTGTTTATCTGCCAAGTAATTCTAACTTCCAGAGACTCCCTCAAAACCTAGGGATCCTTACACCTAAGATTGAAGAATTTATCTTTCTAGTTATTTAATGAAGATGGCAGTTTAGAAAACAGTCCACAATTTGGTTTTGCCTAGAAAAACCAAAACTCATCATTTTTTCTTATTCCAAGACGATGTTGTAACACCCACCACTTTCCAATGTCAAAATTTTTGTCATTAATTAAATATTCTTACTAAATCTAAGAATTTTATAGACAAAGGAATGGTAGTGCGATGCATGCGTATATATATATATATAGAGGTATATATAAATATATATATGTATGTGAAGACTGGGAGTCCAAGTTTATGTGTTTGGGTGAGTGTGAGAACTTAGATTCTCTTTGTGGATACAGAATGGATTTCGGTAGCCAAAGCATGACTTTCAGCAGCCGAAAGTCCCTTCAACCATGAGGGTATATATATAGCTCACTCTTTTTGTTTTTCACATAAACCAAGTTAATTTCTCTTTTTCTCTCATAATTTCTATACACGAAAAGGTGAGAAAAGGGTTCTTATTGAGGATTTGTTGTTTTAAAGCTTGGATTTCTTATGGGAGACTTTAAGATAAAAAATGAAATTGAAGTTTTTGTTTATCTTTTCTCTCACATTCAAGTTCAAGGGGAAAACAGGTCATTATTTTCTTCTTTTCCATTTTTTAAGGGATTTACAAGCATGATTGTAAGAGTTAGTTAGGTAATTTTAATTTCATAAATAGTTTGAGAAGTTTTTGAATTTGGTAAATTTAGGGATTTGATGAATCTTGTTGTAAATATATGTCTTGTTATTTTTTTTTTAATTTTTAGGTGTTTATAGGCTTGATCTAGTAGTTTCTTTAATGGCTATAGCATAACATGCTAATTGAGTTAAGATTGGTATGTGATCTCTAATGGTTTTCTTGAATTAAGTTAGAAAGAATCTTGATTCATGATTATTGATGATGCATTTAACCTCTCGGACTTGTTTGCAAGTTATTGTGCATGTTAGACTGGTGTTTTGTGGTTGGATCATGTTTTGAAGCCTTGAGGTTGAGTTTTGGTGTTGTTAGGAGTAAGATTCCCATGTTCGACTACTGAAAATCATTATTTTCATAACAGAAGCATGCATTTTCTTGAGAAAATCTAGAAAATTTCTAAGCTTGGCATTTAGCCATAGTCACTACTGGACTAAAAGGACACTTAAGGCTTAGAACTTTGGCAGTCGAAGCCCCATACTTCTACAACCAAAGTTGGTTTTGGCACCTGAAGTTGGTTCTGCTAGCCTTATTTATCCTTTAGTTTTAAGGCTCTAAAACATGATTTTATGATTTCAAATGGCCTAGAATAAGATGTTTAATATGTGTAGAGAGTTTTAAAGCTTTGAATAACTCTCTCAAGTATAGGATCGAGCTTGAGGAATTTAGAAAGTTAAGGATTCAAGGATAACTATGATTCGTGCTAGGTGATTGATAGGCTATAAGAGTCGAGTAACACTAACCCTAATAAAAGTAAATTTTTTAAATTGAACTCATGATCATCTACATGCATTATTTCATTAATATTTAGGGTGTATTCATGTAAAACACAAATATGTTGCATTTTTACACATTTATTTTGGTGCATGATGGACCTTGGATGACCTACTAGTTTCCCTCATATTATGGATATGTTATGTATTATAATGTGGTCATGCATGATCTGTGGTAGTAAGACTAGTTGAGACCTTATGAGCCCTTGACGCACTACTTTTAAGTAAAAGTCTTGAGGAGCCTCTGTATGTGCTAAGCAAATTGGATATGGGAAATCACTGGTGATAAGTCCATCTTATGTAAAATGTTTATGATCTGAAAGTTCATATGTTTGATGCATTGCGCATGTATGAGATCAATGATACAATTAATGTATATTGGTTAGTTTACTCACTAAGCTTTTAGAAGCTTACCCCTTTCCTCTAACCCTAGATACAGGGATGCAAGGATTGATGAGTTCCTTAGAGAGAAAGCAACAAGAGTAGCTATAGAACTTTTTATGTTTATTGAATGTTTAGTTTGGACATGTAAACAGTAAATGGAAAGTTATTGTGTTGGAATTCAGAATAATTGTTAATGTATTATCTTAAGTCTGAGTGATGTAATTTTGGAAGCCCAAAATCTATAATCTAACTCTTCAATTAAGTATGTATATATAAACTAATTACACTTTAGTACGTTTCATATGAATGTAAAGATTCAAATTTTAAACCAAATTTATGTTATGAATATTTATGTATGGATGCGAAGACTAAAGTGTAATGGTTTGGAGTTGCTTGAATTGTGGGTTTTAAGGAATATGTTTATGTATAATAAGTTTTAGGCTTACTATGGGTTCCAGTAGCCTTAAGCTGACCCAATCCTTAATGTCAGTAATAGCTCTTAGTTTGGGTCATTACAAAGTTTGTATTAGAGCTTTAGATTAGATGGGTGGACCTAAATGCTAGTAAAGAGTTAGAATAAGAAATAGAAGGAAGTATGTTGACCAACATAGTTAGGAATGTACATGTCCATTAGGATTGTGTCCCTCTATGCTATGTTGATAAAATATTTTATGTTCATGTGACGCCACATGAATTTTTTGTGTGCTTAACACTTTTTGTTTGCTTTCAGAAGATGCAAGGTTCTACATGGTCTATAAGGTTGACTAATCCCACAATTGGGAATGAGGGTATTGGATCATTACCCATTAACCCTATTGCCAAAGAGAAAGTATGCAGAAGTGGAAGGGGAGAATCCTTGAGGGGCCCTAAAAGGTCTTTCGAGGTCAGCAAGAAGACCTCTAGTGCACCTAAAATGTCAATAGATGCACGAAGGAGTTCTCATGTCTTTCCACAATAACATGAGAATCCTAAGTCTTTAGTCTTGGCAAGAGTGGGAGAAGACAGCTTTATGGAGAGAAGAGATGAGTTAGAGTCTATGTCTCCTCCTCAACCAAGACCAGAGTATGGGTTTGGGTATCATTATCCATAATAAGGAAGTTTTGGAAACCTTAGGTTTACAAGCTAACCCTAATATCCCTCCTTCATACCCTACCAACCTTACTTTTTATTGTTCAAACCATATCCTATAAATCCTCCCTAATAATACCTCCATAGCTCTTTAACCACCATGGGAACTCAGATCCCTATGGAGGGAGTTATAGGAGAGCAAGGACCACCACCACTTCCTATAGCCCTAACAATTCCTACATAAGAGACTGAGACAAGTGTTAGAGATAAGGCAAAGATGATGGACTACTTAAAGTTGGATGCACCTAAATACAAGGAAAGAGATGATCTTTTTGAGTATTTTAAAGTAGTCAAAATGATAGTTGATGAGTTGGGTGCCAGTGACAGTAAGGCCATTTAGATGTCCAACTTTATCTTAAAATGTGAAAAGGCAAAGGAATGGTACAAGGCCTACATTGCTTACAAGGTTGATAGCATGACCTAGTCTCAGTTTTTGGCAAAATTTACCAACTAGGTTTTTCCAGAGAGCTTTAGGGAACTAAAGGTGCTAAAGTTTGAACAGTAGAGATAGACTACTAGTATGAGTGTGGATGAATACATAGACAAGTTTGTGTATTTAGGGTAGGAGTATGATAATGATAGAAAAAAAGGCAAAGAGGTACACTCAGAGGCTACACTCTAGATACTCTTCATTAATTTTAGCAGTAGAAACCCACAGCTTCCATACAATAATAGATATGCAAGGAAGAAAAAAGCGGGGGTTATCATTGAAGGGAGTCTAGATCTAAAAAGTACAAAGGCTGAATAATTTACAATTTCAAGGGCTACAAATGTAAAGAGGTTCAGTCACTTAACTAAGACTGTTTCCTCATCCAGAACTAAGAAGAAAAAAGGGAGGAAGTTTGGCAAGAAACAAAAGAAGAATAAGTTCTAGATCAGAATCAAGTTAGGCCTTAGGATGGAAAACGGATCTAGTTTGGGTTCAGATACTTTTGGTTATGTTAGATGTGGGAAAATTCATCAAGGACCTTACAGGTTCAGAACCTTTGAGTGCTACAAATGTGGAAAGGAGGGACACATGTCAAGGGAGTGTCCCAATATAGAAAGGTGGCTTCTCAATAACCAGCAGGGTTAGGTAATATGGCCCAACCTACAGTGTGGTAGACTCTTATGGGTCCCTCTTTAGGAAGGGGATAGGGTAGAAGACAAAGTTCTTCTTCATCTATAGCAGGCTCACAAGAGAGGGGTTTAACAACATCAGCTCAAATTTTTACTATGACATAACAAGAAGCCAACACTTTTAACACTGTAGTGCCAGCTAATTTTCATATAGGAAGTTGTGATGTACATGTTTTGATTGATCCCAGTGCATCACACTTTTTTGTTAATATTGAAGCAGTCCTAAGGTTAAGATTGATAGTCTGCAGTTTACAATGTCTGTTGCTTGTTAGTGGGATGAAGTGTGATCCTTCAGTGATGAAAATGATCTATTACTCCTGTTCAATGATGTTTGAGGACAAATACTTTCTAGCTAACCTAGTGGTTTTAAAATTGACAGATTTTGATGCCACTCTGGGGATGGATTAACTCTCAGCCAATTATGCTATCTTAAACGATAGGAATAAGGTGGTAAAGTTTAAGGGATAGGATGGATCAAAGGTAATGTTCTAGAGAGATCAAGTACCAACTATAACAGGGATGATCTTTGTTATGCAAGCTAGAAGAATGCTTTGAAAGGGATGTAGAAGGTTTTTAGCACATGTTAAAAAAGCTGTTGAGAAAAGAATTGGATCGAGATTAGTTTTTATGATAAGAGAGTTTCTATATTTTTTCCAGAGGAGCTACTAGGGTTGTTACTTGAGAAGGAGATAGATTTTAAAATTGATCTAGTGCCTGGTACTAGACCTATATCTATCCCTCTTCATAGGATGGCTCCTACAAAATTGAAAGAGTTAAAGGAACAGCTATAGGAATTAATAGATAAGGGGTTCATCAGATCAAGTACCTCTCCTTGGGTTGCTCCCTGTTGTTTGTGAAGAAGAAAGATGGATGCCTAAGGTTGTGCTTCGACTACAGATAGTTGAATAAAGTAACTACAAAGAATAAGTACCATTTGTCCTGTATTAATGATTTATTTGATTAACTAGTTAAAGCTAGTTGTTTTTCTAAGATAGACTTGAGGTCCAACTATCACTAGTTGAGGACTAAGGAGTTGGACATTCCGAAGACTGCTTTCTAAACTAGATACGGGCATTATGAGTTTCTAGTGATACTAATGGATTAACCAATGCCGTAGCTACATTCATGGATCTCATGAATAGGCCTTATCTAGATCACTTTGTTATCATCTTTATTAATGACATATTAGGGTATTCTAGAAGTCCCAAAGAATATGCACAACATCTAAGAATGATTATATAGATTTTGAAGGAGCATTAGTTATATGTCAAGTTCTCTAATGTAAGTTCTGGCTAAAGAGCATATCTTTCTTGGGACATGTAGTGTTGGAGAATGGAATTGAAGTGGATCTCAAGAAGGTTGAAGTAGTAGCAGATTGGCCGAGGCTAACTACAGTGACTGAGATCAAGAGTTTCCTAGGTTTGGTTGGCTATTAGAGGAGATTTATGTCTAATTTTTCCAAGATAGCTGCTCCAATGACTAGGTTAACTCAAAATAATAAGAAGTTTGAATAGAATGATCAGTGTAAGGAAAGCTTCCAGAAGCTTAAAAAGTCTCTGATTACAGCACTAATTGTAACATCCTCAATTTACCCTAAAAGTTATTCATATAAATTGTAAAATTTATTTATGTGTAAAATTACCTCCATGCATACCTAGGAATTCGACCACCAAAGGTTAGAGGATCAAATTGAATTAATTAATAAGTGAAGGGGCAAAAAAAAGATTAGAGGACTAACTTGAATAAATTACAAAGTTTTGGGAAAAGATTAAAAATAGTAGAAAACACCGCATGGACCAGTGGGTAAAGGATGAAGGACTAAGGGGTAAAACTAATAAAAATCGGCCTTATCTTCTTCCTCCCAAAGTTGCTGACCATTCATCCTTCTATCTCCTTTCTTTTGTTTTCTTTCAATAGCCCAAATTCTCTCAAATTTAAAGAGGGAATACCCAGCAAAAACCCTAGATCAATCCATTTTTGGAGGCCTAAGCAAAGAGAGGAAAAGACTAACTCCTAACTCCTTAAAGGGTTTGGTGGAGATTTGAAGGAAAAGGGGGGGGGGGGGGTGGTGTGGCACTGCAGCTGGTTCACAGCTAATATTAGTATTATAACTTATGTTTTGATCATATTTGAGTAAGGAGTTCATTAGGAATAAGGAAGAAATGCAAATTGATGGAAAATAATAGCCTGTGTGTGTGTGTTGGGGATTTGAGTATGCCAGTAGGATGCAGGATCAATGACATTTAAAAATTCATAATTTGAGTTAGAAAAGTTATATTGATGTGATCTTTATGTATATGAAAACTTTGATGAATGCCCTAAAACTTTGTAGTTTTGTGCCAGACTTAATTCCACTGTTAAGTTAGTGTTTGAAGGCAAAACTTTTTATTACTTAAATCTGGAAACTGACCTGATGATTTCTAGAAACAGGACAATCAACTTTAAAAATTCATATCTTGTGCTATAGAACTCAAAATAGTGTGATTCTTGTACCGTTGGAAAGCTTAATGAATGCCCTGAAACTTTGTAGTTATGGCTAAGAATTGATTTTGCCGACTATATAGTGATAGTTTTACATTTCATATTACTGCTCTGGATGTGATTGAAGTCTAGAGTTGGTTGCACATTTTTGTTCATAACTTGAGATGTATACCTAATTTTGATATGATTTAAATTGAAGATTGAAATAGACATATGAAAGTTGAATTTTGGAAAATATTGTAATAAAATCCTATTTCTATGATTTTTGATAGAATTTTAAACTTGTTTCCCTGTTTACCAGAATTGATTAGAAAATGTAATTGTGTGTTTTAATGATATTGATTGTGAATGAGTTATGAATAAAAAGGGGAAATTGGTAAGCATGTCCTGATTGAATAAATTACATGTAATATTGATAATGTGTATGCCCATTACAAGTCTAGAAATAGGTGGTATGAGGAAATTGACTAGTTAATTGTTGAAATTGTACACAATAACATGGCTTTATGCCATGATGAGGATACTTGGATTTATGCCATGATGAGGGCACTTGGCTTATGCCATGATGAGGGTTTTTGGCTTATGCCATAATGAGGATACTTGTCAGTTGAATTGTCTAGATATTGTAATTAGGCTAAGAAAATAAATAAAAAAGCGTATGTGAGAAAGATGATTTATGAAATGCTATGTACTTTAATTGTAAATATTATTCATTTGGTCATGCACGAATTTAATGTAATTAAAAGTTATATCATGTCATTATTAAAATGTGTAGGATTGCACATGTATTATTGAAATAAAATTTTTAGAAACATGATTCATGAGATTATGCATGATTGGCTTGCATACATGTTATATGACATAATATCGTTAAGTTATAAGACCACTAAGCAAGTTGCTTAGCGGAGAGTTATTTGAACTTTCCTTAGGTAATAAAATTAAAGATAAAAAGCTAACACAGGAGTGAAAGTGAAAGGGGATGTTTTGCTTAAGACTTAAGAAGACACGATTAAGAAGACACGAGATTATTTTGTACACATTAGAAGATTACATTATATTAGGCATTTTTTGTTATGTAATGTAATCCTTTAATATGTAACTATTCAAATTGTACTAACTACATGGATGTTAAAACAAGTGTTGTATTTTGTTAACACTTTCATATGTATATATTGTAAATTTCCTAGTATGAAAATTTATTTTCAATTGATGAGATGTGTGTATACATTATGGTTATTGTGAGATGGGTTGTGAATGAAACCACATTGGTTTCATATGTATTATTAGAATATATGATAAATATTGACAAGTATTTTAACAGGTCACTTATAATTACTTATAATTTTAAAGGAAACTCTATTAAATTTTTGTCTTGAAATTTGAACTTAAATTTTATTATTTGACAAATTCTAAATAGATGGAAAACTTATAAGCTTGGTTTTCTTATGGCTTAAATGAAATTTGAAATTTTAAAATCTTTCATTGTTTTCCCTAATATGAAGCAAAATTGGAAATAAGGAAATCAAGAATTGTGTTAGAAAGAGTGTTAATCCCTTGAGATATACTTTTGTGTGTGTCTCAGGGGCATGTACACACTACTCTAGCCTGAGGTTGAGAAATTTTTGTGTGTGATTTTCTCTTGATAAAGGTACTTGAGAAAACATGATGGCCATTAATAATTAGAATGAGATAAATGATCAGGTAGGGAGTGTGGCACCTCAGTATCCTGAGGTTGGCAACCAGGGCCAATAAGAAGTTCCGGTTGATCCAGTTGCAGAGCTTCTGAGGAGGGTTGTAACTCAGATTCATAATTGCGATAGGATAGATTATAAAGGGTTCAGGCAGCATGACCTACCAAAATTTCATGGCACGACAGATCCTCAAGAGGCTGAGTGATGGCTCAAGAGATTAGAGAGGGTGTTTGGCATTATGCACTGTGATGATAGGCGAAGTTTGATTTTGCTGTATATTTGCTTTAGAGGGATGCATACAACTGGTGGAAGACAGTCCCCTATAGTAGCACAAGATCGCCAATCCTCACATGGAATGATTTCCTTAATGAATTCAATGCAAAATATGCATCTTTAGTGTATATGGATGCTAAGCTGAAGGAGTTCATTGACCTAAAGCAGAGGGGATGCACAGTAATTGAGTATGAGCAGGACTTCCTCAAATTGAGCAAGCATGGAGGGGATTCCAATTGACACAAAAAAGAAGCGCATAAAGAGGTTCAGAGATGAGCTGGATAAGGAGTTACAGAAATGGGTAGCTGCAGGAAGGAATGCTACCTTTGCTGAAATGGTAAACCAGGCAAAGGATTTGGAGGAGATTGATCACAGGATGGATGATCAAAAGGAATCAAGGAAAGGGGCACAAAAGTGGACCACTTTTGACCATCGTGGTTCATCTAGTAAGAAAAGGAAATTCTAGGCTACCTCCTATCAGTAGAGGTCAAGGAGTTTTAGACCTCCACAGCCACCACAGAGATAGTTTAGTCAGCCTACCTACTCTCATCCTAATTCTCCTGCTGCTAACCAGAGTAGACCCTTCCATATCCCTACATGCAATATCTATGGAAGACTTCATAGAGGGGTCTGTAAGAGTGTTACTGGGGGATGTTACTCATATGAACAGATGGGCTATTTTGCTAAAGAGTGCCCAAATTTTAGACCTACTGTGGCCCCAATTCAAATAGAAGGGTCCACAAAGAGACCATAGACTCCTACTGCTCATGGACCAAGGAGGGGTAGAGGGGGCAGTTCACAGCCATCCCCATTAGTCACCATTGATCAGCTAGGAGGTTTTGGTACACCTGTGAGAGTTTATGCTATTTGTCAGAGAGATGAGGCTGATGCGATAGATGTGGTTATCGGTATATTTTCTCTCTTTAATTTAGATGCATCTGTGTTGTTTGATCCTGGATCCACACACTCATATGTTACTGATGCATTGTTTTATCACGTTAATGTGGAGCCAGTTCGCATGAGTTATAATGTGCTTGTTTCTAGCCCTATGGGGCAAAAGGTTATGGTTAATAAAATATTTTAAGACTATCCTCTAGTTATCCAAGGGTAGAGTTTCCTGTTGATTTGATTGAAATGCCATTCCAAGATTTTAATGTGATCATTGGAATGGATTAGCTGCATAGGCATCATGCAGCAGTAGATTGTAGATTGAAGCAGATGACCTTTAAAACCCAAGAATGTATTCATGTTGTGGTTCAAGGTCAGAAACATAGTATACCATCTAATGTCATCTCTGCAGCTAAAGCTAGATAGATGATGAGGAGTGGATGTATAACTTACTTAGCTCATGTAGTTGGTACACAGGTAGAGAGTCTTAGCATCAAGGATATTCCCACTGTGTGATTTTGAGGATGTCTTCCCATAAGACTTACCTGGGCTACCACAGGAGCGGGAAGTAGAATTTGGGATGGAAGTTCTACCTGGGGCAAATCCCATTTCTATGACACCATATAGAAGGGAACCAGCAAAACTGAAAGAGTTTAAGGTGCAATTACAAGAGCTACTTGATAAAGGCTTTATTAGGCCTAACTCTTTGCCTTGGGGAGCACCCGTTCTTTTTATTAGAAAGAAAGATGGTAGTCTCAGATTATGCATTGACTACCAGTAGCTGAATAAAGTCATAGTTAAAAGTAGGTATCCATTGCCTATAACTGATAATTTATTTGATTAACTTAGGAGTGCTAGTATTTTCTCCAAAATTAATCTAAGGTCGGGATATTATTAGTTAAGAGTGAAGGATCAAGATGTAGCAAAGACTACTTTCAGGACCCGATATGGTCACTATGAATTTCTTGTCATGCCATTCGGGTTAACTAATGCACCAGCTGCATTTATGGACTTGATGAATAGGGTTTTCCAACCCTACTTAGATTCATTTGTGGTGGTGTTTATTGATAACATTCTTATATATTCTAAATATGAGAAAGAGCATGATCGAAATTTAAGAATTGTTTTGCAAACCTTGATAGATAAGGAGCTTTATGCCAAATTCTCGAAATATAAACTTTGGCTTAAGCAAGTGGCATTCCTTGGGCATGTTGTATCAACTGAGGGAAAAAGGGTGGATCCTGACAAAATAAAGGCGATATTGGAGTGGAAGCCAACTAAGAATGTGATAGAGGTTAGAAGCTTTCTGGGATTAACGGGATATTATAGGCGATTTATGAAGGGGTTTTCAATCATTACTTCACCCCTCACTAAATTGCTTAGGAAGAATGTAAAATTTGTGTGGAATGATAAATGTCAGGAGAGTTTTGAAAGGTTGAAGGCTTTGTTGACTGAAGCTCCTATTCTTACATTGTCTACAGAAGGAGTAGATTATATAGTATACAGTGATGCTTCACACAATGAGCTTGGGTATGTACTCATGTAGGATGGCAAGGTAATAGCATATGCCTCTAGGTAACTCAAGCCACATGAGCTTAATTATCTCACTAATGACTTGGAATTTGCAGTAATAGTGTTCGCACTTAAAATTTGAAGGCATTACCTTTATAGTGAGAAATGTCAGATGTTTATAGATCATAAGAGCTTGAAGTATCTGGGCACACAGAAAGAACTTATCTTGAGGCAAAAGAGATGGTTAGAGCTTATTAAGGATTGTGACTGCACCATATATTACCAACTGGGTAAGACTAATATGGTTACAAATGCTTTGAGTTAAAAGTCCATGGCAGGGATGTTGACTTTTTCATTACCCTTGTTACTTGAGTTGAAAGCACTTAAGGCATGATTGGAGTTATAAAACAATGGCTCCATTCTAGTACAATTGACTCTGAAGCCACTTTCAATTGATGAGGTGGTAGAGGCATAGAAGAAAGATGATCAGTTAATGAAAATTTTGCTTAACTTATAGAATGGGAAAAAATCTAACCATTCTCTAAGGGAGGATGGAGTAATTGAGTACCAAGGTAGAGTATATATCCCTGATGTTCTAGAATTGAAAGAGAAAATTTTGAAGGAAGCCCATAGCTTTACTTTCTCCATGCATCCCAGTAGTACTAAAATGTACCAGAATTTGAAGGAGAATTACTGGTAGAAAAGCATGAAGAAGGACATTACAGAATATATTTCCAAGTGTTTGGTGTGTCAGCAAATCAAGGCTGAACATCAAGTACCAGCTGGGTTACTTCAGCCTTTGTTAGTGCTCGAATAGAAATGGGAGTAGATTACTATGGATTTTGTCATGGGTCTACCTTGTACTCAAAGGAATCATAATGCTATATGGGTCATAGTAGATCGTTTGACGAAATTTGCACACTTCCTACTAGTCAGGATGGACTATTCTTTGGAAAGGTTAGTAGAATTATATATTGCAGAGATTATGAGATTACATGGAGTACCTGTGTCCATTGTATCTGATAAGGATCCAAGGTTCACTTCTAGATTTTGGGGTAGTCTACACAAGGCCCTCAGGACTAGATTAAACTTCAGTATAGCTTTTCATCCACAAATAGATGGGCAATCAAAGAGGGTTATTCAAGTGGTGGAAGACATGTTATGGGCTTGTGTGATGGAATTTGATGGTAGCTGGGATAAATATCTACCATTAGTAGAGTTTGCTTATAATAACAGTTATCAGACTAGCATTAGCATGCCTCCCTATGAATCTTTGTATGGTAGAAAATGTAAGACGCCTATATGTTAGGGTGAGGTTGGTGAAAGGAAGATGTTGGGCCCTGAACTTGCTCAAGCGACTAAGGATAAGGTGAGAATAATTAGAGACGGACTTAAGGCAGCCTCTGATAGACAAAAGTCCTATACAGACTTAAAGAGGCGAGAGATCAAGTACCAAGTGGGAGACAAGGTGTTTTTAAAAGTCTCTCCATCAAAGAAAATTGTGAGATTTGGGTGCAAGGGCAAATTGAGTTCCAAATTCATTAGGCCTTATGAGGTGATTGATAGGATTGGACTAGTAGCATATAGATTAGTGTCGCAAGGGTTTTGTGGTCACCAGACGATTCTCACTGAAGTGAAAAAAGTGAGGGGTCACCACTTTAATTTTGAGAGAAATTAAAGAAAACCATTTGTAAAAATAAAAATTTATAAAACCACTTCTAAAACAGAGATTTTAGGCTTAGGGTCTATGTACGTGCGGGGAAGGTGTTAGGCACCCCCCCTCATCCCTCAATGAGGGCAAGCAGATTTAAAAATGTGCTCTTTATAATTTAAGATTAATAATTTTGGGGTTAGTATTATGATGTTGGTCCCTATTATTAATAAAAGGGACATTTTATATTTCACTATTTTGGGTTACCCAAGAACACGAGTATATGAGATGACCTTACAGTGAATTGATATTGTGTTTGTTTAATTTGTTATGTATTTGTTAAGTTCCTCCCTTGTTGAATTAGGACTCTAATTCCAAAGAGGTGTTATTTGGTCCCTAAAGATTCATAACGAGTGAGGAGGACTCTCGGCTCACACATTATGTACCTCATTATTGGCACTCAAATAATTGAGGGTGCGGTGTGCGTAATGGATACTTTGAGAACCGATATGGGTATAGATTTTCATTCCTTATAATTAGGACTCTAATTCGTGAAGGAGTGGAAGCATGAAAATTATTAGTTTAGAACATTGAATTCAAAAATTTTCTTCTAGGGTCTCATGCATCATGCAAGATTCATTATTTACCTAATTGATTTCAATGTTCAACAGCATATTAAAACACTTTTAATATGTTTTTGGATCTACATTTGCCATTTAAGATTTTAAAATTAACAGATTAATTCATTATAACCCTAGATTAATTCAAGAACATGTGCACTAATCTTTTGATGCACTGTTGATGTGTTTGCTACCTTTATGAAGCACCTAGGACCCCAGATGTTGTCCCTCTAGCTTGTCCACACCAAGATCACCAATGACAGCCCCTTGAACAGCTTCTCAAGCATTTCCAACTAATTAGAAATTAAGGTTTTGCCTTTAGAGATGTTATAGATGTATATAGGACACTAGAAACGATTTTTAGCAATTTTAATTCAAGAGAATGTTGGTCATTCTCTTTGAATTGATAAGAGATGACGAAAAAGAGAGGCAGAAGACAACAAGGGTGGCGGCACCTCTTTGAGAAAATCATATTGCTTGTTTTGTTCTCTCATCCTTTCTCTTATATAGCTAGTCACCGCTTAAAACCCTTGCCACATGTCATCTTCTGATTGGCTCAGAATTTTAATTAACCCAATCATATTATGCCAAGTGTCAAAACTAGATTTAATCTTGACTTTGATCATCTTACATGATTGGAAGACAAATGGAAAGCTTATGTGTAGTGCCATGTGTCACCATCTCATGGTGCCACATGTCACCCTGTGAAATGACCAAATTACCCTTGTGTCTTAATTTTGAGTTCTCAACCTAAAATAACTATTTCTTTTCTTCTAATCAATTTATATCAAATATAAATAAATTAATTAATTAATCTCTATTAATTAATTTCTCATAATTAAATTCATATTTAAACACTTTAAATATAAATTTAACTTATACTATACATCCAATAACCTAGATTTGGTTTCAAGCCATGCTAGGGACTTTGCAATCTAATTGCAAATCAAACCTATTTAATTAATCAATTAAACTCTTTAATTAATTAATTAAATCACATTTAACTTGGTGATTACTTGTGTATGTATGTGACTCACTAGGCTCATCACTAATTGGCAATGAGATATGATATCAACTCTTAATATCATCAAAACTCTTTCTTAGCATAAATGATTTCTCTAAATCATTTTAGGCACCTTATAGACCATGGTTAACACCTAGCATAGCATGCCATGACCATCCAATTAGTAATAAGGTTTACCTTAAATGAATCTATAATCATATGTTACCATGCACTAGAATTTCTCTGTTACAAAATCTCAATTCAAGTTGGAGTCATGGTTTATGTCAAACCCCATTTGCTATGAATATTATATTCTCTTTTAATTCTAGTTCTTGATTAAAAAGATTTTCTCATCAGAAACTCTTTTCTAATTAAATCTATCGGTCTTGGCCAGGAACTTGAAACATCAAGAACAATTAAATGAATATAGGATTTTATCCCTATTTACTTAGGGTAATAGATTCCATCTTGATCAACACTTACCTCCACATATAACTAGTAGGAGCCAACACATGCCCATATACCCATACACAGTACAAGTATGAAAGAAGTATCAAACTCAAATAAACTATATACAAGATAACTGTGCTATCTCTGGTCTAAAGATTATATGCACTGATATGATTTATGACAATGCATTGACAAGAGTAAACTCCACATGCTTATCATAAATGTCATTGGTTCGACCTACTTATCATGTATAAGTGCTTATCATGTTTGTTATATGGCATGAGACTCACCATTCCATCTTATTTATATTTCATATAAATACATTGGGAATAAACATGAATACAATCTTTCTGGATAAGTCATGTCCTGTGTGAAGTATCCTTGATTGTGAACCAATTTATGATAATTTGTGCTAAAAATACTGTCACTCACATTCTTAACAACTTAAGAATAGAATTTCTAACAAAATATCAATGGACCTTTTCTATTACACATAAATACATTATATAAACAGAAAAGTGAAATTGCCTTTTATTAATAAAACATGTACAAGATACATACTAAATGATATGCTCTAAGGCATACTACTAACAATTCGAAAGGGATGTGTTAATTAAAACCTAGAGAATTCCCTTTATTAATGAAGACTCTCAGTTAATAGAGGAAGGTCCCATCATTGGCATAATTACTAGTGAAACCTTTGTCCATATCATTTCATCTTAAAGTAATTTAAAGTTTTTGGAATTACGATATTTTTTTATTAAGCTGAACTGAAGGAAGAACTCTACTATAATAATATAAATATGAGGGCCTTTAGGAGGACTCCCCATTAGGCCTCAATATAAGATTCGGGATTCTTTGGAAGGACTCTCCCGCAGACCCATTGTTTAGAATATGTGATGAATTTTATAATAAAAGCATCTGGGCTAGAAAGGAAAAAACTCTCTCCCAATCTCCCCTAATTTATACAAAACATTTTTATTAGAACTTTGGCCAAAAGAATTCGGGATAGGACTCTCTCCCGATCTCTTAAAATATTTTTATTAGAACTTTGGCTAAGAGAATTCAGGAAAGGACTCTCTCCCGATCTCTTAAAACATTTTTATTAGAACTTTGGCTAAGAGAATTTAGGAAAGGACTCTCTCCTGGTCTCTTTGCTACAATATCAAACATTTTATAAAAGGTTAAATTACAGGAGTTCCAGGAAAGGACTCTCTCCCAGTCCCCCTGATTTGTTAATGGTGAATTCTAAAGGTCTCGGATGTGGAACTGAACTCTTTTTGACCCTACTTCAAAACTAGAATGAAGGCATAGTGTGCGTCACTTCTTGCTCTTCTTGTTATTCGAACTTATTTATTTTTCGATCTCATGATTTATTGTCCGAACTCATCTCGGCTCATTGCCTGAAATCTTTTCAATTTCTTAGTTTACCTGACCGAGCTAATCTCGGTTCCCGTTCTCATTCTTTACTTTCTTGAGCTAGTCATTCTTTACTTTCTTGAGCTAGTCTAAGTAGCCAACCTCTCAATTTGTCCAAACTTTTCCTAATCATTTTCTTTTGCTCAGATCGGGAATCTCCATATTGTCACTTCCATCCGTACTCCTTATGGTACTTATGGAATATCAGTGACTCAAACTGTCATTTCTCATACGAAATAAAATGAAGAAAATTAAGAATAGAGTAACGATAAAAGTAAAACTCATGAACGTCACAATAAAAAACAAAGGTTATATTTGTGAGATAAGTCAAATTTGATGTAAACTTATTCTGAAGATTCGGTGTGATGAAGAACCTTAAAAATACTCATGTCATGAACATAGGCTAGTGATGCTTTGAGAATGATAAGTTAAACGCCTACCTGCAAAGAGCTGAAATAACAGGTGAGCCAATACCAATGTCCTTGCAAATCTGGAGCCACTAAAGTTGAGACAGTAAGGTGACTCTGAGGTGCCAAAGGTGATGAAAGTGAGATCTTATTGACGAATTGTGTCTGGGTTTTCAAGATGGTGCACAGTTGTTAAGGATATTGTCACACCTTACCCCTCTGCAAGGCATAACATGATCCCGTAGAATACCTAGTGAATTACCGAATTTCACCTATCAATAACTCATTAAGTACCCTACAAGGGATTTTACAACAATTTTCTTACTTTTATAAGTAGTGAGCATTTTTTTTAATAGGTATTAAAATCATTTATTCAAAGTTGAAAACTAGTTAAAATTTTTGGCTCATTTTATTTTTCCGTAAATTTTATAAAAATTTTGACAGAGTGCCGTCTGTATTTTGAGAAAACAGTTTTTCAAATACCTGAAAAAAACACTTCTAAAAATTTATCTCAATAATTTTAACAACTCCACAACAATCCCAACCAATTTCTCAAGTTTTAAAAATTCAACAATCATCATTTCTCGATTTCCAAAAAAATTCAGTAATCATCAAAATACTATCAATCAATTTCATTCAAATTAAAATAAAATATTTCCATTCATATTTCATTAAAGATAAAACAATTTATATACATCATACAAAAAATTTACATTAGGAAAATCCAAACTAAAATTTATTACAAACTTTATACAAGCTTTATATAAGCTGCTCAAGATCAATTTTACATGTCCATACATTTACGTGCATCATAAACATCAAAATAAATATTTATAATCAGGGTATAAATTATACTCGATAGCTTCAAAGCAGGTAGTTCCTCTCTGTCCTCGTGACTCACTCTCTTTGCTCTTCTAGTCTCTATATCTGCGGCGACAATAAATACCATCACGAGTACTAGGACTCAGTGGTGCACAACATACTAAAATAATCTTTATGCAGAGTTTAAATCATATTTATTCAAAAATTGGACTGAACATGAGAATTAAATACAAAACATGAATTATGAGAATTTAATCCAAATAATTTCATTTCGAAGTATCAAAACACATTTCATAAAATCCACAGTTATATCATGCCATTCGAAATAAATATAATCCCAATAGCCAGAGGCTAAGGAGAAGTCACATCACAAGGCTGGCTAGCTCAAATATATGGATATCCATTCAATTTCTTCTTCTACTGGCACACACCTCAACACTTCAGCCAGAGAAGGAATCAAAATTCGAAACTGATTACCCCCACTAGTCATGCTAGTGAGGTGTTCAAATATATGGTTGTGACACTGTGGTTTCAAAACTTATCTTAACAATTTACTAAACATTGCCATTTCAAATATACACAAATAACTTTCAACAATTTAAATCAAAAGCATCATAAATATTTCATCACAATGATGTCACAATTCAATATTTCAAATTATTCAAAACAATATGCAGAAGAAAATTTAAGAAATTATACGTTGTGCACAAACCTTAAGCGAGTCGCCTCTTGGCCTTGACTCGATTCCTCGGGTTCTTTCCCGGTGTTCTTTTCCACTGAAACACACAGTTTCACAGTGTTTCAGTATCATAACTTAGCATAAATCTAAAAATAAATTTAAATTCACTTTTACCTAGCTCTAATGTGCTAAACTTGACGTTCTTTGAATTTTGTGTTTCGGGGTTACTATTCACTACAGTATTCAAGTCAATTTGTTGACTTTCTAATGCTTAATAGGTATGGGAATTCCAACTTCACCACATACCACATTTTGGTCACTAAATTTGTTGGTTTTGGTTGTTTACTCAAATTCTAAGTCTTTTACGCAAATTTGCAAATTTTCAGTTTTTGTATCTTAAGTTGCATTATTCCATTGGTCATCTTTCTATTAGAATTTGGCAGAACTTCCTGCATAGAAAATGTTTCCTATTGTCTTAAATTTATTCCCCTTTTTGGATCACTCCAATTGGAGTTTTTTAGCTCAAGTTATAACCATTTGAATCATGGCTGCCGGATTTAACTTAACCCAGATTTCTGGGCAAATTCTGGTTCTGGCAGTTCTAGGTTACCAAATTTGGATGGCCAAATGACTTGGTTAATGGCATAATTTGGATTTGTGTTCTCATGAAAGTTTTAGGTCTATATCTCAACTATCCACTGGTAAAATTTTAGGTCATTTAGACCTGCCTAGCTCAAGTTATGGCCAAATGAACAAACACTATTCATTTGATCATTTTTGTACGGGTCAGACTAAGAAAATCTGGATTTGGTCAATTTGTTCACTAGGTTTTGGTCATTTTTGGGCATGATTCCTGAATGAAAATTATGTCATTTTGTGTCTATTTTGATTCCCAATTGGTCTCATACCAATTGGACTTGTAAATTTTCAGTTTTGGTCCCTCAAAGGGACCTTGGTCCTGTTGCCAGCAGCATGACCACATTCAATCCGAGTTTAAACTAAATTCCAACACTTCCAACACACTTCATTTGGTCACAATTGACCATTTCTCGCCTCAAACTATGTCAACCACATCATTTCACAATTTCTCACATTTTGTACTCCTAAACCCTAAGTGTCCAAAACCCTAGTTTACCAATTCATTACATTTAGCTAATTTAAGGCATTTAACCATAATCATTCAACTCCTTGATGTTTATATTCCCCTCCAATTCAATCAAACCATGTAAATCATACTCCCACACATGCTGGCCGAAATTCCCTCTCTTCCTAATCATGCAATTTTTTCCAATTTCTTCATATATTCTCATCCATTTCTACCCTAAATCCATCATGTATACTAAAAAGAAAGGTTAGATTAGCTTACCTTAAGTGAGCAAAATTTATATCTCCAATTCTTCAAACTTTGCTTGATTTATTTACTCCCAATCTTCTTATCAAAGCTCAAACACAATTTTTAGTTAAGGGATGTAGGGATTTCATGGCACAATTTAGGGTTTAAGAGAGCTTTAGGTGGGCTTCAATGGAGGTTTCATGAAGAAAATGAAAGAGATGGGAGAGAGAGAGTTGACGGCTTGAATAAGAAGAAGAAGACCAAATTTTTTTTCTTAATTTATCTTTTATTTGTTAGAAATTATCCCAAAATTTCAAATTTTTAAAAATAAAAATTTATTGCATCATGCTTATGTCACCACATGATGTCATTACTTTTTCAACTTTTCTTTTTTTTTTTTTAAATTTTTTCATTAGTTCTTTAATTTAATTTGCGACTCTGAAAATTTTTTTTCTCTAATTTTATTTGACAGTTAGGTCAAGAGTCAGCTCTTAGGGTCAATTGAGCAAATTGCCCCTCGCCGGTTCAACCCGGTTTGCAAATAATTCAATATTTCTTCCGGCTCTCTAGCCTAATTATTTGACTGGCTTAACAACCTTTTTCCATGATTTTCTTTTTTCCACTGTGTTTGTAATAGTCTTAAGGACCGCGGCGTCACATTTTACGGTTCGAAATTTGAGTTTAAATCGACTTCGCAGTCCTTCCCGAGATGGTCACCCATCGCTGTGACTCTTGGCTCGTTTAACTTCTTATGTTCTGTTTTTCTTATTTACACTTAACTAATTGACAATTACTAATTATTTGTGTTTATGGCTTATCTAGTTATCTTAAGTGTGGTTCTAATCCCCTTAATTGTTCGGACCGACTCCAGTCACCAGAACAGTGAAATATACCAGGCTATAAAAATAGGGGTGTTACAATTCTCCCCCCCTTAAAATAAATTTCGTCTCGAAATTTTACCTGGTGTCAATCTCTGAACAGCTGTGGGTGCTGTTTCCTCATGTCCTCCTCTCGTTCCCAAGTAGCCTCCTGGCCCAAATGATGGTTCCACAGCACTTTCACTAATGGTATTTGCTTGTTCCGTAGCTGCTTCACCTCATAAGCCAGAATCTCCATGGGTTCTTCCTCATATGTGAGGTCTGGATTCACTTCAGTTTCCTCTAGGTAGTACATGAGATGGGTCTGATCGATACCTCCTCAACATAGACACATGAAAGACATTATGTATCTTCTCCAACTCTGAAGGTAGCGCCAAACTATATGCCAAAGGACCCACTCTTTCCAGAACCTCATATAGCCCAATGAAGCGAGGACTCAGTTTCCCTTTTCTACCGAATCTCATAATTCTCTTCAAAGGAGAAACCTTGAGGAATACTTTCTCACCCACTGCATACTCAATATCCCTTCTCTTCAGATCAATGTAGGACTTCTGACGGTCTGATGCAGTCTTAAGTCGATCTCTGATCAATCTGATTTTCTCTTCAGTTTGTTGAACAATTTCGGGTCCAATCATCTTTCTTTCACCCACATCATCCCAACACAATGGGGTTTTAAATTTTTTTTCTGTACAAAGCTTCATATGGAGGCATCCCAATGCTTGATTGGTAGCTATTGTTGTAAGCAAACTCAATCAAAGGCAAGTGTGTGTCCCAACTGCCCTCAAATTCAATCACAGAAGCCCGTAGCATGTCCTCCAAGATCTGAATTACCCTCTCGGGTGGCCATCTATGCGTGTGTGGAATGCGATCTTGAAGTTCAATCTAGTTCCTAGAGCTCTCTGAAGACTACCCCAGAATCTAGAAGTGAACCTAGGATCTCTGTTTGATACGATGGATACTGGTACTCCATGTAGTCTCACAATTTCATCAATGTACAACCTAGCCAATCTTTCTAAACTGTAGTCCATCCGGACTGGCAGAAAATGAGCAAACTTTGTCAATCTGTTAACAATGACCCATACTGCATCATGACTCTTCTGTGTCCTCGGAAGTCCCATCACAAAATCCATCGTTATTCTCTCCCATTTCCATTCCGGTACTGGTAGTGGATGTAACAACCCAGCGGGTACTTGATGCTCTGCTTCACTTGCTGACAAGTTAGGCATTTGGAAACAAACTCTGCCATATCTCTTTTCATACCCATCCACCAGTAATGCTGCTTTAGCCCCCTATACATTTTTGTGCCACCAGGGTGCATGGCAAAAGGAGACTCATGTGCTTCCTTCAAAATGATCTTCCTCAATTCAACATCATTAGGAACACACATTCTGCCCTAGTGTAGCAGTAGACTATCATCTCTGATTGAGAATTCTGGTTTCTTGCCCTACCGGACTTATTCTAATAATTTCAGATACTTCTGGTCATTCTGAGCAGCCATTCTGATATGAGCAATCAACACTGGCTGTACATGCCATGCAACTGCTGTGTGCCCGTCATCATTAATCTCTAAGCTGGCATGCAATGATCTTAACTCATGTACCATAGATAAAGGAGTAACCCATAGACTTGCCATAGTCTTGCGACTTAAGGCGTCGGCCACAACATTAGCTTTCCATGGCTGATAGTCTATCAGACAATCATAGTCTTTTATCAACTCTAACCATATCCTCTGTCTCAAATTTAACTCCTTCTGAGTGCCCATATACTTCAAACTCTTATAATCTGTGTAGATGTAACACTTTTCCCCATACAAATAGTGTCTCCAGATCTTAAAAGCAAACACAATAGCTGCAAGCTCCAAGTCATATGTTGGATAATTCCTCTCATGCGGTTTTAGCTAACGTGATGCATAAGCAATGACATTTTGATCTTACATCAACACACAGCCTAACCCATTGTGAGAAGTATCACTATAAACTGTATATTCTTTACCCGGTATAAGTAAAGTCAAGACTGGAGCTTCAGTCAAACATTTCTTCAATTCATCAAAACTCTATTGGCATTTATCTATCCACTGAAATTTCACATCTTTTCTAAGCAGCTTAGTCAATGGAGATGCCAACATGGAGAATCCCTTCACAAATCTACAGTAGTATCCAACTAAACCTAGAAAACTGTGAATCTCTATGATATTTCTGGGTGGCCTCCAATTAAGGACAGCTTCAATCTTACTTGGATCTACCTTGATGCCCTCTTCTGATACTACATGCCCCAAGAAAGATATTTCCTTCAGCCAAAATTCACACTTTGACAATTTGGCGTATAGCTGTTTCTTCCTCAAAGTCTGCAGTACAATCCGCAAATGTCCATGCTCTTCTGCACTCCTCGAATAGACAAATATATCATCAATGAATACCACAACAAACTGATCGAGGTATGGTCTGAAGATAGTGTTCATCAGATCCATAAAAGCAGCTGGAGCATTAGTTAACCCGAATGGCATGACCAAGAACTCATAATAGCCATAGCGGGTTCTGAAGGCAGTTTTAGGGATACTCTGCTCCTGTACTTTCAGCTGATAATAACCTGATCTCAGGTCAATTTTGGAGAACACAGCTGCACCCCTCAACTGATCAAACAAGTCATCAATGCGGGGCAAAGGATATCTATTCTTTATTGTCACCTTATTCAACTGCCGATAGTCAATACATAAGCGAAGAGTGCCATCCTTCTTCTTAACAAACAACACTGGCGCTCCCCAAGGTGACACACTAGGGTGGATAAAGCCCTTGTCAAGCAATTCTTGCAACTGCACTTTCAACTCTTTCAATTCTGCAGGTGCCATTCTATATGTTGTTATGGAGATTGGGTCCACACCAAGCATAACATCAATTTCAAACTGCACCTCTCTTTCTGGAGGTAATCCTGGTAATTCATCAGGAAACACATCCGGAAAGTCACATACTGTAAGGATGTCCCTCAGTGTAACACCCCTATGTTCGGTAGTGCGTTCTATTGTTTCGGTGACCAGTGTTGTCCGGACAGCTAGGATGCCTAGAACTACACTTTGATATGAGTGAAGAGACATAAAATAATGAAATACAAGAAAAGAAAATAAAAGAAAAATAAAGGAAAAATAATAGCAAAGAAATGTAACTAAGTTAAGCGAGTTGAGAACCCTAGCGATGGGTGACCGCACTGGGAAGTCACGGCGTGGACCGTTGACTAGCCCTGGACAGCGGGAAACCCTGAAAAATATTTTTAGGACTTAGATAAATGTCTATTGAAGTATAAATACCATTAGAAATATTAAATAAAAATTAATTAATTAGTATAAAGAAAAGTGAGAAATCGAAAAATGGACAAAACCCGGTGTTACCGAAAAATCAGGAATGCGACCCGAACAGGGGCATTGTGGTCATTTGACACCCCGAGTTGTCTTTTGACCTAAATGTCCATTTAAAATACATGATATTACACTTGGAAAATATAATGAAAAATTGAATTAGTGGTACCTAATGTAAATAGCAAAAATGGGGTATAAATTAAGTAATTAACACTTAAAACATATTAAATCATTATCTTAGGGTGAGTGGAGCACTATGGGGATTAAATAAACATTATGTGGGCAGGTGTAAACCCACTCACACTTCATCATCTTCATTCATTCCTTCCATGCCGTAAAGAAACCCTTAAAAATCCACCATTGCCGAATTTGGTTCAAGCTTCCTAATCTCCTTTATTTCCAACCCAAACACCTAAGCCACTTCACAAATTTTGATCCCCACCTCACAAGGAAGAAGTAGATACTAAATTCAAGGGAGTTTGGTGAAGATTTAGCAAGCCTCAACAATAGGTAAGTGTTTAAATTGATTTATTTCTTAAGTAAAGTTTATGGGAAGCTTGAGATGATTGAATTGATGAAGAAATTTTGAGGTTTTGGTGAATTGTTATTATGCACTAGTTTAGGCAGCCATGGTAATTAAAGAATTTGAATTATTTTCACATGCAATTGATGGGTATTAGTGTTGATTAAAGTAAATCAAAGTTTAGTAGGTTAATGATTGGTGTATGTTAAGTGGAGCACTTGAGTTGGAAATTTTTGTTGAATTTGAAATTCTATACGTGATTGCCTAAATGGACAGCCATGGAATTGTACACTAAATGAAATATTATTACATGTATTGTGGAGAATTAATGTTGACTAATGTAATTTAAAGTTTTGGTAAGTTAACTTCATGTATATGTAATGGTGGACCAAGTGAAAATTTGAGTTTGAAGGCAATTATGGAGGCTTTACAAATGTGCAGTTTGTTAACTCTTGAAGAATGCTGGAATTCATGGAATAATAATGTTAAATTGTGATAGTTGTTATGACAGCTTGGGTATATATATGATGGTGTGAGGTTGGACATGTAAAAATGTTATGGTTAGGTGATTGAATTGTTGTAATTTGGGTTTGAAAATTCTGTACTAAATGGTGCATGTTGAGGGTGATTGTAAGCTGCCAAAATGAACAAAAATATGTTGTGAATTATGTTTAGGTTATGGTACAAACCAGAATTGGCTTGAATGTTGAGTTTGGTAAGTATTAAAAGGGATCTTTGATGAGTATGAACAAAATGCAATAGGGCAGTTTGTGTTTTGGGCTTAGAACCTTAAGTGTGTGGCTCCAATTGGTATGAAACCAATTGGAGGTGAAACTAGGCACAAAATTTGCCAACTTTCTTGAAGGAATCTTGCCAAAATTCTGCTTGTAAGGTAACTTGAAAAATGACCAAATCCGGATTAGTGCAATTAGGGACTGAAAATTGACCATTTGGGCAGCTGTTAGTGTTTTGGCCATAACTCACTCAAAACAAGTCCAATTGACCTGAAATTTTGACCATGAATAGTTAAGACCTATATCTACAAGTCTTATGAAGACACCAAAGCCCAGATATTACCATAAGAAAGTCAAACAGCTTGCACAAGTTCGGGTCCAAAAACTGGCCGAACCTAAAATGACCTAAAGTGACCAATTTTGATGCATTTTGACTAGCAATAGTAAAATGACCATAACTTGGTCTACATAACTCAGAATGACCTGAAATTTTGCCCCGCGTGCAATAAGACATAGATCTACAAGTTTGTAGTTTTGACCGAAACCTGAAAACTAAGAGAACTAGGTCGTCCGGCTAGGTCAAACTAGTACCCCGGAATCTAGCAAATTGCAAGAAAATGCAAGATACATGGAAATGAGTTTGGTAACATGTACCCACCCTAAAAGACTATTGAATGTGACATATTAGTAACATTAAAACCTAATTTACCTAGAATGCATCGAGGGTCGACATATTAGGTTGACTAAGCAAATAGTATAATTCAGTGAATTAATTATCAAGCATTATCGTTAGAGACAGTTTAAATGAGTACTGAAACACCTCAAATTGTGTTTCTCAGTTAGCAAAGACTCAGGGAAAGGGAAGGAAACACTGAGTCAAGGCCAGGAGACAGTTATCAGAGGTTTGTGCACAACAGTTATTTCTTTTGAATTTTTCAATTGAAATAAATAATGACTATTTATATATTATTATTTTCAATTATGGAAATGTGTTTGAATGGATACTTATTGCTTGAAAAGCATTGTAAATGGTTTGAAACTGTGGAAAAATTAATTTAGTGTGATTTGTGAAAATTGAAGTTAATTATGTATTATGTTGCTATATTGTGAATGAGATTATGACTTTGGAAATTTATTGGATTCTCACGAATCTTTTGAATAAAATGTTTGGAATTGATTTTGTGTTCACACTTAGCATGACAGTATCACATCATTCCTTCTTCATTTATGGGGTTGTGATCGTTTATTTTTCTCCCTCTCTAGTTTACCAGTTGAGGTTGTAGATCGGATGAGTACTCATTATATAGCTAGCTTCCTTCCTCATTGATTTCGATTAGTGGGGTTGTGATTGCTTTGTCGTGGTGTACAACGCGGCATTGATCGGAAAATTGTGTCATGGCTTAAGTTGTGTATGAATTGCCAACACTGTATTCTTAAATTATTTAACTAAATTGTGTTATTATGAGCTTCGATAATTTGTGAAATGGAGTTTAAATTCTTATTGATATTCACTGTCTTTTGAATTTAACTATGTTTTGATTACTGAGATTTATTGTGATATTGTGTTAAATTCCTTATGACATTCATTGTCTTGAATTTAACTATGGTTTTACGTATCCATCATTTATATGATTTATGAATTGTGATTTAAAGTTGTAATTGGTTAATGTTGTGCACCACTGAGACATTGTCTCAGCGATAGCTTTTCATTGCTATCGCAGGTAGACAGACGGATAGGGCAGCAGACTAGGCTGCTAGTACATTCAGCGAGAGATCATTGGGTATATTGAGTATACCACATTTTGCATTTTGTACTGTAATGTATGTTCACTGTATGTATATATTGTTCTTGATTTTGAGCAGTTGTAAATTAAAATTGTACATTAAAGTTGTAAAACAAATTATGAGTTATCTTGGCTTGTAAAATTTGTACTGTATTTCTTTTATCTCAGTCTCTGAAAAACTAGTAGGGATTTGAGTTGAGAAATATATTGTGGTGTTTAACTGTTGGAGTTGAGATTGAGAAAAATATTGAAGTGCTTTTTACAGGTTTTCTGAAGAACTGTTTTATCCAAAATACAGATGGCACTCTGCCAAAATTTTTACAGAAGTCACTAATAGTCCAAATGTGTTAGCTGTTTCACTTCAGTTCAAAAAGGTTTTTAACACTTGTAAATTGTGCTCACCATTGTAAAAAGAAGTAAGAAAAGTTTTAAAATCCCTTGTAGTGTATTTAATGGGTTATTAGTAGATAAAGTTGGTAATTCATTAGGTATACTACAGGATCATGTTATGCCTTACAGAGGAGTAGGGTGTGACACTCAGTGCTGGACTCCCCACTTAGGTGTCTATCACATATGCCAAGTATGCTTCACACCCCTGTCACACCCTACTCCTCGTAAGATGTAACATGCTCCCATAGTACACCTAATGAATTACCGTACTTCGCGTACCGGTAACCCATTAAATATACTACAAGGGATTTTGAAACAATTTTCGTTCATTTTTAAATTGGTGGGTAAAATTTTTTTTTTTAGATTTTAAAAACCTTTATTTAAAGTCCAAACATAAATTAAATTTTTAGATATTTAAAATCTATGCAAATTTTTACAAAAATTTCGATAGAGTGCCGTCTGTATTTTAAGAAAACAATTCTTCAAAACTTGAAAATAAAGACACTCCCAATATTTTTCCCAATCACAACTCCATTATTCAATCTCATTTCACAATTCAACACAAGCAACTCAATATGCAGTATAAATTAAATCAAACATTGAAATATCTCATTAAGATAACAATATGAATATTTAAATTTATGGGATTATTAAAAATTTAGTAGTGCAAAACTTTATAAATACATAAAATCTTAAGATGACCTTATAATAATTTGTATTTCATTACAATCCAAAAATATATTACAAAAGAGTTGGTACAACTGCTCAAAGTAAATTTCATACATATAATTACAGAATTACATCAAAATCCAAAGTACAGGGGTATAATTATGATATACCCGAAGATAGTCTCACTATGCCTTTAAGTAATCTTGCTCAGCTGCTTTATATTTCCTTTCACCTACAACAACATAAAAAGCTATCGCTGAGTGGTAAACTCAGTGGTGCACAAACTAATAATTTAAAACTTAAAACAAGTTAATGCTTGACAATTCATAACAAATAAAAATTTAAAATTTCTAAATTCTTCAAAATTCATAACATTCAAAAATCAATATTTTCATTCATGCAAATTATTCATTTGAATAACATTTTAATCAATTAGTAACTATTTATCTATATTTCTTTTTAATCCCGAAACAATACAAAAATATTTTGAATCACCGACAAATTATTTATTTCAACCACAATTTATCAAACTATGCATAATTTAAAGGGTGTTGCCAACAATTCACACAGTTGAACCCATGACCCAAAATTCAAATAGATGCCGTGTTGTACACCACGACATTTCACACTCTCCCAATAACCGAAGCTAAAATGGAGGAACAAAGACTAGCTAGTATATATGAGTACTCATTCAAACTCTTCCCCAACTGGCAAGCCAGAGAGGAAGAAACTCGCCCCATCTAGTGGAGGAGATATCTCACTAGATAAGCTAATGAGAATTCACAACATATTTTGCCATGTCAACTGTGGTTTTAAATCACATTCAAAACAATTTCTATTTACAAAGTGTTTACAAATCATCAACATATTTAATCATCATAAATTCATGCTCAAGGTTGGCAACACATCAAACTTAAAATTTACAATCCTCAAAACCATGCAATAAATCCTTAAATGCATAAGAAAATTTATATTTAAATTATACAATTTTATTCAACAAATTAAAATCCTCAACACAACAAAATTATAAATTATAAAATAAACTTGTTCAAATCAATTTAGAAGTGAAAAGTAACAAAATTGTTAGTTGTGCACAAACCTTATGCAAGTCACCTCTTGGCCTTGACTCGATGTCTCGGGTTCTTTCCCTGTATTCTTTTCCACTGAAACACACAGTTTCACAATGTTTCAGTATCACTATTTATCATAACTCCAAAAATAAATTCAAATCTACTTATACCTAGCTTTAATATGCTAAACTTGACGTTCTTTAAAATTTGTATTTCGGGGTTACTATTCATGATACTATTCAAGTCAATTTGTTGAATTTCTAATGCTTAATAGGTAAGGGAATTCCAACTTCATCCACATGCCACATTTTGGTTACTAAATTTGTTGGTTTTGGTCGTTTTCTCAAATTCTAAGTCTTTTAGGCAAATTTGCAAATTTTCAGTTTTGGTGTCTTAATTTGCACTGTTCCATTGGTCATTTTTCTGTTAGAATTTGGCAAAACTTTCTTCATAGAAAATGTTCCCTATTGTCTTAACTTTATTCTCCTTTTTGAATCACTCCATTTGGAATTTTTTAGCTCAAGTTATAGCCATTTAAATTATGGCTGTCGGATTGGATTTAACCCAGATTTTCTGGGCAAATTCTAGTTCTAGCAGTTTTAGGTCACTAATTTTGGGTGGCCAAATGACTTGGTTAAGGGCATAATTTGGGTTTGTATTCTTCATGAAAGTTTTAGGCCTATATCTCATCTGTCCACTGGTAAACTTTAGGTCATTTAGACCTACCTAGCCCAAGTTATGGCCAAATGAACAAACACTGTTCATTTGGTCATTTTTGTACAGGTTAGACTGCATAAATCCGGATTTGATCAATTTGTTCACTAGGTTTTGGTCACTTTTTGGGTATGATTCCTGAATGAAAAATGTGTCATTTTGTGTCTATTTTCATTCTCAATTGGCCTCATATCAATTGGACTTGTAAATTTTCAGTTTTGGTCCCTCAAAGGGACCTTTGTCCTGCTGCCTGCAGCATGGCCATTTTCAATCCGAATTTAAATTCACTTCAAACACTTCCAACACATCTCAATTGGTCACAAATGACCATTTTTCATCTCAAACAAGGTCAAATATACCATTTGACCAATTCTCATATTTTTGGCTCCCAAACGCTAAGTGCCCAAAACCCTAACTCACTAAATTGTTGCATTTAACCAATTCAACACCTACACATGCTTCCTCAACTCAATCAAGCTTAGATACACTTTTAATTCAATTGAATTCATGCATTTCATACCCCTTCATAAGTTGGCCAAATTTCCCTTTGGTCCCCCAATAATTTTTTTTTTCATTTAAAGCATAATTCTAAGTTTATTCAACTATAATCACTATCAATTCAACTAGAAAATTAGGTTTAGTTTACTAACCTTAGTGTAGAAAATTTTCCTCTTCAACCTCTTCTTTTCTTCTTTCTTTCTTTGCTCAAACTTCTTTTCAAGTTGCATAAACAAGATTTAATTAAGGGGCTTGCAATTTTTATGGCTAAAGTTTAGTTTCTTCAAGCTAAAAAATGAGCTTTCATGGAGTATTTTGTGAGGGAGAGGGTGAGAGAGAGAGAGAGACGGAAATTGAGGAAGAAGGCTTTTGTTTGTTTTTTTTTTCTTTTCTTTATGCTTTTATTCTTATGGAAGTCCAAAAAAAATCAAATTAAATAAATTTTTAATTATAGTATTTATGGCATCATGCATGATGTCATGCATGATGTCATCTCTTTTCACTTTTTCAATTTTTTTTTTTATTTTTCTATCTATTTTTTCATTAGTTCTTTAATTTAATTCTCGATTTCGAAATTTTCTTTTCTCCAATTTTATTTGACAGTTAGGTCAGGAGTCAGCTCTCGTGGTCAATAGACCAAATTGCCTCTTGCTGGTTTAACCCGGTTTACAAATAATTCAATATTTCTTTCGGCTCTCTGACCTAATTATTTGACTGGCTTAACAACTCTTTTTTGTGATTTGCTCTTTTCCACTGTGTTCACAATAGTCCTAAGGACCGCAGCGTCACATTTTACAGTTCGAAATTTGAGTTTAAATTGACTTCGCAATCCTTCCCGAAAAGGTCACCCATCGCTATGACTCTCGGCTCGTTTAACTTCTTATGTTCTGTTTTTCTTATTTACACTTAACTAATTGACAATTACTAATTATTTGTGTTTATGGCTTATCTAGTTATTTTAAGTGTGGTTATAATCCCCTTAATTATCCGGACTGACACTGGTCACCGGGATAGTGAAATATACCAGGCTATACAAATAGGGGTGTTACAACCCCTTTCTGATCATCCTTCTGGCTAGTGCAGCCGAAATGATATTTGATGGCAGTAAATGCCTCTCCCCATTTATTACCACATCACCGTACAAAGAGAGATCAAAAGTGACTATCTTCAGTCTACAGTCAATCATGGCGTGATGCCTGGCTAACCAATCTAGTCCCAAGATAATATCATAATCTCTGAAGGGCATTTTAATCAAATCTGACAAAAAAACATGTCCTTGGATCACCAAAGGACAGTCCCTATAAATTCTGTTTACCCGAATCTCTTGTCCTAACAGACTAGTTACTAGCACTTTAAAACCCATTTGGACACATGGAACAGTAAATGAACTGACTATGCTAGCACTAACATATGAATGGGTTGAACCCGGATCAAACAACACAAATACTTCTTGATCAGAGATAGAAAATGTACCAGCTACAACATCAGAAGTCTCAGCCTCTTCTCGCTGTCTCATCATGTAGACTCTGGCTGACGCACTTCCTTGTGCTGACTGACCAACAGTGCCCTGACTGCCAGAAGCAGTGCCTCTACCTCTGCCTCTTCCTCTGCCAACTGATTGTGAACCTCTGGGAGCAGGACTCTGAATAGATACTTCTGCAGTCATAGGAGCTGGACCATACTTATTAGCACTAGTGCAGTCTTTTGCAAGATGGCCCTTGCCTCCATAATTAAAACAGGCTCTAGTGGCCCAATATCATTCTCCCCCATGAATCTTGCCACAAGTCACCCCTCCTCGATTGCTGACCAGACCTAGGGGGTCTCTATCTAGAGAATCGGCCCCTTCCAAATCTTCCACCTCGACCTCTGCTAGGTCCACCAAATTTCTTCCTCTTCCTAGAAGTACCACCAGAACTTGGCTCTACTGACTTTTCATTTTTATCTTTCTATGTTTTCTTAGTCTTCTTTGATTTTTCTTTTGTAGGTGTCGCTTCTGATTCAATCCTCTCCAACTCAAGTGCTTGAGAGATGAGCTCTGAGAAGTTGCTGTGTCTGAATCTCACTACTTGCATCCTCAAACTGGGCTTCAAACCATTCTCAAATCTCTTGCACCTTTCCTTGCTGGTAGAAAGGAGACTCCCAGCATAGTGGCTTAAGCAGGAGAACTTCCTCTCATATTCTGCCACTAATTTACTCCCTTGCTTCAGACTCAGAAGTTCTTGCAACTTTTGATCCACATATGCGTCTGGGATGTATTTTTGTATGAATTCTCTGATGAAGTCATCCCAGGTCAGTACTGATAGTTCAGCTATGTTGTGGGGGATAGTCTTCCACCAATCATATGCATCCCCTTACAGTAGTGACACAGAATATTCAAACTTTAGTTCATTTTGGCAGTGCAGCTTCTTAAATACTCTATCCATCCTTTCAAGCCATTGCTCTGCCTCTAAAGGGTCCACTGTAACCTTAAATTCTGTAGCCCCATACTTTAATAACTTATCATACTGTCTGGCTGGAGGCAGTGGTTGTGCCACAGGTGTCTGGGGTGGAGCTTGAGCAGGCATACCCCCATCCATTTTTTGAAACATCGCAGCCATCTGCTGTGCAAACTGTGTAGGAAACTGTGGCATTTGTGGGGCTAGTGCTACTGACCCACTGACATTTTGTAGAGATGGGGCTTCCCCTTGTGCCTCAGCTTCAATAGATTACTCGACTGAGCGATCCCCTTCTTCCATTTCAGTCTGAAGTTAGGGTATCTCTTGAACAAGTAACACATGGAGATTTCCCTCCGTTAGTTCATATTTATGATGTAATGCACTGTATGTAACAAATATGGACATTGAGCAGTTGTACTTAATAAGGAAAGACACAAATTTTCAAGTTAAAACATACTTCAAAAATTTGCTCTGATACCACTAAAACATGTCACACCTTACCCCTCTCCAAGGCATAACATGATCCCGTAGAATACCTAATGAATTACCAAACTTCACCTACCGATAACTCATTAAGTACCCTACAAGGGATTTTACAACAATTTTCTTACTTTTATAAGTGTTGAGTATTTTTTTTAATAGATATTAAAATCATTTATTCAAAGTTGAAAACTAGTTAAAATTTTTGGCCCATTTTATTTTTCCATAAATTTTATAAAAATTTCGGCAGAGTGCCGTCTGTATTTTAAGAAAACGGTTCTTTAAATACCTGAAAAAAACACTTTTAATAATTTATCTCAATAATTTCAACAACTCCACAACAATCCCAACCAATTTCTCAAGTTTCAAAAATTCAACAATCATCATTTCTCGATTTCCAAAAACAATTCAGTAATCATCAAAATACTATCAATCAATTTCATTCAAATTAAAATAAAATATTTTCATTCACATTTCATTAAAGATAAAACAATTTATATACATCATACTAAACATTTACATTAGGAAAATCCAAACTAAAATTTATTACAAACTTTATACAAGCTTTATACAAGCTGCTCAAGACCAATTTTACATATCCATACATTTATGTGCATCACATACATCAAAATAAATATTTATAATCAGGGTATAAATTATACCCGATAGCTTCAAAGTAGGTAGTTCCTCTGTCCTTAGCAGCTCACTCTGCTGCTCTTCTAGTCTCTATATCTGCGACAGCAATAACAGCCATAACTGAGTACTAGGACTCAGTGGTGCATAACATACTAAAATAATCTTTATACAGAGTTTAAATCATATTTATTCAAAAATTGGACTGAACATGAGAATTAAATACAAAACATGAATTATGAGATTTTAATCTAAACAATTTCATTTCGAAGTATCAAAACACATTTCATAAAACCCACAGTTATATCATGCCATTCGAAAGAAATATAATCTCAATAGCCAGAGGCTAAGGAGAAGTCACATCACAAGGCTAGCTAGCTCGAATATATGGATATCCATTCAATTTCTTCTTTTACTGGAACACACCTCAACACTTTAGCCAGAGAAGAAATCAAAATTCGAAACTGATTACCCCCACTAGTCATGCTAGTGAGGTGTTCAAATATATGGTCGTGACACTGTGGTTTCAAAACTTATCTTAACAATTTACTAAACATTGCCATTTCAAATATACACAAATAACTTTCAACAATTTAAATCAAAAGCATAATAAATATTTCATCACAATGATGTCACAATTCAATATTTCAAATTATTCAAAACAATATGCAGAAGAAAATTTACAGAAATTATACGTTGTGCACAAACCTTAAGCGAGTCGCCTCTTGGCCTTGACTCAATTCCTTGGGTTCTTTCCCGGTGTTCTTTTTCACTGAAACACACAGTTTCACAGTGTTTCAGTATCATAACTTAGCATAAATCCAAAAATAAATTTAAATTCACTTTTACCTAGCTCTAATGTGCTAAACTTGACGTTCTTTAAATTTTGTGTTTCGGGGTTACTATTCACTCAGTATTCAAGTTAATTTGTTGACTTTCTAAGGCTTAATAGGTATGCGAATTCCAACTTCACCCACATACCACATTTTGATCACTAAATTTTTTAGTTTTGGTTGTTTACTCAAATTCTAAGTCTTTTAAGAAAATTTGCAAATTTTCAATTTTGGTGTCTTAAGTTGTACTATTCCATTTGTCATTTTTCTGTTAGAATTTCACAGAACTTCCTTCATAGAAAATTTTCTCTATTGTCTTAACTTTATTATCCTTTTTGGATCACTCCAATTGGATTTTTATAGCTCAAGTTATAGCCATTTGAATCATGGCTGCCGGATTGGACTTAACCCAGATTTCTGGGCAAATTCTGGTTCTGCCAATTTTAGATTACCAAATTTGGATGGCCAAATGACTTGGTTAATGGTATAATTTGTGTTTGTATTCTTCATAAAAGTTTTAGGTTTATATCTCAACTGTCCACTGGAAAAATTTCTGTCAATTAGACCTGCCTAGCTCAAGTTATGGCCAAATGAACAGCTGTTCATTTGGTCATTTTTGTACAGGTGAGACTGAGAAAATCCGGATTTGGTCAATTTGTTCACTAGGTTTTGGTCACTTTTTGGGCATGATTCCTAAATGAAAATTGTGTCATTTTGTGTTTATTTTCATTCCCAATTGGTATCATACCAATTGGACTTGTAAATTTTCAGTTTTGGTCCCTCAAAGGGACCTTAGTCCTGCTGCTAGCAACATGACCACATTCAATCCGAATTTAAACTAAATTCCAACACTTCCAACACACTTCATTTGGTCACAATTAACCATTTCTCACCTCAAACTAAGTCAACCACATCATTTCACAATTTCTCACATTTTTTACTCCTAAACCCTAAGTGTCGAAAAAACTAGTTCACCAATTCATTGCATTTAGCTAATTCAAGGCATTTAACCATAATCATTCAACTCCTTGATGTTTATATTCCCCTCTAATTCAATCAAACCATGTAAATCATACTCCCACACATGCTGGCTGAAATTCCCTCTCTTCCTAATCATGCAATTTTTTCCAATTTCTTCATATATTCTCATCCATTTCTGCCCTAAATCCATCATGTATACTAAAAAGAAAGGTTAGATTAGCTTACCTTAAGTGAGCAGAATTTATATCGCTAATTCTTCAAACTTTGCTTGATTTATTTACTCCCAATCTTCTTATCAAAGCTCAAACACAATTTTTAGTTAAGGGATGTAGCGATTTCATGGCACAATTTAGGGTTTAAGAGAGCTTTAGGTGGGCTTCAATGGAGGTTTCATGAAGAAAATAAAAGAGATGGGAGAGAGAGAGTTGACGGCTTGAAGAAGAAGAAGAAGACCAATTTTTTTTTTTCTTAATTTGTCTTTTATTTGTTAGAAATTATCCCAAAATTTCAAATTTTTAAAAATAAAAATTTATTGCATCATGCTTATGTCACCACATGATGTCATTACTTTTTCAACTTTTCTTTTTCTTTTTTTTTTTTTTTTTTTATCTTTCCATTAGTTCTTTAATTTAATTGCTGACTCTGAAATTTTGTTTTCTCCGATTTTATTTGATAGTTAGGTCAAGAGTCAGCTCTCGGGGTCAATTGACCAAATTGCCCCTCACCGGTTCAACCCGGTTTGTAAATAATTCAATATTTCTTTCGTCTCCCTGACCTAATTATTTGACTGGCTTAACAACCTTTTTCTGTGATTTTCTCTTTTCCACTGTGTTTGTAATAGTCTTAAGGACCAGGGCGTCACATTTTATGATTCGAAATTTGAGTTTAAATCGACTTCGCATTTCTTCCTGAGAAGGTCACCCATCGCTGTGACTCTCGGCTCGTTTAACTTCTTATATTCTGTTTTTCTTATTTATACTTAACTAATTGACAATTATTAATTATTTATGTTTATGGCTTATCTAGTTATCTTAAGTGTGGTTCTAATCCCCTTAATTGTCCGGACCGACTCCGGTTACTAGAATAGTGAAATATACCAGGCTATACAAATAGGGGTGTTACAGATATGGATTACAAGACCTGTAGCTTTAGTAACGAGATCCTTTAGAAAACTCATTTCTAAAGTCTCTAAAAACCTTGGGAGTTTCTGATTAAAAGATAATAAAGCTACTGTAAAAATTCAGGGTTTTTCCTTAATAATCACCACCACCTCCATAGTATTGCATGCAGGTATTTATAGGAGATGGGTGCTTAAAAATAGAGGTTCAAGATTTCAACAGGAGAAGATGAAGGGTTTGGATCTAAAAGGACACAATCCTACGTCTTAGAATTAAAGAGAATCAAAATTGAAGGTTAGGATTTTGTTTAGGATCTCTATCCTTTCATCCTTTCATCCAATGGTTAGGAATCCCACCACCTTACAAAATAGATCCAAGGGTTGGGAACAAAAGGTGCTGAATTAGTTATTCACTTTTTGATCTGAGGGTTTCAAACCCGTACTTACAATTGTGAACAATAGTGTAAATTGGGATGTACTGAGCTGCTTTAATCGCTTACAATCCAATGGCAAGGAGTTAAACTTATAAATTAAACATCATGATTGGAAACGATTCGACTCCTCAAGCACCTCCAATCTCTATAGGTCATTCCTCGGTCTACCTAATCTCTCATTATGGTTGACTGATCTGAGACTTCTTATTCCTATCTTCATCCACTCTTCCCACATCCGATCTTTTCCTATTTCCCAATCCCTCCTTCTATTTCCCGATTTCTTTCTCATCTCTTCTCCATATCTAATTTGTATCAGTCAAAGCAATAAATCTTCCGATTATCGATGAACCGCTTCTAGTTTTGCACACAATAAATGCCAAGGCACTATATATATGAGGCAGAATTTCGTCATTCTCATACTCGCTCTTCTTTCTTCAGTGAATTTCTAATGTTTTACTTTTCTGATCTTGACTTTTTCGATAAGAATTCTCCTCATGACGACCACCTTGATCTTTTTCCGAATGTTTTTCTTGCCCATTGCCTGAAGATGGATGATTCCGGTGATTAGAGACTTATGAGGGCGTCGTCTGATGACGGTGAGGGAATTGGACTAATTGACCAATCAGGGTCAAAATTGACTACTGTGCCAATCTCTGATCGGTTTATCGATATGATCTGCAGACCAATCTCTGATAAGGGGACTATTAATTTCAATCTTGATATCGGTGATCGCCTCTTGAAGTTCATTTGGCTCCTAACCATTTTAAGGGTCCCAATTACTGCTCGGTTCTGGTCGATGACATCGACGATGACACCGAGCTTCCCATAGTCTTTGCCATAGATGACGAGAGCTACTCTCCCAATCTCTATGTATCTCTTGAAGGACATCTTAGAATTGAGAGTGGTCTGATCTATAAGAGTAAAGTAGAATGTAGTGTAGGGATATTTGTAATTGCTAATATTAAGAGATCGCCTAAATGATGTAACTTGATCTTTTGGAAATGAAATGAAATTTTATTTATTCAAAATTGATTGTTTATTTTGTTTTATTATTGCATTATTTTCTCGATCTCTTATAACTGTGTCTGATTTGAACTCACAAACCACACCCATTGACCGATCTCTTTGGTTCCAAACCTTTTGCTATAAGATTAATGATCAATTCCCTATTAGCCGATCTCAATTATCTGATCTCTTTACCATGCTTGTGGAATTTTCTTTTGATGAGTCATTGAAATGGTTAGATCCCGCTAACCGATGCGTCACTTAGGGCTTCGTGAGCATTTAATGCTTGAGCAGATATAAATAGGAAGGGGTTAGCCATTTGTCCACTTATGCCATTTTCAGATTTCCTCAATGACTTCGACGCTCTCTCTCATTTTTTAAAGTTTTCTGGAACCGATTTATACTCTGGTAAGAGCTTTAATCTTTTTCCTATCAGTTTCATTTTTATTCTTCGAAAATGAGTAGTACCGAAGGTCAGGGATTTGCGAGCCCCTCTTCCGTTCGCTTTTCATGGACCTTGGAAGAAAGCGATACGGTCGGACCTAGTGGGCGACCTGACCCTGTCATAGCCATTATTTCGATCTCTGGTCAAGCGAGTAGACCGAAATAAGCATCGACTTCAAGGAAAGAGAACCTACTTGTGGACGAACTGCCATCAGCCCTCGGGGAGGCCGATCTCCAATCTATTAGCCAAGAGTACAATCTTTCGATCGACTCTTTTGAACTTATTAGATGCCATGGCGATCTTCAGGCTGATCATTTCTTTGACAAAATCGACCTGATCATGGCATATAAAGAGCAATTAAATGCTAGGCTTCAGTTTCCCCTAGATGGATTTTATAAAGCCATTTTGAAATTTCACCATGTCTGTGTAGCCCAGGTGCATCCGAACTCTTGGCAGACCCTGGTGGCCTTCAGAGGTCTTTGCCGGGCTAAAAAGCTTGAGCCCACAATGAAGATTTTTGCTTAATTACATAGGCTCGCTCAATAAAAAGATGATGAATATTGGTTTTTCCAAGCCAAACCGAACTGTGGGCTCTTCATCGATCTCCTCTCCTCGCTGAAAAACTGGAAAGATCGGTTTTTCATACTGAGAAGCAAGGATCCCAATGGCTTGGAAGGCATTCCATGTAACTGGCAGTATTTAGTTCTTAAAGCACCAAAGAAGATTGCCCTGAATAAAGGCGAGGACACCATGGTAAAGGAATTAAATAATCAGGCCACCGTTCATAAATATTCATGTTTGGATGCGGTTATGGCTGAACTAAAAAGGTGGATGATGCGAGTGATCACCCATGAGGACTATGAGCTACAACTCTCTGACCTCAGCCCTGGGATTGGTATAATCTGTATCCTTAGTCTCATAATCTTAGCGAACTCACTAACTTATTCTTTGTGCAAGTATGGCAGGAGGTGAGACTACAAAGGAAAGTCATAAGCAAAAAAGGAAGCTCACATGGAAAGTACAAGAGATGAAAGAAGCTGCTGCCGCTGCAGCCCAGATGCCGAGACAGGACTTGGTAGAAGTATCAAGCTCTCCGTTTTGACCTCCAGAGTAGCCAACCTTAGAGGTTGAGGTCATCACTTATCCACCTCAACAGGCTAAACCTCCACCTCCTCCGATCTCTTCAAGTACAGAAGGGGGGTCTTCTAAACCAGTAGTTAGGATGCTCTCCCAAGGTGCTCAGGTCCTCCTAAATCTCTGGAAAGGAATCGCTCAATTTGGGGCAATCCCGATTTGGCTAAGGTCCTGGGTGCTACCATCTATTTTTAAGAAGATCGGAATAAGATGGCCCAGGATAGCATTAACGATCTCTTGACTCAGACGATGAGCTTGGGTTTGGAGGCTATTGTGAACCAGCATGTGATCAGAGAGATGGTTCATCTCTTAAGATGGGAGATAATGAAAATGGTTCAGGATGCAGCAGTCACCAAAGCCCAACTCTCAGCTGCCAATGATCATATTGTTAAGTTAGAAGATCGGGCGAAGTCTTGTGAAGAAAGGATAGCCGAACTAGAGCGGGAACTTGAAGATTTTCGGGCCTGCCGATCTCGCTCAATTTACTAAAGAAATCAAAGTGAAGGAGGAAGAGGCCCTGGCGAGAGAGGCCAGTGTCTATGTGAATGCTCATAGTGATCTTTTGGCCGAACTCGTGAAGTGCTATCCTAAAGAAGACTTCTCCTGGATGGAGAAGCTCACCCTAGAAGTTGAAGATGGGAGTGAGGGAGAGCTTTAGAGAGGAGAGGGAGAGGATGTTTAAAATTTAGCTGGAAAGTAAGTTAGGGAAGACCCTCTTGCCGAATAACTTGTATAATTTTCCTCTAGAATGAATTTTGATTTCTTTATTGATCGGTTCTTGATGAGGTCGAAAAAATATCAAACTAAGAATGAATGAGCATTAATTCAATTCCCAATTAATTGGATAAGTCCAATCACAACTGTAACACCCTAGGCAAATCCCACATCGACAAAACACGGGAGAGATGTTGGGTTTATAACCCCTAGTGACGCGTTTTAAAACCGTGAGGGCTTGGGCCCAGAGCGGACAATATCACTAGTGGGCCGGGCTATTACATTTGTGGTATCAGAGCAGCTCCGCGTGCAACCTTGAACGATGGTGGGGCAAACCTCAACGAGGACGCTGAGTCCCATAAGGGGGGTGGATTGTAACACCCTAGGCAAATCCCACATAGACAAAACACAGGAGAGATGCTGGGTTTATAAGTTGATGGTTCGTAACCCCTAGTGACGCGTTTTAAAACCGTGAGGGCTTGGGCCCAGAGCGGACAATATCACTAGTGGGCCGGGCTGTTACAACAACTCTTAAGATTGGTTATTGAACATGACTGCTTAAAGAGCTCAATAAACATTAAGCGCAAAGATGAGATTAGGAAACCTTCGAAAATACATGATTTGAGACCAGGTCTCTATCCAATTTTGCTAGGTTCAGGATCACTCAGAGATCAGATAAGATATTAAGTTGGTTAGATATTTGAACAATGCGAGTGAGATCTGATCCTGAAATTGCCTTGAATTACCTGAAATTTTTGGGTTAGGGGATTGGAAAACTAAATGCAGACAGATGGTTCAGCAATAAATCAAAACAGGTTGAATAAACATAGAGATTGGAAAATGTTCAATTTATACATGAGATCGGATAGACTCTGGATTTATTATTTATCTGGGAACAAGTTATTGTGCGTTTGGAGAAAAAGACATGAAGTCAAGTAAGTGGTAGAGATCAGGTAAAACACCTACAAGGAAGATCAGCTGAAATGCGAGTTGTGATTAAATATTGGCCCAAAATATGGTGTCTACAACTAGCATTACTACTAGAGTTGGAGAAAATTTATAATGTTTTTCATATCTCCATGTTGAGGAGGGACAAATCAGATCCCTCACACATTTTACCAATGGAAAAAATTAAGGTGAACCCAAATTTGACATATGACAAAGAACCTATAAGGATTTTGGTACATGATGTAACACCCCTATTTGTATAGCCTGGTATATTTCTCTGTTCCGGTAACCGGTGTTGGTCCGGACAGTTAAGGGGATTAGAACCACACTTAAGACAACTAGAGAAGCCATAAACACAAATAATTAGGAATTGTCAATTAGTTAAGTATAAATATGAAAAACAGAACATAAGAAGTTAAACGAGCCGAGAGTCACAGCGATGGGTGACCTTCTAGGGAAGGACTACAAAGTCATTTTAAACTCAAATTTCGAATCGTAAAATGTGACGCCGGGGTCCTTAGAACCCTTACGAACATAGTGGAAAATAGAAAATCACGAAAAGGAACTGTTAAGCCAGTCAAATAATTAGGTCAGGGAACTGGAAGAAATATTGAATTATTTACAAACAGGGTTGAACCGGTGAGGGGCAATTTAGTCAATTGACCCCGAGAGCTGACTCTTAACCTAACTGTCAAATAAAATTGGAGAAAAAAAAAATTCAGAATGGACAATTAAATTAAAGAACTAATAGAAAAAAAAAAGAAAGAAAATGAAAAAGTGAAGAGAGGTGACATCATGCATGACATCATGCATGATGCCATAAATCCTATAATTAAAAATTTATTTAAATTGAATTTTTGGTCTTTCATAAGACAAAAGACAAAAAAAAAAAAAGAAAAATAAAGTCATCTTCCTCATTATCCTTGCCGGCCCTCCTCTCTCTCCATTCTTACTCACCTCGTTCCACCATTGTTAAGAGCTAGAAAGCTTGAATTTCCCCTATTTTCTTCCATAAATTCACAAAGTCCCAACACAAAAAATTCTCTTTACATGTTGAGGAATTATTAGAAAGCAAAAAGAAGAAGAAAGACTTGATGAAAATGAAGCTTAGAAACCCTCCAAGCAAGGTTAGTGATGTAAGATACAAAATTAGTTTATTTGTTGTGTTTATAGCTTGATTAACTTAGAAATAAACTTTAAATAAAAAGAAAAATTTTGTTGAGGGACCACAAGTGAATTTCGGCTAGCATGTGTATGAGGGTATTGTTGCATGGTTTGATTGATTTAAATGAGTATATGAACCTCAATTAGTTGAGTAATTATAGTTAAAGACTTTGAATTTGCTAAATGCAACAATTTAGTGTGGTTAGGGTTTGGACACTTAGGGTTTAGAGATAAAAAAAGTGAAAAATTGGTAAATGATGTCTTTGACCTAGTTTAAGGAGAGAAATGGTCAATTGTGACCTAATGAGGTGTGTTAGGAGTGTTTGAATCAAAAGCAAATTCGGATTGAGTGTGGTCATGCTGCTAGCAGCATGACCAAGTTATATTTGAGGGACCAAAAATGAAAATTTACAAGTCCAATTGGTATGAGACCAATTGGGAATGAAAATAGACACTAAATGACACAATTTTCATTCAGGAAGTATGCCCAAAAAGTGACCAAAACCTAGTGAACAAATTGACCAAACTTGGAAAATCTCAGTCTGCCCTGTACAAACTGACCAAACGAACAGTGTTTGTTCAGTTGGCTATAACTTGAGCTAGGCAGGTCTAAATGACCTCAAATTTTTGCAGTGGACAGTTGAGGTATAGACCTAAAACTTTCATGAGAACACAAACCCAAATTATGCCACTAACCAAGTCATTTGGCCACCCCAAGTTGGTGATCTAAAACTGCCAGAACCAAAATTTGCCCAGAAAATCTGAGTTGAGTCCAATCCGGCAGCCATGGTTCAAATAGCTATAACTTGAGCTAAAAAACTCCAATTGGAGTGATTCAAAAAGGAGAATAAATTTAAGACAATAGGGAACATTTTCTATGAAGGAAGTTTTGCCAAATTCTAACATAAAAATGACCAATGGAACAGTGCAACTTAAGACACCAAAATTGAAAATTTGCCAAATTGCTTAAAAGACTTAGAATTTGAATAAACAACCAAAACCAACAAATTTAGTGACCAAAATGTGATATGTGGGTGAAGTTGGAATTCCCATACCTATTAAGCCTTAGAAAGTCAACAAATTGACCGAATAGTGTAGTGAATAGTAACTTCGAAACACAAATTTTGAAGAACGCCAAGTTTAGCATATTAAAGCTAGTTATAAGTGAATTTGAATTTATTTTTGAATTTACGATGAGTATGATACTAAAATACTGTGAAACTGTGTGTTTCAGTTGAAAAGAACATCTGGAAAGAACCCGAGGAATCGAGTCAAGGCCAAGAGGCAACTCGTTTAAGGTTTGTGCACAACTAACTCTTTTGTTATTTTTAAATTCCAAGTTGACTTGAAATAAATTTATTGTATGATTTATGATTTTTGTTGTGTTGAGAATTTTAACTTATCGAATGAAATTGTACAATTTGAATATAAATTTTCTTATGCATTTAAGGATTTATTGCATTGTTTTAAGGATTGTAAATTTTAAGTTTGATGTGTTGCCACCCTTGAGCATGAATTTATGATGATTAAATATATTGATGATTTGTAAACACTTTGTAAATAGAAATTGCTTTGAATATGATTTGAAACCACAATTGACATGACAAAATTTATTGTGAATTCTCATTAGCTTGTCTAGTGAGATATCTCCTCCACTAGATGGGGCGAGTTACTTCCTCTCTGGCTTGCCAATTGGGGAAGAATTTGAATGAGTACTCATATATACTAGCTAGTCTTTGTTTCTCCCTTTTAACCTCGGTTATTGGGAGAATGTGAAATGTTGTGGTGTACAACACGGCATCTATTTGAATTTTGGGCCATGAGATAAACTGTGTGAATTATTGGCAACTCCCTTTAAATTATGCATAATTTGATAAATTGTGGTTGAAATAAATGATTTGTCAGTGATTCAAAATATTTTTGTATTGTTTCAGAATTTAAAAGAATTGTAAATAAATAGTTATTAATTGATCAAAATGTTATTCAAATGAATAAATTGCATGAATGAAGATAATGATTTTTGTATGCCTTGGATTTTGAAGAATTTAGAAATTTTAAATTTTATTCATTATGAATTGTTAAGAACAATTTGTATTAAGTTTTAAATTATTAGTTTGTGCACCACTGAGTTCACCACTCAGCGATAGCTTTGTATGCTGTCACAGATATAGAGAATAGAGGAGCAGCAGATTGAGCTGCTGAAGACAGGGGAGCTACCTGCTTGAAGTTTTCGGGTATAATTTATATCCTGACTATAAATATTCGTTTTGATGTATGTATTGCACGTAATTGTATGGACATGTAAAATCGATCTTGAGCAGTTTGTACAAAGTTTGTATAAAGTTGTAATAAATTTTAGATTGGATTTTCCTAATGTAAATTTCTAGTATGATGTATATATAAATTATTTTGTCATTAATGAAATATGATTGGTAGTATTTTATTTAAATTGAACGAAATTCATTAATGGTATTTTGATAATTGTTGGATATTGGAAATGGTGAATTTGAATTTTGGAAGTTTATAAATGTGTTGAAATTGATTGAAATGATTGTGACTTTTGAAGAAGTTGTTGAGAAAAAATTATTGGAAGTGCTTTTTACAGGAATTTGAAGAACTGTTTTCTCAAAATATAGACGGAACTCTGCCGAAATTTCTATAAAATTTGCAGAAAAATAAAATGGGCAAAAAAAAATTTTAACTAGTTTTCAACTTTAATTAAATGTTTTCATACCTATTAGAAAATACTCACCACTTAACAAAAATAAAAATATTGTTTTAAAATCCCTTGTAGGGTACTTAATGAGTTATCGGTAGGTGAAGTTCGGTAGTTCATTAGGTATTCTACAGGATCATGTTATGCCTTACAGAGGGGTAAGGTGTGACATGTTTTAGTGGTATCAGAGCAAAAATTTTTGAAGTATGTTTTAATTTGAGAATTTGTGTCTTTCCTTGTTAAGTACAACTGCTCAAAGTCCATATTTGTTACATACAGTACATTTACATCATAAATATGAACTAACGGGGAGAAATCTCCTTGTGTTGGGTGTACAGGAAATAGAAAAAAAGAAAAAATTCCTGTGAATAGATATGGACAAGAGGGATAAATGGTAGAGCAGTCTGATACAGCTAACGTACAAGGAGAGGCATCAGTTCCGTAGCGCGTTGGAGGTCCCACTGCACCAATCTCTCCTATACAAATTACTGAACAAACGGCCCAACAGATGGCCATGTTCTTTCAGTAAAGGGCTGATAATCTATCAGCCTAGGCCCGAGAACAAACCCAACCCCCTAAAGAGCAGCATGAAAAAGAGAAAAGTGGGAAACCCATCGGTCAAAGTTCGAGTAGTAATTTGGGAAAGAGAAAAGATTTTGAGGGACCCCGAGCTCCTAAGTATGATAGAAGCAGTTCTTCAGGGCGGAAGCAATCAAGAACCATTCGTTAAAGAACCAGAAGTTCCTACCCTATCCATCTCTGTGACGTTTGTGGAAAATTTCATGGGGGTATATGCCATAGGGTCACTGGAGCCTGCTTCAATTGTGGTGGAATTGGACATTTTTCTCGAGATTGTACTAGCGCACGTCGAGTTATGCCACATACTACACCAAAGGAATCAGTCCAAGGCTTTGATTTTAGAGGCTCATTAATAGTCAGTAGAGGCAGAGGCAGAAGTAGGGGCAGAGGGTAATCCTTGCACAATGGACCAACCCGAGTAGAGGAATACATTAGAAAGAGGGAACGCCATGCATCGAGGGGAAGAAGCAGAGACTTTAGATGTAGTTGCCGGTATGTTCTTAACTTGTGAAAGGAATAATTATGTACTATTTGATTCCGGCTCTACTTATTTATATGCTAATGCAAAATTATATATTCTACTGCTATTCCCTTGCATGGAGATAAATTTTAATGTGTTAGTAATTAGTCTTTTAGGATAAGAATTGCGGTAATAAGCATGATTGGAATTAATTTTGGAAAAGTTTCTAGTGAGAGACATCTCCTAGACTACGATAAATTATAACGTTAATTAGTAAACCTAATTAGGTAAGGCAAGAGGACCAAAAAGTAAGTTATAGCAATATATCTGCCCTAGATGGAAGTAAAGGTATTACTGTTGATAGATGTCAGTAAGTACCATAATCAAAATAAGTTTAAGATATTAGTGGATTTGAAAGAAATAAGACATAGGAAAGTTTGATCTATTGGGATGTATCGTAGTAACTATGCAATATTCTTGATGTTTATGCCGTAAGCTACAGATTACAATACTGACTTGAGATTTATTGTGTAGAGCTACATACTACCCAATAGTACATAAGGATAAGAATAGTTATAAATGACTTTCGCTTTGGTACAAATATACCGGAATATAGTTTTATTACTAGAACTGAGTTTGAAAATCCTAATTCGAGATTTAAAACTCTATAATTAGAATATCAAAAGATCATGGTTGCAAGGTAGTGAGAGTTAAAGACTCCGTTACCCTAGCATGAATCACAGTACATCAGGAATTGTTATGGAACTAGAGATTTTAGCATGGTAAAAATTTAAAAATAAAACCTATAGGGCTAAGTCATCTAGTCTCTGATATGGGGTTTATAGTTGTTTTGGTATTGCAATGGATCTTTTGCTCAAAGTTTAGTAAAGAACAGTATTCTATTTGTGTAGCAGTAAGACCCAAAATATAATTTTATTCCCCTAGAAGAGACAGGATGCCATGGATGATAATTATAACTTATAAATAGTTAAGAAATAATATTCTACTGAAAATAGTAATTCGATAGGAACTAGTTGGCCAGGTATTCTTTAGGAAGAGCACAATTTTATTGTGCGGATCATAAGGATTAGATTAGAATTTAAGCGAAACTTTTGAATAGCATGGGAAACAAGAGATTCCGGTAGACTCCCTTCTTAAGATTAAAGATGGTTGGAAAAAAAAAGGGTAATGATCGCAAACCAGCGGAAAAATAAGCTATAGAATATTGATAGATAAAAGAGTTGTGGAAGTTAAAATCAGAATAATTAGTGCGAATGCAATAAAGAAATGTTATGATTATTAGTTAAAGTGTTGACTAGAATGGTCAGAGGACCAAATCAAAGCAATATTGAAGTATAGTGGATTTATTAGGAACGATAAGAGGTGCTAAATCATGATTCGACAGTTAAGTTAAGGAAGAAGATAAGATTGAGGAATAAAATAATTAAAGTTAAGTTGTGGAATGAAAGAAGGAAATAAATAGAACATTAAGAAATGAGAAAAACACTAGATAAGGAATTGCCACCAGGGCAAACAACCTACTTAAGACACGTAACGATATCCCGAACTATTTTATCAAGAAGGAAATAAGTTAAACAAAAGCAAATAAGATAGTGCAAAATGGCACATAAGCCTTGGTCATAAATGGAGATGGTAAGATAATGGTTATGGACCTATGGCCAAGAAAGAGATAAACAGTCCATATATGACCAACAAGGTCATAAAAAAAAAAAGAAGACTACAAAGGAAAATAATTACTAAAACAACAGCAAGAAAAGACTAAAATATTCTAAACTAAACTGAAGATTGCATCAAATGATCAAGAGATTTGATAAGAAAAGAGTAAAATTAAGTTCTCACCCATAGGATCATACGAGGTCCTAGAAAGAGTGGATACACTAGCACACAGATTTGCTTACCTTTAAAATTGAAATGAATTTGAATCTAACTTATGACAGAAGCTCATAAGAAACTTGGCACATGAGGTGAGCAATCGATGAGTAAATAGTATTGGTTAAAGTGCTAAGGAACCATCATTCAGGCCAGAAAGCTATTTAGGAGCGTGAATAGGACATGAGGAGACAGCACTCGCAACTGTTCAGAGACTGATGCTAGGTAAAATTTTAAGGACAAAATTATTTTAAGGGAGGGAGAATTGTAACACCCCTATTTGTATAGCCTGGTATATTTCACTGTTTCGGTGACCGGTGTCAGTCTGGACAGTTAAGGGGATTAGAACCACACTTAAGATAACTAGAGAAGCCATAAATAAAAATAATTAGTAATTGTCAATTAGTTAAGTATAAATATGAAAAACAGAACATAAGAAGTTAAACGAGCTGAGAGTCACAACGATGGGTGACCTTCTCGGGAAGGACTGCGAAGTCATTTTAAACTCAAATTTCGAATCGTAAAATGTGACGCTGCCATCCTTAGGACCCTTACGAACACAGTGGAAAAGAGAAAATCATGAAAAAGAATTGTTAAGCCAGTCAAATAATTAGGTCAGGGAGCTAAAAGAAATATTGAATTATTTGCAAACCGGGTTGAACCGGCAAGGGGCAATTTGGTCAATTGACCCCGAGAGCTGACTCCTGACCTAACTATCAAATAAAATCGGAGAAAAGAAAATTTTGGAATCGAGAATTAAATTAAAGAACTAATAGAAAAAAAAAAGAAAGAAAATGAAAAAGTGAAGAGAGGTGACATCATGCATGACATCATGCATGATGCCATAAATTCTATAATTAAAATTTTATTTCAATTGAATTTTTGGTCTTTCATAAGACAAAAGACAAAAAAAAAGAAAAAGACAAATAAAGTCATCTTCCTCATTATCCTTGTCGCCCCACCTCTCTCTCCATTCTTACTCACCTTGTTCCACCATTGTTAAGAGCTAGAAAGCTTGAATTTCCCTAGTTTCTTCCATAAATTCACAAAGTCCCAACACAAAAAATTCTCTTTACATGTTGAGGAAGCATTAGAAAGCAAAAAGAAGAAGAAAGACTTGAAGAAAAGGAAGCTTAGAAACCCTCCAAGCAAGGTAAGTGATGTAAGATGCAAAATTAGTTTATTTGTTGTGTTTATAGCTTGATTAACTTAAAAATAAAATTTAAATAAAAAGAAAAATTTTGTTGAGGGACCACAAGTGAATTTTGGCCAGCATGTGTATGAGGGTATTGTTGCATGGTTTGATTGATTTAAATGAGTATATGAACCTCAATTAGTTGAGTGATTATAGTTAAAGACTTTGAATTAGCTAAATGCAACAATTTAGTGTGGTTAGGGTTTGGACACTTAGGGTTTAGAGACAAAAATGTGAAAAATTGTTAAATGATGTCTTTGACCTAGTTTAAGGAGAGAAATGGTCAATTGTGACCTAATGAGGTGTGTTAGGAGTGTCTGAATCAAAAGTAAATTCAGATTGAGTGTGGTCATACTGTTGGCAGCATGACCAAGTTACATTTGAGGGACCAAAAATGAAAATTTACAAGTCCAATTGGTATGAGACCAATTGGGAATGAAAATAGACACTAAATGACACAATTTTCATTTAGGAAGCATGCCCAAAAAGTGACCAAAACCTAGTGAACAAATTGACCAAACTTGGAAAATCTCAGTCTGCCCTGTACAAACTAACCAAATGAATAGTGTTTGTTCATTTGGCCATAACTTGAGCTAGGCAGGTCTAAATTACCTGAAATTTTACCAGTGGACAGTTGAGGTATAGACCTAAAACTTTCATGAAGAACACAAACCAAAATTATGCCATTAACCAAGTTTTTTGGCCACCCCAATTTGGTGACCTAAAACTGCCAAAACTAAAATTTGCCCAGAAAATCTGGGTTGAGTCCAATTCGGTAGCCATGGTTCAAATGGCTATAACTTGAGCTAAAAAACTCCAATTGGAGTGATTCAAAAAGGAGAATAAAGTTAAGATAATAGGGAACATTTTCTATGAAGGAATTTTGCCAAATTCTAACAAAAAAATGACCAATGGAACAGTGCAACTTAAGACACCAAAATTGAAAATTTGCCAAATTGCTTAAAAGACTTAGAATTTGAATAAACAACCAAAACCAAGAAATTTAGTGACTAAAATGTGGTATGTGGGTGATGTTGGAATTCTCATACCTATTAAGCCTTAGAAAGTCAACAAATTGACTCGAATAGTATAGTGAATAGTAACCCCGAAACACAAATTTTGAAGAACGCCAAGTTTAGCATATTAAAGCTAGGTATTAGTGAATTTGAATTTATTTTTTGATTTACGATGAGTATGATACTGAAACACTATGAAACTATGTGTTTCAGTTGAAAAGAACATCGGAAAAGAACCCGAGGAATCGAGTCAAGGCCAAGAGGGGACTCATTTAAGGTTTGTGCACAACTAACTTTTTTGTTATTTTTAAATTCCAAGTTGATTTGAAATAAATTTATTGTATGATTTATGATTTTTGTTGTGTTGAGAATTTTAACTTATCAAATGAAATTGTACAATTTGAATATAAATTTTCTTATGCATTTAAGGATTTATTGCATTGTTTTGAGGATTGTAAATTGTAAGTTTGATGTGTTGCCAACCTTGAGCATGAATTTATGATGATTAAATATGTTGATGATTTGCGAACACTTTGTAAATAGAAATTGCTTTGAATATAATTTGAAACCACAGTTGACATGGCAAAATTTGTTGTGAATTCTCATTAGCTTGTCTAGTGAGATATCTCCTCCACTAGATGGGGCGAGTTACTTCCTCTCTGGCTTGCCAGTTGGGGAAGAATTTGAATGAGTACTCATATGTACTAGCTTGTCTTTGTTTCTCCCTTTTAATCTCGGTTATTGGGAGAATGTGAAATGTCGTGGTGTACAACACGGCATCTAGTTGAATTTTGGGCCATGAGATAAACTGTGTGAATTGTTGGCAACACCCTTTAAATTATGCATAATTTGATAAATTGTGGTTGAAATAAATGATTTGTCAGTGATTCAAAATATTTTTGCATTGTTTCGGAATTTAAAAGAAATGTAAATAAATAGTTATTAATTGATCAAAATGTTATTCAAATGAATAAATTGCATGAATGAAAATAATGATTTTTGTATGCCTTTGATTTTGAAGAATTTAGAAATTTTAAATTTTATTCATTATGAATTGTTAAGAATAATTTGTATTAAGTTTTAAATTATTAGTTTGTGCACTACTGAGTTCACTACTCAGCGATAACTTTGTATGCTGTCGCAGATATAGAGAATAGAGGAGCAGCAAATTGAGCTGCTAAAGACAGGGGAGTTACCTGCTTGAAGTTATCGGGTATAATTTATATCCTGACTATAAATATTCGTTTTGATGTATGTATTGCACGTAATTGTATGGACATGTAAAATCGATCTTGAGCAGTTTGTACAAAGTTGTAATAAATTTTAGATTGGATTTTCCTAATGTAAATTTCTAGTATGATGTATATATAAATTATTTTGTCATTAATGAAATATGATTGGTAGTATTTTATTCAAATTGAACAAAATTCATTAATGGTATTTTGATAATTGTTGGATATTGGAAATGGTAAATTTGAATTTTGGAAGTTGATAAATGTATTGAAATTGATTGAGATGATTGTGACTTTTGAAGAAGTTATTGAGAAAAAATTATTGAAAGTGCTTTTTACAGGAATTTGAAAAACTGTTTTATCAAAATATAGACGGCACTCTGCCGAAATTTTTATAAAATTTGCGAAAAAATAAAATGGGAAAAAAAAATTTAACTAGTTTTCAACTTTAATTAAATGTTTTAATACCTATTAGAAAATGCTCACCACTTAAAAAAAGTAAGAAAATTGTTTTAAAATCTCTTGTAGGGTACTTAATGAGTTTTTCATTAGGTATTCTACGAGATCATGTTATGCCTTACAGAGGGGTCAGGTGTGACAAATGAAGTGAGACAGCTAAGGAACAAGCAGATGCTCCTAGTTAAAGTTGATGTCCCAAAATATGTCCAAGAGGAGGGTGAATTGGACTCTAAGAATAATTTTTCGGTTCTTGCTCAAAATCTTTGAAAAATTGCAGCTTGCTTCAACTTAATTATCTAATGTGAAATATGAACAATACAGCTCTATTGATAAGTTGATTCAAAGTTGGGTCATAAGTAATCAATATACTGATCTAATAGAGTATATTGGCATTCAGTAAAAATTTTAGTAATCTGAATAAGTTCACAACACAGCAAATAGAGCAGTACACCAGATATATTAATTGACAGCAAATCAAACAATAAGCAGATTAAATCAGATGTCAGCAGATTCAACAGTAAATCAATTTTCTTAGTTTGCAGCAAGGTTAATAATAAACAATATCAACTTTCATATCAACAAAAGCACCTCAATCAGAAAGATAAAATGCATAAATATAAAGAGTAAGGGTTGAGAAAATTAAACACTGAAATTTTATAGTGGTTCGACTCAACTAGCCTACATCCACTTTCTCAAAAATCCCACTTTGAGTCTTCACTCCACTAATTCTTCTCTTTTAAAGGCAAGAGACAAAAGCCCTTTACAAATCTTCTCACCAAAGCTTTTTACAAGTAGCTTCACACTTCTACCAAGTATTATCCCAAGCAATTTTCACAATCAAGCTTTAATAGGTGCTTGAATGACCTCTCATAAATGATAATAAAGTGTTTAAAACTCACTCTCACTCAATACAACAGAATCTATAAAGAAGAGATGAGTAGATAAGCCAATGATGAGCAATAAAAACACTTTGAGCACTTTGAATGAAAGCTTTTATGATTTTGAACAGTAGAGAGACTTTCATTAAGTGCAAAATGGCCAAGGGTAGGTGTATTTATAGCTTTGGAATGTTTTTGACCATTTGAGAACTCATTTGAATGTTACAATTACAAATTTCAAGAAAATAGCCATTATTTTGTCTTTTTCTGCGATGTTGTGCAGAGTTGAGACAGTTAGCATACTGGAAAAAGTAGCAAACCAGTTAGCATACCAAAACAAGTAGCAAACTAGTTAGCATACCAGGAAAACTTTTCTGCATAACTTTGAAAACTTTAGAACTTTACACCAAATCATAATCAAATACTTTTAGGCCATTGAAGATATTTAAAAGAAAATCTTTTGAAGGATTGAAAATGAGTATCATTGTCTTCTACTCAATTCTTTTCACAAGCAATCCTAAAAGTTAAAACTAACTTCTATACTATATGTACCTTCAAATTTGATCTTCAATGCAGCTTTGGAAGGTAACCTTTTCTTCTTTTGTCTCCTTTGATTCGTCCTATGTTATCTTAAAATGTCATCCTTTCTTCAAAGGCATGAATCCATTATGAAATCCTTGAGTCTTTTTCTTTGTTCTTTGAGAAGCACAATACTTAAAACAATGTTAGTTTGATTCTAGTTGAGTTTTGGTATCATCAAAATCTATGCTCCTTTGAGCTTGTGGGGTCAACAATCTCCCCCTTTTTGATGATGACAAAACTCAACGAATCACCATGTAAATATTGACAAGTGTGACTATGTGTATGAATGTATATGTGGGAATAACTCCCCCTATGTATGTGCTTATGTCAACATTTAATCACAAATAACTCCACCTTAATAATTTCAATGAAATATTCATAAGCATTTTCTCTCTCAAGGAGTTAGGCAAGTGTGACTAAAATACTAACTAAATATGCACAATATATTAATCACAAACTATATTAATCACAAGTTATACCAACAAGATTACTCATTCATCTCTCCCCCTTTTTGTCAGCATCAAAAGAACATGGGAGAAAACATGCACATGTGTATTAATCAAAATTCAGTTTAAGTGCAGTAAACAAAATAGCCAAAATAGTAGATAATATGACAAACTAATTAAAGTTCAGAAAAACTAAAAATAGCAAACTAAGTAGCAAATTAAGAGACAGACTGTCAGACAAAATTTAATCAGTAAACATGTAGTATGGTTATTTATCCTTTCAGCCTAGAGCTTCTTCTGATTTGTCTTGGAGCAACCATCTTCACCTTTTTTGGCTTGACAGGTTTATCACTCAAGGTTTGAAGGATTTCAGCAGCCATTGCAGCTCCTGGTGTTAAGGGAACAATAGGGCCAGCAGCTAACTCAGTTGCAGCAGTAGTACCGGATTCTGCTGTAGATTTTTTGCCAGTTTTAGCCTTTTTGCCAGATGGTTTACCAGTTTGCTCTTTTTGCTTGCTTCTTTGTTTCTTTTGAGCTGTTTTTGCCTTTTCTTTTGCAGGTGCAGCAGGAGCAGGAGTCTATGGTTCTGGCTCAGATTCAGAGTCACTCATATCCTTCCCATTTCCTTCTTTGCTGCCTCCTTTTTCCATTTCCATCATCGGAATCTTCTTCATCTTTTTCAGTTTCCTCTTCTTCCTCTTCTTCTTTTTCTTCCTCTTCCTCTTCTTCTTTTTCTATTTCCTTTTCTTCCTATTTTTTTTTTTCAGTTTCTTCTTCTTCTTCCTCCTCCTCTTCTTCTTCTTCTTCTTCTTCTTCTTCTTCTTCTTCTTCTTCTTCTTCTTCTTCTTCTTCCTCTCCTTTTTCTGTTTGAGGAACAGAACCAGTAGCAGCCTTACTGGTTTCTCCAGCTTTAGTGCTTGAAATACCCAAATGAACTTTGATTTGGAATAGTTCTTCCACAATTTTATACATCAACATCAAAGTTCCATCAATATTAGAATCAAAAGCATTCATAAGAACAGTTTGAAAAGTTCTAAATTTCTGTATTTCTCCAAATTCAATTTCAACAAATTCCCTTAAGTTGTTAACTTCATCCAAAATTCCTTCAACATTAAAAGTACCACTTGCACTATCCTTAGAACTAACACCTTATTCAAACCTTAGTTTTCTGCCATCATCATCTTTCTGCAGACTTGTAATTGGGATCATATTTGTCCTAAGTTTCTCAGTTTCCAGAGGTATCCCGAAGTCTCTAAATAGGCCATTAAGAGGACGGGCATAGGATAGTTTGTAAGGTGGTTTATATTTCATAATTTGTTTCAACATAAAGTAGGTAAGATTAAACTCAATTTGATTCACAATATGCCAAATTATGCAGAGATCAAGAGTGCTTAAATAGTTTTGTAACGCCTTGCCCCTCAGTAAGATATAATATGATCCCATAGAATACCTAATGAACTACCGAACTTCACCTACCGATAAATCATTAAGTACCCTACGATGGATTTTAAAACAATTTTCTTACTTTTATAAGTGGTGAGCATTTTCTAATAGGTATTAAAATCATTTAATTAAAGTTGAAAACTAGTTAAAATTTTTGGCTCATTTTATTTTTCCACAAATTTTATAAAAATTTCGATAGAGTGTTGTCTGTATTTTGAGAAAACAGTTCTTCAAATACCTGTAAAAAGCACTTCCAATTATTTATCTCTACCACTTCTCCAAACTCAAAATCATCCCAATCAATTTCAACATCCTTTATCTATTTCCAAAAATTCAAATCCACAATTTCCAATATTCAACAATCATCAAAATACCATTAATAAATTTCATTCAATTTTAAACAAAATATTTCCATTCATATTTCATTAAAGATAAAACAATTTTATATACATCATCACAAAAATTTACATTAAGAGAAATTCAAAGTAAAATTTATTACGAATTTTATACAAACTGCTCAAGACCAGTTTTACATGTCCATACCTTTACATACATTACATACATCAAAATGAATTTTTACAGTTAGGGCATAAAATATACCCGATAACTTCAAAGCAGGTAACTCCTCTGTCCTTAGCAGCTCAGTCCGCTGCTTTCTAGTCTCTATATCTGCGACAGCAATAACAGCCATCGCTGAGTACTAGGACTCAGTGGTGCACAACATACTAAAATAATCTTTATGCAGAGTTTAAATCATATTTATTCAAAGATTAAACTGAACATGAGAATTTAATACAAAACATGAATTATGAGATTTTAATTCAAACAGTTTCATTTCGAAGTATCAAAACACATTTCATAAAACTCACAGTTATATCATGCCATTCGAAACAAATATAATCTCAATAGCCAGAGACTAAGGAGAAGTCACATCACAAGGCTAGCTAGCTCAAATATATGGATATCCATTCAATTTCTTCTTCTACTGGCACACACACCTCAACACTTCAGCCAGAGAAGGAATCAAAATTCGAAACTGATTACCCCCACTAGACATGCTAGTGAGGTGTTCAAATATATGGTCATGACACTGCGGTTTCAAAACTTATCTTAACAACTTACTAAACATTTATGCCATCTCAAATATACACAAATAACTTCCAACAATTTAAATCAAAAGCATCATAAATACTTCATCATAATAATGTCACAATTTAATATTTCAAATTATTCAAAACAATATGCAGAAGATAATTTATAGAAATTTTACGTTGTGCACAAACCTTAAACGAGTTGCCTCTTGGCCTTGACTCGATTCCTCGGGTTCTTTCCCGGTATTCTTTTCAACTGAAACACACAGTTTTACAGTGTTTCAGTATCATAACTTATCAGAAATCCAAAATAAATTCAAATTCAATTTTATCTAGTTATATATGTTAAACTTGACGTTCTTTAAAATTTGTGTTTTGGGGTTACTATTCACTATACTGTTCAAGTCAATTTGTTGACTTTCTAAGGCTTAATAGGTATGGGAATTCCAACTTCACCCACATACCACATTTTGGTTACTAAATTTGTTATTTTTAGTTGTTTTCTTAAATTCTAAGTCTTTTAGGCAGATTTGCAAATTTTCAGTTTTGGTGTCTTAAGTTGCACTATTCTATTGGTCATTTTTCTGTTAGAATTTAGCAAAACTTTCTTCATAGAAAATGTTTCCTATTATCTTAACTTTATTCTCCTTTTTGAATCACTCCATTTGGAGTTTTGTAGCTCAAGTTATAGCCATTTGAATCATGGTTGCCGGATTGGACTTAACCCAGATTTCTGGGCACCAAACTGGTTCTGGCAGTTTTAGGCCACCAAATTTGGGTGGCCAAATGACTTGGTTAAGGGCATAATTTGTATCTGTGTTCTTCATGAAAGTTTTAGGTCTATATCTCAGCTATCCACTGGTAAAAGTTCAGGTTATTTAGACTTACCTAGCCCAAGTTATGGCAAAATGAACAGATGGTCATTTTTGTACAAGTCAGACTGCAGAAATCCGGATTTGGTCAATTTGTTCACTAGGTTTTGGTCACTTTTTGGGCATGATTCCAAAATGAAAATTGTGTCATTTTGTGTCTATTTTCATTCCCAATTGGTCTCATACCAATTGGATTTGTAAATTTTCAGTTTTGGTCCCTCAAAGGGACCTTGGTCCTACTACCTGCAGCTTGACCATTTTCAATCCGAATTTAAACTCACTTCTAACATTTCCAACACATCTCAATTGGTCACAAATGACCATTTTTCATCTCAAACACAATATTTGACCAATTCTTACATTTTTGCCTGTCAAAACCCTAGGTCCAAACCCTAACTTTCATATCTAACTCATTTGTTGAATTCTAAATGCATATTTAGTACTCATACCCTCACTTACTCTTAACCACTTCATTATTTGCATCAAAATTACCCATTTCAACATTAGTTTGCTACTAGCCAAAATTCCTAGGGTTCTAGATAGGCATGATTTTGCATGTTTTCATATATTTCTAACCACTTTCATCTTACTTCTATACTTATAATTCAATCAAAATTAAGGAAGAGAGCTTACCTCAAATGGAGCTTTCCAATTTCTTGATTCTTCAAGCTTTCTTCAATTTTTTTCTTTCCAATCTTCTTAACAAGACTCTACAACTTAACTACAAGTTTTAACTAAGAAACTTATAAATTTTATGGCTCAAATCTTGGGTTTAAGAAGCTTTTTAGTGAGCTTCAATGGAGGAGGTTAAGAAAATGAGAGAGAGATGAGAGAGGAGAGGTGGACGGCAAAGGAAGATAATTTTTCTCTTTTTTTTTTTTCTTTATGTTTTTAGTCTTATGGAAGACCAAAAAATTAAGTTAATTAAATTTATTAATTATATATTTTTTGCATCATGCATAAGGTCATGCATGATGTCATCACTTTTTAATTTTCCATTTTCCTTTTTTTTTAATTTATTTTTCTATTATTTCTTTAATTTAACTCTCGATTCTGAAATTTTCTTTTCTCATATTTTATTTGACAGTTAGGTCAGGAGTCAGCTCTTGGGGTCAATTGATCAAATTGTCCCTCGCCGGTTCGACCCGATTTGCGAATAATTCAATATTTCTTCTGGATCCCTGACCAAATTATTTAACTAGCTTAGCAATTCTTTTTCATGATTTTCTCTTTTCCACTGTATTTGCAATAGTCCTAAGGACTGCAACGTCACATTTTACGGCTCGAAATTTGAGTTTAAATCGACTTCACAATCCTTCCCGAAAAGGTCACTCATCGCTGTGACTCTCGGCTCATTTAACTTCTTATGTTCTGTTTTTCTTATTTATACTTAACTAATTGGCAATTACTAATTATTTGGGTTTATGGCTTATCTAGTTGTCTTAGATGTGGTTCTAATCCCTTTAATTGTCCAGACCGACTCCGGTCACCGAAACAGTGAAATATACCAGGCCATGCAATTAGGGGTGTTACAATTCTCCCCCCCTCAAAATAAATTTCGTCTCGAAATTTTACCTGGTATCAATCTTTGAACAGCTGTGGGAGCTGTCTCTTCATGTCCTCCTCTCGTTCCCAAGTAGCCTCCTGGCCCGAATGATGGTTCCACAGCACTTTCACTAACGGTATTTGCTTGTTCCGTAGCTACTTCACCTCATAATCCAAAATCTCTATGGGTTCTTCCTCATATGTGAGGTCTGGATTCACTTTGATTTCTTCCACTGGTAGTACATGAGATGGGTCTGATCGATACCTCCTCAACATAGACACATGGAAGACATTATGTATCTTCTCCAACTCTGGAGTTAGTGCCAATCGATATGCCAAAGGACCCACTCTTTCCAGAACCTCATATGGCCCGATAAAATGGGGGCTTAGTTTCCCCTTTCTGCCGAATCTCATAATTCTCTTCCAAGGGAAAACCTTGAGGAATACTTTCTCACCCACTGCATACTCAATATCCCTTCTCTTCAGATCAATATAGGACTTTTGATGGTCTGATGCAGTCTTAAGTTGATCTCTGATCACCCTGATCTTCTCCTCGGTCTGCTGAATAATTTCGGGCCCAATCATCTTCCTTTCACCCACGTCATCCCAACACAACGGGGTTCTACATTTTTTGCCATACAAAGCTTCATATAGAGGCATCCCAATGCTTAATTGGTAGCTGTTGTTGTAAGCAAACTCAATCAAAGGCAAGTGTGTGTCCCAATTGCCCTCAAACTCAATCACACAAGCCTGTAGCATGTCCTCTAAGATCTGAATTACCCTCTCAGATTGGCCATCTGTCTATGGGTGGAATGTCGTGTTGAAGTTCAATCTAGTTCCTAGGGCTCTCTGAAGACTACCCCAGAATCTAAAAGTTAACCTAGGATCTCTGTCTAATACGATGGATACTGGCACTCCATGTAGTCTCACAATCTCATCAATGTACAATTTGGCCAATGTTTCTAAACTGTAGTCCATCCGAACTGGCAGAAAATGAGCAGACTTGGTCAGTCTATCAACAATGACCCATACTCCATCATGACTCTTCTATGTCCTCGGAAGTGCCATCACAAAATCCATAATTATTCTCTCCCATTTCCATTCCGGTACTGGTAGTGGATGTAATAACCCAATGGGTGCTTGATGCTCTGCCTTCACTTGTTGACAAGTTAGGCATTTGGAAACAAACTCTGCCACATTTCTTTTCATACCCATCCAACAGTAATGCTCCTTTAGCCCTCTATACATTTTTGTGCCACCAGGGTGCATGGTAAAAGGAGACTTATGTGCTTCCTTCAAAATGATCTGCCTCAAATCAACATCATTAGGAACACACATTCTGCCTTGGTGTAGCAATAGACCATCATCTCTTATTGAGAATTCTGGTTTCTTGCCTTGCCTGACTTCTTCCAACAGCTTCTGATACCTTTCATCATTTTGAGTAGCCATTCTAATCTGATCAATCAACACTGGCTGTACATGCCATGCAACTGCTGTCTACCCCTCATCATTAATCTCTAAGCTAGCATGTAATGATCTCAACTCATGTACCATAGACAAAGGAGTAACCTGTAGACTTGCCATAGTCTTGCGACTTAAGGCGTCAGCCACCACATTAGCTTTCCCTGGCTGATAGTCTATCAGACAATCATAGTCTTTTATCAACTCTAACCATCTCCTTTGTCTCAAATTCAACTTCTTTTGAGTGCCCAAATACTTCAAACTCTTATGATCTGTGTAGATATAGCACTTTTCTCCATACAAATAATGTCTCCAGATCTTAAGAGCAAACACAATAGCTGCAAGCTCCAAGTCATGTGTTGGATAATTCCTCTCATGTGGTTTCAGCTGGCATGATGCATAGGCAATGACATTTCGATCTTGCATCAATACACAGCCTAACCCATTGTGAGAAGTATCACTATAAACTGTATATTCTTTACCCGGTGTAGGTAAAGTTAGGACTGGAGCCTCAGTCAAACATCTCTTTAATTCATCAAAACTCTGCTGGCATTTATCCGTCTACTGAAATTTCACATCTTTTCTAAGCAGCTTGGTCAATGGAGATGCCAACATTGAAAATCCCTTCACAAATCGATGGTAGTATCCAACTAAACCTAGAAAACTACGAATCTCTATGATATTTCTAGGTGGCCTCCAATTAAGGACAGCTTCTATCTTACTTGGATCTACGTTGATGCCTTCTACTGATACTACATGCCCCAAGAAAGATATTTCTTTCAGCCAAAATTCACATTTCGACAATTTGGCATATAGCTATTTCCCCCTCAAAGTCTGTAGTACAATCTGTAGATGTCTATCATGCTTTTCTGCACTCCTCGAATAGACCAATATATCATCTATGAATACCACAACAAATTGATCGAGGTATGGTCTGAAGATAATGTTCATCAAATCCATAAAAGCAGCCGGAGCATTAGTTAACCCGAATGGCCTGACCAAGAACTCATAATGGCCATAGCGGGTTCTGAAGGTAGTTTTAGGAATACTCTGCTCTTGTACTTTCAGCTGATAATAACCTGATCTCAGGTCAATTTTGGAGAACACAGCTGCACCCCTCAACTGATCAAACAAGTCATCAATATGGGGCAAAGGATATCTATTCTTTATTGTCACCTTATTCAACTGTCGATAGTCAATGCATAATCGAAGAGTGCCATCTTTCTTCTTTACAAACAACACTGGCGCTCCCCAAGGTGACACACTAGGGCGAATAAAGCCCTTATCAAGCAGCTCTTGCAACTGCACTTTTAACTGTTTCAATTCTGCTAGTGCCATTCTATATGGTGTTATGGAAATTGGATCCACACCAAGCATAACATCAATCTCAAACTGCACTTCTCTTTCTGGAGGTAATCCTGGCAATTCATCAGGAAATACATTCGGAAAGTCACATACTGTAGGGATGTCCCTCAATGCTGGGCTCCCCACTTGGGTGTCTATCACATGTGCCAAGTATGCTTCACACCCCTTTCTAATCATCCTTCTGGCTAGTGCAGCTGAAATGATGTTTGATGGCAGTAAATGCCTCTCCCCATGTATTACCACATCACCGTATAGAGGGAGACCAAAAGTGACTGTCTTCAGTCTACAGTCAATCATGGCGTGATGCCTGGCTAACTAATCCATGCCCAAGATAATATCATAATCTCTGAAGGGCATTTCAATCAAATCTAACAGAAAAACATGTCCTTGGATCACCAAAGGACAGTCTCTATAAATTCTATTGACCTGAACCTCTTGTCCTAATGGACTAGTTACTAGCACTTCAGAACCCATTTGGACACATGGAACAGCAAGTTAACCGACTATGCTAGCACTAACATATGAGTGGGTTGAACTCGGATCAAACAACACAAATACTTCTTGATCAGAGATAGAGAATGTACTAGCTACAACATCAGAAGTCTCAGCCTTTTCTCGCTGTCTCATTGTGTAGACTCTGGCTGAAGCACTTCCTTGTGCTGACTTCGACCAAGGTTACTGATCGCGAGTAGTGCCTTTACCTCTGCCTCTTCCTCTGCCAACTGATTGTGAACCTCTGGGAGCAGGACTCTGAATAGATACTTCTGCAGTCGTAGGAGCTGGACCATATTTAGGAGCACTAGTGCAGTCTTTAGCTAAATGGCCCTTGCCTCCATAGTTAAAGCAGGCTCCTGTAGCCCAATAGCATTCTCCCCCATGAATCTTGCCACAAGTCTCATAGGGGCGAGCAGGATATGAACCCCTACTTGACTGCTGACCAGACCTAGGGGGTCTCTGTCTAGAGAATCTGCCCCTTCCAAATCTTCCACCTCGACCTCTGCTAGGTCCACCAAATTTCTTCCTCTTCCCAGAAGTACTACCAGAACTTGGCTCTACTGACTTTTCACCTTTATCTTTCTCTGTTTTCTCAGTCCTCTCTGATTTTTCTTTTATAGGTGTCGCTTCTGTTTCAATTCTCTCTAACTCAAGTGCTTGGGACATGAGTTCTGAAAAATTGTTGTGTCTGACTCCCACTATTTGCATCCTCAAACTGGGCTTCAAACCAGTTTCAAATCTCTTGCACCTTTCCTTGCTGGTAGAAAGGAGACTCCCTGCATAGTGACTTAAGCAGGAGAACTCCCTCTCATACTCTGCCACTGATCTGTTCCCTTGTTTCAGGCTCATAAATTCTTGTAACTTTTGATCTACATATGCATCTAGGACGTATTTTTGTCTGAATTCTCTAATGAAGTCATCCCGGGTCAGTACTAGTGGTTCGGCCAAGCTGTGGGGGATGGTCTTCCACCAATCATATACATCCCCTTGCAGTAGTGACACAGAGTATTCAAACTTCAATTCATCTTGGCAGTGCAGCTTCTTGAACACTCTGTCCATTCTTTCAAGCCATTGCTCTGCCTCAAACGGGTCTACTGTACCCTTAAATTCTGTAGGCCCATACTTCAATAGTTTGTCAAACTGTCTGACTAGAGGTTGTGGTTGTACCACAGGTGTCTGGGGTGGAGCTTGAGCAGGCATACCCCCAGCCATTTGTTGAAACATCACAGCCATCTGGTGTGCGAAATGTGCAGGAAACTGTGGTATTTATGGGGCTGGTGCTACTGATCCACTGACATTTTGTAGAGCTGGTGCTTCCCCTTGTGCCTAAGCTTCAACAGATTGTTTGGCTGAGCGATCCCCTTCTTCCATTTCAGTTTAAAGTTAGGGTATCTCCTGAACAAATAACACAAGGAGATTTCTCTCCGTTAGTTCATATTTATAATGTAATGCATTTTATGTAATAAATAAGGATATTGAGCAGTTGTACTTAACAAAGAAAAGACACAAATTCATAAGTTAAAATGTACTTCAAAAGTTTGCTCTGATACCACTAAAACATGTCACACCTTACCCTTTTGTAAGGCATAACATGATCCCGTAGAATACCTAATGAACTACCGAACTTCACCTACCGATAACTCATTAAGTACCCTACGAGGAATTTTAAAACAATTTTCTTACTTTTATAAGTGGTGAGCATTTTCTAATAGGTATTAAAATTATTTAATTAAAGTTGAAAACTAGTTAAAATTTTTTGCTCATTTTATTTTTCCACAAATTTTATAAAAATTTCGATAGAGTGTCATCTGTATTTTGAGAAAACAGTTCTTCAAATACCTGTAAAAAGCACTTCCAATTATTTATCTCAACCACTTCTTCAAATTTACAATCATCCCAATCAATTTCAACATCCTCAATCCATTTTCAAAAATTCAAATCCACAATTTCCAATATTCAACAACCATCAAAATACCATTAATAAATTTCATTCAATTTTAAACAAAATATTTCCATTCATATTTCATTAAAGATAAAACAATTTTATATACATCATTACAAAAATTTACATTAAGAGAAATTCAAGTAAAATTTATTATGAACTTTATACAAACTGCTCAAGACCAGTTTTACATATCCATATCTTTACATACATTACATACATCAAAATGAATTTTTACAGTTAGGGCATAAAATATACCCGATAACTTCAAAGCAGGTAACTCCTCTGTCCTCAGCAGCTCACTCCGCTGCTTTCTAGTCTCTATATCTGCGACAGCAATAACAGCCATCGCTGAGTACTAGGACTCAGTGGTGCACAACATACTAAAATAATCTTTATGCAGAGTTTAAATCATATTTATTCAAAGATTGGACTGAACATGAGAATTTAATACAAAACATGAATTATGAGATTTTAATTCAAACAATTTCATTTTGAAGTATCAAAACACATTTCATAAAACCCATAGTTATATCATGCCATTCGAAAAAAATATAATCTCAATAGCCAGAGGCTAAGGAGAAGTCACATCATAAGGCTAGCTAGCTCAAATATATGGATATCCATTCAATTTCTTCTTCTACTGGCACACACACCTCAACACTTCAGCCAGAGAAGGAATCAAAATTCGAAACTAATTACCCCCACTAAACATGCTAGTGAGGTGTTCAAATATATGATCATGACACTGTAGTTTCAAAACTTATGTTATCAATTTACTAAACATTTATGCCATCTCAAATATACACAGATAACTTCTAACAATTTAAATAAAAAACATCATAAATACTTCATCATAATAATGTCACAATTTAATATTTCAAATTATTCAAAACAATATGCAGAAGATAATTTACAGAAATTATACGTTGTGCACAAACCTTAAGCGAGTTGCCTCTTGGCCTTGACTCGATTCCTTGGGTTCTTTCCCGATGTTCTTTTCAACTGAAACACACAGTTTCACAGTGTTTCAGTATTATAACTTATCAGAAATCCAAAATAAATTCAAATTCACTTTTATCTAGCTTATATGTGTTAAACTTGACGTTCTTCAAAATTTGTGTTTTGGGGTTACTATTCACTATACTATTCAAGTCAATTTGCTGAATTTCTAAGGCTTAATAGGTATGGGAATTCCAACTTCACCCACATACCACATTTTGGTTACTAAATTTGTTAGTTTTGATTGTTTTCTCAAATTCTAAGTCTTTTAGGCAGATTTGCAAATTTTTAGTTTTGGTGTCTTAAATTGCACTATTCTATTGGTCATTTTTCTGTTAGAATTTGGCAAAACTTTCTTCATAGAAAATGTTTCCTATTATCTTAAATTTATTCTCCTTTTTGAATCACTCCATTTGGAGTTTTTTTAGCTCAAGTTATAGCCATTTGAATCATGGCTGCCGGATTGGACTTAACCCAGATTTCTGGGCACCAAACTGGTTCTGGCAGTTTTAGGTCACCAATTTTGGGTGGCCAAATACTTGGTTAAGGGAATAATTTGTATTTGTGTTCTTCATGAAAGTTTTAGGCCTATATCTCAGCTGTCTATTGGTAAAATTTCAGGTCATTTAGACCTACCTAGCCCAAGCTATGGCCAAATGAACAAACACTGTTCATTTAGTCATTTTTGTACAGGTCAGACTACAGAAATCCGGATTTGGTCAATTTGTTCACTAGGTTTTGGTCACTTTTTGGGCATGATTCCTAGATGAAAATTGTGTCATTTTGTGTCTATTTTTATTCCCAATTGGTCTCATACCAATTGGACTTGTAAATTTTCAGTTTTGGTCCCTCAAAGGGACCTTGGTTCTGCTGCCTGCAGCTTAACCATTTTCAACCCGAATTTAAACTCACTTCTAACATTTCCAACACATCTCAATTGGTCACAAATGACCATTTTTCATCTCAAACAAGGTCAAACACAACATTTGACCAATTCTTACATTTTTGCCTCCCTGAACCCTAGGTCCAAACCCTAACTTTCATATCTAACTCATTTGTTGAATTCTAAATGCATATTTAGTACTCATACCCTCACTTACTCTTAACCACTTCATTATTTGCATCAAAATTACCAATTTCAACATTAGTTTGCTGCTGGCCAAAATTCCTAGGGTTCTAGATAGGCATGATTTTGCATGTTTTCATGTATTTCTAACCACTTTCATCTTACTTCTATACTTATAATTCAATAAAAATTAAGGAAGAGAGCTTACCTCAAATGGAGCTTTCCAATTTCTTGATTCTTCAAGCTTTCTTCAATTTTTTTCTTTCGAATCTTCTTAACAAGACTCAACTACATGTTTTAACTAAGAAACTTATAAATTTTATGGCTCAAATCTTAGGTTTAAGAAGCTTTTTAGTGAGCTTCAATGGAGGAGGTTAAGAAAATGAGAGAGAGATGAGAGAGGAGAGGTGGACGGCAAAGGAAGATAAGTTTTCTCTTTTTTTTTTTTTCTTTTATGTTTTTAGTCTTATGGAAGACCAAAAAATCAAGTTAATTAAATTTATTAATTATATATTTATTTCATCATGCAAGAGGTCATGCATGATGTCATCACTTTTTACTTTTTCATTTTCCTTTTTTTTTTAAAATTTATTTTTCCATTAGTTCTTTAATTTAATTCTTGATTCTGAAATTTTCTTTTCTCAGATTTTATTTGACAGTTAGGTCAGGAGTCAGCTCTCGGGATCAATTGACCAAATTGCCCCTCTCCAGTTTGACCCAGTTTGCAAATAATTCAATATTTCTTCCGGATCCCTGACCTAATTATTTGACTGGCTTAGCAATTCTTTTTCATGATTTTCTCTTTTCCACTGTGTTTGCAATAGTCCTAAGGACTGTAGCGTCACATTTTACGGTTTGAAATTTGAGTTTAAATTGACTTCGCAATCCTTCCTGAGAAGGTCAACCATCGCTGTGACTCTCGGCTCATTTAACTTCTTATGTTCTATTTTTCTTATTTATACTTAACTAATTGGCAATTACTAATTATTTGGGTTTATGGCTTATCTAGTTGTCTTAGATGTGGTTCTAATCCCCTTAATTGTCCGGACCTACTCTGATCACCGGAACAGTGAAATATACCAGGCCATGCAATTATGGGTGTTACAAGTTTGGACTGCCAATTCTAGGATTCAGCACATAGATGATAAAACTATGAAGAATTTTGATGTGTTGGTGAGCATGGGTAATGCTAGTCTTATCTTTTACTTCTCCTTTAAACACTTCAGCCTCAAAATCTCTTTTGTTAAATCCGCCAACAGCAGATACTTCTTTGTGAGAACAGATTCTATTTCCACTATTTGGGATCCCTAGGGCTTTTGGTAATCTTTCTGCTGTCACCTTATAGACTTTTCCTTTTATTTTTACCTTAAAAGATTCATCTCTTTCAGCATCATCAACTCTTAAATTCTTATAAAATTCTTAAACTAAATCCACATATACTCCTTCAGTGTTAGAGCATAATCTGTCCTATTTTTGATATTCAAACAAAGACTGTAATGGAACAGAGACTTCATTAAAAGCAGACCAGTGAATGTACCTTGGTTTATGAATGGCCCTTTCCATATGCATAATTGGAGCTTTTGAAGTCTTTTTCTTCTTGGATCCTTTTTCTTGGACAGGCTCACTAGTCCTTTTCTTGGACTCTTCTTTTGATTTTCCAATTATTAGAGGAACTTCTCTCTATGGAGGAGGAGATGCAGGAACACTTGCATCAGTGGAATCTGAAGATGATGAGGGTGTAGTGACTTTTGCTTTGCCTTTTCCTTTTGACTGTGCCATGACCAAACCAGAAGAAAATTGGCAGTAGGGATAGAGAAGGCTAGGTTCACAAAAATAAACGATGTGAGCAGTCAATGTATGATCATTAGAAGCATATCAACACATTTCTAGCATAATGTCGTTTATTAAAAAAAATTTAGGACTGACAGTAAGAAATATTCAGGTTTTTGAGAATCAACAACAACAAATTCATGATTTTGTCATATAGCGCATTTTTACGTAATGTGAATACTCAAACTAAGAAGATTTATCAACTAATTTCAAGAATGAGAGACGAAATCGAAACAGACAGAACAATAAAAAAAATGTAAAGCATGTTTCCATTAATGTTTCAGATTCAATACCTGAGACTTGTAGAGAGAGAGAGAATGCGAATCGATGATGATAGGAGAGAATGCGTTAGAAAATTTTAATCCAACGAGAATCACTTTAAATGGGTTCTTTCGATAGATTGAGAGTGAGAACGGGGAATGAATAGTAAGATTTTAGAGATTTTTTATCTTGAAGAATGCGAAATGATCGATTTGATTTAGAGCCAATGGGTTTCAGAAATTTTTAAAGAAGATGAAGGGAGATGATGGTTGAGAGGGTTGTGAGTGAAATGGGTTAAATGGAGAGAAGGCACATCCGATCGTGTTTTGGGAGGTGATGCTTCGAAAAAGAGAAGAAATTTTGAATTTTAAACTTGAAAAGACATAAATGGAGATTTTTGCAGAGTGATGGGTACCGTGTACCAGTGGAGAAGCAGAGAGAAGATTGATGGCTCTGAAAAAATTTTGATCCCGCACTGGTTAATATGTCAAAAGTCTATTTTTCCCTTAAAACACATGGTGATGCAATGCTTTTAAATAGAGGGGTATTTAAGTAATATGCTTTTTAAACATACAGAATAGGCGCTCGGAAAATAAAAATAATCTTAGAGTTTTAGTACAATCAAACCTGACTGCCAGTTTGCCAACGAAAAATTAGGAATAGTGGTAAAGCATTTAGCAAACAAGAAAATTAGCAAACAAATTAGTATGCCACTGCAATCAAATTCTGTAGAATACTGTTCATATCAGATCAGACCCAGAATTTTTCAAATTACACTAGAAATATTAGAACACATTTTTAACACTACAAACCAACATATATCACTTCATTTTCATATAGAAACATGAGAGTGCATCAAAAGTTAGTCAAGAGCATTAGTGATACAAAGTTCTCTCTTTATTTTGCAGAAAATTTCCTCATTAAGTGGCTTTGTAAAAATGTCAGCAAGCTGTTTTTTAAAAGGGACAAATTCAATTTGAATATTTCCATTTTGAACATAATCCCTAATAAAATGATGTCTAATTTCAATATGCTTGCTTCTAGAGTGTTGGACAGGATTTTTTGATAGGTTTATAGCACTAGTATTGTCACATCTTATGGGAATGTGATCAAATTTATTTTCAAAATCTTCAAACTGTTGTTTCATCCACAAAATTTGTGCAACACAACTTCCAGCTGCAATATATTTAGCTTATGCAGTAGAAAGTGCAACAGAGATTTGCTTTTTATTGTGCCATGAAACTAATGGATGACCTAGAAATTGACAAGTTCCAGAAGTGCTTTTTCTGTCCAGTCTAGTACCAGTAAAATCTGAATCACTATAACCAATAAGATCAAATGATTCACATTTTGGATACCACAAGCCAATGTTTTGAGTGCCAATGAGGTACTTAAAAATTCTTTTAACTACTACAAGATGAGATTCTTTTGGACATGATTGAAATCTTGCACATAAACATACACTGAAATGAATGTCTGGTCTAGATGCTGTCAAGTAGAGTAAAGAACCAATCATACCTCTATAGAGTTTATTATCTATCTCTTTACCTTTTTCATCTTTCTCTAATTTAACTGTGGAACTCATGGGAGTTCCGATACTTTTCATATCTTCCATTTTGAACTTCTTTAGCATGTCCTTTATGTACTTGGACTGATTTATAAAAATTCCATCTTTCATTTGTTTAATTTGTAATCCAAGGAAGAAAGTAAGTTCACCCATCTTACTCATTTCAAATTCACTTTTCATCATATTGGAAAATTTCTTACAAAGAGAATGGTTAGTAGCACCAAAAATAATATCATCTACATAGATTTGCACAATAAGCATGTCTTTTCCTACTTTCTTAATGAAAAGAGCAGTATCCACTTTTCCTCTTTTAAAATAATTTTGAAGCAAAAATTTACTAAGTCTCTTATACCATGCTCTAGGAGCTTGCTTTAAACCATAGAGAGCTTTAGTAAGCTTGTAAACATGATTTGGAAAATGAGGGTCTTCAAAACCAGGAGGTTGAGCCACATAAACTTCTTCATCAATATATCCATTTAAGAATGCACTTTTAACATCCATTTAATAAAGTATGAAATTCTTAAAACATGCAAATGCACACAATATTCTAATAGCTTCAATTTTAGCAACCGGAGCAAAGGTTTCATCAAAATCAATACCTTCCTCTTGGTTGTAACCTTGAGCTACTACTCTAGCTTTATTTCTAATTACATGTCCTTTTTCATCCATCTTATTTCTAAATACCCATTTAGTTCCAATAACAGAATGCTTTTTAGGTTTAGGAACAAGTGTCCACACTTTATTTCTTTCAATTTGATTTAGTTCCTCTTGCATAGCAAAAAGCCAATTTTCATCATTTTGAGCATCATCATATGTTTTGGGTTCAAATTGAGAAACAAAAGCAACATTACCAAAATATCTTCTAAGTTGAGCTCTTGTCATCATTCTTTGTGATGGACTATCAAGAATATCATCTTTGGAATGATTTCTATGGTACCTCCATTCTTGTGGAATGTCTTGATGTTGAGGTTCCTCAATTTGTAATTCTTCCACATTTGGTTGGGAGTTTTCTTGAATTTCAACATTTGTGGAGTAAGGAAGTTCTTCTTCTTTGTCATTTTGATCATCCTCCACTAGTTGTTTTGAATCAAGCTCATCTTTATTTGAATTCTTTGAATTTAGAATCTGCTCAATTTCATCATCACAAGAATCTTTCCTTTGCAAGAAAGTGTTAGCATCATCAAAAAGTATATGCATTGATTCTTCCATGGTCAAGGTTTTTCTATTGAAAATCCTATATGCTTTGCTATTTGTTGAATAACCTAAAAATATTCCTTCACAATATTTAGCATCAAATTTCTTGAGATTGCTATCTTTGTTATTTAAAATGTAACATTTGTAACCAAAGACATGAAAATATGAAATATTGGGTTTTCTTCCTTTCTAAAGTTCATAAGGAGTTTTCTTTAAAATAGCTCTAATGGAAACTCTGTTCAAAATGTAGCATGCTGTATTTATAGCTTCCACCCAGAAATATTTTGGTAAACTGTTTTCATTCAGCATTGTTCGTGCCATTTCTTGCAAAGATCTGTTTTTCCTTTCAACAACTCCATTTTGTTGAGGAGTTCTAGGAGCTGAAAATGTATGATAAATACCATTTTGAGAGCAGAAATTTTCAAACAAACTATTTTCAAATTCTTTTCCATGATCACTCCTCAAAAATGTAATGCAATATCCTTTTTCATTTTGAGTTCTTTTGCAAAAAGCTTCAAATATATCAAAGGTTTCATCTTTAAGAGCAAGAAAGAAAGTCCATGTGAATCTTGAAAAATCATCAACAATTACAAATGTATATGTCTTGCCTCTTAGACTTCTAGGTGTGATAGGACCAAAAAGATCAAGATGTAATAGCTCCAATGGTCTAGACATAGTTACAACATTTTTTGATTTAAAAGATGATTTTGTATGCTTGCCAAGTGCACATGCTTTGTAACACCCTCCCGGTAGCAACACCGTACATTCTACTGTTCCGGTGACCGATGTCGGTCCGGACAGCTAGAACGTCCGGAAAAATATTTAAACTAAAGTCAAGAACCATAATTAACCCAAATATTAATAAGAAAAATTTAGTAAAAATTTTAGAAATAAAATACAACCAAGTTAAACGAGCCGGTGCCCAAGCGATGGGTAACTAGAGGAAAGTTGCGGTTCTCGCAACGAGGAGCCCTAGACCTAGGGGAAAATTCATAAAATAATTTTTGGGACTCCAGAGAAGGGTCATTGAGGTTCCTATGGCATTAGAATGCCAAGAAAATATTTAGAAAAATTTTTCAATCGGTACAGACAATTTTGACCCGTTAAGCCAAACGGAGGGCATTTTGGTCACTTCGCCTTCAGAGGTGATTTTTGGCCGACTTGTCCAGTTGAGTAAATAATTATTATGACATAAAATATGAATTAATGTTGATGAAAAATTAATTTGAAGCTAGTAGAAAAGAAAAGAAAAGAAAAATACAAGAAAATGTCCATTTATGACATATGATGATGTCATTTACTTTCTCCCAACCAATCACCATTCAACAAGCTTTCTTAAATCACTTAAAAGAGACAAATGGACCTAAAAATTCTGCTCTTCTTCTTCTTCTTCTTCCTTCAATACGTGACCTCTCTTCCATAGCTAAGTATATTTGTGACACCCCTTACCCGTGTACAGTATACCCGAGTAAGTAATGCCACCTGGTGTACCGGCACACTCTAATATTCCTCAATTAATTTAGACAATGCTTTTGCATATAATTTATGAAATACAATTTATTTAAACCATTTATCAAAAGTATCATTCATTTAAGGTTCCGAAAATTTTTAAGAAAATCCGGTGGAGTACCGGCTAAAAATGGAGAAAACCGTTCTTCGGAACCTGTTAAAAACACTTCCAATATTTTTATTCCATCATCTCAAACTCCAATATCAACACCAAACTCAATATCAATATCTCAATAATTTGTCAATTTCAGGTCTCAACAACCTTTTCATTTCTCAAAATATCCCTTTCTCAGGGTTCTCATATATAAACAACCATTAAATACTCAAATTAATACCATACATGAACATAAATATTTATAATTTCCCATAACATCAAAATAAATTACATAAATCCCAAATACATATGATAAATAAAAATTAATTTAAAAAAAGACAAAATAACATCTAGTGTCCTACCAATGCAATCGCAGTGACGAGGTGACACGGACATCGAAAGCAGAATCGCGGATGGACTCACCCGGTGGTCTACTGGGCTCGCGATCGGGATCTCGGTACCTACGCGTGGCAAAAGCAACGCTAAGCAATAATGCTTAGTGGTGCAATAATATAATAAAAGAAAATAGCAAGAAAATAAATGTGTAGAGAATGTGTATGCTTTCTTTGTTTGGTATTGATATATTCATTGTTTCATTAACGTTGTTCACTTTTATTCATTTGGTTGCCCCAAGTAACCTACACTAGACGCATCGGATGGATAACGGGTAACCGCCTGGGTACCTAGTACCTCGGGCCGTCACACCATCGGTCACATATGCATCTCCCGGTGTGCAACAGAACAGCTAACAAGCTGTAAATAATATCAGGCACAAGGCCAAGTCTCAATGCAAAGTCAGAATGGCCAAAAGCCATGAAATTACAGAATGGCATTTTTGCCATGTGCAGTACTGCTAACTGAACCCTATTGGCATGCCAAACTATCCAAACCAATCTTGTTAGGTATACTAGGGCATTTGAAACTCTTAAATTTGTCAATTTGTGAATTTCAACTTTTTTGGTGTCACTATTCATCATTGGTCAACAAAAATGTTGACTTTTAGAATAAAAATGTGTACATCAACTTTGGCACTCCCAACATACCACATTTGGTGTTTAAAACTTGTTGGCATTAAGTGTTTTTGCCATTCCAAAGTGTAACTCAACACAAACAGATTTTTCAATTTTGGTGAGTCAACTTCACTGTTCTATTGGACACTGTTACTGTTGGAATTTGAGGAAATGTAAAACATGAAAGTTGTTCCTTATTTTGTCTAGTTGAATTTCCTTTTTTGAATCACTCCATTTGGAGTTTTGTAGCTCCAGATATGGCTCAAAAACCCAAGCTGTCCGGATATGCATTCTGCAGAAATTTACCATATCTACAGTGCATGAACAGTAACTTGAGTCACTTGGTTGAATGGGTTCTGGCCATAATTTGGGGTAGGTTCCTTCATGAAAGTTGTTTGTCTATGTCTTAACTTGTTTCTGTAAAACTTTCAGGCCAATTGACCAAATCTACAGTGATTTATGGCCAAATGAACAGTTACTGTTCATTTGGAAAATTCTGCAGAATTCAGTGCAGGGCATCCGGATTGTGGCTGAGTTTTGACCCTTTTGCTTTGGTCTTTTGGGCATGGTTTCTTCAGCAAAAATGTGCCATTATAAGCCTAGTTTCATGTACAATTGGCCAAACACCAATTGGACTACCACTGCCCAAGTTATGGCAGTGCAAAGGGACTGAATTTTCAGTCCCTATGCTGCTGTCCTAGGCAGCCTGCAATCCTCACTTTGCAATCTCATTTTTCTGTCCCATTTATGGTCAACACATCTAAAATGGTCACTAATTGACCATTACAATGTGCCCTAACAATTTCCTAAGCCAAGTCACACTTTCACCTTTCCAAACCCTAATTTCCATATGAATTTTTACAACATGCTTTAATTAACTATCTCATTCCATAATCACATGCATACATGGTTTAATCTTGATCTCTAGTCCACTTTAAGTCCATCAAAACACTCATTCCTTTTTATTCAATAGGGCTGCCGAAACTTAGGGCATGGATAGACATAGATTTCATTCATTTTAGTTACAAATTCCTACTTATTCCAAGTCTCTAACATAGAATTTAAAAAGCTTTAGATGTATATATGCACTAACCTTGTTTGGGCAGAATTTCCAAAGCCCTAAACTCTAATTTCCTTCCTCTTGTTGGCTGCCAAGAGCTTGTTTAAGGTGTGGGGTAAAGTTTTAATGAAGAGGGGTTAGGGAAATATGGTGGAATGATGGAGATCTAAAGCTTGAAAAAAACTTGAATGGAGGTGGCTATGGAGGTGAATTTCGGCTGGTCTCTTGGGGAGGGTGGCTGCTGCACTTTCTTTCTTATTTTGGTCTTCATTTTGTCTTTTTATTTGTTAATCAATTGATAGCTTAATTTTGATTGGTTGGTGAGTAAGTGAGTGACCTCATATGATGTCATTTTTGCATTATTTTGCATTTTCTTTTCTTTTCTTTCACTACTCATTTCAAATTTCATTTCTAGTAATGTTTATTCATATTTAATGTTATATTAATTATTTACTCAACTGGACAAGTCGGCCAAAAATCACCTCGGAGCGAAATGACCAAAATGCCCTCCGTTTGGCTTAACGGGTCAAAATCGTCATCGATTGAAAAATTTTTCTAGGTATTTTCTTGGCATTCTAATGCCATGGGAACCTCAATTACCCTTCTCTGGAGTCCCAAAAATTATTTTATAATTTTTCTCCCGGGTCTAGGGCTCCTCGTTGCGAGAACCGCAACTTCCCTCCGGTTACCCATCGCTTGGGCACCGGCTCGTTTAACTTGGTTGTATTTTATTTCTAAAATTTTTACTAAATTTTTCTTATTAATATTTGAGTTAATTATGGTTCCTGACTTTAGTTTAAATATTTTTCCGGACATTCTAGCTGTCCGGACCGACACCGGTCACCGGAACAGTAGAACGTACGGAGTGGTTACCGGGAGGGTGTTACAATATTCAAGCTTTTCAAAGCTTGATTCACCCATTTCTACCCAACAAAATCATAACCTAGCTTCACAAAAAATTAACCTAGCAACTTGAGCAACCTCTAGGCAGCCAAAAGAAGAAGAAAGAAGGAGTTTGGGTAGCTTGAAAAATTTGCCACCTAAAGGTTAGTGCATCTATACACCTAAAACTCCTTACTTTCATGATTAAGGACTTGAATTTAGTGAGAAATTGTAGTTTAAATGAATTAAAGTTGCGTGTATGGCCACCATAAATTTTGGCTGCCTTATTGAAGGAATAGAAATGGAGTGTTTTGATGGACTTAAAGTAGATTAAAGATTATGTTTAAACCATGTATGCATGTGGATAGTGAATGAGATAGTTAATTAAAGCATGTTATGAAAACTCATATGGAAATTAGGGTTTTGAGGAGTGAAAATTTGACTTGGCTTAGGAAATTGTTAGAAAAAATTTTAATGGTCAATTAGTGACCATTTTAGGTAAGTTGACCACAATTTGGACTGAAATATAGCATGGCAAAGTGAATGTGTAGGCTGCCTAGGGACAGCAGTAGAGTGGCTGAGATTCCAGCCCACTTGGACAGCCATAACTTTGGCTGTGTAGGTACAATTGGTGTTTGGCCAATTGGACATGAAATTAGGCTTATAATGTCACATTTTTTCTGAAGAAACCATGCCCAAAAGACCAAAGCAAGAGGACCAAAAGTTGGCCCCAATCCGGATACCCTGCAACAGCACCTGCAAAAATGACCAAATGAACAGTAGCCATAACTCACTGTAGATATGGTCAATTGACCTGATATTTTTACAGCAACAAGTTAAGACATAGACAAACAACTTTCATGAAGAAACCTACCCCAAATTATGGCCAGAACCTAACCCAAATGGCAGTCACAGTCACTGTTCATGTTACTGTAGATTTGCTAATTCTACAGTTTTGGCAATCCGGCCAGCTGTGGTTTTTGGACCATATCTGGAGCTACAAAACTCCAAATGGAGTGATTCAAAAAACGAAATTCAACTAGACAAAATAAGGAACAACTTTCATGTTTTCCATTTCCTCAAATTCCCACTGCAACAGTGCCCAATGGAACAGTAAAATTGGGTTACAAAAACTGAAAATTCTGCTTTCATTGGTTTAAGCCTAGAAATGGTATTAATGCTTAATGCCAACAAGTTTTCAATGCAAAATGTGGTATGTTGGGAGTGTCAAAACCAATGTACCTATTTTCTATCCAAAATTCAATATTTTTGTTGACTAATGAGGTGAATAGTGACACCAAAACTTGAAATATGAAATGTACTTACATGAATAAATTGTTGAATGAATAAATGTGATAAAAGTGTCATTTGTGATTTAGGTTCCCATCAAGAGAGAAAGGTTAGCCCAGTTTCCACTCTAAAATTGTCCAATGGAATAGTAAACTTAGGTAGTAAAAACTGAAAATTTAGAAATGCATCTAAGAGACTTTAAATTGCAAGTGGCAATTAATACTAACAAATGTAAAACTCAAAATGTGGGATCTTGGTGTAATTAGAATTAATATATCCATTAAGTATAAAAAGTCAACATTTTGGTTGACTAGTAAGGTGAATAGTAATCAAAATGATTAGTAAATTAAGATGAAGACCTAGAACCAATTCTAAGCTTAAATGCTTAGAATTGTATGACAAATGTGGACTATGCATCCTAGTCAAAATTGTTAAAAAGAAATTAAGGCCATAAATTTGAAATCCATGAAATATTCATGGATTACTTGAAACATGAAAAATAAGTCACCTAATTGATGTGAATAGATAGTTAGGGCTTATATGCTCATCACAAATGGAATTCATAAAATATTAGTAACTCAACTTGAAATATAAAATTTGTAATTACATAAGTAGATTCTTGAATGTATAAATGAGAAAGGAAAAATGTTTTGAATACAATGGTACATGTGAACCATTGTTTAGAATTGTGATCAATATGAATAACATAATGAATGAATAAATGAACTATATTAATGTATGAATGAGACATTAGTTCTCATTATTATAGAAAGGAGAAGTATTTTGAGTACAATGGTATAAAAGGATAATTGATGTGAATTGTGATCATATAAATGATCAAATGAATGTATGAATTATAATTGAAATTTATCATGAAATAATGAATTCATAAAACACAATATATTAATATTTAATGATATTATGTGCCCTTGTATTGCCTAGACATGTGTGTCAGATTGGATAGTTTGGCATGCCAATAGGGTATTGTTTTAGCAGTACTGCGAAAGGCTTTATGCCTGTATTCATGGCTTTATGCCCGTATTCATGGCTTTATGCCAACATTCATGGCTTTTATGCCCGATTATGTGTTATCATGGCTTTTTAGCCATACTGACTGCATACGTGGTTGACGTTCTGCGTCCCATGGTATGACGGCCCGAGGCCCCGCGGTGTCCAGTGCCAACGACCCGTTATCCAGTTTAGTCAGCCTGTCGTAGGTTACTTGGGCAGTGTAATTTATTGAGATAAGTTAAGAATATTAGCAATTAAAAATATTAGAAATTAAATAAAATAAATGAGTAAGATGACCTAAAATAAATTAGGATAGTTATTTATTAGAAAGAATCGAAATGAACTGGACAGATATCAAAATTTACTTATTATGAAATAATCTGAGACAACCTAGAAAGTATAGAGAAAATGCTAAAAGATTTGCAAAGAAAATTATAACATAAATAAATATTGCAAATGTGCTTATATAACAATATAAGCATAAATTTATTATTTTCAAATCATTTTTCTTTGTATATTATTACTGTACATTGGCAAATAAACACTTTCAAAGAAGACTAAATTAGGATATAACACATTAAATTTTAGAAACCGCATGTGAAATATAAATAAATCTTGATTATTTGAATTATGTTTTATGTCTATCTTTATTTGTATATTATTTCCTTGTTATATTATTGCACCACTAAGCAGCAATGCTTAGCGCGATGGAATTGTTTCCTCGCGCAGGTACTGAAGTTAAAGCCCAGCAAATACTACACAGAGATTTTGGAGTCCAGATCTGCAGAAGTGTCTGAAGTATTCAAGGTTGTCACCTCCTCAGCAATGCTTGTAGATAGGGCCCATATAGATCATATTTTGTATTTAGTATAAAATGCTAGAAATTGTATTGTAATGTATATTATGAACAAGTAATTAATAGGAATGTGATGTAAATTAATTAATTAGCTTTTTCATATGTAATTAATTTATATATCATGTAAATTAAGAAATTTTGTAATTATTTTGTAAATTATGTAAATTAAGGAAATTTGAAAATTTTGCTTATGTAATTTGAGAATGTTTACATATGAATTGAGTGTGAATGGAAATGTATGGAAATGATTATGAAATTGAAATGTATGGATGAGATTTGAAATATGAGAAAATTATGAGAATGAATGATGAGATCATTATGATTAGCAAGGATAAGACTTTATTTTGAAAATATTATTGAATTTCAAACAGGTGAATATTGAAATCGCCAAACGATAATAAAATAGGAAACTCCGTTGGTTTCTCGTCGAAAAATAATTAATATTAAAATGTAACGAGATCAAAATATGAAAGGAATAAAGTAAGATAAGATAGGGTGCTCAAGATTAGGTGTATACGCCTTGCTCGGCTACATTATAGTTGGGTGAGGGGTGTTACATTTATTGGTATCAGAGCGCGATTTAGGCGTTCCTAGGCATAGATAAATAGAATGAGATAGTGTGCATAACATGCATTGCATTTATATGAGTTGAGGTGACACTAATGCAGATCTATTTTCTTGGTTATTTTAGGTTAAGGTATGGACTCAGAATCGCAGAGGCGATAGAAGAAGAAGTAGTAAGTCGTATCCGTGGGAGTGATATTGGAAATCGGGAGATCTGCTCCACGGTGCAAGAGGTGCTGTACAACCCCAACAGCCTTGTTTGAGCGGATATTTGGATTCTTTCGACAGATAGTGAGGTTATTCCACCATTGTCTCGTGAGAAATCACCTCTAGGAAAAATTAGGAAGTATGGAGCTGTAGATTTCAATGGTAGAAAGGAAGACGATTCTTCAGCGGCTGAGTATTGGTTAGAAAGGACTAAAAGAGTCCTGCAGCAGCTCCATTGCACATCAGAACAGAGTTTGGAGTGTGCAGTTTCATTGTTACAAGAAGCTGCATATCGATGGTGGGATGTCGTAACCAAGGTAGTGCCACCAGCCGACGTAACTTGGGAATTCTTTCTGATAGAATTCAGAAAGAAATATATTAGTTGTGTTCATGAAGAGGAACAGAAGAGGAGTGGTGATCGACAAAGAGAAAATTTGGACAGTCTAGTAATAAGAGGCCGAGAGAACAGTTAAGTCAGACATCTGATCAAAGTAGGAGATCTAGACCTAGGCCTATACCCAGAAGAGATCAACCAGAAACACTAGTAGTGAGTGTGCCAGGATTAGCATGAAAATGTGGCCATTGTAACAAGTGGCATAAAGGTGAATGTAGGGGATTAAGTGGAGCCTGTTATAGATGTGGAGCCATAGACCATCGTCTGAAAGATTGTCCTAAGAAGAATTTACCACGGACCCAGACAGAGGTCGTGGAAGGACCAAGTACAACAATAACACTACTTCCAAATGTTACCCAAGTCTGAGAGGAACAAGAAGCCCCATATGTGAATTTGAGGTAAAGTATTTCCTTTATGATATGCCTAAGTGTATAATAATAGATTCAAAAAAAAAAAAACTAAATAGTACCATATATACAAAAGAAGTAGACAGAGGGAGTAATAGAAAGATAAAAGAATTATCTCGGAACCTAAAACACCCAGTAAATTTCGAGAACGAAATTTAAATTAGAGGGGAAGAGTTGTAACACCCTCCCGGTAGCAACACCGTACATTCTACTATTCCGGTGACCGGTGTCGGTCCGGACAGCTAGAACGTTCGGAAAAATATTTAAACTAAAGTCAGGAACCATAATTAACTCAAATATTAATAAGAAAAATTTAGTAAAAATTTTAGAAATAAAATACAACCAAGTTAAACGAGCCGGTGCCCAAGCGATGGGTAACCAGAGGGAAGTTGCGGTTCTCGTAACGAGGAGCCCTAGACCCAGGGGAAAATTCATAAAATAATTTTTGGGACTCCAGAGAAGGCTCATTGAGGTTCCTATGGCATTAGAATGCCAAGAAAATATTTAGAAAAAATTTTCAATCGGTACAGACAATTTTGACCCGTTAAGCCAAACGGAGGGCATTTTGGTCATTTCGCCTTTAGAGGTGATTTTTGGCCGACTTTTCCAGTTGAGTAAATAATTATTATGACATAAAATATGAATTAATGTCGATGAAAAATTAATTTGAAGCTAGTAGAAAAGAAAAGAAAAATACAAGAAAATGCCCATTTATGACATATGATGATGTCATTTACTTTCTCCCAACCAATCACCATTCAAAAAGCTTTCTTAAATCACTTAAAAGAGACAAATGGACCTAAAAATTCTGCTCTTCTTCTTCTTCTTCTTCCTTCAATATGTGACCTCTCTTCCATAGCTAAGTATATTCAAGCTTTTCAAAGCTTGATTCACCCATTTCTACCCAATAAAATCATAACCTAGCTTCACAAAAAATTAACCTAGCAACTTGAGCAACCTCTAGGCAGCCAAAAGAAGAAGAAAGAAAGAGTTTGGGTAGCTTGAAAAATCTGCCACCTAAAGGTTAGTGCATCTATACACCTAAAACTCCTTACTTTCATGATTAAGGACTTGAATTTAGTGAGAAATTGTAGTTTAAATGAATAAAAGTTGTGTGTATGGCCACCATAAATTTTGGCTGCCCTATTGAAGGAATAGAAATGGAGTGTTTTGATGGACTTAAAGTGGATTAGAGATTATGTTTAAACCATGTATTCATGTGGATAGTGAATGAGATAGTTAATTAAAGCATGTTATGAAAACTCATATGGAAATTAGGGTTTTGAGGAGTGAAAATTTGACTTGGCTTAGGAAATTGTTAGAAAACATTTTAATGGTCAATTAGTGACCATTTTAGGTAAGTTGACCACAATTTGGACTGAAATATAGCATGGCAAAGTGAATGTGTAGGCTGCCTAGGGACAGCGTGAGTGGCTGAGATTCCAGCCCACTTGGACAGCCATAACTTTGGCTGTGTAGGTACAATTGGTGTTTGGCTAATTGGACATGAAACTAGGCTTATAATGGCACATTTTTGCTGAAGAAACCATGCCCAAAAGACCAAAACAAGAGGACCAAAAGTTGGCCCCAATCCGGATACCTGCAACAGCACCTGCGAAATGACCAAATGAACAGTAACTGTTCATTTGGCTGTAACTCACTGTAGATTTGGTCAATTGACCTGAAATTTTTATAGCAACAAGTTAAGACATAGAAAAACAACTTTCATGAAGAAACCTACCCCAAATTATGGCCAGAACCTAACCCAAATGGCAGTAACAGTCACTGTTCATGTTACTGTATATTTGGTAATTCTGCAGTTTTGGCAATCCGGCCAACTGTGGTTTTTGGACCACATCTGGAGCTACAAAACTCCAAATGGAGTGATTCAAAAAACGAAATTCAACTAGACAAAATAAGGAACAACTTTCATGTTTGCCATTTCCTCAAATTCCCACTGCAACAGTGCCCAATGGAACAGTAAATTTGGGCTACAAAAACTAAAAATTTTGCTTCCATTGGTTTAAGCCTAGAAATGGTATTAATGCTTAATGCCAACAAGTTTTCAATGCAAAATGTGGTATGTTGGGAGTGTCAAAACCAATGTACCTATTTTCTATCCAAAAGTCAATATTTTTGTTGACCAATGAGGTGAATAGTGACACCAAAACTTGAAATATGAAATGTACTTACATGAATAAATTGTTGAATGAATAAATGTGATAAAAGTGTCATTTGTGATTTAGGTTCCCATCAAGAGAGAAAGGTTAGCCCAGTTTCCACTCTAAAATTGTCCAATGGAATAGTAAACTTAGGTAGTAAAAACTGAAAATTTAGAAATGCATCTAAGAGACTTTAAATTGCAAGTGGCAATTAATACTAACAAATGTAAAACTCAAAATGTGGGATCTTGGTGTAATTAGAATTAATATATCCATTAAGTATAAAAAGTCAACATTTTGGTTGACTAGTAAGGTGAATAGTAATCAAAATGATTAGTAAATTAAGATGAAGACCTAGAACCAATTCTAAGCTTAAATGCTTAGAATTGTATGACAAATGTGGACTATGCATCCTAGTCAAAATTGTTAAAAAGAAATTAAGGCCATAAATTTGAAATCCATGAAATATTCATGGATTACTTGAAACATGAAAAATAAGTCACCTAATTGATGTGAATAGATAGTTAGGGCTTATATGCTCATCACAAATGGAATTCATAAAATATTAGTAACTCAACTTGAAATATAAAATTTGTAATTACATAAGTAGATTCTTGAATGTATAAATGAGAAAGGAAAAATGTTTTGAATACAATGGTACATGTGAACCATTGTTTAGAATTGTGATCAATATGAATAACATAATGAATGAATAAATGAACTATATTAATGTATGAATGAGACATTAGTTCTCATTATTATAGAAAGGAGAAGTATTTTGAGTACAATGGTATAAAAGGATAATTGATGTGAATTGTGATCATATAAATGATCAAATGAATGTATGAATTATAATTGAAATTTATCATGAAATAATGAATTCATAAAACACAATATATTAATATTTAATGATATTATGTGCCCTTGTATTGCCTAGACATGTGTGTCAGATTGGATAGTTTGGCATGCCAATAGGGTATTGTTTTAGCAGTACTGCGAAAGGCTTTATGCCTGTATTCATGGCTTTATGCCCGTATTCATGGCTTTATGCCAACATTCATGGCTTTTATGCCCGATTATGTGTTATCATGGCTTTTTAGCCATACTGACTGCATACGTGGTTGACGTTCTGCGTCCCATGGTATGACGGCCCGAGGCACCGCGGTGTCCAGTGCCAACGACCCGTTATCCAGTTTAGTCAGCCTGTCGTAGGTTACTTGGGCAGTGTAATTTATTGAGATAAGTTAAGAATATTAGCAATTAAAAATATTAGAAATTAAATAAAATAAATGAGTAAGATGACCTAAAATAAATTAGGATAGTTATTTATTAGAAAGAATCGAAATGAACTGTACAGATATCAAAATTTACTTATTATGAAATAATCTGAGACAACCTAGAAAGTATAGAGAAAATGCTAAAAGATTTGCAAAGAAAATTATAACATAAATAAATATTGCAAATGTGCTTATATAACAATATAAGCATAAATTTATTATTTTCAAATCATTTTTCTTTGTATATTATTACTGTACATTGGCAAATAAACACTTTCAAAGAAGACTAAATTAGGATATAACACATTAAATTTTAGAAACCGCATGTGAAATATAAATAAATCTTGATTATTTGAATTATGTTTTATGTCTATCTTTATTTGTATATTATTTCCTTGTTATATTATTGCACCACTAAGCAGCAATGCTTAGCGCGATGGAATTGTTTCCTCAGTCTGAGATTAAAGCCCAGCAAATACTACAGAGATTTTGGAGTCCGGATCTGTATGTCTCAAGTATTCAAGGTTGTCACCTCTCGGAATGCTTGTAGATAGGGCCCATATAGATCATATTTTGTATTTAGTATAAAATGCTAGAAATTGTATTGTAATGTATATTATGAACAAGTAATTAATAGGAATGTGATGTAAATTAATTAATTAGCTTTTTCATATGTAATTAATTTATATATCATGTAAATTAAGAAATTTTGTAATTATTTTGTAAATTATGTAAATTAAGGAAATTTGAAAATTTTGCTTATGTAATTTGAGAATGTTTACATATGAATTGAGTGTGAATGGAAATGTATGGAAATGATTATGAAATTGAAATGTATGGATGAGATTTGAAATATGAGAAAATTATGAGAATGAATGATGAGATCATTATGATTAGCAAGGATAAGACTTTATTTTGAAAATATTATTGAATTTCAAACAGGTGAATATTGAAATACGCCAAACGATAATAAAATAGGGGAAACTCCGTTGGTTTCTCCGTCGAAAAATAATTAATATTAAAATGTAACGAGATCAAAATATGAAAGGAATAAAGTAAGATAAGATAGGGTGCTCCGGCACCGATTGTAGCACGCCTTGCTCGGCTACATTATAGTTGGGTGAGGGGTGTTACATTTATTGGTATCAGAGCGCGATTTAGGCGTTCCTAGGCATAGATAAATAGAATGAGATAGTGTGCATAACATGCATTGCATTTATATGAGTTGAGGTGACACTAATGCAGATCTATTTTCTTGGTTATTTTAGGTTAAGGTATGGACTCAGAATCGCAGAGGGCAGTAGAAGAAGAAGTAGTAAGTCGTATCCCGACTGGGAGTGATATTGGAAATCGGGGAGATCCTGCTCCACCAGTGCAAGAGGTGCCTGTACAACCCCAACAGGCCTTGTTTGAGCAGATGACTGGATTCTTTCGACAGATGACTGGGGTTATTCCACCATTGTCTCAGCAGAAATCACCTCTAGGAAAAATTAGGAAGTATGGAGCTGTAGATTTCAATGGTAGAAAGGAAGACGATTCTTCAGCGGCTGAGTATTGGTTAGAAAGGACTAAAAGAGTCCTGCAGCAGCTCCATTGCACATCGAGCGAGTTTGGAGTGTGCAGTTTCATTGTTACAAGAAGCTGCATATCGATGGTGGGATGTCGTAACCAAGGTAGTGCCACCAGCCGACGTAACTTGGGAATTCTTTCTGATAGAATTCAGAAAGAAATATATTAGTTGTGTTCATGAAGAGGAACAGAAGAGGAGTGGTGATCAGCAAAAGAGAAAATTTGGACAGTCTAGTAATAAGAGGCCGAGAGAACAGTTAAGTCAGACATCTGATCAAAGTAGGAGATCTAGACCTAGGCCTATACCCAGAAGAGATCAACCAGAAACACTAGTAGTGAGTGTGCCAGGATTAGCATGAAAATGTGGCCATTGTAACAAGTGGCATAAAGGTGAATGTAGGGGATTAAGTGGAGCCTGTTATAGATGTGGAGCCATAGACCATCGTCTGAAAGATTGTCCTAAGAAGAATTTACCACGGACCCAGACAGAGGTCGTGGAAGGACCAAGTACAACAATAACACTACTTCCAAATGTTACCCAAGTCGGAGAGGAACAAGAAGCCCCATATGTGAATTTGAGGTAAAGTATTTCCTTTATGATATGCCTAAGTGTATAATAATAGATTCAAAAAAAAAAAAACTAAATAGTACCATATATACAAAAGAAGTAGACAGAGGGAGTAATAGAAAGATAAAAGAATTATCTCGGAACCTAAAACACCCAGTAAATTTCGAGAACGAAATTTAAATTAGAGGGGAAGAGTTGTAACACCCTCCCGGTAGCAACTCAGTACATTCTACTATTCCGGTGACCGGTGTCGGTCCGGACAGCTAGAACGTTCGGAAAAATATTTAAACTAAAGTCAGGAACCATAATTAACTCAAATATTAATAAGAAAAATTTAGTAAAAATTTTAGAAATAAAATACAACCAAGTTAAACGAGCCGGTGCCCAAGCGATGGGTAACCAGAGGGAAGTTGCGGTTCTCGTAACGAGGAGCCCTAGACCCAGGGGAAAATTCATAAAATAATTTTTGGGACTCCAGAGAAGGCTCATTGAGGTTCCTATGGCATTAGAATGCCAAGAAAATATTTAGAAAAAATTTTCAATCGGTACAGACAATTTTGACCCGTTAAGCCAAACGGAGGGCATTTTGGTCATTTCGCCTTTAGAGGTGATTTTTGGCCGACTTTTCCAGTTGAGTAAATAATTATTATGACATAAAATATGAATTAATGTCGATGAAAAATTAATTTGAAGCTAGTAGAAAAGAAAAGAAAAGAAAAATACAAGAAAATGCCCATTTATGACATATGATGATGTCATTTACTTTCTCCCAACCAATCACCATTCAAAAAGCTTTCTTAAATCACTTAAAAGAGACAAATGGACCTAAAAATTCTGCTCTTCTTCTTCTTCTTCTTCCTTCAATATGTGACCTCTCTTCCATAGCTAAGTATATTCAAGCTTTTCAAAGCTTGATTCACCCATTTCTACCCAATAAAATCATAACCTAGCTTCACAAAAAATTAACCTAGCAACTTGAGCAACCTCTAGGCAGCCAAAAGAAGAAGAAAGAAAGAGTTTGGGTAGCTTGAAAAATCTGCCACCTAAAGGTTAGTGCATCTATACACCTAAAACTCCTTACTTTCATGATTAAGGACTTGAATTTAGTGAGAAATTGTAGTTTAAATGAATAAAAGTTGTGTGTATGGCCACCATAAATTTTGGCTGCCCTATTGAAGGAATAGAAATGGAGTGTTTTGATGGACTTAAAGTGGATTAGAGATTATGTTTAAACCATGTATTCATGTGGATAGTGAATGAGATAGTTAATTAAAGCATGTTATGAAAACTCATATGGAAATTAGGGTTTTGAGGAGTGAAAATTTGACTTGGCTTAGGAAATTGTTAGAAAACATTTTAATGGTCAATTAGTGACCATTTTAGGTAAGTTGACCACAATTTGGACTGAAATATAGCATGGCAAAGTGAATGTGTAGGCTGCCTAGGGACAGCAGCAGAGTGGCTGAGATTCCAGCCCACTTGGACAGCCATAACTTTGGCTGTGTAGGTACAATTGGTGTTTGGCTAATTGGACATGAAACTAGGCTTATAATGGCACATTTTTGCTGAAGAAACCATGCCCAAAAGACCAAAACAAGAGGACCAAAAGTTGGCCCCAATCCGGATACCCTGCAACAGCACCTGCAGAAATGACCAAATGAACAGTAACTGTTCATTTGGCTGTAACTCACTGTAGATTTGGTCAATTGACCTGAAATTTTTATAGCAACAAGTTAAGACATAGAAAAACAACTTTCATGAAGAAACCTACCCCAAATTATGGCCAGAACCTAACCCAAATGGCAGTAACAGTCACTGTTCATGTTACTGTATATTTGGTAATTCTGCAGTTTTGGCAATCCGGCCAACCGTGGTTTTTGGACCACATCTGGAGCTACAAAACTCCAAATGGAGTGATTCAAAAAACGAAATTCAACTAGACAAAATAAGGAACAACTTTCATGTTTGCCATTTCCTCAAATTCCCACTGCAACAGTGCCCAATGGAACAGTAAATTTGGGCTACAAAAACTAAAAATTTTGCTTCCATTGGTTTAAGCCTAGAAATGGTATTAATGCTTAATGCCAACAAGTTTTCAATGCAAAATGTGGTATGTTGGGAGTGTCAAAACCAATGTACCTATTTTCTATCCAAAAGTCAATATTTTTGTTGACCAATGAGGTGAATAGTGACACCAAAACTTGAAATATGAAATGTACTTACATGAATAAATTGTTGAATGAATAAATGTGATAAAAGTGTCATTTGTGATTTAGGTTCCCATCAAGAGAGAAAGGTTAGCCCAGTTTCCACTCTAAAATTGTCCAATGGAATAGTAAACTTAGGTAGTAAAAACTGAAAATTTAGAAATGCATCTAAGAGACTTTAAATTGCAAGTGGCAATTAATACTAACAAATGTAAAACTCAAAATGTGGGATCTTGGTGTAATTAGAATTAATATATCCATTAAGTATGAAAAAGTCAACATTTTGGTTGACTAGTAAGGTGAATAGTAATCAAAATGATTAGTAAATTAAGATGAAGACCTAGAACCAATTCTAAGCTTAAATTCTTAGAATTGTATGACAAATGTGGACTATGCATCCTAGTCAAAATTGTTAAAAAGAAATTAAGGCCATAAATTTGAAATCCATGAAATATTCATGGATTACTTGAAACATGAAAAATAAGTCACCTAATTGATGTGAATAGATAGTTAGGGCTTATATGCTCATCACAAATGGAATTCATAAAATATTAGTAACTCAACTTGAAATATAAAATTTGTAATTACATAAGTAGATTCTTGAATGTATAAATGAGAAAGGAAAAATGTTTTGAATACAATGGTACATGTGAACCATTGTTTAGAATTGTGATCAATATGAATAACATAATGAATGAATAAATGAACTATATTAATGTATGAATGAGACATTAGTTCTCATTATTATAGAAAGGAGAAGTATTTTGAGTACAATGGTATAAAAGGATAATTGATGTGAATTGTGATCATATAAATGATCAAATGAATGTATGAATTATAATTGAAATTTATCATGAAATAATGAATTCATAAAACACAATATATTAATATTTAATGATATTATGTGCCCTTGTATTGCCTAGACATGTGTGTCAGATTGGATAGTTTGGCATGCCAATAGGGTATTGTTTTAGCGATCGCGAAAGGCTTTATGCCTGTATTCATGGCTTTATGCCCGTATTCATGGCTTTATGCCAACATTCATGGCTTTTATGCCCGATTATGTGTTATCATGGCTTTTTAGCCATACTGACTGCATACGTGGTTGACGTTCTGCGTCCCATGGTATGACGGCCCGAGGCACTGCGGTGTCCAGTGCCAACGACCCGTTATCGATTTAGTCGACTGTCGTGAGGTTACTTGGGCGATGTAATTTATTGAGATAAGTTAAGAATATTAGCAATTAAAAATATTAGAAATTAAATAAAATAAATGAGTAAGATGACCTAAAATAAATTAGGATAGTTATTTATTAGAAAGAATCGAAATGAACTGAATGAGATATCAAAATTTACTTACTATGAAATAATCTGAGACAACCTAGCAAGTATAGAGAAAATGCTAAAAGATTTGCAAAGAAAATTATAACATAAATAAATATTGCAAATGTGCTTATATAACAATATAAGCATAAATTTATTATTTTCAAATCATTTTTCTTTGTACATTATTACTGTACATTGGCAAATAAACACTTTCAAAGAAGACTAAATTAGGATATAACACATTAAATTTTAGAAACCGCATGTGAAATATAAATAAATCTTGATTATTTGAATTATGTTTTATGTCTATCTTTATTTGTATATTATTTCCTTGTTATATTATTGCACCACTAAGCAGCAATGCTTAGCGCGATGGAATTGTTTCCTCGCGCAGGTACTGAAGTTAAAGCCCAGCAAATACTAAACAGAGATTTTGGAGTCCAGATCTGCAGAAGTGTCTGAAGTATTCAAGGTTGTCACCTCCTCAGCAATGCATGTAGATAGGGCCCATATAGATCATATTTTGTATTTAGTATAAAATGCTAGAAATTGTATTGTAATGTATATTATGAACAAGTAATTAATAGGAATGTGATGTAAATTAATTAATTAGCTTTTTCATATGTAATTAATTTATATATCATGTAAATTAAGAAATTTTGTAATTATTTTGTAAATTATGTAAATTAAGGAAATTTGAAAATTTTGCTTATGTAATTTGAGAATGTTTACATATGAATTGAGTGTGAATGGAAATATATGGAAATGATTATGAAATTGAAATGTATGGATGAGATTTGAAATATGAGAAAATTATGAGAATGAATGATGAGATCATTATGATTAGCAAGGATAAGACTTTATTTTGAAAATATTATTGAATTTCAAACAGGTGAATATTGAAATACGCTAAACGATAATAAAATAGGGGAAACTCCATTGGTTTCTCCGTCGAAAAATAATTAATATTAAAATATAACGAGATCAAAATATGAAAGGAATAAAGTAAGATAAGATAGGGTGCTCCGGCACCGATTGTAGCACGCCTTGCTCGGCTACATTATAGTTGGGTGAGGGGTGTTACATTTATTGGTATCAGAGCGCGGTTTAGGCGTTCCTAGGCATAGATAAATAGAATGAGATAGTGTGCATAACATGCATTGCATTCATATGAGTTGAGGTGACACTAATGCAGATCTATTTTCTTGGTTATTTTAAGTTAAGGTATGGACTCAGAATCGCAGAGGGCAGTAGAAGAAGAAGTAGTAAGTCGTATCCCGACTGGGAGTGATATTGGAAATCGGGAGATCTGCTCCACGATTGCAAGAGGTGCTGTACAACCCCAAGGCCTTGTTTGAGCGGATAGTGGGGTTATTCCACCATTGTCTCAAAGTGAAATCACCTCTAGGAAAAATTAGGAAGTATGGAGCTGTAGATTTCAATGGTAGAAAGGAAGACGATTCTTCAGCGGCTGAGTATTGGTTAGAAAGGACTAAAAGAGTCCTGCAGCAGCTCCATTGCACATCAGAACAGAGTTTGGAGTGTGCGGTTTCATTGTTACAAGAAACTGCATATCGATGGTGGGATGTCATAACCAAGGTAGTGCCACTAGCCGACGTAACTTGGGAATTCTTTCTGATAGAATTCAGAAAGAAATATATTAGCTATGTTCATGAAGAGGAACAGAAGAGGAGTGGTGATCAGCAAAAGAGGAAATTTGGTTAGTCTAGTAATAAGAGGCCGAGAGAACAGTTAAGTCAGACATCTGATCAAAGTAGGAGATCTAGACCTAGGCCTATACCCAGAAGAGATCAACCAGAAACACTAGTAGTGAGTGCGCTAGGATTAGCAAGAAAATGTGGCCATTGTAACAAGTGGCATAAAGGTGAATGTAGGGGATTAACTGGAGCCTGTTATAGATGTGGAGCCATAGACCATCGTCTGAAAGATTGTCCTAAGAAGAATTTACCACGGACCCAGACAGAGGTCGTGGAAGGACCAAGTACAACAATAACACCACTTCCAAATGTTACCCAAGTCGGAGAGGAACAAGAAGCCCCAGATGTGAATTTGAGGTAAAGTATTTCCTTTATGATATGCCTAAGTGTATAATAATATATTCAAAAAAAAAAAAAACTAAATAGTACCATATATACAAAAGAAGTAGACAGAGGGAGTAATAGAAAGATAAAAGAATTATCTTGGAACCTAAAACACCCAGTAAATTTCGAGGACGAAATTTAAATTAGAGGGGAAGAGTTGTAACACCCTCCCGGTAGCAACACCGTACATTCTCTTTATTCGGTGGCCGGTGTCGGTCGGACAGCTAGAACGTCCGGAAAAATATTTAAACTAAAGTCAGGAACCATAATTAACTCAAATATTAATAAGAAAAATTTAGTAAAAATTTTAGAAATAAAATACAACCAAGTTAAACGAGTCGGTGCCCAAGCGATGGGTAATCAGAGGGAAGTTGCGGTTCTCGCAACGAGAAGCCCTAGACCCGGGGGAAAATTCATAAAATAATTTTTGGGACTCCAGAGAAGGGTCATTGAGGTTCCTATGGCATTAGAATGCCTAGAAAATATTTAGAAAAATTTTTCAATCGGTACAGACAATTTTGACCCGTTAAGCCAAACGGAGGGCATTTTGGTCATTTCGCCTTCAGAGGTGATTTTTGGCCGACTTGTCCAGTTGAGTAAATAATTATTATGACATAAAATATGAATTAATGTTGATGAAAAATTAATTTGAAGCTAGTAGAAAAGAAAAGAAAAGAAAAATATAAGAAAATGCCCATTTATGACATATGATGATGTCATTTACTTTCTCCCAACCAATCACCATTCAACAAGCTTTCTTAAATCACTTAAAAGAGACAAATGGACCTAAAAATTCTGCTCTTCTTCTTCTTCTTCTTCCTTCAATACGTGACCTCTCTTCTGTTCCTCTTCATGAACACAGCTAATATTATTGAATTTCAAACAAATTTGAAATATGAGAAAATTATGAGAATGAATGATGAGATCATTATGATTAGCAAGGATAAGACTTTATTTTGAAAATATTATTAAATTTAAACAGGTGAATATTGAAATACGCCAAACGATAATAAAATAGGGGAAACTCCGTTGGTTTCTCTGTCGAAAAATAATTAATATTAAAATATAACGAGATCAAAATATGAAAGGAATAAAGTAAAATAAGATAGGGTGCTCCGGCACCGATTGTAGCACGCCTTGCTCGGCTACATTATAGTTGGGTGAGGGGTGTTACATGCTTTGCATTGAAACTCTTTTTCAAATCTTAACTTTGGAAGTCCTCTAACAAGATTCCTTCTAGAGAGTTTAGCAAGTGTACTCATGCTAGAATGTCCTAATTTTCTATGCCATAACCATGCACTATCATCTGAAGTCATAAAACATGTTTCACAATTCTCTTCAAGACTTATTAAATCAAGTAGGTAAATATTATCTATTCTGGCACTAGTAAACATAACATTATTTCCATGAATCTCACAATGTGTAGAAGTAAAAATGACTTTAAAACCATTATCACATAGTTGAATAACTCTTAAAAGATTATATTTTAATCCTTGTACTAATGCAACATTCTCAATGCAAGGATTTTTACCAATAGTTCCACATCCAATAATTTTAGCTTTACTTTTATCACCAAATTTGACATAACCTTCTTCTTTTGAAGTAAGAGAGGAGAATTTTCCTTTATTTCCTGTCATGTGTTTAGAGCAGCCACTATCTATGTACCAGTGTTCTGTTTCCAGCATACTCCTTAGGCAAACCTGAAATCAGTTAACTGTCCTTAGGTACCCAAGCAACTTTGGGTCCTTGTGTGTTAGTAATATTAGGTAGGGTTCTTTTAAGCACCCATACTTTCTTTGCCTTAAAGGTTCCTTTCCTAATAGGACAAGCATTAATCATATGACCTTTATGATTACAATAAAAGCATGTAATATTTGGTTGAGAAAAAGATGTGGCTTTAACAAAATAATGTTTGTATTTTCCAAATTTCATAAATCCATCATAACCAATTCCAAAATTTTCATTTGTGGATCTTTGATTCCCAAGAAGTATATCAAGTGTTTCTTTTCCTTTTGTAAATTTAGTTAAATCTCTTGTCAAAGATTCAACTTTTGCTTCAAGAATTCTGTTTTTCTCAAGAAGTTGTTCACACACTTCTTTTGATCTTTGAAGCTAATCATTAACTTCCTTAAATAATTTCATTTGAGATTTGTAAAATTCATTTTCTTTTGAAGCCATACTCAAGAAAATATTTTCTGATCTTAAAACATAATTTTCATGAACCAAAATTTTGCATTTCTTTTTAAAAGATCTATATTTATCATATGTCTTTACAAATGTAAGTTCTAATTCATCAACATAAGAAAGTTCAAGATTTACCTCATTCTCACTATCTTCAATGTGCGAGCTTTCACCTTTTCCTTCAATTGCCATCATACAAGCATTTACAGCATCTTTGTCACATGTTTCATCATTTGATGAAGAGTCACTATCACTCCATGTTGCTGCCATTGCCTTTTTACTTTTATCCTTTCTAAACTTGTTTTTCTTCTTCAATGTAGGACACTTTGGCTTAATGTGGCCTGGTTTGTTACACTCATAACAAACTATTTCACTTGAATGATTTGGAGTCTTTGGAGCATATTTCTTTGTTAACTTCTTGAATTTGCTTCCACCTTTTCTAAATGCTCTTTTGAATATTTTGACTATCATAGCCATATCTTCATCATCATCACTTGAAGCACTTGAATCATCACTTGAACTAGCTTTGAAAGCAACACTTTTCTTTTTCTCATCTACCTTTCCGGATATGAAGGCTATACCTTTCTTTTTCTTTTGATCACCTTCTTTCTCATCTTTCTTATAGATCATCTCATGTGCAATGAGAGAACCAATTAGCTCATCATAGGTGTATTTTCTGAAATCCTTGGTGTCTTGAATAACAGTGATCTTTGCTTCCCATGACTTTGGAAGAGATCTCAAAATTTTCTTTACGAGTTCTTGTTCCTCAAATCTCTTTCGAAGAGCTTTAAGAAGATTAACAAGATCTGTAAATCTGGTACTCATTTCAGCAATAGTTTCACCAGGCTTCATCTCAAATAACTCATAATCACGGATGAGAAGGTTTGCCTTTGACTCTTTCACCACAACAGTTCCTTCATATGTGACTTCTAGTTTGTCCCATATTTCTTTTGCAGTTTGACATCCTGAAATACGATTATACTCATTAATATCAAGAGCACAATGAAGAATGTTAATAGCCTTGGCATTGAAAGAAATTTTCTTCTAATCATTGTCATCAAATTCAACTTCAACTTTAGGAATTTGTACAGTTCCTTCACTGGTTTTATAAGGAATATAAGAACCATTTTTAATTATTCTCCAAGCATCAATGTCAATAGATCATATAAAGTTTCTCATTCTAGTTTTCCAAAAAGAGTAATTTGTGCCATTAAAAAGTGGTGGTCTAGTGATAGAATAACCTTCAGCTAAGGGGGCAGGTGTAACACCCCCGTTTGCATAGCCTGGTATATATCACTGTTCCGGTGACAGGTTTCGGTCCGGACAATTAAGGGGATTAGAACCACGCTTAAGACAACTAGAGAAGCGATAAACACAAATAATTAGTAATGTTCAATTAGTTAAGTATAAATAAGAAAAACAGAAATAAGAAGTTAAATGAGCCGAGAGTCACAGCGATGGGTGACCTTCTCGGAAACGACTGCGAAATCAATTTAAACTCAAATTTCGAACCATAAAATGTGAAGCTGCGGTCCTTAGGACCATTACAAACACAGTGGAAAAGAGAAAATCACGAAAAAAAAACTATTAAGCCAGTCAAATAATTAGGTCAGAGAGCCGGAAGAAATATGGAATTAATTGCAAACCGGGATGAACCGGCGAGGGGCAATTTGGCCAATTGACCATGAGAGCTGACTCCTGACCTAACTGTCAAATAAAATTGGAGAAAAGAAAATTTCAGAATCGAGAATTAAATAAAAGAACTAATAGAAAAATAAATAGAAAAAAAAGGGAAAATAGAAAAGTCAAAAGGTAATGACATCATGCATGATGCCATAAAAACAATACTTAATATATTTATTTAATAGGGATTTTTGAGTCTTCCATAAGGATAAAAGAAAAACAAAAGGAAAGAAAAAAAAATAAGTAAAAAGTCTTCTTCCTAAGCAAAGTTGCCGCCTCCCATCCTTCTCTCTCCCTCACCATTGCAAACCTCCATTAAAGCTTGCTTCAAGCTTTGAAACCAACCATTAAACCTCAAATCCTTCCATACTTGCTTCACAAAAACTTGATTTAGTCACTTAAGAAGAAGCTTGGTCATCAAAGAAAGAAGAAAAGAAGAGAGAAATTAGAGAATTCAAATTCAAGTTGAGGTAAGTGCAATTTCAAGTTTAAATTCTTATTGAATTCATGAATTTAAGTTTATGTGTGGTGAAATTGCATTATAAATAAAGGAAATCATGCTTAAATAAAGGAAGAGAGAATGTGGCAGCCATGGAACCCTAAGGTTTTGATGGTATTTAGTTAGGTTAAACATGAAATCTTGGTGAATAGATGTTAGATATGTGAATTGTATAATTAGATTACATGAATTGTGAAGATTGGACAAACTTAGGGTTTTGGACATTAGGGTTTGGAGACCAAAAATGTGAGAAACTTGTAAATGGTATTTTTGACCTTATGTGAAGTGAGAAATGGTTATTTGTGACCTAATTAAGTGTGTTAGAAGTATTTGAATCAAAGCCAAATTCAGATTGGGTATGCATTATGATCAAAAGTCAACTTTGAGGACCAAAAATGGAATTTTACAAGTGGAATTGATATGAGACCAATTGGGAATGAAAATAGGCACTAAATGACACAATCTTCATTTAGGAAGTATGCCCAAAAAGTGACCAAAACCTAGTGAACAAATTGATTAAAGTTGGAAAATTACAGGCTGCTCTGTATAAACTGACCAAATGAATAATGTTTGTTCATTTGGTCATAACTCGATCTAGGAAGGTCAAAATGACCTGAAATTTTACCAGTGGTTAGATGAGATATAGACCTAAAACTTTCATGAAGAACACAAACCCAAATTATGCCATTAACCCAATCAAATTACTGAACAAAATTGAGTCACTGAATCTGCAGAACTGCTGATTTGCCATATGAATAGTAAAGTTTCAATAGCTATAACTCTCTCTAGAAAACTCCAATTTAGGTGATTCTTGAACCGATGGAAACCTAAGACGTATTAGAACATTTCATATGAAGAAAATTAGACTAAATTATGGACTTAACTTGATCAAGTTGCTGAATAAAGTTGGAGCAATAAATATGCAGAACTAAAATCTACAGCATAAATAGTAACTGTATTTTGGCTATAACTTGAGCTACAAAACTCCAATCGGGGTGATTCAAAAAGGAGAATAAACGTAAGACAATAGGGAACATTTTCTATGAAGAAAGTTTTGCCAAATTCCAACAGTAAAAGGACCAATGAAACAGTGCAACTTAGGACTCCAAAATTGAAAATTGGCAATTTTGCCTAAAAGACCTAAGTTTTGAGAAAATGACCAAAACCAACAAATTTAGTGACCAAAATGTGGTATGTGGATGAAGTTGGAGTTCCCATACCTATTAAGCCTTAGAAAGTCAACAATTTGACTTGAATAGTGCAATGAATAGTAACCCGAAACACAAAATTTCAAGAATATCGAGTTTAGCACGTTAGAGCTAGGTAAAAGTGAAGCTAAATTTATTTTGAGTTTATGTTAAGTTCTAGTACTAAAACATTGTAAAATTGTGTGTTTCAGTTGAAAAGAATACTGGAAAAGAACTCAAGGAACCGAGTCGAGGCCAAGAGGCGACTCGCTTGAGGTTTGTGCACAACGTGTAATTTTTGTAAATTATTTGCCGTATATTGTTTTGAATGATTTGAAAAAGTGAATTGAGACATTATTTATGATGCTTTGATGGAAATTGTTGAAAGTTAGTTATGTATATTTGAAGTAACAATGTTTAGCAAAGTGTTAAGATAAGTTTTGAAATCATAGTGTCATGACCATATATTTGGACACCTCACTAGCACGACTAGTGGGGGTAATTAGTTTCGAATTTTGATCCCTTCTCTGGAGAAGTGTTGAGGTGTGCCAGTAGAAGAGGATGTGAATGGATATCCATATATTTGAGCTAGCTAGCCTTGTGATGTGATTTCTCTTTAGCCTCTAGCTATTGAGATTCTATTTGTTTCTAATGGCATGAACTAACTGTTGGTTTTATTGAATGTGATTTGATATTTCAAAATGAAATTATTTGGGATTAAAATATCATAATGCATGATTTGTATTTAATACTCATGTTCAGTCAAAATTTTGAATAAATGTGATTTATGTCATACCCTACCCCTCTGTAAGGCATAACATGATCTCATAGTATATCTAATGAATTACCAACTCCGTCTACTGATAACCCATTAAATACACTACAAGGGATTTTAAAAACTTTTCTTACTTCTTTTACAGTGGTGAGCACTATTTACAGGTGTTAAAAACCTTTTTGAACTGAAGTGATAGAACTAACACATTTGAATTATTTGGAATTTCTGTAAAAATTTTGGCAGAGTGCCATCTGTATTTTGGATAAAACAGTTCTTCAGAAAACCTGTAAAAAGCACTTCAATATCTCCAACATATTTCTCAACTCAAATCCACAGTGATTTTCAAAGACTGAGATAAAAGAAATATAATACAATTTTTACAAGCCAAAATAACTCATAATTATTTTACAACTTCAATGTACAATTTTAATTTACAACTGCTCAAAACCAAAAACAATATATACATACAGTGGTCATACATTACAGTACAAAATACAAAATGTGGTATACTCGTTATACCCGAAAATCTCTCGCTGGAGGTACTAGCAGCCTAGTCTGCTGCCCTATCTGTCTGTCTACCTGCGACAGCAATAAAAAGCTATCGCTGAGACAATGTCTCAGTGGTGCACAACATTAACCAAATACAACTTTAAATCACAATTCACAAGTTATATAAATAGTGGATACTTAAAACCATAGTTAAATTCAAGACAGTAATTGTCAATAAGAATTTAAACTCCATTTCTCAATATCACAATAATTTCAATAAATCAAATCATGATTAAATTCAAAAGACAGTGAATGTCAATAAGAATTTAATTCCATTTCACAATCTCATAATACGTATCAATAAATCACACACAGCTTAATCATGTTCCAAAGTTCAATTCGTCCTAAAAGCCGATGGCTAATGAGGTATTCAATTCGTCCCAAAAGTCAATGACTAATGAGGAATAAAATAGCTAGCTAGCAAAAATATGAGTACTCATCCAATTCGTCCTCAACAGGCATACACCTCAACACTTCAGCCAGAGAGGGAATTCAATTCATCCTACTAGACAAGCTAGCGAGGAATACAATCAATATACATGATAGCTGTGGTTTCAAATCATTTCTAATGCTTTTCAATCAATAAGTATCCATCAATATCATTCAAACAATTTTTCATAGTTTCAAACCATTTACAATGCTTTTCAAGCAATAAATATCCATCAAATATCATTCAAACAATTTTTCACAGTTTCACAATTTAAAACAATAATATACAAATAGTCAAAATTTATTTCAATTGAAAATAATTCAAAAGAAATAGCTGTTGTGCACAAACCTCTGATAACTGTCTCTTGGTCTGGACTCAGTGTTTCCTTCCCTTTTCCTGAGTCTTTGGTAACTGAGAAACACAATTTGAAGTGTTTCAGTACTAAATTAAACTATCTCTATCGATGATGCTTGATAAGTAATTCACTGAAAGCTATTATTTGCTTAATCACCTAATATACCGATCCTCGATGTGTTCTAGGTAAATTAGGTTTTAACGTTACTAATATGTCACATTCGATAGTATTTTAGGGTTGATACATGTTACCGATTTCATTTCCTTGTTTAGTGCATTTTATTGCAACTTGCTGGATTCCGGGATACTAGTTTGACCTAGCCGGAAGACCTAGTTTCCTCGGTTTTCGGGTTTCGGTCAAAACTACAAACTTGTAGATCTATGTCTTACGGAATGCGGGGCAAAATTTTAGGTCATTCTGAGTTATGTAGACCAAGTTATGGTCATTTTACTATTGCTGGTCAAATGGCATCAAATTTGGTCAATTTAGGTCAATTTTGGTCAACTTTGGTTCGGCCAGTTTTTGGACCCGAACTTGTGTAAGCTGTTTGACTTGCTTATGGTCATTTCTGGGCTTTGGTGTCTTCATAAGACTTGTAGATATGGATCTTGACTATTCATGGTTAAAATTTCAGGTCGATTGGACCTGTTTTGAGTGAGTTATGGCCTAAACACTAACTGCTGCCTAAATGGTCAGTTTCCAGGCCTCACTTGCATTTAATCCGGATTTGGTCATTTTTCAAGCTACCTTGCAAGCAGAATTTTGGTATGTTTCCTTCATGAAAGTTGGCACATTTTGTGCCTAGTTTCACCTCCAATTGGTCTCATACCAATTGGAGTTACACATTTAGTGTTATGGGCTAAAATGCATACTGCCCTTAATTACATTGCTTATACATGTATCAATTACACATTTACCTTACTCTAAGTCCACTTCCCTTACCAATTCTGATTTGGTACATTACCAAAACCATTTACTACTTCACCTTAAAGTTACTTTGGGCAGAATACAAACATCCTTAATACACCAAATGAAACTCTAATTCACAAAGTCCAAATACAACCATAAATACACATAAAACTCCTAATTGTTACATACAATTTCCACAACCAATTTACATACATATTCATCAACCCTCAATATCACAATTCATCCAACATCTTCATGAATTCAAACATTCATTAAGGAGTCCCAAGGCTGCCGAAAGCTTCACAATGCCAAAGTTTCCCACAATTCGTCAACTTCCATTTCAAGTGCATAATCACCATATACATGTGGAATTAACTTACTAGGACATTAAATCACCCTACTCAACATAATTTCCCATTAAATAAATGTAAGAATAAATCATCAAATATACAACTCCATGGCTGTCCAAACTGGATATATCAAGAACTCCTCAAAACTTAAAAATTCCTTCACAAAGCACACACCCATAACATGTATACAAAGTTTAACAAAGCAATATTCAAAAATGCAAACTTACTTATTGTTAGGACTTGTTAAACCTTCACTAAACTTCTTGATTTTGCTATCAAACTCTTCCTTATGATGTGGAGATAAACTTTGATGAAGAAACCTAGGTGTTTAGAGGTGAAATGAAGGACTGAATGAAGGTTTAAGCAAAACGGCAATTGAGGTTCTCACTTTCTTCATTTCGGCATGGTTGAGGGAAATGGAGAAGATGAAGATTTCAGATTGTATAATGGACTTACACCTGCCATTTAATGTTTAATTTATTCTATAGTGGTCCACTTTCACAAAGTAATTCATTTTATATGTTAAATTTTCCTTTATTCCACATTAAACCCATAATTTTTGCTATTTACTTTAGGTACCACCAAATTAATTTTTCATTATATTTTCTAAGTGTAATATTATTTATTTTTAATGGACATTTAGGTCAAAAGACAATTTGGGATGTCAAATGACCATAATGCCCCTGTTCGGGTTACATTCTCGATTTTTCGGTAACACCGGGTTTTATCTGTTTTTCAATTTCTCACTTTTCTTTGTACTAATTATTTAATTTTTATTTAATATTTCTAATGATATTTATACTTCAATTGATGTCTCTTTAAGTCCTATAAATATTTTCCAGGGTTCCCCGCAGTCCAGGGCTAGTCAACGGTCCACGCCGTGACTTCCCGGTGCGGTCACCCATCGCTAGGGTTCTCGGCTCGCTTAACTTGATTACCTTTCTTTGCTATTATTTTTCCTTTGTTTTTCTTGTATTTTCTTTTCTTATATTTCATTATTTTATGTCTCCTCCCTCATATCAAAGTGTAGTTCTAGGCATCCTAGCTGTCCGGACAACACTGGTCACCGGAACAGTAGAACGCACTACCGAATATAGGGGTGTTACAATTTAAGTTCTGCATAAAGATTATTTTAGTATGTTGTGCACCACTGAGTCCTAGTATTCAGCGATAGCTTCTATTGCTGTCGCAGATACAGAGACTAGAGGAGCAGCAGACTGAGCTGCTGAGGTGTGAGTAGCTATCAGCTTGAAGTTATCGGGTATAATTTATACCCTAATTGTAAATATTTCTTTTGATGTATGTATTGCATATAAATGTATGGACATGTAAATGGGTCTTGAGCAGCTTGTACAAAATTTATATGAAGTTTGTAATAAAGTTTAGTTTGTATTTCTTTTGATGTAAATTTTGTAAGGATGTATATAAATTATTTTGTCTCTAATGAAATATGAGTGGAACTATTTTATTTAATATGAATGAAATGTATTGCTAGTATTTTGAGGATTATTGAATTTTGAACTTGAGAAATTGATTGAAATGATTGTGGAGTTGTTGAAATGGATTGAGTTTGATTGTGAAATTGAAGTAGTTGTTGAGAAAACATCTTTAGAAGTGCTTTTTACAGGTATTTGAAGTACTGGTTTCTCAAAATATAGACAGAACTCTGTCAAAATTTTTATAAAATTTGCGGAAAAATAAAATGGACCAAAAATATTAACTAGATTTACTTTTAATCATATGTTTTAAATACATATTAGAAAATGCTCACCACTTGTCAAAAGTAAGAAAATTGTTTAAAATCCCTTGTAGGGTACTTAATGAGTTATCGGTAGGTGAAGTTCGGTAGTTCATTAGGTATTCTACGGGATCATGTTATGCCTTACAGAGGGGTAAGGTGTGACATGTTTTTGTGGTATCAGAGCAAAATTTTGAAGTATGTTTTAATTTGAGAATTTGTGTCTTTCTTTGTTAAGTACAACTGCTCAATGTCCATATTTGTTACATATAGTGCATTACATCATGAATATAAACTAACGGAGGGAAATCTCCATGTGTTACTTGTTCAGGAGATACCCTAACTTCAGATTGAATTGGAAGAAGGAGATCGCTCAGTCGAGCAATCTGTTGAAGCTGAGGCACAAGGGGAAGCCCCAGCTTTGCAGAATGTTAGTGGATCAGTAGCACCAACCCCGCAAATGCCACAGTTTCCTGCACAGTTCGCATAGTAGATGGTTGCGATGTTTCAACAAATGGCTGGGGGTATGCCTGCGCAAGCTCCACCCCAGACACCTGTGGCACAACCACTGCCTCCAGCCAGACAGTATGATAAATTACTAAAGTATGGGGCTGCAGAATTTTAGGGTACAGTGGACCCTTTAGAGGCAGAGCAATGGCTTGAAAGAATGGATAGAGTATTTAAGAAGCTACACTGCCAAGATGAACTGAAGTTTGAGTATTCTATGTCGCTACTGCAAGGGGATGCATATGATTGGTGGAAGACCATCCCCCCATAGCCTGGCTAAACCACCAAGATCTTGACACAGGATGACTTGTGAGAGAATTGAGGCAATACATCCCGGATGCATATGTTGATCGAAGCGCAAGAATTTTTGAGTTTGAAACAAGGGAATAGATCAGTGGCAGAGTATGAGAGGGAGTTCTCCCGCTTAAGTCATTATGCTGGGAGTCTCCTTTCCACCAGCAAGGCAAGGTGCAAGAGATTTGAGACAGGTTTAAAGCCCAGTATAAGGATGCAAGTTGTGGGATTCCGACACAGCAACTTCTCAGAGCTCATGTCTCAAGCAATTAAGTTGGAAAGAATAGAATCAGAAGAAACCCCAGTGAAAGAAAAATCAGAGAAAGCTGAGAAATCAGAAAAAGACAAGGGGGAAAAGTTAGTAGAGCAGAGTTTTAGTGGGACTTCTGGGAAGAAAAAGAAGTTTAGTGGACCCAGCAGGGGTTGAGGCAGAAGATTTGGTAGGGGCAGATTTTTCAGACAGAGACCCCCTAGGTCTAGTCAGCAGTCGATCAGGGGTTCACATTCTACCCGCCCCTGTGAGACTTGTGGCAAGATTCATGGGGGAGAGTGTTATTGGGCCACTGGAGCCTGCTTTAACTGCGGAGGCAAGGGTCATTTAGCAAGAGACTGCACTAGTGCTCCGTCTTCGAGATATGGTCCAGCTCCTACTCTTGCCGAGGATCTATTCGAGTCCTGCTCCCGCAGGTTCACGATCTGTTGCGAGAGGAAGAGGCGGTAGAGAGCCTTTGCTTTAGGCGATCGAGCACGATTGGTCGATCGGCCACAGGGAAGTGCTTTAGTCAGGGTTTATTCAATGAGACAACGAGAAGAGGCTGAGACTTCCAATGTAGTAGCTGGTACATTCTCTATCTCTGAGCAAGATGTATTTGTGTTGTTTAATCCGAGTTCAACCCATTCATATGTTAGTGCTAGCATAGTCAGTTCACTTGCTATTCCATGTGTCCAAATGGGTTTTGAAGTGCTAGTAACTAGTCCGTTAGGACAAGAGGTCTGGGTTAACAGAATTTATAAAGACTGTCCTTTGGTAATCCAAGGACATGTTTTCCTATCAGACTTGATTGAAATGCCCTTTAGAGAGTATGATATCATCTTGGGCATGGATTGGTTAACCAGGCATCACGCCATGATTAACTGTAGACTGAAGACAATCACTTTTGGTCTCCCTCTATATGGTGATGTGGTAATACATAGGGAGAGGCATTTACTGCCATCAAACATCATTTCGGCTGCACTAGCCAGAAGGATGATCAGAAAGGGGTGAAAAGCATACTTGGCACATGTGATAGACACCCAAGTAGGGAGTCCAACACTAAGAGACATCCCTACTGTATGTGATTTTTTGGATGTGTTTCCTGATGAATTGCCAGGATTACCTCCAGAAAGAGAGTTGCAGTTTGAAATTGATGTTATGCCTGGTGTGGACCCAATCTCCATAACTCCATATAGAATGGCACCTGCAGAATTGAAAGAGTTGAAAGTGCAATTGCAAAAATTGCTTGACAAGGGCTTTATCTGCCCTAGTGTGTTACCTTGGGGAGCGCCAGTGTTGTTTGTAAAGAAGAAGGATGGCACTCTCCATTTGTGTATTGATTATTGACAATTGAATAAGGTGACAATAAAGAATAGATATCCATTACCCGCATTAATGACTTGTTTGATCAATTGAGGGGTGCAGCTGTGTCTCCAAAATTGAACTGAGATCAGGTTATTATCAGCTGAAAGTACAAGAGCAGAGTATTGCTAAAACTGCCTTTAGAACCCGCTATGGCTATTATGAGTTTTTAGTTATGCCATTCGGGTTAACTAATGGTCTAGCTGCTTTTATGGATCTGATGAACACTATCTTCAGACCATACCTTGACCAGTTTGTTGTGGTATTTATAGATGATATATTGATCTATTCGAGGAATGCAGAAGAGCATGATAGACATCTGCGGATTGTACTACAGACTTTGAGGGAGAAACAACTATATGCCAAATTGTTAAAGTGTGAAATTTGGCTGAAGGAAATATCTTTCTTGGGGCATGTAGTATCAGAAGAGGGCATCAAGATAGATCCAAGTAAGATAGAAGCTGTCCTGAATTGGAGGCCACCCAGAAATGTCACAGAGATTCACAGTTTTCTGGGTTTAGCTGGATACTATCGTCGGTTTGTGAAGGGATTCTCCATGTTGGCATCTCCATTGACCAAGCTGCTTAGAAAAGATGTGAAATTTTAGTGGACGGACAAATTCCAGCAGAGTTTTGATGAATTGAAGAGATGTTTGACTGAAGCTCCAGTCCTTACTTTACCTACACTGGGTAAAGAATATACAGTTTATAGTGATGCTTCTCATAATGGTTTAGGCTGTGTATTGATGTAAGATCGAAATGTCATTGCCTATGCATCACGCCAGCTGAAACCGCATGAGAAGAATTATCCGACACATGACTTGGAGCTTGCAGCTATTGTGTTTGCTCTTAAGATCTGGAGACATTATTTGTATGGGGAAAAGTGTTACATCTACACAGATCATAAGAGTTTGAAGTATTTGGGCACCCAGAAAGAGCTGAATTTGAGACAGAGGAGATGGTTAGAGTTGATAAAAGACTATGATTGTCTGATAGACTATCAGCCAGGGAAAGCTAATGTTGTGGCTGACGCCTTAAGTCGCAAGACTATGGCAAGTCTACGGGTTACTCCTTTTTCTATGGTATATGAGTTGAGATCATTACATGCTAGCTTAGAGATTAATGATGAGGGACAGACAGCAGTTGCATGGCATGTACAGCCATTGTTGATTGATTAGATCAGAATGGCTGCTCAAAATGATGAAAGGTATCGGAAGCTGTTGGAAGAAGTCTGACAGGGCAAGAAACCATAATTCTTAATCAGAGATGATGGTCTACTACTACACCAGAGCAGAATTTGTGTTCCTAATGATGTTGATTTGAGGCAGATCATTTTGAAGGAAGCACATGAGTCTCCTTTTGCCATGCACCCTGGTGGCACAAAGATGTATAGGGGGCTAAAGGAGCATTACTGGTGGATGGATATGAAAAGAGATGTGGCGGAGTTTGTTTCCAAATGCCTAACTTGTCAGCAAGTAAAGGCAGAGCATCAAGTACCTGCTGGGTTATTACATCCACTACCAGTACCGGAATGGAAATGGGAGAGAATAATAATGGATTTTGTGATGGGACTTATAAGGACACAGAAGAGTCATGATGCAGTTTGGGTCATTATTGACAGACTAACCAAGTCTGCTCATTTTCTGCCAGTTTGGATGGACTACAGTTTAGAAAGATTAGCCAAGTTGTACATCGATGAGATTGTGAGACTGCATGGAGTGCCAGTATCCATTGTATCAGACAGAGATCCTAGGTTCACTTCTAGATTCTAGGTAGTCTTCAGAGAGCCCTAGGGACTAGATTGAACTTCAGTACTGCATTCCACCCACAGACACATGGCCAGTCTAAAAGGGTAATTCAGATCTTGGAGGACATGCTACGGGCTTGTGTGATTGAATTTGAGGGCAGTTGGGATACACACTTGCCTTTGATTGAGTTTGCTTACAATAACAGCTACCAATCAAGCATTGGGATGCCTCCATATGAAGCTTTATATGGCAAAAAATATAGAACCCCATTATGTTGGGATGACGTGGGTGAAAGAAAGATGATTGGACCCGAAATTGTTCAGCAAACTGAAGAGAAAATCAGGGTGATCCGAGATCGACTTAAGACTGCATTAGACCGTCAGAAGTCCAACATTTATTTGAAGAGAAGAGATATTGAGTATGCAGTGGGTGAGAAAGTTTTCCTCAAAGTTTCTCCTTGGAAGAGAATTATGAGATTCGGTAGAAAGGGGAAACTGAGTCCTCGTTTCATTGGGCCTTATGAGGTTCTGGAAAGAGTGGGTCCTTTGGCATATCGATTGGCACTACCTCCAGAGTTGGAGAAGATACATAACGTCTTCCATGTGTCTATATTGAGGAGGTATCGATCAGACCCATCTCATGTACTACCAGTGGAAGAAATTGAAGTGAATCTAGACCTCACATATGAGGAAGAACCTATAGTGATTCTGGCTTATAAGGTGAAGCAGCTACGGAACAAGCAGATACCGTTGGTAAAAGTGTTGTGGAATCATCATTCGGGCTAGGAGGCTACTTGGGAACGAGAGGAGGACAAGAGGAGACAGCACCCACAACTGTTCGGAGATTGATACTAGATAAAATTTCAAGACGAAATTTATTTAAGGGGGGGAGAATTGTAACACCCCCGTTTGCATAGCCTGGTATATATCACTGTTCCGATGACCCGTATCGGTCTGAACAATTAAGGGGATTAGAACCACGCTTAAGACAACTAGAGAAGCCATAAACACAAATAATTAGTAATGTTCAATTAGTTAAGTATAAATAAGAAAAATAGAACATAAGAAGTTAAACGAGCTGAGAGTCACAGTGATGGGTGACCTTATCAGGAACGACTGCGAAATCCATTTAAACTCAAATTTCGAATCGTAAAATGTGACGCTGCGGTCCTTAGGACCATTACGAACACAGTAGAAAAGAGAAAATCACGAGAAAGAACTGTTAAACCAGTCAAATAATTAGGTCAGGGAGTCGGAAGAAATATGGAATTAATTGCAAACCGGGATGAACCGGCGAGGGGCAATTTGGTCAATTGACCCCAAGAGCTGACTCCTGACCTAACTGTTAAATAAAATCGAAGAAAACAAAATTTCGAAATTGAGAATTAAATAAAAGAACTAATAGAAAAATAAATAGAAAAAAAAGGGAAAATGGAAAAGTCAAAAGGTGATGACATCATGCATGATGCCATAAAAACAATACTTAATATATTTATTTAATTGGGATTTTTGGGTCTTCCATAAGGATAAAAACAGAATAAAAGGAAAGGAAAAAAAAAGTAAAAAGTCTTCTTCCTAAGCAAATTTGCCGCCTCCCATCCTTCTCTCTCCCTCACCATTGCAAACCTGTAACGATCGGGAACCAGCCACTAGAGGAATTGTCCGCTTTGGCTATAAGCCTCACGGTTTTGTCCCATAGGTAGAATGGAGAACTTCCCAGGAGGTCACCTATCCTAGGATTTCTCTCAAACGAGCACGTTTAACCCTGGAGTTCTTCCAACTCTCCAGGCCATTCCACCAAAAGGCGCCTCTAGTGATTAGACTAAATGTGACACCCCTTACCCGTGTACAGTATACCCGAGTAAGTAATGCCACACGGTGTACCGACACATTCTAATATACCTTAAATAATTTATACCATGCTTGTGAATATAATTTATGAAATATAATTTATTTTAGCCATTTATCAAAAGTATTATTTATTTGAGGTTCCGAAAATTTTAAAGAAAATGCGTGATCTGGCTAAAAATGAAGAAAAGCAGTTCTTGAACTGAAAAAACACTTCCAATATTCACATTCAATCATTCCCAAACTCCAATATCCAAAATCTCAACAATTTTTCAATTTGTGTCTCAACAACCTTTTCATTTCTCAAACATCCATTTCTCAGAATACTCATATACAAACAACAAATAAATGCTCAAATTTTGCATTCATGACCATAACTTTCATTATTTACATGAACATCAAAATGCATTACATAGATCCAAATACATATGAGAAAATAAAAATTTAGTTACAAAATGACAAAATGACACCTAGTGCCCTACCAATGCACTGCAGGTAGTGAGGTGACACAGGACATGCAGAGTGCGCAGGATGAACTCACCCAGTCTGTGGTCTACTGGGCTCACGATCTGTATCTCCAGTACCTACGCATGGCAAAAGCAACGCACTAAGCAATAATGCTTAGTGGTGCAATAATATAATAAAAAAAATAGCTGAAAGTAAGTATGTATATAATGTGTATGATTTCTTTATTTGGTATTGGTATATCTATTATTTCATTAACTTTGCCCACTTTTATTCATTTGGTTGCCCAAGTAACCTACACTAGACGATTGGATTGGATAAACGGGTAAACTAGCACTGGGTATCGAGTACCTTGGGCCGTCACACCATCGGTCACATATGCATCTCCCGGTGTGCAATAGAACAGCTAACAAGTTGTAAATTGTAACACCCTCACTGTAGCAACTCCGTACATTCTACTGTTCTGGTGACCGGTGTCGGTCCGGACAGCTAGAACGTCCGGAAAAATATTTAAACTTAAGTGAGAAACCAAAATTAACTCAAATATTAATGAGAAAAATTTAGTAAAAATTTTAGAAATAAAATACAATTAAGTCAAAAGAGCCGGTGCCCAAGCGATGGGTAACCAGAGGTAAGTTGCGGTTCTCGCAACGAGGAGCCCTAGACCCAGGGGAAAAATTATAAAATAATTTTTGGGACTCCAGAGAAGGGTCATTGAGGTTCCTATGGCATTAGAATGCCAAGAAAATATTTAGAAAAATTTTTCAATCGGTACAGACAATTTTGACCCGTTAAGCCAAACGGAGGGCATTTTGGTCATTTCGCCTTCAGAGGTGATTTTTGGCCGACTTGTCCAGTTAAGTAAATAATTAATATGACATAAAATATGAAGAAATATTACTAAAAATTAAATTGAAATGTGGTAGAAAAGAAAAGAAAAGAAAAATGAAGGAAATTAGGGATAATGACATCACATGATGTCATTTACATACCCTCCACCAATCACCATTCAATAAGTCTTTTTTTAAACAATTAAAAGAGACAAATGGACTCAAAATTCTGCTGTTTCCTTCTTCTTCTTCAGCCAAAACGTGAATCTCTCCCTCTTCTCCCTCCATTGATTTTCAAACAAAAGCTTCATTTCTCATGCTTCCTCACCATATTTCCTCAAGACCCCAACTCTAAAATGAATCCTTGGACCTAGAGGAAGTGTTTGGCAGCTAAGAGAGTACAAGAAAATGAAGATTTAACTTGGAGAAATCTGCCCTACAAGAGGTTAAAGTGAGGTTAGTGCCTACTTATATATATACTTCTTTGATTCCATGTTAGAAGCTTGAAATAAGTGAGAAATTGTAAATTAAATGAATAAAAGTTAAGTGTATGCATCCCTTGAATTTTTGGCAGCCCTAAGGAAGGATGAGTTTGATTGTTTTAATGAATTTAGAGTGGATATAAATGATGTTTAAGGTATGAATATGCATGGATGTTGAACTAGTGTGCTAATTGAGGTTTATGGGCAAATTGAATTGGACATTAGGGTTTTGAGAAGTGAAAAATTGATTTGGCTTATGAAATTGTTAGAGCACATTTTAATGGTCAATTAGTGACCATTTTAGGTAAGTTGACCATATTATGGACTGAAAAATAGGATTGCAAAATGAAGTTGTAGGCTACCCTAGGACAGCAGAGGGAAAAATTCAGTCCACTTGCCTCGCCATAACTTTATTGTGTAGGTCCAATTGATGTTTGGCCAATTGGACATGAAACTACACTTATAATGGCACATTTTTGCTGACGAAACCATGCCCAAAAGACCAAAGCAAGTGGACCAAAAGTTGGCTCCAATCCGGATACCCTGCAATAGCACCTGCAGAAATGACCAAATGAGCCATAACTCACTGTAGAAATGGTCAATTGACCTGAAATTTTTACAGCAACAATTAAGACATAGACAAACAACTTTCATGAAGAAACCTACCCCAAATTATGACCAGAACCTAATCAAATCATTGAGCAAAGTGAAGTTTACTGTACTGAGATTTCCAGAATTTTCATTTGAGCAGCAATGTTTGGAGGACTATAACTCTCTCTAGAAAACTCGGATTTAGGCGATTCTTGAACCGCTGGAAACCTAAGGCATAGTAGAACATTTCATATGAAGAAAGTTAGACCAAATTAGGAACTTAACTTGATCAAATTACTGACCAAAGTTGGATCAAAATCTGCCAGAACCCATGATAGCAGCATGAGCGATTGCGTGAACAAGAAACTTATTTTGGCCATAACTTGAGCTACAAAACTCCAAATAGAGTGATTCAAAAAAAGAAATTCAACTAGACAAAATAAGGAACATTTTCTATGAAGGAAGTTTTATCAAATTCCAACAGTAAATCAATGAAACAGTGCAACTTCGGAGCACCAAAACCGAAAATTGGCAATTTTGCCAAAATGACCTAAGCTTTGAGAAAGTGACCAAAACCAACAAGTTTTAAATGAAAAATGTAGTATGTTTGAAGTGCCAAAGTCAATGTACATATTTTCTATGCAAAAGTCAACATTTTAGTTGACTAATGAAGTGAATAGTGACATGAAAACTTGAAATAAGCTTGGAAATGGATTTGGTAATTGATTCCAACAAGTTTTAAATGCAAAATGTGGTACATTGGGAGTGTTAAAACCAATGTACCTATTATCTATGCAAAAGTCAACATTTTTGCTGACCAATGAGGTGAATAGTGACACCAAAACTTGAAATTCAAAATTTGAAATTAGAAATGCATCTAGGGGACTTTAAATTGCAATTGCCAATTAATACTAGTAAATGTAAAACTCAAAATGTGGGATCTTGGTGTAATTATAATTAATATATCCATTAAGTATAAAAAGGTCAACATTTTGGTTGACTAGTATGGTGAATAGTAATCAAAATGATTAGTGAATTAAGATGAAGACCTAGAACCAATTCTAAGCTTAAATGCTTAGAATTGTATGACAAATATGGACTATGCATCTTAGTCAAAATTGTTAAAAAGAAATTTAGGCCATAAATTTGAAATCCATGAAATATTCTTGGATTACTTGAAACATGAAAAATAAGTCACCTAATTGATGTGAATAGATAGTTAGGGCATATATGCCCATCACAAATGGAATTCATAAAATATTAGTAACTCAACTTGAAATATAAAATTTGTAATTACATAAGTAGACTCTTGAATGTATAAATGAGAAAGGAAAAATGTTTTGAATACAATGGTACATGTGAACCATTGTTTAGAATTGGGATCAATATGAATAACATAATGAATGGATAAATAAACCATATTAATGTATGAATGAGACATTAGTTCTCATTATTGTAAAGAGGAGAAGTATTTTGAGTACAATGGTATAAAAGGATAATTGATGTGAATTGTGATCATATAAATAATCAAATGAATGTATGAATTATGATTGAAATTTATCATGAAATAATGAAGTCATAAAGCACAATATATTAATATTTTAAAGTATCAAATGCCATAGTATACCTAACAAGATTGGTTTGGATAGTTTGGCATGCCAATAGGGTATTGTTTTAGCAGTACTGCGAAAGGCTTTATGCCTGTATTCATGGCTTTATGCCCGTATTCATGGCTTTTATGCCCGTATGCATGGCTTTTATGCCCGATTATGTGATATCATGGCTTTTTAGCCATACTGACTGCATACATGGTTGACGTTCTGCGTCCCATGGTATGACGACCCGAGGCACATGGTGTCGGTACCAACGACCCGTTATCCATCCGATCGTCTAGTATAGGTTACTTGGACACCAATTAAAGTATTATTCAATTCAGCTAAGTTAAGTTAAGTATAATGAAAATCCGATGCAGTTAAATTAAGTATTGAATGAATAAGCAAAAGAGATTAGCAAAAGAAACATAACAAAAATATAAATTGCGAGCAAATGCACTTGAAATACAATACGGATAGAATAAATTATATACCTGCTAGTATTACTGAAAAGTTATAAACTAAGCACTTCCAAAGAGGAACAAACTAGTATATAAGATCGTTGATATTAGAAATACCATACCAAATTAAATTGATTCTTGAGTATCTGAATTATCATTTATTTCTTTCTTTACTTGTATATATTATTTAGTGTTATATTATTGAACCACTAAGCAGAAATGATTAGTGCTATTGAATTGCTTCCTCGCAGTCTTCAAGGTAAAACTAGTAGGTGTCGATCGAGATTTTTAGAGTCGGATCTGCGAAGTGTCAGAAGATTTCAATATTGTCACCTCCTCATCTATGCATGTATATAGGGCTCATTTTATAAATGTTATGTATATTGTTCATTCCTAGCACATTGTAAATTATTTGTATATCTTGTACAAAATAAACTCATGTAATTAACCTATGAATTATGGAAGCTATTCAAAGCAAGTATTTTAGTATGTGAATTGAATTTGAGTTATAATGAGATTATACTTGTGAATATTGAGATATTGAAAATCTAATGAGATTTCTGAGAAATCTGGATACTGCATTGAGATACATTATGTTTGAAAATTTTTGAGACTATTAAGTTTGAGAAATTGAGTATATATTGAAATTGTCTTTGGCGGTGTTGGAAGAAATGTTAGTCAAATTACAGTAGACACTTTGTCGGATTATCGTTAAAATTTTTGAAATTTCCAACTTAGTTAGATTTTGATAAAAGTAAAAATAGCCTAAATCTTCAATAAAGTTTTTGAATAAATAAATCAAGGACTGTAATGAAATCAGATAAAATAGAGTGCTCCGGCACACTGAGTGGCATAACTTGCTCGGCTACACTGTAGTCGGGTAAGGGGTGTCACATAAATAATATCAAGCACAAGGCCAAGTCTCAATGCAAGGTCAGAATGGCTAAAAGCCATAAAATCACAGAATGGCATATTGCCATGTGCAGTACTGCTAACTGAACCCTATTGGCATGCCAAACTATCCAAACCAATCTTGTTAGGTATACTAGGGCATTTGAAACTTTTAAATTCTTCAATTTGTGAATTTCATGTTTTGGTGTTACTATTCACCTCATTGGTCAACAAAAATGTTGACTTTTGGATAGAAAATATGTACATTGACTTTGGCACTCCCAACATACCACATTTTGTATTTAAAACTTGTTGGCATCAAGCGTTAATACCATTTCTAAGCATTAAACCAAAGGAGCAGATTTTTCAGATTTTGTACCATAAATTTACTGTTCCATTAGGAACTGTTACAGTGGAAATTTGAGGAATTGGTAAACATAAAAGTTGTTCCTTATTTTGTCTAGTTGAATTTCCTTTTTTGAATCACTCCATTTGGAGTTTTGTAGCTCCAGATATGGTTCAAAAACCATAGCTGGCCGGATTTCCATTCTGCAGAAATTACCATATCTACAGTAACATAAACAGTAACTATGACTACATATTTGAATAGGTTCTGGCCATAATTTGGGGTAGGTTTCTTCATGAAAGTTGTTTGTCTATGTCTTAACTTGTTGCTGTAAAACTTTCAGGTCAATTGACCAAATCTACAGTGAGTTATGGCCAAATGAACAGTTACTGTTCATTTGGTCATTTCTGCAGGTGCTGTTGCAGGGGATCCGGATTGGGGCCAACTTTTGGTCCTCTTGCTTTGGTCTTTTGGGCATGGTTTCTTCAGAAAAAATGTGCCATTGTAAGCCTAGTTTCATGTCCAATTGTCCAAACACCAATTGGACCAACACAGCCAAAGATATGGCAGTCCAAGTGGACTGAAATTTCAGTCACTCTGCTGCTGTCCTTAGGCAGCCTACACACTCACTTTGCCATGCTATATTTCAGTCCAAATTGCGGTCAACTTACCTCAAATGGTCACTAATTGACCATTAAAAGGTTCTCTAACAATTTCCTAAGCCAAGTCAAATTTTCACTTCTCAAAACCCTAATTTCCATGAGTTTTCACAACATGCTTGAATTAACTATCTCATTCACTATCCACATGCATATATGGTTTAAACATAATCTCTAATCCACTTTAAGTCCATCAAAACACTCCATTATTGTTCCTTCAATAGGGCAGCCGAAATTTATGGTATGTATACACATAATTATTGTTCATTTTAGTTACAAATTCTTACTCAATTCAAGTTACTAATCATGAAAATAAAGAGTTTTAGGTATCTAATGCACTAACCTTTAAGTGGCACTTTTTTCCCAAGTTTAATCTTCACTTTTCTTGTACTCTCTTGGCTGCCAAACACTTCCTCTAGGTCCAAGGATTCATTTTAGTGTTGGGGTCTTGAGGAAATATGGTGAGGAAGCATGAGAATGAAAGCTTGCAAAGAATGGCTATGGTGGAAACCCTATCTTCTCTCTCTCTACGTTTTGGCTGGTTTGAAGGAGGTGGCTGCTATATTTTTGGTTAATTTGGTCTTCATTTAGTCTCTTTTATTAGTTAATAATATGGTTGTTTAATTATAATTGGTGGAGACTTTCAAATGACATCATAATGATGTCATATTTGGCATTTTTATGGATTTTTCTTTTCTTTTCATCACTACTCAATTTCAATTTAATTTTTAGTAATGTTTCTTCATATTTTATGTCATATTAATTATTTACTTAACTGGACAAGTCGGCCAAAAATCACCTCTGAAGGCGAAATGACCAAAATGCCCTCCGTTTGGCTTAACGGGTCAAAATTGGCAGTACCGATTGAAAAATTTTCCTAAATATTTTCTTGGCATTCTAATTCCATAGGAACCTCAATGACCCTTCTCTGTAGTTCCAAAAATTATTTTATAATTTTTCCCCCAGGTCTAGGGCTCCTCGTTGTGAGAACCGCAACTTCCCTCTGATTACCCCTTGCTAGGGCACCGGCTCGTTTAATTTGGTTGTATTTTATTTCTAAAATTTTTATTAAATTTTTCTTATTAATATTTGAATTGATTATGGTCCCTCACTTAAGTTTAAATATTTTTCCGGACATTCTAGCTGTCCGGATCGACACTGGTCACCGGAACAGTAGAATGTACGGAATTGCTACCGGGAGGGTGTTACAACTCTTCCCCTCTAATTTAAATTTCGTCCTCGAAATTTACCTGATGCAAACAGTTGAGGGAACTGTTGCCTCATCGTCTCTTCACTTTCCCAAGTTGCCTCCTCAGTGTTGTGGTGCCTCCAAAGCACTTTCACCAGTGGAATCTGCTTGTTCCTCAACTCTTTCACTTCCCGAGCTAGGATCCGTAGAGGTTCTTCTTCATATGTCAAATCCGGTTGTATTGAAATAATTTCTTCCCTGGAGATGACATGTGAAGGATCTGAGCGGTATCTTCTGAGCATGGACACGTGGAACACATTGTGGATCTTGTCCAGCTCTGGTGGTAAATCTAGCCTATAGGCTACTGGACCCACACGTTCAATGACTTCATATGGGCCAATGAACCTAGGGCTTAACTTACCTTTTCTTCCAAACCTCAATACCTTCTTCTACGGTGACACCTTGAGGAACACTTTGTCGCCAACCACATATTCTATTTCTTTTCTCTTCAGGTCGGCATAAGATTTACATGCATCAGAGGCAACCTTCGATTAGCTTTGATCAATTTTACTTTGTCCTCGATCTGTTTCACAGTGTCAGCCCTACGATTTATCTTCGCCCAATTCAGTCCAAGACCTGCTGAGTTCTACATTTTCTTCCATACAGTGCTTCATATGGGGCCATTTGAATGCTAGCCTGGTAGCTATTGTTATATGCAAATTCTGCCAGTGGGAGGTATCTGTCCCAACTTCCCTCAAACTCAATGACACAACTCCTCAGCATATCCTCAAGGACCTGGATTACTCTTTCTTATTGCCCATCCGTCTGAGGATGGAAAGCTGTGCTGAAATGGAGTTGTGTACCCAAGGACTCATGCAACTTCTTCCAGAATCTCGATATAAACCTTGGGTCTCGATCAGATATGATGGAAAGTGGAATTCCATGCAGTCTAACTATCTCACTGATATACAATTCTGCTAACCTCTCTAGTGAGTAGTCAGTCCTAACTGGCAGAAAGTGTGCTGACTTTGTCAATCTATCAACTATCACCCATGCTGCATCATGTTTCTTCTAGGTGAGAGGTAGACCACTTACAAAATTCATGGTGACCCGATCCCATTTCCATTCAGGTATGCGTATAGGCTGTAGCAAACCTGATGGAACTTGATGTTCTGCCTTGACTTGCTGACATGTCAAGCATTTAGTCACATAGTCAGCTATGTCCCTCTTCATACCAGGCCACCAATACTAAACCTTCAGATCATGATACATCTTCGTACTTCCTGGGTGCATAGCATATACACTGGTGTGTGCCTCTTTTAGAATACTGGTCTTCAATTCCCCATCATCTGGTACATACAGTCTTCCTTTGTAGTACAGGCACCCATCTGCTTTCACCCCATAATCAGTTGCTTTTCCCTCTGAGATCTTGCTCATAATAGCCATTAACTTTTCATCTGCCTTTTGCCCATCTAAAATCTGCTGTAGCAGGTTTGGCCTCACTTGCAACTCAGCCAAAATAGCTCCATCTCGAATCAAAGATAGACGGGCATTCAATGATCTCAAGGCTGTCATGGATTTTCTGCTCAAAGCATCAGCAACTACATTTGCCTTCCCAGGATGGTAGTCAATTACACAGTCATAGTCCTTCAGGAACTCAATCCATCGCCTCTGTCTAAGGTTGAGCTCCTTCGGGTTTGGCAAGTATTTCAGGCTTTTGTGGTCTGTGTAAATGTAGCACTTTTCACCATACAAGTAATGCCTCCATATCTTCAGTGCAAAGATAATTACTGCAAGCTCTAGATCATGGTTAGGGTAGTTCTGTTCATGTGGCCTTAGCTGTCTGGAAGCATAAGCGACCACCTTCCCCTCTTGCATCAATACACACCCTAACCCATTATGAGAAGCATCACTATAGAACACGAAGTCCTTTCCTGACATTGGCTGTGTTAACACTGGTGCCTCTGTCAACATAGCCTTCAACTTCTCAAAATTGGTCTGACACTTGTCATTCCAGTCAAATCTGACATTCTTGTGTAACAACTTGGTCATTGGAGTAGCTATTAAAGAAAATCCCTTCACAAATCTTCTGTAATACCCAGCTAGCCCCAAGAAGCTTCTGACCTCAATTGTATTCCTGGGAGGCTTCCATTCCATCACTGCTTCTATTTTCTTGGGATCCACCCTAATTCCATCTGCTGACACTATGTGTCAAAGAAATGCAATCTCATTTAACCAGAAGTCACACTTGGACAACTTAGCATATAGTTCCTTTTCTCTCAGGGTTTGCAGAACAATCCTCAAATGCTCATCATGTTCTTCCCTGGTCTTGGAATACACCAGAATATCATCAATAAAGACCACTACGAACAGATCTAGGTATGGATGAAAGATACGGTTCATAAGGTCCATGAACGCTGCTGGTGCATTTGTTAAGCCAAAGGGCATCACTAGAAACTCATAATGCCCATATCGTGTCCTGAATGCAGTCTTGGGCACATCTACATCCTTCACCCTCAACTGATGATACCCTGATCTGAGATCAATCTTAGAAAATACTCCTGCTCCCTTCAGCTGATCAAACAGATCATCAATTCTAGGCAACGGATATTTGTTCTTCACTGTCACTTTATTCAACTGCCGGTAATCAATGCATAGCCGTAAAGTCCCATCCTTCTTTTTCACAAAGCGACCGAGCTCCCCATGGTGACACACTGGGGCGTATGAACCCCTTATCAAGCAACTCTTGCAACTGAGTTTTCAACTCCCTCAATTCAGTGGGTGCCATCCTATAAGGAGCAATAGAAATAGGTGCTGTACCCGGCAGTGTCTCAATAGCAAATTCAACTTCCCTTTCTGGTGGCAAACCAGGCAATTCTTCAGGAAATACCTCTGGGAAGTCTCTCACTGTGGGTATATTACTCAGGTTTGGCTTAGCCTGCCTAGTATCCACCACATGTGCTAGGTAGGCTTCACAGCCTTTTCTCATCATTCTTCTTGCAATCGTGTGAGATGACATTGGACAAGAAATCTGTCCTTTCACCCACAACTGTAATCTCATTACCCTCAGGAGTTTTCAGAGAAATTCTCTTCAATTTGCAATCAACTATTGCCTAATGACGTGACAACCAGTCCATTTCCAAAATCACGTCAAACTCGTGGAAGGGCAACTCAATCAAGTCTGCCAAGAATTCATACCCCTGAATCCTTAACGGGCAACCCTTGTATACCTTGTTCACCACTACACTGTGGCCCAATGGATTAGTGACCAGAATGTCTTGGTCACTCTCCCCTATTAGTATCCCCCTTTCTACGGGTAAGTTGATGCAAATGTAGGAATGAGTGGATCCTGGATCCACCAATGCATGCACAGGAGTATTGTAGAGGGAGAACGTACCCCTGATGACGTCAGGGCATCTTGCTCCTCTGAGCTCTCGTGGCATAATTTACGGCAGGTGGTCCATTATCCGCCTCTCTGCGGCTCGGATCTGAGCCTGCGTGATGGTCCCACTGCGTCGGACTTACGCATTTTCTACCTCTGCGTAGTGCGGGAGCAGTGCATGCGCTTGTGTTGGAGTAGCTGTAGTAGTTCTACGTGGGCAGTTCCTCAGCTGATGCTCTGTCGACCCACATCTTAAACAGGCACTAGTTACTCTCCAACACTCTCCCTTGTGCCATTTCAGACAGTGTGGACATGCAGAAGATGTTGGGGCTGGTCCCCTGAACCCCATCCCTGGAGAGCTGCCCACAGATGGTGTGGAATGACCTCTCCTAGGGGTGAATCGTGGCACAGGCCCCTGAGGTGACCACGACCATGTGGCTGACTGAACTGCATGCGGTGGACCTTTGAACCTCTTCCCAGATGCAGGAGCTGAACTAGACTGACATGGGCCCCTCTTCTGCTGCCTATCCCTTTTGGTCTGCTCACTGATTCTCACTTTTTCAACCCTTATTGCAGCTTCCACTAACTTGCTAAATTCTGTGATTCCCAAGGTAGTGAGCTGGATCTTGATGTTGTCATTTAGTCCCTCTTTAAATCTCTTACATCTTTCAGCTTCATTAGGGACTATCTCCCTTTCATAGCGGCTCAATCTTACGAATTCCTTCTCATACTCGGCTACTGACAACTGTCTCTGCCTCAGGTTAATAAACTCTCTTCTTCTCTCTTCCAGGTATACAGTACCCACATATTTCTTCTTGAATTCGGAGAGAAAGAAGTCCCAAGTTACAGCTTCTGGCTGCACTTCACTAGACACAGTGTCCCACCATTCGTAGGCATCATCTTGCAACAAGGATACTGCAACTTCTAGATTTTGCTCTGAGGTGCAGTGGAGTTGTTTTAAGACTCTGCCCGTTCTGTTCAACCAATTCTACCGCAATGCAGTCCTCTTCTCTCTTACCGAAAAAGTCCACTGCTCCAAACTTTCTTAGCCTTTCCAGGTGTGATTTCTGCTGTGGAGCTGGTGGTGGTGGTGGTGCTGGCATTACTCCCGCCATTTGTCTAAAGAAGTCGGCCATTTGTTGGAACATGGCCTGTGGAGACTGAGCAGGCTCGGCTTGAGCTGGCGAAGCAGGTTCTCCCATGCCCCCAGTCTCCGCTGCTGCAGGTGGAGCATGACTCTCCACTTCCTCCTCGACTGCTCTTTGAGATGAAGGGTCCATATCCTATTCAAAATAAGAAAGACAAACAGATCTGCATTAGTGTCACATCGACTCTTACAAATGCAATGCATGGTATGGACTCAATCTAGGCCCAGAAACGCCTAAACCGTGCTCTGATACCACTAAATGTGACACCCCTTACCCGTGTACAGTATACCCGAGTAAGTAATGTCACAAGGTCTACCGGCACATTCTAATATACCTTAAATAATTTATACCATGCTTGTGAATATAATTTATGAAATATAATTTATTTTAGCCATTTATCAAAAGTATTATTTATTTGAGGTTCCGAAAATTTTAAAGAAAATCCGGCAGAGTACAGGCTAAAAATGGAGAAAACAGTTTTTCGGAACCTGAAAAAAAACACTTCCAATATTCACATTCAATCATTCCCAAACTCCAATATCCAAAATCTCAACAATTTTTCAATTTCAGGTCTCAACAACCTTTTCATTTCTCAAACATCCATTTCTCAGAATACTCATATACAAACAACAAATAAATGCTCAAATTTTGCATTCATGACCATAACTTTCATTATTTACATGAACATCAAAAAGCATTACATAGATCCAAATACATATGAGAAAATAAAAATTTAGTTACAAAATGACAAAATGACAACTAGTGCCCTACCAATGCACTGCAGGTAGTGAGGTGACACAGACACTGTGCAGAGCTGCAGGATGAACTCACCCAGTCTGCAGTCTACTGGGCTCATGATCTGTATCTCTAGTACCTACGCGTGGCAAAAGCAACGCGCTAAGCAGTAATGCTTAGTGGTGCAATAATATAATAAAAAAAATAGCTGAAAGTAAGTATGTATATAATGTGTATGATTTTTTTATTTGGTATTGGTATATCTATTATTTCATTAACTTTGCCCACTTTTATTCATTTGGTTGCCCAAGTAACCTACACTAGATGACTGGACTGGATAAACGGGTAAACTGGCACTGGGTATCGAGTACCTCGGGCCGTCACACCATCGGTCACATATGCATCTCCCGGTGTGCAACAGAATAGCTAACAAGTTGTAAATAATATCAGGCACAAGGCCAAGTCTCAATGCAAGGTCAGAATGGCTAAAAGCCATAAAATCACAGAATGGCATATTGCCATGTGCAGTACTGCTAACTGAACCCTATTGGCATGCCAAACTATCCAAACCAATCTTGTTAGGTATACTAGGGCATTTGAAACTTTTAAATTCTTCAATTTGTGAATTTCATGTTTTGGTGTTACTATTCACCTCATTGGTCAACAAAAATGTTGACTTTTGGATAGAAAATATGTACATTGACTTTGGCACTCCCAACATACCACATTTTGTATTTAAAACTTGTTGGCATCAAGCGTTAATTCCATTTCTAAGCATTAAACCAAAGGAGCATATTTTTCAGATTTTGTACCATAAATTTACTGTTCCATTAGGAACTGTTAAAGTGAAAATTTGAGGAATTGGTAAACATAAAAGTTGTTTCTTATTTTGTCTAGTTGAATTTCATTTTTTTAATCACTCCATTTGGAGTTTTGTAGCTCCAGATATGGTCCAAAAACCACAGCTGGCCGGATTTCCATTCTGCAGAAATTACCATATCTACAGTAACATGAACAGTGATTGTGACTGCATATTTGAATAGGTTCTAGCCATAATTTGGGGTAGGTTTCTTCATGAAAGTTGTTTGTCTATGTCTTAACTTGTTTCTGTAAAACTTTCAGGTCAATTGACCAAATCTACAATGAGTTATGGCCAAATGAACCGTTACTGTTCATTTGGTCATTTCTGCAGGTGCTGTTGCAGGGGATCCGGATTGGGGCCAACTTTTGGTCCTCTTGCTTTAGTCTTTTGGGCATGGTTTCTTCAGCAAAAATGTGCCATTGTAAGCCTAGTTTCATGTCCAATTGGCCAAACACCAATTGGACCAACACAGCCAAAGATATGGCAGTCCAAGTGGACTGAAATTTCAGTCACTCTGCTGCTGTCCTTAGGCAGCCTACACACTCACTTTGCTATGCTATATTTCAGTCCAAATTGCGGTCAACTTACCTCAAATGGTCACTAATTGACCATTAAAAGGTTCTCTAACAATTTCCTAAGCCAAGTCAAATTTTCACTTCTCAAAACCCTAATTTCCATATGAGTTTTCACAACATGCTTGAATTAACTATCTCATTCACTATCCACATGCATATATGGTTTAAACATAATCTCTAATCCACTTTAAGTCCATCAAAACACTCCATTATTGTTCCTTCAATAGGGCAGCTAAAATTTATGGTATGTATACACATAATTATTGTTCATTTTAGTTACAAATTCTTACTCAATTCAAGTTACTAATCATGAAAATAAAGAGTTTTAGGTATCTAATGCACTAACCTTTAAGTGGCACTTTTTTCCCAAGTTTAATCTTCACTTTTCTTGTACTCTCTTGGCTGCCAAACACTTCCTCTAGGTCCAAGGATTCATTTTAGTGTTGGGGTCTTGAGGAAATATGGTGAGGAAGCATGAGAATGAAAGCTTGCAAAGAATGGCTATGGTGGAAACCCTATCTTCTCTCTCTCTACGTTTTGGCTGGTTTGCAAGAGGTGGCTGCTGTATTTTTGGTTAATTTGGTCTTCATTTAGTCTCTTTTATTAGTTAATAATATGGTTGTTTAATTATAATTGGTGGAGACTTTCAAATGACATCATAATGATGTCATATTTGGCATTTTTATGGATTTTTCTTTTCTTTTCATCACTACTCAATTTCAATTTAATTTTTAGTAATGTTTCTTCATATTTTATGTCATATTAATTATTTACTTAACTGGACAAGTCGGCCAAAAATCACCTCTGAAGGCGAAATGACCAAAATGCCCTCCGTTTGGCTTAACGGGTCAAAATTGGCTGTACCAATTGAAAAATTTTCCTAAATATTTTCTTGGCATTCTAATGCCATAGGAACCTCAATGACCCTTCTCTAGAGTCCCAAAAATTATTTTATAATTTTTTCCCCAGGTCTAGGGCTCCTCGTTGCGAGAACCGCAACTTCCCTCTGGTTACCCCTCGCTAGGGCACCGGCTCGTTTAATTTGGTTGTATTTTATTTCTAAAATTTTTATTAAATTTTTCTTATTAATATTTGAATTGATTATGGTCCCTCACTTAAGTTTAAATATTTTTCCGGACATTCTAGCTGTCCGGATCGACACTGGTCATCGGAACAGTAGAATGTACGGAATTGCTACCGGGAGGGTGTTACAAAACCTCCATTAAAGCTTGCTTCAAGCTTTGAAACCACCATTAAACCTAAAATCCTTCCATACTTGCTTCACAAAAACTTGATTTAGTCACTTAAAAAGAAGCTTGGTCGTCAAAGAAAGAAGAAAAGAAGAGGGAAATTAGAGAATTCAAATTCAAGTTGAGGTAAGTGCAATTTCAAGTTTAAATTCTTATTGAATTCATGAATTTAAGTTTATGTGTGGTGAAATTGCATTAGAAATAAAGGAAATCACACTTAAATAAAGGAAGAGAGAATGTGGCAGCCATGGAACCCTAAGGGTTTTATGGTATTTAGTTAGGTTAAACATGAAATCTTGGTGAATAGATGTTAGATATGTGAATTGTATAATTAGATTACATGAATTGTGAAGATTGGACAAACTTAGGGTTTTGGACATTAGGGTTTGGAGACCAAAAATGTGAGAAACTTGTAAATTGTGTTTTTGACCTAATGTAAAGTGAGAAATGGTCATTTGTGACCTAATTAAGTGTGTTAGAAGTATATGAATCAAAGCCAAATTCGGATTGAGCATGCACCATGATCAAAAGTCAACTTTGAGGGACCAAAAATGGAATTTTACAAGTCCAATTGGTATGAGACCAATTGGGAATGAAAATAGACACTAAATGACACAATGTTCATTTAGGAAGCATGCCCAAAAAGTGACCAAAACCTAGTGAACAAATTGACCAAAATTGGAAAATTGCAGGCTGCCCTGTATAAACTGACTAAATGAACAGTATTTGTTCATTTGGTCATAACTCGAGCTAGGCTGGTCAAAATGACCTGAAATTTTATCAGTGGTTAGATGAGATATAGACCTAAAACTTTTATGAAAAATACAAACCCAAATTATGCCATTAACCCAATCAAATTACTGAACAAAGTTGAGTTACTGAATCTGCAGAACTGCAGATTTGCCCTATGAACAGTAAAGTTTCAATGGCTATAACTCTCTCTAGAAAACTCTGATTTAGGTGATTCTTGAACCGATGGAAATCTAAGACATAGTAGAACATTTCATATGAAAAGAATTAGACCAAATTATGAACTTAACTTGATCAAATTGCTAAACGAAGTTGGAGCAATAAATCTGTAGAACTAAAATCTGCAGCATGAACAGTAACTGTATTTTGGCTATAACTTGAGCTACAAAACTCCAATTTGGGTGATTCAAAAAGGAAAATAAATTAAAGACAATAGGGAATATTTTTTATGAGTAAAGTTTTGCCAAATTCCAACAGTAAAATGACAAATGAAATAGTGCAACTTAGGATTCCAAAACTGAAAATTGGCAATTTTGCCTAAAAGACCTAAGTTTTAAGAAAATGACCAAAACCAACAAATTTAGTGACCAAAATGTGGTATGTGGGTGAAGTTGTAGTTCCCATACCTATTAAGCCTTAGAAAGTCAACAATTTGACTTGAATAGTGTAATGAATAGTAACCCAAAACATAAAATTTCAAGAACGTCGAATTTAGCACGTTAGAGCTAGGTAAAAGTGAGGCTAAATTTATTTTGGGTTTATGTTAAGTTCTAGTACTGAAATATTATAAAATTGTGTGTTTCAGTTGGAAAGAATACCGGGAAAGAACCCGAGGAACCGAGTCAAGGCCAAGAGGCGACTCACTTGAGGTTTGTGCACAACGTGTAACTTTTGTAAATTATTTACTGCATATTGTTTTGAATGATTTGAAAAAGTGAATTGAGACATTATTTATGATGCTTTGATTGAAATTGTTGAAAGTTAGTTATGTATATTTGAAATGACAATGTTTAGCAAAGTGTTAAGATAAGTTTTGAAACCACAGTGTCATGACCATATATTTGAACACCTCACTAGCACGACTAGTGGGGGTAATTAGTTTCAAATTTTGATTCCTTCTCTGGAGAAGTGTTGAGGTGTGCCAATAGAAAAGGATGTGAGTGGATATCCATATATTTGAGCTAGCTAGCCTTGTGATGTGATTTCTTTTTAGCCTCTGGCTATTGAGATTCTATTTGTTTCGAATGGCATGAACTAACTGTGGGTTTTATGAAATATGATTTGATACTTCAAAATGAAATTGTTTGGGATTAAAATCTCATAATGCATGATTTGTATTTAATACTCATGTTCAGTCAAAATTTTGAATAAATGTGATTTAAGTTCTGCATAAAGATTATTTTAGTATGTTGTGCACCACTGAGTCCTAGTACTCAGCGATAGCTTCTTTTGCTGTCTCAGATACAGAGACTAGAGGAGCAGCAGACTAAGCTGCTGAGGTGTGAGGAGCTATCAGCTTGAAGTCATCGGGTATAATTTATACCCTAATTGTAAATATTTCTTTTGATGTATGTATTGCATATAAATGTATGGACATGTAATTGGGTTTTGAGCAGCTTGTACAAAATTTGTATGAAGTTTGTAATAAAGTTTAGTTTGTATTTCTTTTGATGTAAATTTTGTAAGGATGTATATAAATTGTTTTATCTCTAATGAAATATGAGTGGAACTATTTTATTTAATTTGAATGAAATGTATTGCTAGTATTTTGAGGATTATTGAATTTTGAACTTGAGAAATTGATTGAAATGATTATGGAGTTGTTGAAATGGATTGAGTTTGATTGTGAAATTGAAGTAGTTATTGAGAAAACATTTTTAGAAGTGCTTTTTACAGGTATTTGAAGTACTGGTTTCTCAAAATACAGACAGAACTCTGTCAAAATTTTTATAAAATTTGTGGAAAAATAAAATAGACCAAAAATATTAACTAGATTTACTTTTAATCATATGTTTTAAATACCTATTAGAAAATACTCATCACTTGTCAAAAGTAAGAAAATTGTTTAAAATCCCTTGTAGGATTCTTAATGAGTTATCGGTAGGTGAAGTTCGGTAGTTCATTAGATATTCTACGGGATCATGTTATGCTTTACAGAGGGGTAAGGTGTGACAGCAGGTATACCAACTGAGTTTCTAGGTGAACCAGCCATGTGACTGGATCACTCTAAGGGGTTTAATCCTCAAGCAAGAGAGACAAGCTTTGATACCAAATTGATATCCCAAAATATGTCCAAGAGGGTGGTGAATTGTACTCTAAGAACAATTTTTCGATTCTTGCTCAAAACCTTTGAAAAATTGTAACTTGGTTCAACTTAATTGTCTAATGTGAAATATGAACAATACAGCTCTATTGATAAGTTGATTCAAAGTTGGGTCATAAGCAATCAGTATACTGATCTAACAGAATATATTGGCATTCAGTAGAAATTTCAGTAATATGAATAAGTTCACAATATAGCAAACAGAGCAGTACACCAGATATATTAATTGATAGCAAATCAAACAATAAGCAGATTAAATCAGATGTCAGCAGATTCAACAGTAAACCAATTTTCTCAGTTTACAGCAAGGTTAATAATAAACAGTATCAACTTTCATATCAGCAAAAACACCTCAATCAGAAAGATAAAATGCATAAATGTAAAGAGTAAGAGTAGAGAAAATTGAACACTGAAATTTTATAGTGGTTCGGCTCAATTAGCCTACATCCACTCTCTCAAAGATCCCACTTTGAGTTTTCACTCAACTAATTCTTCTCTTTTAAAGGCAAGAGACAAAAGCCCTTTACAAATCTTCTCACCAAAGCTTTTTACAAGTAGCTTCACACTTCTACCAAGTGTTATCCCAAACACTTTTCACAATCAAGCTTCAATAGGTGCTTGAATGACCTCTCATAAATGATAATAAAGTGTTTAAAACTCACTCTCACTCAATACAACAGAATCTATAAAGAAGAGATGAGTAGATAAGCCAATGATGAGCAATAAAAACACTTTGAGCACTTTGAATGAAAGCTTTTATGATTTTGAATAGTAGAGAGACTTTAATTAAGTGTAAAATGGCCAAGAGTAGGTGTATTTATAGCTTTGGAACGTTTTTGACTGTTTGAGAACTCATTTGAACGTTACAATTACGAATTTTAAGAAAATAGCCGTTATTTTGTCTTTTTCTGCGATGTTGTGCAGAGTTGAGGCAGTTAGCATACTGGAAAAAGTAGCAAACCAGTTAGCATACCAGGAAAACTTTTATGTATAACTTTGAAAACTTTAGAACTTTACACCAAATTATAATCAAATACTTTTAGGCCATTGAAGATATTTTAAAAAAAAAAATCTTTTGAGGGATTGAAAATGAGTATCATTAACTTCTTCTCCTCAATTCTTTTCACAAGCAATCCTAAAAGTTAAAACTAACTTCTATACTATATGTACTTTTAAATTTGATCTTCAATGCAACTTTGGAAGGTAACCTTTTCTTCTTTTATCTCCTTTGATTCGTCCTGTGTTATCTTAAAATGTCATCCTTCCTTCAAAGGCACGAATCCATCATGAAATCCTTGAGTCTTTTTCTTTATTCTTTGAAAAGCACAACACTTAAAACAATATTAGTTTGATTCTAGTTGAGTTTTGGTATCATCAAAATCTATGCTCCTTTGAGCTTGTGGGGTCAACAAAAGTGTTATGGAGACACCATTCAGGGTAAGAAGCCACTTGGGAGCATGAGGATAACATGAAGAAAGAATACCCTCATTTATTCCCAGAATGAGGTATGTTCTTATTTCGAGGATGAAATATCCTAAGTGAGAGTGTCACACCTTACCCCTCTGTAAGGCATAACATGATCCCGTAGAATACTTAATGAACTACCGAACTTCATCTACCGATAACTCATTAAGCACCCTACAAGGGATTTTAAAACAATTTCTTACTTTTGGTAAGTGGTGAGCATTTCTAATAAGTATTTAAAACATGTACTTAAGTAAAAAGATAGTTGGAAATTTTGGCCCATTTTATTTTTTCGCAAATTTTATAAAAATTTTGACAGAGTTTCCTCTGTATTTTGAGAAAACCGTTCTTCAAATACCTGTAAAAAGCACTTCTAAAAATTTTTCTCAACCACAACTTCAATTTCACAATCAAACTCTATCAATTTCAACAATTCCACAATCATTTCATTTGAGACAAAACAATTTATATACATCCTTACAAAATTCACATCAAAAGAAATACAAACTAAATTTTATTACAAACTACATACAAATTTTGTACAAGCTGCTCAAGACCCATTTACATGTCCATACCTTTATATGCAATACATACATCAAAATAAATATTTACAGGCAGGGTATAAATTATACCCGAAGACTTCAAGATGATAGCTCCTCACACCTCAGCAGCTCAGTCTGCTGCTCTTCTAGTCTCTGTATCTGCGACAGCAATAGAAGCTATCGCTAAGTACTAGGACTCAGTGGTACACAACATATTAAAATAATCTTTATGCAAAAATAAAATCACATTTATTCAAAAATTTGACTAAACATGAGCATTAAACACAAAACATGAATTATGAGATTTTAATGCAAACCAAGTTCATTTCAAAGTATCAAAACACATTTCATAAAACCCACAGTTAGATCATGCCATTCGAAACAAATAGAATCTCAATAGCCAGAGGCTAAAGAGAAATCATATCACAAGGCTAGCTAGCTCAAATATATGGATATCCATTCACATCCTCTTCTACTGGCACACCTCAACACTTCTCCAGAGAAGGAATCAAAATTCGAAACTAATTACCCCCACTAGTCGTGCTAGTGAGGTGTTCAAATATATGGTCATGACACTGTGGTTTCAAAACTTATCTTAACAATTTGCTAAACATTGCTATTTCAAATATACACAATAACTTTCACAGTTTAATCAAAACATCATAAATAATGTCACAAATAAACTTTCAACAATTCCAAATCACAAGTAAAATACATATTTCGTTCACTTTATCAATGAATTTTAAAGCATGAAGATGTTGTGCACAAACCTTAAATGAGTCGCCTTTTGGCCTTAACTCGACTCCTCGGGTTCTGTCCTGGTATTCTTTTCCAATAAAACACACAATTTTATAGTGTTTCAGTACCATAATTTAACATAAATCCAAAAATAAATTTAACTTCACTTATACCTAGCTCTAACGTGCTAATTTCGACGTTCTTGAAATTTTGTGTTTCGGGTTACTATTCATTGCACTATTCAAGTCAAATAGTTGACTTTCTAAGGCTTAATAGGTATGGGAACTCTAACTTCACCCACATACCACATTTTGGTCATTAAACTTGTTGGTTTTGGTCGTTTTCTCAAAGCTTAGGTCATTTTGGCAAAATTGCCAATTTTCGGTTTTGGAGTTCTAAGTTGCACTATTCCATTGGTCAATCTACTGTTGGAATTTGACAAAACTTCCTTCATATAAAATGTTCCTTATTTTCTTAAGTTTATTCTCATATTTGGATCACCTCAATAGGAGTTTTGTAGCTCAAGTTATGGCCAAAATAAAATTACTGTTCAAGTGCACTGTTCATGCTGAGATTTTGGGTTCTGGCAGATTTTGATCCAATTTTGGTCAGTAATTTGATTAAGTTAAGTTCATAATTTGGTCTAAATTTCTTCATATGAATTGTTCTACTATGTCTTAGGTTTCCATCGGTTCAAGAATCGCCTAAATCGGAGTTTTGTAGAGAGAGTTATAACCCTTCAAACATTACTGCTCAATAGAAATTCTTCAGAGTTGCAGGTTTGGTAACTCAACTTTGCTCAATAATTTGAATGGGTTAATGGCATAATTTGGGGTGGTGTTCTTCATAACAGTTTTAGATCTATACCTTATCTAATTGCTGGTAAAATTTCAGGTCAATTTGACCTTCCTAGCTCGAGTTATGACCAAATGAACAGTTACTGTTCATTTGGTCAGTTTAATCTTGATGGCAGCCTGCTCTCATTTCACTTTGGTCAATTTGTTCACCTAGTTTTGGTCAGTTTTTGGGCATAGTTCCTTAATGAAAATTGTGCTCTTTTATGTCTATTTTCATCCCCAATTTGTGGCATATCAATTGGACTTGTAAAATTTGAGTTTTGGTCCTTCAAAGTGGGTTTGGTCATGCTGCCAGTAGCATGACCATTGGACCTACGAATTTGGTTTTTATTCCAACAATTCCCACACATCTCTTTTGGTCATTATTGACCATTTTTCAGTCCACAATTGGTCAAAGATATCATTTATGCATTTCTCCAAAATTTGCCTCAAACCCTAGGCCTCCAAACCCTAATTCACTTAATTATAGTAATTAATCACACTTAATGGTTTTAATGCCAATCATTCAACACCAATAAGCTCACATACACCTTTAAATTCACCAAGTTCATGCATACACATCCTCAAACCCTAGTTGACTAAAATTTAGGTTTGGTCCTTCAACAATTTATTTCATTTTATTTTTCCACAATTTCTAGTGTAATTCAACTACTTAATTATGAATTTAAACATAATATTAAAAACTAACCACTAACCTCTTTTGTTGAATTTCTCCCTCTTCAAATCTTCTTTCTTTCCTCCTCTTTTTGTTGTCAAGATGCTTGTCAAAGTCCAAGAACAAGACTTACTTAAAGGAGTTAGGGAGTTTATAAAATAAAATCAAGCTTTTGAAAGCTTGAGATGGGTGTTAATGGTGGAAAGGGAAATGAGAGAAATGAGGGAGAAAGAGTGACGGGAATGAAGTAATCAAAAAATTTTTTTTTTCTTTTCTTTTATCTATTTTGCTTATGGAAGACCACAAAAACTTAATTTAATAAATATTTAATTAATTTCTTTTATGGCATCATGCATGATGTCATGCATGATGTCATCACCTTTTTGCTTTTTGATTTTCCTCTCTCTTTTTTTTCTTCTATTTTTCTATTAGTTCTTTAATTTAATTCTCGACTCAAAAATTTTATTTTCTTCGATTTTATTTGACAGTTAGGTCAGGAGTCAGCTCTCGGGGTCAATTGACCAAATTGCCCCTCGCCGGTTCATCCCGGTTTGCAAATAATTCCATATTTCTTCCGGCTCTCTGACCTAATTATTTGGTAGCTTAACGATTCTTTTTCGTGATTTTCTCTTTTCCACTTTGTGTCCATAAGGGTCTTATGGACCGCAGTCACTTTTACGATTGAAATTTGAGTTTAAAAGCGACTTGCGATGCGTTCGAGGAGGTCACTCATCGCTGTGACTCTCGGCTCGTTTAACTTCTTATGTTCTGTTTTTCTTATTTATAGTTAACTAATTAAACATTACTAATTATTTGTGTTTATGGCTTCTCAAGTTGTCTTAAGTGTGGCTCTAATCTCCTTAATTGTCCGGACCGACACCGGTCACCGAAACAGTGAAATCTACCAGGCTATGCAAACGGGGGTGTTACAATTCTCCCCCCCTTAAATAAATTTCGTCCCGAAATTTTACCTGGTACTAATCTTTGAATAGCTGTGGGTGCTGTCTCCTCATGTCCTCTTCTTGTTCCCAAGTAGCCTCCTGGCCCGAATGATGGTTCCACAGCACTTTTACCAATGGTATCTGCTTGTTCCATAGCTGCTTCACCTCATAAGCCAGAATCTCTATGGGTTCTTCTTCATATGTGAGCTCTGGATTCACTTCAATTTTCTCTACTGGTAATACATGAGATGGGTCTGATCAGTACCTCCTCAACATAGACACATGGAAGACATTATGTATCTTTTCCAACTCTGGAGGTAGTGCCAACCGATATGCCAAAGGACCCACTCTTTCTAGAATCTCATATGGCCCAATGAAACGAGGACTCAGTTTCCCCTTTCTGCCGAATCTCATAATTCTCTTCCAAGGAGAAACCTTGAGGAAAACTTTCTCACCCACTGCATACTGAATATCCCTTCTTTTCAAATCAATGTAGGACTTCTGACGGTCTGATGCAGTCTTAAGTCGACCTCTAATCACCTTGATTTTCTCTTCAGTTTGCTGAACGATTTCGGGTCCAATCATCTTTCTTTCACCCATGTCATCCCAACACAACGGGGTTCTACATTTTCTGCCATACAAAGCTTCATATGGAGGCATTCTAATGCTTGATTGGTAGCTGTTGTTGTAAGAAAACTTAATCAAAGGAAAGTGTGTATCCCAACTGCCCTCAAACTCAATCACACAAGCCCGTAGCATGTCCTCCAAGATCTGAATTACCCTCTCCGACTGGCCATGCATGCGTGGGTGGAATGCGATCGAAGTTCAATCTAGTTCCTAGGGCTCTCTGAAGACTACCCCAGAATCTAGAAGTGAACCTAGGATATCTGTCTGACACGATGGATACTGGCACTCCATACAGTCTCACAATCTCATCGATGTATACCTTGGCCAATCTTTCCAAACTATAATCCATCCAGACTGGCAGAAAATGAGCAGACTTAGTTAGTCTGTCGACAATGACCCATACTACATCATGACTCTTCTGTGTCCTCGGAAGTCCCATCACAAAATCTATCATTATTCTTTCCCATTTCCATTCGGGCACTGGTAGTGGATGTAACAACCCAGTGGGTACTTGATGCTCTGCCTTTACTTGTTGACAAGTTTGGCATTTGGATACAAACTCTGCCACATCTTGTTTCATACCCATCCCCCAGTAATGCTCCTTTAGCCCCCTATACATTTTTGTGCCACCAAGGTGCATGGCAAGAGGAGACTCATGTGCTTCCTTCAAAATGATCTTCCTCAATTCAACATCATTTGGAACACATATTCTGCCCTGGTGTAGCAGTAGACTGTCATCTCTGATTGAGAATTCTGGTTTCTTGCCCTGCCTGACTTCTTCCATCAACTTCTGATACTTCTAATCATTCTGAGCAGTCATTCTAATCTGATCAATCAACACTGGCTGTACATGCCATGCAACTGCTGTCTGCCCATCATCATTAATCTCTAAGCTGGCATGCAATGATCTTAACTCATGTACCAAAGACAAAGGAGTAACCCGTAGACTTGCCATAGTCTTGCAACTTAGGGTGTCAGCCACAACATTAGCTTTCCTTGGCTGATAGTCTATCAGACAATCGTAGCCTTTTATCAACTCTAACCATCTCCTCTGTCTCAAATTCAGCTCTTTCTGGGTGCCCAAATACTTCAAACTCTTATGATCTGTATAGATGTAACACTTTTCCCCATATAAATAGTGTCTCCAGATCTTAAGAGCAAACACGATAGCTGTAAGCTCTAAATCATGTGTCGGATAATTCCTCTCATGCGGTTTTAGCTGGCGTGATGCATAGGCAATGACATTTCGATCTTGCATCAACACACAACCTAACCCGTTGTGAGAAGCATCGCTGTAAACTGTATATTCTTTACCCGGTGTGGGTAAAGTCAGGACTGGAGCCTCTGTCAAACATCTTTTCAATTCATCAAAACTTTGCTGGCATTTGTCCGTCCACTGAAATTTCACATCCTTTCTAAGCAGCTTGGTTAATAGAGATGCCAACATGAAGAATCCCTTCACAAATCTACGGTAGTATCCAGCTAAACCCAGAAAACTGCGAATCTCTGTGACATTTCTGGGTGGCCTCTAATTAAGGACAGCTTCAATCTTACTTGGATCTACCTTAATGCCCTCTTCTGATACTACATGCCCCAAAAAGGATATCTCCTTCAGCCAAAATTCACACTTCGACAATTTAGCATATAGCTGTTTCTCTCTCAAAGTCTGTAGTATAATCCGCAGATGTCTATCATGCTCTTCTGCATTCCTAGAATAGACCAATATATCATCTATAAATACCACAACAAACTGGTCGAGGTATGGTCTGAAGATAGTGTTCATCAGATCCATAAAAGCAGCCGGAGCATTAGTTAACCCGAATGGCATGACTAGGAATTCATAATGGCCATATCAGGTTCTGAAGGCAGTTTTAGGAATACTCTGCTCTTGTACTTTCAGCTGATAATAACCTGATCTCAGGTCAATTTTGGAGAACACAGCTGCACCCCTCAACTGATCAAACAAGTCATCAATACGGGGCAATGGATATCTGTTCTTTATTGTCACCTTATTCAACTGCCGATAGTCAATGCATAACCGGAGAGTGCCATCTTTCTTCTTTACAAATAATACTGGTGCTCCCCAAGGTGACACACTCGGGCGGATAAAGCCCTTGTCGAGCAATTCTTGCAATTGTACTTTCAACTCTTTTAATTCTATAGGTGCCATTCTATATGGCGTTATGGAAATTGGGTCCACACCAGGCATAACATCAATTTCAAACTGCACCTCTCTTTCTGGAGGTAATCCTGGCAATTCATCAGGAAACACATCCGGAAAATCACATACAGTAGGGATGTCCCTCAGTGCTGGACTCCCCACTTGGGTGTCTATCATATGTGCCAAGTATGCTTTACACCCCTTTCTGATCATTTTTCTAGCTAGTGCAGTCGAAATGATGTTTGATGGCAGTAAATGCCTCTCCCCGTGTATTACCACATCATCGTATAAAGGGAGACCAAAAGTGGTATCTTGATCTCTGATCAATCATGGCATGATGCCTGGCTAACCAATCCATGCCCAAGATGATATCATACTCTCTGAAGGGCATTTCAATCAAGTCTGATGGGAAAACATGTCCTTGGATCACCAAAGGACAGTCTCTATAAATTCTGTTGACCCGGACCTCTTGTCCTAACGGACTAGTTACTAGCACTTCAAAACCCATTTGCACACATGGAACAGCAAGTGAACTAACTATGCTAGCACTAACATATGAATGGGTTGAACCTGGATCAAACAATACAAATACTTCTTGATCAGAGATAGAGAATGTACCAGCTACCACATCAGAAGTCTCAGCCTCTTCTCGCTGTCTCATTGTGTAGATTCTGGTTGAAGCACTTCCTTGTCTCCGATCGACCAATCGTGCTCGATCATCAAGTAGTGCCTCAACCTCTACCTCTTCCTCACTTGGCCGATCGTGAACCTCTGAGAGCGGGACTCAATAGATCCTCGCGTAGTAGGAGCTGGACTATATCTCGGAGCACTAGTACAGTCTTTAGCTATATGGCCCTTGCCTCCGCAGTTAAAGCAGGCTCCAGTGGCCCAGTAGCACTCCCCCCCATGAATCTTGCCACAAGTCTCTCAGGGGCAGGCAGAATATGAACCCCTGCTTGACTACTGACCAGACCTAGGGGGTTTCTGTCCGGAGAATCGGCCCCTACTGAATCGTCCACCTCGACCCCTGCTGGGTCCACTAAACTTCTTTCTCTTTCCAGAGGTAGCACCAGAACTTTGTTCAACTGATTTTTCCCCCTTGTCTTTTTCTGATTTCTCAGCTTTTTCTGATTTTTCTTTCCTTGGGGTTGCTTTTGATTCAATTCTCTCCAGTTCAAGTGCTTGCGACATAAGCTCTGAGAAGTTGCTATGTCGAAATCCCACAACTTGCATCCTTATGCTGGGCTTCAAACCCATTTCAAATCTCTTGCATCTTGCCTTGCTGGTAGTAAGGAGGCTTCCCGCATAGTGACTCAGGCAGGAGAACTCCCTCTCATTCTCTGCCACTGATCGATTACCTTGTTTTAAGCTCAAAAATTCTTGCAGTTTCTGATCAACATATGCATCTGGGATGTATTTCTGTCTAAACTCTCTGATGAAGTCCTCCCAGGTCAGCACTGGTGGTTCAACCAAGCTGTGGGGGATGGTCTTCCACCAATCATACGCATCCCCTTGCAGTAGAGACACGGAATACTCAAACTTCAGCTCATCTTGGCAGTGCAGTTTCTTAAACACTCTGTCCATTCTTTCAAGCCATTGCTCTGCCTCTAAAGGGTCCACTGTACCCTTAAATTCTGCAGCCCCATACTTCAGTAGTTTATCATATTGTCTGGCTGGAGGCAGTGGTTGTGCCACAGGTGGTTGGGGTGGAGCTTGAACAGGCATACCCCCAGCCATTTGCTGAAACATCGCAGCCATCTGCTATGCGGTGTGCGAGGAATCTGCGGCATTTGTGAAATGGTGTTGTTGACCCACTAACATTCGGTAAAGCTGGGGCTTCCCCTTGTGCCTCAGCTTCAACAGACTGCTCAACTGAGCGATCCCCTTCTTCCATTTCAATCTAAAGTTAGGGTATCTCCTGAACAAATAATAGATGGAGATTTCCCCCCGTTAGTTCATATTCATGATGTAATGCACTGTATGTAACAATTATGGACATTGAGCAGTTGTACTTAACAAGGAAAAACACAAATTCATAAGTTAAAACATACTTCAAAAATTTGCTCTGATACCACTAAAACATGTCACACCTTACCCCTCTGTAAGGCATAACATAATCCCGTAGAATACTTAATGAACTACCGAACTTCATCTACCGATAACTCATTAAGCACCCTACAAGGGATTTTAAAACAATTTCTTACTTTTGGTAAGTGGTGAGCATTTCTAATAAGTATTTAAAACATGTACTTAAGTAAAAAGCTAGTTGGAAATTTTGGCCCATTTTATTTTTCCGCAAATTTTATAAAAATTTTGATAGAGTTTCCTCTGTATTTTGAGAAAACCGTTCTTCAAATACCTGTAAAAAGCACTTCTAAAAATTTTTCTCAACCACAACTTCAATTTCACAATCAAACTCTATCAATTTCAACAATTCCACAATTATTTCATTTGAGACAAAACAATTTATATACATCCTTACAAAATTCACATCAAAAGAAATACAAACTAAATTTTATTACAAACTACATACAAATTTTGTACAAGCTGCTCAAGACCCATTTACATGTCCATACCTTTATATGCAATACATACATCAAAATAAATATTTACAGGCAGGGTATAAATTATACCCGAAGACTTCAAGATGATAGCTCCTCACACCTCAGCAGCTCAGTCTGCTGCTCTTCTAGTCTCTGTATCTGCGACAGCAATAGAAGCTATCGCTGAGTACTAGGACTCAGTGGTACACAACATACTAAAATAATCTTTATGCAAAAATAAAATCACATTTATTCAAAAATTTGACTAAACATGAGCATTAAACACAAAACATGAATTATGAGATTTTAATGCAAACCAAGTTCATTTCAAAGTATCAAAACACATTTCATAAAACCCACAGTTAGATCATGCCATTCGAAACAAATAGAATCTCAATAGCCAGAGGCTAAAGAGAAATCATATCACAAGGCTAGCTAGCTCAAATATATGGATATCCATTCACATCCTCTTCTACTGGCACACCTCAACACTTCTCCAGAGAAGGAATCAAAATTCGAAACTAATTACCCCCACTAGTCGTGCTAGTGAGGTGTTCAAATATATGGTCATGACACTGTGGTTTCAAAACTTCTCTTAACAATTTGCTAAACATTGTTATTTCAAATATACACAATAACTTTCACAGTTTAATCAAAACATCATAAATAATGTCACAAATAAACTTTCAACAATTCCAAATCACAAGTAAAATACATATTTCGTTCACTTTATCAATGAATTTTAAAGCATGAAGCTGTTGTGCACAAACCTCAAATGAGTCGCCTTTTGGCCTTTACGCGACTCCTCGGGTTCTGTCCCGGTATTCTTTTCCACTGAAACACACAATTTTATAGTGTTTCAGTACCATAATTTAACATAAATCCAAAAATAAATTTAACTTCACTTATACCTAGCTCTAACGTGCTAATTTCGACGTTCTTGAAATTTTGTGTTTTGGGTTACTATTCACTGCACTATTCAAGTCAAATAGTTGACTTTCTAAGGCTTAATAGGTATGGGAACTCCAACTTCACCCACATACCACATTTTGGTCATTAAATTTGTTGGTTTTGGTCGTTTTCTCAAAGCTTAGGTCATTTTGGCAAAATTGCCAATTTTCGGTTTTGGAGTTCTAAGTTGCACTATTCCATTGGTCAATCTACTGTTGGAATTTGACAAAACTTCCTTCATATAAAATGTTCCTTATTGTCTTAAGTGTATTCTCATTTTTGGATCACCTCAATCGGAGTTTTGTAGCTCAAGTTATGGCTAAAATAAAATTACTGTTCACGTGCACTGTTCATGCTGAGATTTTGGGTTCTGGCAGATTTTGATCCAACTTTGGTAAGTAATTTGATTAAGTTAAATTCATAATTTGGTCTAAATTTCTTCATATGAAATGTTCTACTATGTCTTAGGTTTCCATCGGTTCAAGAATCGCCTAAATCGGAGTTTTGTAGAGAGAGTTATAACCCTTCAAACATTACTGCTCAATAGAAATTCTGCAGAGTTGCAGGTTTGGTAACTCAACTTTGCTCAATAATTTGAATGGGTTAATGGCATAATTGGGGTGGTGTTCTTCATAACAGTTTTAGATCTATACCTTATCTAATTGCTGGTAAAATTTCAGGTCAATTTGACCTTCCTAGCTCGAGTTATGACCAAATGAAACTGTTCATTTAGTTAGTTTGGTGCAGTGGCAGCCTGCTCTCATTTCACTTTGGTCAATTTTTTCACCCAGTTTTGGTCAGTTTTTGGGCATGGTTCCTTGATGAAAATTGTGCTATTTTATGTCTATTTTCATCCCCAATTTGTGGCATATCAATTGGACTTGTAAAATTTGAGTTTTGGTCCTTCAAAGTGGGTTTGGTCATGCTGCCAGCAGCATGACCATTGGACCTACGAATTTGGTTTTCATTCCAACAATTCCCACACATCTCTTTTGTTCATTATTGACCATTTTTCAGTCCACAATTGGTCAAAGATATCATTTATGCATTTCTCCAAAATTTGCCTCAAACCCTAGGCCTCCAAACCCTAATTCACTTAATTATTGTAATTAATCACACTTAATGGTTTTAATGCCAATCATTCAACACCAATAAGCTTACATACACCTTTAAATTTACCAAGTTCATGCATACACATCCTCAAACCCTAGTTGACTAAAATTTAGGTTTGGTCCTTCAACAATTTATTTCATTTCATTTTTTCACAATTTCTAGTGTAATTTAACTACTTAATTATGAATTTAAACATAATATTAAAAACTAACCACTAACCTCTTTTGTTGAATTTCTCCCTCTTCAAATCTTCTTTCTTTCCTCCTCTTTTTGTTGTCAAGATGCTTATCAAAGTCCAAGAACAAGACTTTCTTAAAGGAGTTAGGGAGTTTATAAAATAAAATCAGGCTTTTGAAAGCTTGAGATGGGTGTTAATGGTGGAAAGGGAAATGAGAGAAATGAGGGAGAAGGAGTGACGGGAATGAAGTAATCAAAAAAAAAATTTTTTTCTTTTCTTTTATCTATTTTGCTTATGGAAGACCACAAAAACTTAATTTAATAAATATTTAATTAATTCCTTTTATGGCATCATGCATGATGTCATGCATGATGTCATCACCTTTTTGCTTTTTGATTTTCCTCTCTTTTTTTTTTCTATTTTTCTATTAGTTGTTTAATTTAATTCTCGACTTCGAAATTTTCTTTTCTTCGATTTTATTTGACAGTTAGGTCAGGAGTCAGCTCTCGGGGTCAATTGACCAAATTGTCCCTCGCCGGTTCATCCCGGTTTGCAAATAATTCCATATTTCTTCCGGCTCCCTGACCTAATTATTTGACTGGCTTAATAGTTCTTTTTTGTGATTTTCTCTTTTCCACTGTGCCCATAAGGGTCTTAAGGACCGCAGCGTCACTTTTTACAGTTCGAAATTTGAATTTAAAATGACTTGTGATGCGTTCGAGAGGTCACTCATCATTTGTGACTCTCGGCTCGTTTAACTTCTTATGTTCTGTTTTTCTTATTTATAGTTAACTAATTAAACATTACTAATTATTTGTGTTTATGGCTTCTCAAGTTGTCTTAAGTGTGGCTCTAATCTCCTTAATTGTCCGGACCGACACCGGTCACCGGAATAGTGAAATCTACCAGGCTATGCAAATGGGGGTGTTACAGAGAGAGAGTTGTAACATCCTTAATTTACCCTAAAAAGTATTCATATAAATTACAAAATTTATTTGTGTGTGAAATTACCTTCATGCATACCTAAGAAACCAGCCTCAAAAGGTTATAGGACCAAATTTAATTAATTAATAGGCTAAGGGGCAAACAAAAGATTGGAGGACTAACTTGAATAAATTATAAAGTTTTGGGGAAAGATTAGAAATAGTAGAAAATGCCTTATAGACCAATGGGTAAAGGATGAAAGACCAATAGGTAAAACTAATAAAAATCAGCCTTATCTTCTTTCTCTCAAAGCTGCTAGCCATTCATCCTTCTTCCTTCTTTTTTTTTTTAATTTTCTTTCAATAGCACAAATTCTCTCAAATTTGAAGAGGGGCCACCTAACAAAACGCCTAGATCAACCCATTTTTGGAGGCTTAAGTAAAGGGAGGAAGAGACTAGGTGAATCAAGCTTGAAGAACCCTAACTCCTTAAAGGGTTTGGTAGAGATTTGAAGGAAGAGTATAACACCCCTCACCAGTCTACAGTGTAATTGAGCAAGGTGTGCTACATTCGGTGCCGAAGCACCCTATCTTGTCTTGTCATGTACAATATTAATTTAATGTCTATTTAATTTCATTATCTTACTTGTAGATTTTTTTTATCACATCTTATTTTTGTGGAGACCCAGACAGAGTCACCTCTGTTTTATTAGTGTATGGTGGGTTTCCTTATTTACCTGTTAAACAGTCCATATTCATTTCATATTTTCCATAAACCATGTTATGTCCTCATAATACTCATAATTATTTCAAGTAAATAAAATACTTCATTTCCTTCATATAAAATTCAGGTACAATAATTTATAAATTATTTACAATCACAAAATGATTTACATCTTTTACTTATATACAATAACCAAAATGCAAAATCTAACTATACATGAGCCCTACCAAAATAATTGATGAGGTGACACTCTACACTATAGCAGATCTGATCAAAATCTTATCTAAGCTCTACTGCTATTGCTGTTACTGCTGGTACTGGTCTTCCGTACCTATGTGTGGTAAGAACCAACGAGCTAAGCATATTACTTAGTGGTGTATAAATAAAGAAAAAATAACTAAATAATTGAAATATTTATTCCACATATAACTTTGTAAAGAAATATAGATTTCATGAGTTTATAGTCTTTTACATGTTTATAGAACTTTGGAAGCAATTAAGTTAATCGAGATCTTTTTAGTTCGTTTATTCCATATTCAATGTTATTACTTATACACGTGATCTTTTCATGTACCTTTTTAAATTTAAGGTTTATTACTGATATCTATGCCCAAGTAACCTATAACAAACTATAAAGATTGGATACACAGGAGTATACTAGTTAAACATCAATATGTCTAACATGTATACATCTATCATGTCAGGCACAAGGCCAGCGGGCAGGCATAAAGCCAGAAATAAAATCAGGCACAATGGCCAACGGGCAGGCATAAAGCCAGTAGAAAAATCATATCAGACATATATTATCTATTAATGATTATACCTATGAGCAGTACTGTAATCTGTAGTCCCTAATTGGCATACCAATCGATCCATGCTATATAAATAAGTCTAGGTATACTTTGGGCAAATTAGTATTATTAATTACATATAATCTTATCATTTCATGTCATGCACTATTAGTGCTTTACAGTAGTTTCATGTCAATTTATGGTGGGAAAATAGGTTCCCCCTTCATTTTCATGTAACCATTACATTTAGCAATTCATACAGGTAATTTACATGTCATGTATCAAATAATATCTTGAATCTTTCTTTAGGTTCAGATTTGGTGTCTTAATTTCTCCTAGAAAATTGGCCAAGATGTGGCCACTGTTTGGCTACACTTTCTGCATGGAAGTTGTCTCTCTATGTCTTGTCTATGTTTTTCATTTTGAATCATGTCATTTGGAGTTTTAGAACTCAAGTTATGGTCAAATAGCAAAAAATGGTTCCTTAACTCACTCAAGTTCTAGAACTAGGCAGATTATGGAGTTAATATTTTCTTAATTATTTGGACATGTTACAGCCACTTTTAAGCCTATATATAAGTTGTTACCCTATGTCTTATGATTACTTAAAATTTTGAATTATAATTTTTCAGGTCTTGTGGAATTAATTATAGCAAATTAACTGGCCTGGACTCAGGTTCCTGTGTCTACAGGATTCCAAGTTCTGGTTAGTGGTTTTGACTCTCATTTTAAGGTTCTTACACTCATAATCTGAGGAAAGTTTCTAAGTCAAATTCTAGGTTTTTATGTGCTAAATTATTCTAGTAATTTGGCCTAGTTCCCTTGGGTTCTGGGTTATGGTCAAAATATCAATATTGTAGAACTATGTCTTATAAAAATTTTGGCACTAGTTTCATTGCTTTTGCAATTTTTTAGACCAAGTTATGGTATTTTTACCAAAATTGGATGGGTGAGCCTAAGTCCAACAAATTCTGGGCATATTGGTTCTGGACAGTTTTGTGTCCTAACTTAGGCCAGTAAGTTGTTTGTATTAGAGGCATTTCTGGGCTTTGTGTTCTCCATGAAATTTGTAATCCTAGGTCTAAGCTTTCCAATGGTATAAAATTCAAGTCATTTGGACATTTCTAGAGTAAGTTATGGCCATTTGAATATTTACTATTCATACGGTCAGTTTTCCTAGGTCCAGCATGTGGTCACCCAAATTCAAGCCAACTTTAGGGGAAGTTAGGGTCAGTTTTTGGGCATGGTGTTAGTAGTATGCCCTAGAGCATATCATTTAGTATGTATCTTGTACATGTTTTTATTAATAAAAGGCATTTCCACTTTTCCGTTTACATAAGATATTTATGTGTAATAGAAAAGGTCCATCGATATGTTGTTAGAAATTCTATTCTTAAGTTGTTAAGAATATGAGTGATAGTATTTTTAGTACAAAGTATCATAAATAGGTTCACAATCGAGGATACTTCATAATAAGGACATGACTTATCCAGAAAGATTGTATTCATGTTTGTTCCCAAGTTATTTATATGAGATATAAATAAGATGGAATGGTGAGTCTCATGCCATATGACAAACATGATAGGCACTTATAAATGATAAGTAGGCCGAACCAGTGACACTTATGACAAGCACATGGAGTTTACTCTTGTCAATGCACTGTCATAAATCATATCAGTGCATATAATCTTTAAACCTAAGATAGCACAGTTATCTTATATATAAGTGGTTTCAGTTTGATATTGCTTTCATACTTGTACTGTGTATGGGTATATGGGCATGTGTTGGATCCTACTAGTTATATATGGAGGTAGGTGTTGATCAAGATGGAATCTGTTCTTCTAAGTAAATAGAGATAAAATCCTATGTTCATTTAATTGTTCTTGATGTTTCAAGTTCTTGGCCAGGATAGATAGATTTAATCAGAAAAGAGTTTCTGATGAGAAAATCTTTTAATTAAGAACTGGAATTAAAAGAAAACATAATATTCATAGCAAATGGAGTTTGACATAAACCATGACTCCAGCTTGAGTAGGGATTTTGTAACAGAGAGATTCTAGTGCATGGTAACATATGATTATAGGTTCATTTAAGATAAATCTTATTACTAATTGGGTGGCCATGACATGCTATGCTAGGTGTTAACCATGGTCTATGAGGTGCATAAAATGATTTAGAGAAATCATTTATGGTAAGAAAGAGTTCTGATGATATTAAGAGTTGATATCAAATCTCATTGCCAATTAGTAATGAGCCTAGTAAGTCACACACATACACAAGTTATCACCTAATTAAATATGATTTAATTAATTAATTAATTAAAGAGTTTAATTGATTAATTAAATAGGTTTGGTTTGCAGTTAGATTGCAAAGTCCCTAGCATGACTTGAAACCAAATCTAGATTATTGGATGTATAGTATAAGTTGAATTTATATTTAAAGTGTTTAAATATGAATATAATTAATGAGAAATTAATTAATAAAAATTAATTAATTGATTTAAATTTGATATAAATTGATTAGAAGAAGAGAAATAATTATTTTGGGTTGAGAACTCAAAATTAAGACACAGGAGCATTTTGGTCATTTCACAGGATGACTTATGGCACCATGAGATGGTGACACATGGCATTGCTCATAAGCTTACCATATGTCTTTTAATCATGTAAGATAATTAAAATTAAGATTAAATATAGGTTTAACACTTGGCACAATGTGATTGAGTCAATTAAACCTAGAACCAATCAGAGGGTGACATGTGGTAAGGGTTTAATGTGTTAACCTAGCTATATAAAGTGTTGTTATGAAGAAAAAAAAAATACAAATAGCAGCTCCTCATCCTTGGTGCCGCCACCCAAGAGTCTCCCTTCTCTTCCTCTTCATCTCCCATCTATTCCAAGAGATTAGCAAGCAATCTCTTGAATTAAAAATACTAGAAATTGTTTCTAGTGTCTTGTTTATATCTTTAATCTCTTAAAAGGCAGAACTTGATTTTCTAAATAATAGAAAAGGCTTTAGAAGCTGTTCAAGGGCTGCTATAGGTGTTGTTGGTGTGGACAAGCTAGAGGGACAACATCTGGTGTCCTGAAGACGCATCTCAAAAGCGCAAATATGCTGCAATGCATCAAGAAGTTAGTGTGTTTATTCTTGATTTAATATAGGGTTTTAAAATTAATCTAATTAATTTTAAAATCTTAAATGGCAAATACAGATCCAAAAACATATTAAAAGAGTTTTAATATATTGTTTATTATTGAAATGAAATAGATAAAAATAAATCTTACATGATACATGTGACCCTAGGTGAAAATTTTGAATTTAATAGTATAAACTTGTGTTTTTTATGCTTCCGCTTCTTCAATTGGTATCAGAGCCACTATATTTGCCATTTAGATTATTGATTATATGATTTAATTGTGTGTTTTGATTATGAAATGATTTATCCATTGCTGGTTGCAATGGATGTGTGGCGGCATGCAAGAGAACACCTTCATGGTGCACAAGGTTTGTGGCTTCATTGGTGGCTTAAGGTTCGGCTTTTTAATTTGCAATTGTTGTATGATCTAAAAGCTCATCCTATGTCTAATTAAATTGTTTAATTATAATTTGAATCGCACAATTAAATTTTGATTCAAATTAGAATTTTAAAAATTGTTTGAATATGATTCAAATCTGAATTTTAAAAGTTGTTTGAATGTGATTCAAATCTGAATTTTTAAAGTTGTTTGAATCTTATTTAAATCTGATTTTTTAAAGTTGTTTGAATAATATTCAGATCTGAATTTTTAAAAATTGTTTGAATGTGATTCAAATCTGATTTTTTAAAAATTGTTTGAATGTGATTCAAATCTGAATTTTTAAAGTTGTTTGAATGTGATTCAAATATGAATTTTTAAATTTGTTTGAGTGAGATTCAAATCTGAATTTTTAAATTTATTTGAATCATATTCAAAACTGGATTTTTAAGTTGAATATGAGATATTCAATTTAATTTAAGTATGTATATTTTATTTAATTGTTAAATAGTGATATGCATGATGGATGATCATGGACTATAAAAGACCAATGTGATTGGATTTATTTCTTTTATGTTTCTTTAAGATTGTAAATTAATTAATTTATTTTAATTTATTTTGGGCATGTATTATTAAGCTTGTAATAATTTTTGGGTTATAATTTCATTTATTTAAGTTCTTGTAAATTCGCCTTGGTATGCCAAGGATTACTATGTAATATTAGATTGTAAGAAGATCAAGGAGGTCAAGAGCATTGGTGGGACTAGTGGGAGGAATTCAAGATCAAGTATTGATTATGTACTCCTTCAGCAACTTTTGTAAAATGAATGAATGAAATGCACCTAGGAATGCCCTGATTCAATTCTTGATGGCTCAGAATTGAATCCCTTAGAAAGTTCATAATCATACCATATTTACTGCTTATCCATGAATGCATGAGATGTATGGGAATGTATGCAATTATATAATATATGCATGCTAAATGAATAATGTACAAAGTGAGACCTTAATAATAATTAGGATGACCATAAAATCTTTCAAACAAATGATTAAGTCGGAAATGCTATAATTAAAGTAATTATAACATGGGCCCTCCATTGGGGCAAATATTTTAAAAAATTTTAAATAGTTGTATAAGATGCAATTAATTTAAGAGATTTTCTTAAGAATAATTGTTGAGCATGAGATGTTGTAAATATGTAAATGGTTTGGTGGCCAATATTGGATGTACCTGAGGACATTAAAATTATTTGCATAATTACTGGCTCAATGGGATCAACTTAATTAATGCAAGATAAGTCAATAATGGATGTACCTGAGATTTTGAGCATTAGGGACTAGGTAAAGGATTGAACCTCACATGAGATGTGATGGACAAGGAGTTGCTCACTTATAGTTTATTTTAATTCCAATAACGGATGTACCTGAGGATGATCAATAGAATTATAAGAATTCATTCACCCACTAGAAATCCATCCAACTAGGATTTCCGTTTTCTACTTTGGAAGTGTAGGATTCGCTAAGTTAGTAGGAGGACCAATTTGATTAAAAGACCATAATCATTTTAGTTAATTACTCGATATATTTGCTAATTAATCTGGTTATTTTCTACAGTTAATTTTCTGATAATAATGAGTACAGAACAACCACCGCCATCCAATATCCTTGCAAGCATACTTGATAGCAATAGGTTGACAGGACCTAATCTCTCTAATTGACTAAGAAATTTGAAATTTGTCCTGAACCTTGAACATATAGGATATGTTCTAGATTCAAATATTCTTGGTCCCTTACCTCCAGAGGCCACTTAAGAGGAACATGAAACTTTGGATAAGTGGAAGGAGCATGATATGAGAGCTAAGTGTTGCATGTTTACTTCTATGAGTAATGAGTTACAGAAGTAGCATGAGAACATGCAGAGTGCGAGTGAGGTCCTCCTTCACCTACAAGAGTTGTATGGTGAGCACAGTAGGAATGCTAGGTATGAGATATCTAGGCAGCTGTTCCGCATGAGGATGTCTAAGGGACAGAATGTTGAGAATCATGTCCACAAGATAATTCGGCTGACTGAGCAGTTAGAACATCTTGACTTCAATATGGATTTCCAACTACAGACATATTTGATCCTTCAATCCCTTCCTGAGTCTTTTGGGAATTTTGTGACAAATTTTCATATGACTAAATAGGAATGCACCTTAGCTGGTTTACTCAACATGCTGGTTTTGCCCAAATGAATATGGGCAATAAAGGAAAAAGGTAGCTTTGATTGCATCTTCTTCTGCTGGAAAGTCTAACAAGAAGAAGGGCAATAAGAAAAAGAAACCTCAGATTCCTGGTCCTTCTAAGAAAATAGCTAAATAGAAAGGGAAGACTAAAGCTAATGGAGGCAAAGAAAAGTGTTTCCACTGCCAGAAGGATGGGCACTGGAAAACGAACTACCCAGAGTATAGCAATCTAAAAGAATGCAATGCCATGGTGAAAACTAACTCAAGTTCAAAATATATTTGGTACTTAAGGTTATGTCATGTTGCAGAAGATATGATTGCAAAATTAGAGAAAATGGGGATTCTATCCTCATTGGGCTCTGAGCCTACTCCAACTTATGAATCTTGCCTTCAGGGCAAAATGACTAGTTCACCCTTTGTTGGACAAGGACTAAGGGCTAAAAATATTTTGGAGCTAATACATAGTGATGTATGTGGTCCATTTAAGGAAATGGCTAGAGGTGGTTTTTATTACTTTATTACCTTTATTGATGATAAATCAAGGTTTGGGTATTTGTATTTGATGAAATACAAACATGAATCCTTTGAAAAGTTCAAAGAATTTAAATCTGCAGTAGAAAATCAAACAGGAAAGAGTATTAAAGCTCTTCGATCAGATCGTGGAGGTGAATATTTGAGTACTGAATTTTATAAATACTTGAGAGAGCACGGCATTGTTTCCCAGCTAACTCCTCCAGGAATGCCACAGCTGAATGGTGTATATGAAAGGAGAAATCATACCCTATTGGATATGGTACGTAGTATGATGAGCTATACTGATTTGCCAATCTCCTTTTAGGGATTTGCATTAGAATCAACTTTGTATATTCTGAATAGGATTCCATCAAAATCAGTTTCTTCCACACCTTATGAGATATGGCATGGAAGAAAACCAAGTCTTAAGCATGTTAAATGTAACACCCCTTTGTTCGGTAGTGCATTCTACTGTTCCGGTGACTAGTGTTGTCTGGACAGCTAGGATACCTAGAAATATATTTAAATATTAGTGAGGAGACATAGAATAATGAAATACAAGAAAAGAAAAGACAAGAAAAACAAAGGAAAAATAATAGCAATGAAATGTAACCAAGTTAAACGAGCTGAGAACCCTAGCCATGGGTAACCGCATCGGGAAGTTGTGGCGAGGACCGTTGACTAGCCCTGGACGGCGGAGAATCCTGAAAAATATTTTTAGGAGTTAAATAAATGTCTATTGAAGTATAAATACCATTAGAAATATCAAAGAAAAATTAATTAATTGATATAAAGAAAAGTGAGAAATCAAAAAATGGATAAAACTCAGTGTTACCGAAAAATCAGGAATGCAACTCGAACAGGGGCATTGTGGTCATTTGACACCATGAGTTGTCTTTTGACCTAAATGTCCATTAAAAATACATGATATTACACTTGAAAAATGTCGTGAAAAATTAAATTGGTGGTACCTAATGTAAATAGCAAAAATTAAGAGTTAAATGAGGGAAAATGAAACTTTAGAATAAATAAATAATTAACCTTCACATAGTGCTCCACTAACCCACTAAAGTGGACCACTTAATCTTCATTTAGGACAGCAGATTCTCATCTCCCTCAAACTCCCAATAACCAGCCAAAAATGGAAGAATGAAGAACTCCATTGCCGTCCACCTTGAAAGCTTCATGCAAGTATGATCCAAGCCTCTTTCTTTGCACTTTCCTTCATTAAAAGTTGTCCATACACCTTGGGCAGTAGATAGGCAGCAAGAAGATCAAGTTTTGGTGAATTTTTGAAGAGTTTCCAAAGTGGTAAGTAGGTATTTTTGATGCTTGCTTTATTAAAGTTTGTGTGGATGTTATAGGTAGATGAATTGTGGAAGGATTTTTGGCAGCCATGAAAACTCTATAAGAACAGTTTATCCTTGTATGTAAATGGTAGATTAAAGTGTTGATGAAGTGTTTATATGTGTAGGAATTAATTTGGGTGATGTATACTAAGTATATGTGAATGTACACTTGATTTTGAAAGCTTGGAAGTTAAGTGAGTGAGATGTATGAATCGACAGCTTGAATAGTGAACCAAAATATGTTATTTCATGGTTTGGTTTATGGCATTATATGGTTGAATTATGGCACTTGTTATGGCAGCTTGTACATGTGTATGAAGGTGTGAGTTTGGACATGTAAGTGAGCTAGGTTATGTAATTAAATTGTGTATAAATTGGACTTGGTAAATTCTGTACTATAAGGTGCATATTGAGTGTGGTTATAAGCTGCCAAAATGACCAACAATATGAAATAAAATGTGTTTAGGTTATGGTACAAATCAAAATTGACATGAATGTGTAACTTGGTAATGTTAAATGTGTCCTTGATTGAGTGATGAACAATGTGCAATAGGGCAGTTTATGTTTTTGGCTTAGAACTTTAAGTGTGTGGCTCCAATTGGAATGAAACTAATTGGAGGTGAAACTAGGCACAAAAAGCGCCAACTTTCATGAAGGAAGCTTACCAAAATTCTGCTTCGAAGGTAACTTGAAAAATGACCGAATCCGGATTAGTGCATTTAAGGCCTGAAAATTGACCATTTGGGCAGTAGTTAGTGTTTTGGCCATAACTCACTCAAAACAGGTCCAATTGACCTGAAATTTTTACCATGAATAGTTGAGACATACATCTACAAGTCTTATGAGACACCAAAGCCCAGAAATAACCATAAGCAAGTCAAATAGCTCGCACAAATTCGGGTCCAAAAATTGGCCGAACCAAAATTGACCTAAAATGACCTAAAGTGACCAATTTTGGTACATTATGACCATCAATAGTAAAATGACCATAACTTGCCTAGTAAACTCAGAATGACCTGAAATTTTGCCCCACGTGCAATAAAACATAGATCTACAAGTTTGTAGTTTTGACCGAAACCCGAAAATCGAGGGAACTAGGTCATCCGGTTAGGTCGAATTAGTATACCGGAATCTGGAAAATTGCAATAAAATGCAACATACATGAGAATGAATTAGGTAACATGTACCAACACTAAAAGGCTATTAAATATGACACATTGGTAACATGAAAACCTAATTCACCTAGACTGCATCGAGGGTCAACATCTTAGGTTGACTAAGGAAATGATAGAATTCAACAAATTAAGTATTAAGCCTTATTATTAGAGATGGTTTAAATGAGTACTGAAACACTTCAAATTGTATGTTTCAGTTAGAAAAGACTCAGGGAAGGGGAAGGAAACACTGAGTCAGAGCTAAGAGACAGTTATCAGAGGTTTGTGCACAATAGTTATTTCTTTTGAATTTTTAAATTGAAATAAATTATGATTATTTGTATGTTATTATTTTAAATTGTGTTTGTACACAATAATTTTGATTTCTTATTTTCTACTTAAAAATTTATTTGAACACTATAGTTTTAAATTGTGTCTGTGCACAATACTTTTTATATTCATTGCCTTTACTAGAAAATTTATTTGGAGAAATGAGTTATGAATAATTTTTTATTGTTTTGACTTGGGAATTTTAATTGGAAATTATTGTGTTGCCTACTTTGCAAATGAAATTTTGAGATACAATATAATTTGTGGTTTGTATGAAATATTTAAATATTGTGATTTGGAATCGTTTTGATTCACACTTGGTATGACAATGTTACTATGTTCGTCCTCCATTTAGGAGGTGAGTGTGATTATATTCCTCCCTCTTTGACTTGCCAGTCTGAGGTGAGTGTGGATGAGTTCTCATTATCTAGCTAGCTACCTCCCTCATTGATTTCGATTATTGGGGTGAGTGTGTCTTGTCGTGGTGTACAACACGGCATATGTGGAAAAATTATGTCATGGCCTAAATTGTGATATTGATTGGCAACACTGTATTATTCAGTTATTTGATCAAATGGTGTTATTGATTGGCAAAACTGTATTATTCAGTTATTTGATCAAATGGTGTTATTGATTGGCAAAACTGTATTATTCAGTTATTTGATCAAATGATGTTATTGATTTGCAAAACTGTGTTATTCAATTGTTTGATCAAATTTGTGTTATATGAACTTTGTAAATTGTGAAATGGAATTGTGAATTATTTGATTTGTGAATTGTCAATAAAAGATTTATATATTGCATTTCAAATTGTTATTATGTACCACTAAGTAAATTTTAGTCAGCGATAGCTTTTCATTACTGTCGCAGGTAGACAGACTGACAGGGCAACAGACTAAGCTGCTAGTACTACACTGAGAGATCATCGAGTATATTGAGTATACCATAGTTTGCATTTTGTATTGTAATGTATGTTCACTGTATGTATATAGTGTTCTTAGATTTGAGCAGTTGTAAATTAAAATTGTACATTGAAGTTATAAAATAAATTGTAAATTATTTTGGTTTGTAAAATTTGTGATATATTTCTTTTATCTCAGCCTTTGAAAATACTGAAAAATTATTGTGGATTTGAGTTGAGAAACATATTGAGTTGATTAAATGTTGGAGTTTGAGATTGAGAAATATATTTGAAGTGCTTTTTACAGGTTTTTGAAGAACTGTTTTATTCCAAAATACAGATGGCACTCTGCCAAAATTTTTACAGAAATTACTAATAATCCAAATGTGTTAGCTGTTTCACTTCAGTTCAAAAAAGAAAAAAGCTTTAACACCTGTAAATAGCGCTCACCACTGTAAAAAGAAGTAAGAAAAGTTTTAAAATCCCTTGTAGTGTATTTAATGGGTTATCAGTAGACGAAGTTGGTAATTCATTAAGTATACTACGGGATCATGTTATGCCTTACAGAGGGGTAGGGTGTGACATTAAGATTTGGGGTTGTCCAGCTTATGTCAAAAAACTGAACACTGATAAATTGGAAACTAGATCAGAAAAAGGTCAATTTGTTAGATATCCAAAAGTTAGTTTTGGATATTATTTTTATTTGCCTACATCACAAAAGGTTGTGGTGAGTAGAGATGCCACATTTCTTGAACAATAGTTTGTTTAAGAAGGAGGCAAAGGAAGGCAAATAGAGTTGGAATTGGAGAATTCTGACCAACCAGCAGATCAGATGGATATAGATCCATCTAGTCAACCTACATCCGTTGATGAGACATCTATAGTTGTTCTTCATATAACAACCAGGGTATCTCACCCACCAGTGAGATATGATTTCCTTCATGAAGAAAAACAAGAGTTGCCTACTCATGAAGAAGTAGATCATGGAGATGATCCACTTACCTATGAAGAAGCTATATCAGATACATAGACTCTTCAAAATGGATTGATGCTATCAAATTTGAAATTAATTCAATGTATAAGAATCAAGTTTGGGATCTTGTTGACCCACCTGAAGGTATTGTACCTATAGGGAACAAATGGGTTTTCAAGAAGAAAATTGGTTTTGATGGAAAGGTAGAGACCTATAAGGCAAGGCTAATAGCGAAAGGGTTTCGCCAAAGGCAAGGAATCGACTATGAGGAGACTTTCTCACCTGTTGCCATGCTTAAATCAATTAGAATTCTATTAGCAATAATTGCATACTATGATTATGAGATTTGGCAGATGGATGTCAAAACAGCTTTTCTCAATAGATACATTGAAGAAAACATTTTCATGGAACAACCTAGGGGTTTTGAATCCCAAGATGGTTCTAAGGTATGCAAGCTAAAGCGATCCATTTATAGGTTGAAGCAACCTTCAAGGAGTTGGAACATTCATTTTGATGAAGCCATTAAGTCCTTTGGTTTTATCAAAAATGAGGATGAGCCATGTGTATATAAGAAGGTTAGTGACAGTTCTATCACTTTCCTTGTCTTATGTGTGGATGACATACTGTTAATGGGTAATGACACAGGTATGTTGACAACTGTAAAGGTATGGTTGTCAAATACATTCTCCATGAAAGACTTAGGAGAGGTAACCTATATTCCTGGGATTTGCATCTATAGAGATAGAGCGAAAAGAATAATTGGTTTATCCTAAAGTCTATACTTGGAAAAGGTGTTAAAGAGGTTTAACATGCTTGATTCCAAGAGAGGATTGTTACCAGTGAGACATGGTATCCATCTTTCTAAAGAGATGTCTCCAAGGACACCTGAAGAAAGAGATAAGATGGCCAACATTCCATATGCTTTGGCTATTGGAAGTTTAATGTATGCAATGTTGTGTACTAGGTCAGATATCGCATATGCTGTTAGTTTGACTAGCAAGTATCAATCTAATCCAGGTTTGGAACACTGGATAGCTCTCAAGAATATCCTTAAGTACTTGAGAAGAACTAAAGATTTATTCTTGATCTATGGAGGTGGAGACTTGCAATTGGATGGTTATACTGATTCTGATTTCCAATCAGATATCGATGATCGAAAGTCTACCTCTGAATATGTGTTCATTTGTAATGGAGGTGCAGTCAGTTGGAAGAGTTCCAAACAGAGCACGACTACAGATTCCGCTACCGAAGCTGAGTATATTGCTGCATCAGATGCTGCAAAGGAAGCTATTTGGATAAAGAAGTTCGTGACAAAACTTACAGTAGTTCCTTCCATTGAGTCAGCAGTTCCACTACACTGTGACAACAATGGAGCAGTCATATAGGTTAAGGAACCAAGGTCTCACCCGAAATCCAAACACATAGAATAGCGCTACCACATTATCAGAGAAATAGTTGGACGAGGCGATGTAGCCATGCAGAAAATAGCATCAGCTGAAAATCTAACAGATCCATTCACTAAGCCTATGTCACAAACTCAGCTAGACCGAAATCTTGAGAAGATGGGTCTAAGTTATTGTAATGAATAGCTCTAATGCTAGTGGGAGATTGTTAGTAGTATGCCTTAGAGCATATCACTTAGTATGTATCTTGTACATGTTTTTATTAATAAAAGGCATTTCCACTTTTCTATTTACATAAGATATTTATGTGTAATAGAAAAGGTCCATTGATATTTTGTTAGAAATTATATTCTTAAGTTGTTAAGAATATGAGTGACAGTATTGACAATATTTCTAGTACAAAGTATCATAAATAGGTTCACAATCGAGGATACTTCAAAATAAGGACATGACTTATCCAGAAACATTGTATTCATGTTTGTTCCCAAGTTATTTATATGAGATATAAATAAGATGGAATGGTGAGTCTCATGCCATATGACAATCATGATATGCACTTATAAATGATAAGTAGGCCGAACCAGTGACACTTATGACAAGCACATGGAGTTTACTCTTGTCAATGCATTGTCATAAATCATATCAGTGCATATAATCTTTAGACCTGAGATAGCACAATTATCTTGTATATAGGTGGTTTGAGTTTGATACTGCTTTCATACTTGTACTGTGAATGGGTATATGGGCATGTGTTGGCTCCTACTAGTTATATATGGAGGTAGGTGTTGATCAAGATGGAATCTGTTCCTCTAAGTAAATAGAGATAAAAATCCTATGTTCATTTAATTGTTCTTGATGTTTCAAGTTCCTGGCCAGGACAGATAGATTTAATCAGAAAAGAGTTTGTGATGAGAAAATCTTTTAATCAAGAACTGGAATTAAAAGAGAACATAATATTCATAGCAAATGGAGTTTGACATAAACCATGACTCCAGCTTGAGTTGGGATTTTGTAATAGAGAGATTCTAGTGCATGGTAACATACGATTATGGGTTCATTTAAGGTAAACCTTATTACTATTTGGGTGGCCATGGCATGCTATTCTAGGTGTTAACCATGGTCTATGAGGTGCATAAAATGATTTAGAGAAATTATTTATGGTAAGAAAGAGTTCTGATGATATTAAGAGTTGATATCATATCTCATTGCTAATTAGTAATGAGCCTAGTAAGTCATACACATACACAAGTTATCACTTAATTAAATATGATTTAATTAATTAATTAAAGAGTTTAATTGATTAATTAAATAGGTTTGGTTTGCAATTAGATTGCAAAGTCCCTAGCATGACTTGAAACCAAATCTATATTATTGAATGTATAGTATAAGTTAAATTTATATTTAAAGTGTTTAAATATGAATATAATTAATGAGAAATTATTTAATAAAAATTAATTAATTGATTTATATTTGATATAAATTGATTAGAAGAAGAGAAATAATTATTTTGGGTTGAGAACTCAAAATTAAGACACAAGGGCATTTTGATCATTTCACAGGGTGACATGTGGCACCATGAGATGGTGACACATGGTATTACACATAAGCTTGCCAAATGTATTTTAATCATGTAAGATGATTAAAATTAAGATTAAATATAGGTTTGACACTTGGCACAATGTGATTGGGTCAATTAAACCTAGAACCAATTAGAGGGTGATATGTGGCGAGGGTGACATGTGGCAAGGGTTTAATGTGTTAACCTAGCTATATAAAGTGTTGTTATGAAGAAAAAAAATAAATACAACCAGCAGCTCCTCATCCTTGGTGCCGCCACCCAAGAGTCTCCTTTCTCTTCCTCTTCATCTCTCATTTATTCCAAGAGATTAGCAAGCAATCTCTTGAATTAAAAATACTAGAAATTGTTTCTACTGTTCTGTTTACATCTTTAATCTCTTAAAAGGCAGAATTTGATTTTCTAAATAATAGAAAAAGCTTTAGAAGCTGTTCAAGGGCTGCCATAGGTGTTCTTGGTATGGACAAGCTAGAGGGACAACATCTGGTGTCCTGAAGATGCATCTCAAAGGCGCAAATACGCTGCAGTGCATCAAGATGTTAGTCTGTTTGTTCTTGATTTAATCTAGGGTTCTAAAATTAATCTAATTAATTTTAAAATATTAAATGGCAAATACAGATCCAAAAACATATTAAAAGAGTTTTAATATGTTGTTTATCATTGAAATCAAATAGATAAAAATAAATCTTGCATGATACATGTGATCCTAGGTGAAAATTTTAAATTCAATGGTATAAACTTGTGTTTTTCATGCTTCCGCTCGCTCCTTCACATGGTATCTTCATGAAAAATGTGGCAAATTGTCCTAGGTTTCATCTCTAATTGGCCTCACACCAATTAGAGCAACATAACTCTACTTATGCCTGTTTGATCTGTTAGTAGTATGCCCTAGAGCATATCATTTAGTATGTATCTTGTACATATTTTATTAATAAAGGCATTTCCACTTTTTCGTTTACATAATATATTTATGTGTAATAGAAAAGGTCCATTGATATTTTGTTAGAAATATTATTCTTAAGTTGTTAAGAATATGAGTGACAATATTTCTAGCACAAGGTATCATAAATAGGTTCACAATCGAGGATACTTCATAATAAGGACATAACTTATCCAGAAAGATTGTATTCATGTTTGTTCCCAAGTTATTTATATGAGATATAAATAAGATGGAATGGTGAGTCTCATGCCATATAACAAACATGATAGGCACTTATAAATGATAAGTAGGCCGAACCAGTGACGCTTATGACAAGCACATGGAGTTTACTCTTGTCAATGTTTTGTCATAAATCATATCAGTGCATATAATCTTTAGACTGAGATAGCACGCTTATCTTGTATATAGGTAGTTTGAGTTTGATACTGCTTTCATACTTGTACTATGTATGGGTATATGGGCATGTGTTGGCTCCTACTAGTTATATATGGAGGTAGGTGTTGATCAAGATGGAATCTGTTCCTTTAAGTAAATAGAGATAAAATCCTATGTTCATTTAATTGTTCTTGATGTTTCAAGTTCTGCCAGACAGATAGATTTATTCAGAAAGAGTTTACGATGAGAAAATCTTTTAATCAAGAACTGGAATTAAAAGAGAACATAATATTCATAGCAAATGGAGTTTGACATAAACCATGACTCCAGATTGAGTTGGGATTTTGTAATAGAGAGATTCTAGTGCATGGTAACATATGATTATAGGTTCATTTAAGGTAAATCTTATTACTAATTGGGTGGCCATGGCATGCTATGCTAGGTGTTAACCATGGTCTATGAGGTTCATAAAATGATTTAGAGAAATCATTTATGGTAAGAAAGAGTTCTGATGATATTAAGAGTTGATATCATGTCTCATTGCCAATTAGTGATGAGCCTAGTAAGTCACACACATACACAAGTTATCACCTATTTAAATATGATTTAATTAATTAATTAAAGAGTTTAATTGATTAATTAAATAGATTTGGTTTGCAATAAAATTGCAAAGTCCCTAGCATGACTTGAAACCAAATCTAGATTATTGGATGTGTAAGATAAATTAAATTTATATTTAAAGTGTTTAAATATGAATTTAATTGATGAGAAATTAATTAATAGAGATTAATTAATTAATTTATATTTGATATAAATTAATTAGAAGAAGAAAATAATTATTTTGGGTTAAGAACTCAAAATTAAGACACAGGGGCATTTTGGTCATTTTGCAGTGTGACACGTGGCACCATGAGATGGTGACACATGGCATAACACATCAGCTTGCCAAATATTTTTAATCATGTAAGATGATTAAAATCAAGATTAAATATAGGTTTGACACTTGGCACAATGTGATTGGGTCACTTAAACCTAGAGCTAATCAAAAGGTGACATGTGGCTAGGGTTTAATGTGTTAACCTAGCTATTTAAGTGGGGTTATGAAAAGAAAACACAACCAGCAGCCTCTCCTCTCATATGTCACGCCACTTTGAGCTTCTCCAGCTATTTCTCTTCATCTCTCATCAATTCAAAGAGATTAGCCATCAATCTCTTGAATTAAGAACACTAGAAATTGTTTCTAGTGTCCTGTTTGCATCTCTAATCTCTTAAAAGGCAGAACTTGAATTTCTAATTAATAGAAAAGGCTTTAGAAGCTGTTCAAGGGCTGCCATAGGTGTTCTTGGTGTGGACAAGCTAGAGGGACAACATCTGGTGTCCTAAAGACGAATCTCAAAGGCGCAGACACGCTGCAGCACATCAAGAGGTTAGTGTAATCGTTCTTGATTTAATCTAGGGTTCTAAAATTAATCTGATTAATTTTAAAATCTTAAATGGCAAATACAGATCCAAAAACATATTAAAAGAGTTTTAATATGTTGTTTATCATTGAAATCAAATAGATAAAAATAAATATTGCATGGTGCTTGTGACCCTAGGTGAAAATTTTTGAATTCAATGGTATAATCTTGTGTTTTTCACGCCTGCCTTCAATTGGTATCGAGCCACTATATTTGCCAGTTACATTGTTGATTATAAAATTAAAAAGTGTCATTGATCAACAGATCAAGAGATTCATTGCAGGTAGGATCATGATATGTGGCGTCACACATGGAGAAGCCACCATTGGTGGCGGCAACAATGGTTCCATGGGTGATTCAAGGTTTGGCTTTTAATTCTGCAATTGTTGTATGATCTAAGGCCTATTCTTTGACTAATTAAAGTGTTTAATTAGTTGTTTTAATCACACAATTAAATTATGATTCAAATCAGAATTTTAAAAAATGTTTGAATGTCATTAAAATCTGTATTTTAAATGTTGTTTGATTTAGATTCATATCTGAATTTTTAAAGTTGTTTGAATCATATTTAAATCTGATTTTTAAAATTGATTCAATAAAATTCAGATCTGATTTTTTAAAAATATTTGAATGTGATTCAAATCTGATTTTTAAAAATGTTTGAATGTGATTCAAATCTGAATTTTTGAAGTTGTTTGAATGTGATTCAAATCTGAATTTTTAAATTTGTTTGAATGAGATTCAAATCTGAATTTTTAAATTTATTTGAATCATATTCAAATCTGAATTTTAAGTTGAATATGAGATATTCAATTTAATTTAAGAATGTATGTTTTATTTAATTGTTAAATAGTGATATGCATGATGGATGATCATGGACTATAAAAGACCAATGTGATTGGATTTATTTCTTTTATGTTTCTTTGGGATTGTAAATTAATTAATTTATTTTAATTTATTTTGGGCATGTATTATTAAGTTTGTAATATTTTTGGGTTGTAATTTCATTTATTTAAGTTCTTGTAAATTCGCCTTGGTATGCCAAGGATTACTATGTAATATTGGATTGCAAGAAGTTCAAGGAGGTCAAGAGCATTGGTGGGACCATGGGAGGAATTCAATATCAAGTGTTGATTATGTACTCCTTCAGCAACTCTTGTAAAATGAATGAATGAAATGCACCTAGAATGCCCCTGATTCAATTCTTAGTGGCTCGAATTGAATCCCTTAGAAAGTCCATGATCATACCATATTTATCGCTTATCCATGAATGCATGAGATGTATGGGAATGTATGCAATTATATGATATATGCATGCTAAATGGATAATGTGCAAAGTGAGACCTTAATAGTAATTAGGATGGCTATAAAATCTTCCAAACAAATGATTAAGTTGGAAATGCTATAATTAAAGTAATTATAACATAAGCCCTCCATTGGGGCAATTATTTTAAGAAATTTTAAATAGTTGCATGAGATGCAATTAATTTAAGAGATTTTCTTAAGAATAATTGTTAAGCATGAGATGTTATAAATATGTAAATGGTTTGGTGGCCAATATTGGATGTACCTGAGGACATTAAAATTATTTGCATAATTATCGCTCAATGGGATCAACTTAACTAATGCAAGATAAGTCAATATTGGATGTACCGAGATTTTGAGCATTAGGGGCTAGTAAAAGGATTGAACCTCACATGAGATGTGATGGGCAAGGAGTTGCTCACTTATAGTTTATTGTAATTCCAATAATGGATGTACCTGAGGATGATCAATAGAATTATAAGAATTCAATCACCCACTAGAAATCCATCCAACTAGGATTTCCGTTTCTACTTTGGAAGTGTAGGATTCGCTAAGTTAGTGGGAGGACCAATTTGATTAAAAGACCATAATCATTTTGGTTAATTACATGATACATTTACTAATTAATCTGGTTATTTTCTGCGCTTAATTTTCTCGATAAAAATGAGCACAAAACAACCACCACCATCCAATATCCTTGCAAGCATACTTGATCACAACAGTTGACAGGACCTAATCATGCGATTGGCTAAGAAATTTGAAACTTGTCTGAACCTTGAACATATAGGATATGTTCTATATTCAAATGTTCTGGTCCCTTACCTCCGGAGGCCACACAAGAGGAACATGATACTTTGGACAAGTGGAAGGAGCATGATATGAGAGCTAAGTGTTACATGCTTGCTTCCATGAGTAATGAGTTCTGAAGCAACATGAGAACATGCAGAGTGCTAGTGAGATCCTCCTTCACCTACAAGAGTTGTATGGTGAGCACAGCAGAATGCTAGGTATGAGATATCTAAACAGCTTATTCCGTATGAGGATGTCCGAGGGATGTAATGTTGGGGATCATGTCCACAAGATGATTCGGTGATTGAGCAGCTTGGAACATCTTGACTTCAACATGGATTTCCAACTACAAACGGATTTGATCCTTCATCCTTCCTCGAGTCTTTGGGAATTTTGTGACAAATTTCCATATGACTAAACAGAATGCACCTTAGCTGAATTACTCAACATGCTGGTTATTGCCCAAAAGAATATGCCGTGCAATAAAGGAAAAGAGGTAGCTTTGGTTGCATCTTCTTCTCACTGGAAAGTCCAACAAGAAGAAAGGCAATAAGAAAAAGAAACCTCATATTCTGGTCCTTCCAAGAAAATAGCTAAACAGAAAGGAAGACTAAAGTCGATGAAGGCAAAGGAAAGTGTTTCCACTTCAAAAGGATGGGCACTGGAAAAGGAACCGCCTGCAGTATCTTGCTTCTCTGAAGGACAAGAAGGATACACCTTCAGAAGGTATGTCCATATCTTGTTATTTAGATTCTGATGATACTTATAGTTCATCTACACCTTGGGTTTTAGATACTGGTGCCAGTTCTCACATTTCTCATGATATGCAGAACTAGCAAACAAGAGCACTTGCATTCTCAAGATATTAGAGTCCGGATTGGCAATGGCTCAATCATTGAAGCTTTAGCCATAGGATCTAAATCTTTTACATGTTTGGACATGTTTTGTGTTTGGATAATATTTTATATGTACTGATGCTTTTAAGAACATCATTTCTATATCTAGTTTGACTAGAAATGGCTATGAATTTCACAGATGATGTTTGCAATATTTATTTTGGAAATAAATATGTTGGTTCGGGTTATATGAATGATGGTCTTTATTATTTAGATAATAATGACAAACACAAAATGAATGCAAGTGATCTAAAAGAATACAATGCCATGATGAAAACCAACTCAAGTTCAAAATATATTTGGCACTTAAGGTTATGTCATGTTGCGAAGATAGGATTGCAAAATTGGAGAAAATGGGGATTCTATCCTCATTGGGCTCGAGCCTACTCCAACTTGTGAATCTTGCCTTCAAGGCAAAATGACTAGATCACCCTTTGTTGGACAAGGGCTAAGAGTGAAAATATTTTGGAACTAATACATAGTGATGTATGTGGTCCGTTTAAAGAAATGGCTAGAGGGGCTTTCATTATTTTATTACCTTTACCGATGATAAATCAAGGTTTGGGTATTTGTATTTAATGAAATACAAACATGAATCCTTTGAAAAGTTCAAAGAATTTAAATCAAGTAGAAAATCAAACAGAAAAAATATTAAAGCTCTTCGATCGGATCGTGGAGGTGAATATTTGAGTCTTGAATTTGATGAATACTTGAGAGAGCATGGCATTGTTTCTCACCGACTCCTCCAGAACGCCACAATGAATGGTGTATCTGAAGGAGAAATCGTACCCTATTGGATATGGTACGTAGTATGATGAGCTATACCGATATGCCAATCTCCTTTGGGAATTTGCATTAGAATCACTTTATATATTCGAATAGGATTCCATCAAAATCGCTTTCTTCCACACCTTATGAGATATGGCATGGAAGAAAACCAAGTCTTAAGCATGTTAAGATTTGGGGTTGTCCAAACTTATATCAAAAAGTCAACACCGATAAATTGGAGACCGGATCGTAAAAGGTCGATTTGTTGGATATCCAAAAGATAGTTTTGGATATTATTTTTATTTGCCTACTTCACAAAAAGTTGTGATAAGTAGAGATGCCACATTTCTTGAACAACGGTTTGTTCAAGAAGGAGGCAAAGGAAGGCAAATAGAGTTAGAATTGGAGAATTCTGACCAACCAATGCATCGGATGGATATAGATCCATCTAGTCAACCTATACCCATTGATGAAACATCTACAAATGTTCCTCGTAGAACAACTGTGGTATCTCACCCACCGGTGAGATATGGTTTTCTTCATGAAGAAGAACAAGAGTTGTCTACTCATGAAGAAGTAGATCATGGAGATGATCCACTTACCTATGAAGAAGCTATATCAGATATAGACTCTTCAAAATGGATTGATGCTATGAAATCCGAGATTGATTCCATGTATAAGAATCAAGTTTGGGATCTTGTTGACCCACCTAAAGGTATTGTACCTATAGGGAACAAATGGGTTTTCAAGAAGAAAATTGGTTCTGATGGAAAGGTAGAGACCTATAAGGCAAGGCTAGTAGCGAAAGGGTTTCGCCAAAGGCACGGAATAGACTATGAGGAGACTTTCTACTTTGTTGCCATGCATAAATCAATTAGGATTTTATTAGCAATAGCTGCATACTATGATTATGAGATTTGGCAGATGGATGTCAAAATAGCTTTTCTCAATGGATACATTGAAGAAAACATTTTCATGGAACAACCTAAGGGATTTGAATCCCAAGATGGTTCCAAGGTATGCAAGCTAAAGCGATCCATTTATGGGTTGAAACAAGCTTCGAGGAGTTGGAACATCCGTTTTGATGAAGCCATTAAATCTTTTGGTTTTAACAAAAATGAGGATGAGCCATGTGTATATAAGAAGGTTAGTGACAGTGCTATCACTTTCCTTGTCTTATATGTGGATGACATACTATTGATGGGTAATGACATAGGTATGTTGACGACTATAAAGGTATGGTTGTCAAATACATTCTCCATGAAAGACTTAGGGGAGGCAACCTATATTCTTGGGATTCGCATCTATAGAGATAGAGCGAAAAGAATAATTGGTTTATCCCAAAGTCTATACTTGGAAAAGGTGTTAAAGAGGTTTAACATGCTTGATTCCAAGAGAGGATTGTTACCAGTGAGACATGGTATCCATCTTTCTAAAGAGATGTCTCCAAAGACACCTGAAGAAAGAGATAAGATGGCCAGGATTCCATATGCTTCGGCTATTGGAAGTTTAATGTATGCAATGTTGTGTACTAGGCCGGATATCGCATATGCTGTTAGTTTGACTAGCAGGTATCAATCCAATCCAGGTTTGGAACACTGGATAGCTATCAAGAATATTCTTAAGTACTTAAGAAGAACTAAGGATTTATTCTTGATTTATGGAGGTGGAGACTTGCAATTGGATGGTTATACTGATTCTGATTTCCAATCAGATATCGATGATAGAAAGTCTACCTCTGGATATGTGTTCATTTGTAATGGAGGTGCGATCGGTTGGAAGAGTTCCAAACTGAGCACGATTTCAGATTCCACTACGGAGGTTGAGTATATTCTTTGCATCGATGTCGCAAAGGAAGTCGCTTGGATAAAAAAGTTCGTGATGTAACTTACATGAGTTCCTTCCATTGAGTCGCTAGCCCACTACACCGTGACAATAATGGAGCGATCATACTGAGCTAAGGAACCAAGGTCTCACCGTAAATCCAAACACATAGAAAAGCGCCACATTATCGGAGAAATAGTTGGGCAAAGGCGATATAGCCATGCAGAAATAACATCACCGAAAAATTCAGGTGATCCATGCACTAAGCCTTTGTCACAAGCTCAGTTAGACTGACATCTTGAGAAGATGGGTCTAAGGTATTGTAATGAATGGCTCTAGTGCTAGTGGGAGATTGTTAGTAGTATGCCCTAGAGCATATCATTTAGTATGTATCTTGTACATATTTTATTAATAAAGGCATTTCCACTTTTCCGTTTACATAATATATTTATGTGTAATAGAAAAGGTCCATTGATATTTTGTTAGAAATATTATTCTTAAGTTGTTAAGAATATGAGTGACAATATTTCTAGCACAAGGTATCATAAATAGGTTCACAATCGAGGATACTTCATAATAAGGACATGACTTATCCAGAAAGATTGTATTCATGTTTGTTCCCAAGTTATTTATATGAGATATAAATAAGATGGAATGGTGAGTCTCATGCCATATAACAAACATGATAGGCACTTATAAATGATAAGTAGGCCGAACCAGTGACGCTTATGACAAGCACATGGAGTTTACTCTTGTCAATGTTTTGTCATAAATCATATCAGTGCATATAATCTTTAGACCTGAGATAGCACAGTTATCTTGTATATAGGTAGTTTGAGTTTGATACTGCTTTCATACTTGTACTATGTATGGGTATATGGGCATGTGTTGGCTCCTACTAGTTATATATGGAGGTAGGTGTTGATCAAGATGGAATCTGCCTTTAAGTAAATAGAGATAAAATCCTATGTTCATTTAATTGTTCTTGATGTTTCAAGTTCTGCCAGACAGATAGATTTATTCGTAAAAGAGTTTCGATGAGAAAATCTTTTAATCAAGAACTGGAATTAAAAGAGAACATAATATTCATAGCAAATGGAGTTTGACATAAACCATGACTCCACTTGAGTTGGGATTTTGTAATGTAGAGATTCTAGTGCATGGTAACATATGATTATAGGTTCATTTAAGGTAAATCTTATTACTAATTGGGTGGCCATGGCATGCTATGCTAGGTGTTAACCATGGTCTATGAGGTTCATAAAATGATTTAGAGAAATCATTTATGGTAAGAAAGAGTTCTGATGATATTAAGAGTTGATATCATGTCTCATTGCCAATTAGTGATGAGCCTAGTAAGTCACACACATACACAAGTTATCACCTATTTAAATATGATTTAATTAATTAATTAAAGAGTTTAATTGATTAATTAAATAGATTTGGTTTGCAATAAAATTGCAAAGTCCCTAGCATGACTTGAAACCAAATCTAGATTATTGGATGTGTAATATAAATTAAATTTATATTTAAAGTGTTTAAATATGAATTTAATTGATGAGAAATTAATTAATAGAGATTAATTAATTAATTTATATTTGATATAAATTAATTAGAAGAAGAAAATAATTATTTTGGGTTAAGAACTCAAAATTAAGACACAGGGGCATTTTGGTCATTTTGCAGTGTGACACGTGGCACCATGAGATGGTGACACATGGCATAACACATAAGCTTGCCAAATATTTTTAATCATGTAAGATGATTAAAATCAAGATTAAATATAGGTTTGACACTTGGCACAATGTGATTGGGTCACTTAAACCTAGAGCTAATCAAAAGGTGACATGTGGCTAGGGTTTAATGTGTTAACCTAGCTATTTAAGTGGGGTTATGAAAAGAAAACACAACCAGCAGCCTCTCCTCTCATATGTCACGCCACTTTGAGCCTCTCCAGCTATTTCTCTTCATCTCTCATCAATTCAAAGAGATTAGCCATCAATCTCTTGAATTAAGAACACTAGAAATTGTTTCTAGTGTCCTGTTTGCATCTCTAATCTCTTAAAAGGCAGAACTTGAATTTCTAATTAATAGAAAAGGCTTTAGAAGCTGTTCAAGGGCTGCCATAGGTTTTCTTGGTGTGGACAAGCTAGAGGGACAACATCCGTGTCCTCAAGACGATCTCAAAGGCGCAGACACGCCTGCAAAGACATCAAGAGGTTAGTGTAATCGTTCTTGATTTAATCTAGGGTTCTAAAATTAATCTGATTAATTTTAAAATCTTAAATGGCAAATACAGATCCAAAAACATATTAAAAGAGTTTTAATATGTTGTTTATCATTGAAATCAAATAGATAAAAATAAATCTTGCATGGTGCTTGTGACCCTAGGTGAAAATTTTTGAATTCAATGGTATAATCTTGTGTTTTTCACGCTTCCGTTCCTTCATGATCTTATTGGACTCATAGGTCCAGAATTTCTGCACTTGAAACAACATTTCCAATCTTCAATCCCACCAAACTTCCAAACTTCAATTTGTTAGTGGTATGCCCTAGAGTATATCATTTAGTATGTGTCTTGTACATGTTTTTATTAATAAAAGGCATTTTCACTTTTCCGTTTACATAATATATTTATGTGTAATAGAAAAGGCCCATTGATATTTTGTTAGAAATTTTATTCTTAAGTTGTTAAGAATATGAGTGACAGTATTTCTAGTACAAAGTATCATAAATAGGTTCACAATCGAGGATACTTCACAATAAGGACATGATTTATCCAGAAAGATTGTATTCATGTTTGTTCCCAAGTTATTTATATAAAATATAAATAAGATGGAATGGTGAGTCTCATGCCATATGACAAACATGATAAGCACTTATACATGATAAGTAGGTCGAACCAGCGACACTTATGACAAGCACATGGAGTTTACTCTTGTCAATGTATTGTCATAAATCATATCAGTGCATATAATCTTTAGACCTGAGATAGCACAGTTATCTTGTATATAGGTGGTTTGAGTTTGATACTGCTTTCGTACTTGTACTATGTATGGGTATATGGGGATGTGTTGGCTCCTACTAGTTATATATGGAGGTAGGTGTTGATCAAGATGGAATCTGTTCCTTTAAGTAAATAGAGATAAAATCCTATGTTCATTTAATTGTTTTTGATGTTTCAAGTTCCTAGCCAACACAGATAGATTTCATCAGAAAAGAGTTTCTGATGAGAAAATCTTTTTAATCAAGAACTGGAAGTAAAAGAGAATATAATATTCATAGCAAATGCGGTTTGACATAAACCATGACTCCAGCTTGAATTGAGATTTTGTAATAGAGGGATTCTAGTGCATGGTAACATATGATTATAGGTTCATTTAAGGTAAACCTTATTACTGATTGGGTGACCATGGCATGCTATGCTAGGTATTAACCATGGTCTATGAGGTGCATAAAATGATTTAGAGAAATCATTTATTGTAAGAAAGAGTTCTGATGATATTAAGAGTTGATATCATGTCTCATTGCCAATTAATGATGAGCCTAGTAAGTCGTACACATACACAAGTAATCACCAAATTAAATATGATTTAATTAATTAATTAAAGAGTTTAATTGATTAATTAAATAGGTTTGGTTTCCAATTAGATTGCAAAGTCCCTAGCATGACTTGAAACTAAATCTAGATTATTTGATGTATAGTATAAGTTAAATTTATATTTAAAGTATTTAAATATGAATTTAATTAATGAGAAATTAATTAATAAAGATTAATTTATTGATTTATAATTGATATAAATTGATTAGAAGAAGAGAAATAATTATTTTGGGTTGAGAACTCAAAATTAAGACACAGGGGCATTTTGATCATTTCACAGGGTGACATGTGGCACCATGAGATAGTGACACGTGGTATTACACATAAGCTTGCCAAATGTCTTTTAGTGATGTAAGATGATTAAAATTAAGATTAAATATAGGTTTAACACTTGGCACAATGTGATTGGGTCAATTAAACCTAGAACTAATCAGAAGGTGACATGTGGCAAGGGTTTTAAGTGGTGACCTAGATATATAAGTGTTGTTATGAAAAAGAAAAATAACAATCAACTGCTACCTCCTTTGTGCCACCACCCTTGAAGCTCTCATTCTCTCTTCTTTTTCATCTCTCATCAATTCCAAGAGATTAGTAAGCAATCTTTTGAATTAAAAATATTAGAAATTATTTTTAGTGTCTTGTTTACATCTTTAATCTCTTAAAAGGTAAAACTTGATTTTCTAATTAATAGAAAAAGCTTTACTTGATTTTCTAATTAATAGAAAAAGCTTTAGAAACTGTTCAATGGCTGTCATAGGTGAACTTGGTGTGGACAAGCTAGAGAGACAACATCTGGTGTTCTAAAAACGCATCCTAAAGGCACAAATACGCTGCAGCGCATCAAAAGGTTAGTGTATTTATTCTTGATCTAATTTAGGGTTCTAAAATTAATCTGATTAATTCTAAAATCTTAAATGGCAAATACAGATTCAAAAACATATTAAAAGGGTTTTAATATGTTGTTTATCATTGAAATCAAATAGATAAAAATAAATCTTGCATGATGCATGTGACCCTAGGTGAAAATTTTTGAATTCAATGATATAAACTTACGTTTTTCATGCTTCCTCTCCTTCAATTGGTATTAGAGCCACTATATTTGCCATTTAAATTTTTGATTATATTATTTAATTATGTGAAATAATTATGAGATGATAGATCCATTGCTGGTTGGATAAAGAAGTGTGGCGGCATGCTTGATCTCACCATCAATGGTGTGCCATCTTTGGGCTCCATGGGTGGTGCAAGGTTTGGTTTTAAATTCTGCAATTATTATATGATCTAAGGCCTATCCAATGACTAATTAAAGTGTTTAATTAGTAGTTTTAATCACACAATTAAATTTTGATTGAAATCAGAATTTTAAAAATTATTTGAATGTGATTCAAATCTGAATTTTAAAAGTTGCTTGAATGTGATTCAAATATGAATTTTTAAAGTTGTTTGAATCATATTCAAATCTGAATTTTTATAGTTGTTTGAATAATATTCAAATATGAATTTTTAAAAGTTGTTTGAATGTGATTCAAATCTAATTTTTTAAAAATTATTTGAATGTGATTCAAATCTGAATTTTTAAGGTTGTTTGAATGTGATTCAAATTTGAATTTTTAAATTTGTTTGAATCATATTCAAATCTGGATTTTTAAGTTGAATATGAGATATTTAATTTAATTTAAGTGTGTATGTTTTATTTAATTGTTAAATAGTGATATGCATGATGGATGATCATGGACTATAAAAGACCAATGTGATTGGATTTATTTCTTTTATGTTTCTTTGGGATTGTAAATTAATTAATTTATTTTAATTTATTTTGGGCATGTATTATTAAGGTTGTAATAATTTTGGGTTGTAATTTCATTTATTTAAGTTCTTGTAAATTCGCCTTGGTATGCCAAGAATTACTATGTAATTGGATTGCAAGAAGATTAAGGAGGTCAAGAGTATTGGTGGGACCAGTGGGAGGAATTCAATATCAAGTGTTGATTATGTACTCCTTCAGCAACTCTTGTAATATGAATGAATGAAATGCACCTAGGACTACCCTGATTCAATTCTTGGTGGCTCAGAATTGAATCCCTTAGAAAGTCCATGATCATACCATATTTATTTATTGTCCATGAATGCATGAGATGTATGGGAATGTATGCAAGTATATGATATATGCATGCTAATTGGATAATGTGCAAAGTGAGACCTTAATAATAATTAGGATGACCATAAAATCTTCCAAACAAATGATTAAGTTGGAAATGCTATAATTAAAGTAATTATAACATGGGCCCTCCATTGGGGCAATTATTTTAAGAAATTTTAAATAGTTGCATATGATGCAATTAATTTAAGAGATTTTCTTAAGAATAATTGTTAAGTATGAGATGTTGTAAATGTGTAAATGGTTTGGTGGCCAATATTGGATGTACTTGAGGACATTAAAATTATTTGCATAATTACTGGCTCAATGGGATCAGCTTAACTAATGCAAGATAAGTCAATAATGGATGTACCTAAGATTTTGAGCATTAGGGGCTAGGTAAAGGATTGAACCTCACATGAGATGTGATGGGCAAGGAGTTGCTCACTTATAGTTTATTGTAATTCCAATAATGGATGTACCTGTGGATGATCAATAGAATTATAAGAATTCAATCACCCACTAGAAATCCATCCAACTAGGATTTCCATTTTCTACTTTGAAAGTGTAAGATTCGCTAAGTTAGTGGGAGGACCAATTTGATTAAAAGACCATAATCATTTTGGTTAATTACATGATACATTTACTAATTAATCTGGTTATTTTCTGTAGTTAATTTCTTGATAATAATAAGCACAGAACAACCACCAGCATCCAATATCCTTGCAAGCATACTTGATCGCAAAAGGTTGACAGGACCTAATCTGTATGATTGGTTAAGAAATTTGAAGCTTGTCCTGAACCTTAAACATAGAGGATATGTTCTAGAGTCAAATATTCCTGGTCTCTTACCTCCAGAGGCCACCCAAGGGGAACATGAAACTTTGGATAAGTGGAAGGAGCATGATATGAGAGCTAAGTGTTACATGCTTGCTTCCATGAGTAATGAGTTACAGAAGCAGCATGAGAACATGCAGAGAGCGAGTGAGATCCTCCTTCACCTATAAGAGTTGTATAGTGAGCACAGTAGGAATGCTAGGTATGAGATATCTAGACAGCTATTCCGCAGGAGGATGTCTGAAGGACAGAATGTTGGGGATCATGTCCATAAGATGATTCGGCTAATTGAGCAGCTGGAACATCTTGACTTCAACACGGATTTCCAACTACAGACGGATTTGATCCTTCAGTCCATTCCTGATTCTTTTGGGAATTTTGTGACAAATTTCCATATGACTAAACAGGAATGCACCTTGGCTGGTTTACTCAACATGCTGGTTATTACCCAAAAGAATGTGCTGGGCAATAAAGGAAAAGAGGTAGCTTTGATTGCATCTTCTTCTACTGGAAAGTCCAACAAGAAGAAGGGCAATAAGAAAAAGAAATCTTAGATTCTTGGTCCTTTCAAGAAAAGAGCTAAACAGAAAGGGAAAACTAAAGCTGATGGAGGCAAAGGAAAGTGTTTCCACTTTCAGAAGGATAGGCACTAGAAAAGGAACTACCCAGAGTATCTTGCTTCTCTGAAGGACAAGAGGGATAGACCTTCAGAAGGTATGTCCATATCTTGTTATTTAGATTCTGATGATACTCATAGTTCATCTACAGCTTGGGTTTCAGATACCGGTGCCAGTTCTCACATTTCTCATGATATGCAGGAACTAGCAAATAGCAGCAGCTTGCGTTCTCAAGATGTTAGAGTCCGGATTGGCAATGACTCAACTGTTGAAACTTTAGCTATAGGATCTAAATCTTTTTACATGTTTGTACATGTTTTGTGTTTGGATAATATTTTATATGAACCTGATGCTTTTAAGAACAACATTTCTATATCTAGTTTGACTAGAAATGGCTATGAATTTCAGTTCACAGATGATGTTTGCAATATTTATTTTAGAAATAAATATGGTTGTTTGGGTTATATGAATGATGGTCTTTATTATTTGGATAATAATGACAAACACAAAATAAATGAAAGTGATCTAAATGAATGTAATGCCATGGTGAAAACCAACTCAAGTTCAAAATATATTTGGCACTTAAGGTTATGTCATGTTGCAGAAGATAGGATTGCAAAACTGGAGAAAATGGGGATTCTACCCTCATTGGGCTCTGAGCCTACTCTAACTTGTGAATCTTGCCTTCAGAGCAAAATGACTAGATCACCCTTTGTTGGATAAGGGCTAAGGGCTGAAAATATTTTGGAGCTAATACATAGTGATGTATGTGGTCCATTTGAGGAAATGGATAGAAGCGGTTTTCATTATTTTATTACCTTTACTGATGATAAATCAAGGTTTGGGTATTTGTATTTGATGAAATACAAACATGAATCCTTTGAAAAGTTCAAAGAATTTAAATCTGAAAAATCAAACAAGAAAGAGTATTAAAGCTCTTCGATCAATTCGTGGAGGCGAATATTTGAGTACTGAATTTGATGAATATTTGAGAGAGCATGGCATTGTTTCCCAGCATACTCCTCTAGGAACACCACCGTTGAATGGTGTATCTGAAAGGAGAAATCATACTCTATTGGATATGGTACGTAGTATGATGAGCTATACTAATATGCAAATCTCCTTTTGGGGATTTGCATTAGAATCAGCTTTGTATATTCTGAATAGGATTCCATCAAAATCAATTTCTTCCACACCTTATGAGATATGGCATGGAAGAAAACCAAGTCTTAAGCATATTAAGATTTGGGATTGTCCAGCTTATATCAAAAAGCTGAACACTGATAAATTGGAAACTAGATCAGAAAAGGGTCGATTTGTTGGATATCCAAAAGATAGTTTTGGATATTATTTTTATTTGCCTACATCACAAAAGGTTATTGTAAGTAGAGATGCCACATTTCTTGAACAACAGTTTGTTCAAGAAGGAGGCAAAGGAAGGAAAATAGAGTTAGAATTGGAGAATTCTGACCAACCAAAAGATTAGATGGATATAGATCCATCTAGTCAACCTACACCCATTGATGAAACATCTACAGCTATTCCTCGTAGAAAAACCAGGGTATCTCACCCACCAATGAGATATGGTTTCCTTCATGAAGAAGAACAAGAGTTATCTACTCATGAAGAAGTAGATCATGGAGATGATCCACTTACCTATAAAGAAGCTCTATCAGATATAGACTCTTCAAAATGGATTGATGCTATGAAATCCGAGATTGATCCATGTATAAGAATCAAGTTTGGGATCTTATTGACCCACCTGAAGGTATTGTACCTATAGGGAACAAATGGGTTTTCAAGAAGAAAATTGGTTCTGATGGAAAGGTAGAGACCTATAAGGCAAGGCTAATAGCGAAAGGGTTTCGCCAAAGGAAAGGAATCAACTATGAGGAGACTTTCTTGCTTGTTGCCATGCTTAAATCAATTAGGATTCTATTAGCGATAGCTGCATACTATGATTATGAGATTTGGCAGATGGATGTCAAAATAATTTTTCTCAATGGATACATTGAAGAAAACATTTTCATGGAACAACCTAGTGTTTTTGAATCCCAAGATGGTTCCAAGGTATGTAAGCTAAAGCGATCCATTTATGGGTTGAAACAAGCTTCGAGGAGTTGGAAAATCTATTTTGATGAAGCCATTAAATCATTTGGTTTTATCAAAAATGAGGATGAGCCATGTGTATATAAGAAGGTTAGTGACAGTGCTATCACTTTTCTTGTCTTATATGTGGATGACATACTGTTGATGGGTAATGACACAGGTATGTTGCAACGGTAAAGGTATGGTTGTCAAATACATTCTCCATGAAAGACTTAAGGGAGGCAACATATATTCTTGGGATTCACATCTATAGAGATAGAGCGAAAAGAATAATTGGTTTATCCCAAAGTTTATACTTGGAAAAGGTGATAAAGAGTTTTAACATGCTTGATTCCAAGAGAGGATTATTGGCAGTAAGACATGGTATCCACCTTTCTAAAGAAATGTCTCCAAAGACACCTGAAGAAAGAGATAAAATGGCGCTTTGGCTATTGGAAGTTTAATGTATGCAATGTTGTGTACTAGGCCGGATATCGCATATGCTGTTAGTTTGACTAGCAGGTATCAATCCAATCCAGGTTTGGTACACTGGATAGCTGTCAAGAATATCCTTAGTTCCTTCAATTGAGTCAGCAGTTCCATCCATTGAGTCAGCAGTTCCACTACACTGTGACAACAATGGAGCAGTCATACAGGCTAAGGAACCCCGGTCTCACCAGAAATCCAAACACATAGAAAGGTGCTACCACATTATCAGAGAAATAGTTGGATGAGGTAATGTAGCGATGCAGAAAATAGCATCAACTAAAAATCCAGCTGATCCATTCACTAAGCCTATGTCACAGACTCAACTAGATTGACATCTTGAGAAGATGGGTCTAAGACATTGTAATGAATGGTTCTAGTGCTAGTGGGAGATTGTTAGTAGTATGCCCTAGAGCATATCATTTAGTATGTATCTGTACATGTTTTTATTAATAAAAGGCATTTCCACTTTTCCATTTACATAACATATTTATGTGTAATAGAAAATGTAAATTGATATTTTGTTAGAAATTCTATTCTTAAGTTGTTAAGAATATGAGTGATAGTATTTCTAGTACAAAGTATCATAAATAGGTTCACAATCGAGGATACTTCACAATAAGGACATGACTTATCCAGAAAGATTATATTCATGTTTGTTCCCAAGTTATTTATATGAGATATAAATAAGATGGAATGGTGAGTCTCATGCCATATGACAAACATGATAGGCACTTATACATGATAAGTAGGTCGAACCAGTGACACTTATGACAAGCACATGGAGTTTACTCTTGTCAATGTATTGTCATAAATCATATCAGTGCATATAATCTTTAGACCTGAGATAGCACAGCTATCTTGTATATAGGTGGTTTGAGTTTGATACTGCTTTCATACTTGTACTATGTATGGGTATATGGGCATGTATTGGCTCCTACTAGTTATATATGGAGGTAGGTGTTGATCAAGATAGAATCTGTTCCTTTCAATAAATAAAGATAAAATTCTATGTTCATTTAATTGTTCTTGATGTCTCAAGTTCCTAGCCAGGACAGATAGATTTAATCAGAAAAGAGTTTCTGATGAGAAAATCTTTTTAATCAAGAACTGGAATTAAAAGAGGACATAATATTAATAGCAAATGGGGTTTGACATAAACCATGACTCCAGCTTGAATTGGGATTTTGTAACAGAGAGATTCTAGTGCATGGTAACATATGATTATAGGTTTATTTAAGGTAAACCTTATTACTGATTGGGTGACCATGGAATACTATGCTAGGTGTTAACCATGGTCTATGAGGTGCATAAAATGATTTAGGAAAATCATTTATGGTAAGAAAGAGTTCTGATGATATTAAGAGTTGATATCATGTCTCATTGCCAATTAGTAATGAGCCTAGTAAGTCACACACATACAAAAGTAATCACCAAATTAAATATGATTTAATTAATTAATTAAAGAGTTTAATTGATTAATTAAATAGGTTTGGTTTGCAGTTAGATTGCAAAGTCCTTAGCATGACTTGAAACTAAATCTAGATTATTGGATATATAGTATAAGTTAAATTTATATTTAAAGTATTTAAATATGAATTTAATTAATGATAAATTAATTAATAAAGATTAATTAATTGATTTATATTTGATATAAATTGATTAGAAGAAGAGAAATAATTATTTTGGGTTGAGAACTCAAAATTAAGACACAGGGGCATTTTGGTCTTTTCACAGGGTGACATGTGGCACCATGAGATGGTGACATATGGTATTACACATAAGCTTGCCAAATGTCTTTTAGTCATGTAAGATGATTAAAATTAAGATTAAATATAGGTTTGACACTTGGCACAATGTGATTGGGTCAATTAAACCTAGAACCAATCAGAAGGTGACATGTGGCAAGGGTTTTAAGTGGTAACCTAGCTATATAAATGTTGTTATGAAAAAGAAAAATAACAATTAGCTGCTGCCTCCTTTGTCCCACCACCCTTGAAGCTCTCATTCTCTCTTCTTCTTCATCTCTCATCAATTCCAAGAGATTAACAAACAATCTCTTGAATTAAAAATACTAAAAATTGTTTCTAGTATCCTCTTTACATCTTTAATCTTTTAAAAGGCAAAACTTAATTTTCTAATTAATAGAAAAAGCTTTAGAAGCTGTTCAAGGGCTGCCATAGGTGAACTTGGTGTGGATAAGCTAGAGGGACAACATCTGGTATCCTAAAGATGCATCCCAAAGGCACAAATACGCTGCAGTGCATCAAAAGATTAGTGTATTTATTCTTGATCTAATCTAGGGTTTAAAAATTAATCTGATTAATTTTTAAATCTTAAATGGCAAATAAAGATCTAAAAACATATTAAAAGAGTTTTAATATGTTGTTTATCATTGAAATCAAATAGATAAAAATAAATCTTGCATGATGCATGTGACCCTAGGTGAAAATTTTTGAATTTAATGATATAACTTATGTTTTTCATGCTTCCGCTCCTTCACAATTCACATTCATGGCACTTCAATTAGTAAAAAAATGGTCTCAACATCATCAATTTCAAGTCACAACACAAAATTCCATAAGTTAGGTCAAAACCCTAACTTAACATTTCTCAATTCATGTAAACACATATCAAACTCATATCCAATCAATTTGTCTATCACATATGCTCATTAATAACTCTAATGGACAATTTAATTCAATGAAAAATCATCAAATCCCCACTCTTTTCATGGCTGCCAAATTTTAGCTTTTTCATACCCCCATAATTTTCTTTCAATTTCAAGAAATTTCAACTCAATTTAAGGAGCTAACAATGCTTAAGGAAGGAAAAAGGTTATATAATGCACTAACCTTGGTTGTGTCCAATTCCAAGCTCTCAAAACTTCAAATTTTCTACTCCTTTTTTATACTAGTAGACTCCCCAAGGTATAAAATTAAGTTTTAATAAAGGGACTAGGAATTTTTATGGAGAGAATTGATGAGAGTTGAAGCTTGAAAGGAAAAACAACAATGGAGATTTTGAAGTGTGTGGTTCAGCCATGAAGGGAAGAAGAAGAAGATTTGGTCAATTTGACTCCTTTTTCTCTTCTTTCTTATCCTTTAATAACCCTTGTAAATTTCCCATTGGCTAATAATTTAAATGATGTCATTATGACATCATACCCATGCAATATATATTTTATTTCATTTTCTTTTCTCTTCTTTTCCCACTTCTATTATATAATTCATAATTTAATTTATTTTATGTGTTTTAATCTCTCTTATTTTAATTAACATTTAGGTCAAAATTCAACTCTGGAGTTGAAATGACTAAAATGCCCTTCGTTATGCTCATCGGGTTATTTTTTGTTTGTACCGATTAATTAATTTTCCTGAATTTTCTTTGGCATTTCTAATATCATTTAATCTTTATAAATCCTCTAATTTAGTCCTGAAAATTATTTCCTATGGTTCCTCGCTGATCTGGGGTCAGCAACTATCTTTGCAGTCGCTTCTCAGTACAGTCACCCATTTCTGTGACCCCGGCTAATTTAACTAAATTGTACTTCATTTTTTTTACTTTTCTTTAATTTTTCTTAGTCTGTATTCAGTCAATTTATGTTTTCTTACTCTAGTTTGGGTGTAGCTCGAGACATCCTGGCTGTCCGAATAGACGTTAGTCGTTAGAACAGTAGAATGCATGGACTAACTAAAGTGAGGGCATTACAATTCTCCCCATCTAAATAAAAATTTCGTTCTCGAAATTTACTTGATGGAAATGGTTGAGGAACTACTATCTCCTTAGTCTGTCTTACTTAATCTAGCTCTACATGCTTATCTTCAACTTTTTCCCTTTGCTCCCTCTATTCTACTGTTTTTCCATCATATTTTCAAACTCATTTCTAGTAATAGAACTCTGTTCTGGCATAACTATACCAAAGCAAAGACCATATGCAAATATCCTCATCTCGATGTACTATCGAAAATACATAGCTCTATACAATAGTCCCACGTCGGTACTGTAATCTGCAGCTTATAGCACAAACATCGAGAACATTGCGTAGTTACTACAGTATATCCCAATAGATCAAATTTTTCCTATACTTATCCTTTTCGAATCTATGACTTTCTGTGGATCGAGATCCATACTTTAATCTAAAATAACTAGAGAAAATAGATCTGTATTAGTGTCAGCTCGACTCTTATATAAAGGCTCATGCATGTTATGCACACTATATCTTTCCATCTACCTATGTCTAGGAACGCCTAAACCTTTGCTCTGATACCAATAAATGTAACACCCCTCACCCGTCTATAGTGTAGTCGAGCAAGGTGTGCTACATTCGGTGCCGGACTACCTTATCCTGTCTTGTCATGTACAATATTAATTTAATGTCTATTTAATTTCATTATCTTATGTCTAGATTTTTTTTTATCACATCTTATTTTTGTGGAGACCTAGGCAGAGTCTCCTCTGTTTTATTAGTGTATGGCAGGTTTCCTTATTTACCTGTTAAACAGTCCATATTCATTTCATATTTTCCATAAACCATGTCATGTCCTCATAATACTCAAAGTCATTTCAAGTAAATAAAATACTTCATTTTCTTCATATAAAATTCAGGTACAATAATTTACAAATTATTTACAATCACAAAATGATTTACATCTTTTACTTATATACAATAACCAAAATACAAAATCTAACTATACATGAGCCCTACCAAAATAACTGATGAGGTGACACTCTACATTGTAGCAGATATGATGAAAATCTTATCTAAGCTCTACTGCTACTGCTACTACTGCTGGTATTAGTTTTCTGTACCTAAGCATCGTAAGAACTAACGCGCTAAACATATTGCTTAGTGGTGCATAAATAAAGGAAAAATAACTATAGATTTCATGAGTTTATAGTCTTTTATATGTTTATAGAACTTTGAAAGCAATTAAGTTAATCGGGATCTTTTCAGTTCGTTTATTCCATGTTCAGTCTTATTACTTATACCTGTGATCTTTTCATGTACCTTTTTAAATTTAAGGTTTATTACTGATATCTATGCCCAAGTAACCTATAACAAACTATAAAGACTAGATACACAGGAGTATACTAGTTAAACATCCGTATGTCTAACATGTATACATCTGTCATGTCAGGCACAAGGCCAGCGGGCAAGCATAAAGCCAGAAATAACATCAGGCACAATGGCCAACGGGCAGGCATAAAGCGAGTAGAATAATCATATCAGACATATATTATCTATCAATGATTATACCTATGAGCAGTACTATAATCTGTAGTCCCTAATTGGTATACCAATCGATCTATGCTATATAAATAAGTCTAAGTATACTTTGGGCAAATTAGTATTATTAATTACTTATAATCTTATCATTTCATGTCATATATTATTAGTGCTTTATAGTAGTTTCATGTCAATTTATAGTGGGAAAATAGGTTCCCCCTTTATTTTCATGTAACTATTACATTTAGCAATTCATATAGGTAATTTACATGTTATGTATCAAATAATATCTTGAACCTTTCTTTAGGTCTAGATTTGGCGTCTTAACTTCTCTTAGCAAATTGGCTAAGATGTGGCCACTGTTTAGCTATACTTCCTTTATGGAAGTTGTCTCTCTATGTCTTGTCTTTGTTTTTCATTTTGAATCATGTCATTTGAAGTTTTAGAACTCAAGTTATGGTCAAATAACCAAAATTAGTTCCTTAACTCACTCAAGTTCCAGAACCAGGCAGATTCTGGAGTTAATCTTTTCCTTATTATTTGGACATGTTACAGCCACTTTCAGGCCTAATGTTCTTCATAGAAGTTGTTGCCCTATGTTTTATGATTACTCAAAATTTTGAATTAAAAATTTTTAGGTCTTATAGAATTAATTATAGCAAATTAACTGGCCTGGACTCAGGTGCCCTGTGTCTATAGGATTCCAGGTTCAGGTCAGTGGTTTTGACTCTCATTTTAGGGTTCTTACACTCATAATCTGAGGAAAGTTTTTAAATAAATGTTGAAGCCCTATCTCTTAGGTTTCCAGAACAATTTGGTTCATTCCATTTGGGATTTCCTAGTGGGAGATATGCTATAAATACTATTCTGGGGTCAAGTGGTGGTTTAGTCAAATTCCAGGTTTTGATGTGTTAACTTGTTCTAGCAATTTGGCCTAGTTCCCTTGGGTTCTGGGTTTTTGTCAAAATATCAATATTGTAGACCTATGTCATATAAAAATTTTGGCACTAGTTTCATTGATTTTGCAATTTTTTAGACTAAGTTATGGCATTTTTTTTCCAAAACTGGCTGGGTGAGCCTAAGTCCAATAGATTCTAGGCAGATTGGTTCTGGACAGTTTTGTGTCCTAACTTGGGCCAGCAATTTGGTTTGCTTAGAGGCATTTCTGGGCTCTTTATTCTTCATGAAAGTTGTAATCCTATGTCTAAGCCTTCTAATGGTATAAAATTCAGGTCTTTTGGACCTTTTTAGAGTAAGTTATGGCCATGAAATCCCCACTTTCTGCCTGGAAGTTGTTTCTCTATGTCTTGTCTTTGTTTTCCATTTTGAATCATGTCATTTGGAGTTTTAGAACTCAAGTTATAGTCAAATAACACAAAATGGTTCCTTAACTCACTCAAGTTCCAGAACTAGGCAGATTTCAGAGTTAATATTTTCCTAATTATTTGGACATGTTACAGCCACTTTTAGGCCTACATATAAGTTGTTACCCTATGTCTTATGTGAAGGAGCGGAAGCATGAAAAACACAAGTTTATATCATTGAATTCAAAAATTTTCACCTAGGGTCACATGCATCATGCAAGATTTATTTTTATCTATTTGATTTCAATGATAAACAACATATTAAACCTCTTTTAATATGTTTTTGGATCTGTATTTGCCATTTAAGATTTTAGAATTAATCAGATTAATTTTTAGAAACCTAGATTAGATAAAAAAAATAAATACACTAACCTCTTGATGCACTGCAGGGTATTTGTACCTTTGGGATACGTCTTTAGGACACCAGATGTTATTCCTTTAGCTTGTCCACACCAGGATCACCAATGGTAGCCCTTGAACAGCTTTTAAAGCTTTTTTATGAATTAGAAAATTAAGTTTTACCTTTTAAGAGGTTACGGATGTAAACAGAACACTAGAAACGATTTCTAGTATTTTTAATTCAAGAGATTGTTTGCCAATCTCTTGGAATAGATGAGAGATGAAGAAGAAGAGAAGGGAGAGGAGCCTTTTGGTGGTGGCACAAAGAGGAGGCAGCAGCTTGTGTTTTTTGTACTTTCATAACAACACTTATATAGTTAGGTCATCACTTAAAACCCTTGTCACATACCACCTTCTAATTGGTTCTAGGTGTAATTGACCCAATCACATTGTGCCAAGTGTCAAACCTATATTTAATCTTAATTTTAATCATCTTACATGATTAAAAAACATTTGACAAGCTTATATGTAATGCCATGTGTCACCATCTCATGGTGACAAATGTCACCCTATAAAATGACCAAAATGCCCATGTGTCTTAATTTTGAGTTATCAACCCAAAATAATTATTTCTCTTCTTCTAATTAATTTATATCAAATATAAATTAATTAATTAATTTCTATTAATTAATTTCTCAATTAAATACATATTTAAACACTATAAATATAAATTTAACTTATATTATAAATCCAATAACCTAGATTTGATTTCAAGCCATGCTAGGGACTTTGCAATCTAATTGCAAACCAAACCTATTTAATTAATCAATTAAACTCTTTAATTAATTAATTAAATTATATTTAATTTAGTGATTACTTTTGTATGTGTGTGACTTACTAGGCTCATCACTAATTGGCAATGAGATATGATATCAACTCTTAATATCATCAGAATTCTTTCTTACCATAAATGATTTCTCTAAACCATTTTATGCACCTCATAGACCATGGTTAACACCTAGCATAGCATGCCATGGCCACCTAATCAGTAATAAGGTTTACCTTAAATGAACCTATAATCATATGTTACCATGCACTAGAATCTCTCTGTTACGAAATCCCAATTCAAGCTGGAGTCATGGTTTATGTCAAACCCCATTTACTATGAATATTATGTTCTCTTTTAATTCCATTTCTTGATTAAAAGATTTTCTCATCAGAAACTCTTTTTTTTATTAAATCTATCTATCCTGACCAGGAACATGAAACATCAAGAATAATTAAATGAATATAGGATTTTATCCTTATTTACTTAGAGGAACAGATTCCATCTTGATCAACACCTACCTCCATATATAACTAGTAGGAGCCAACACATGCCCATATACCCATACATAGTACAAGTATGAAAGCAGTATCAAACTCAAACCACCTATATATAAGATAACTATGCTATCTCATGTCTAAAGATTATATGCATTGATATAATTTATGACAATATATTGATAAGAGTAAACTCCATGTGCTTATCATAAGTGTCATTGGTTCGACCTACTTATCATGTATAAGTGCCTATCATGTTTGTTATATGGCATGAGACTCACCATTCCATCTTATTTATATCTCATATAAATAACTTGGGAACAAACATGGATACAATCTTTTTGGATAAGTCATGTCCTTATTGTGAAGTATCCTCGATTGTGAACCTATTTATGATACTTTGTACTAAAAATACTGTCACTCATATTCTTAACAACTTAATAATAGAATTTCTAACTAAATATCAATGGACCTTTTCTATTACACATAAATATATTATGTAAACGAAAAAGTGAAAATGCCTTTTATTAATAAAAACATGTACAAGATACATACTAAATGATATGCTCTAGGGCATGCTACTAACAATCTCCCACTAGCACTAGAGCCATTCATTACAATATCTTAGACCCATCTTCTCAAGATGTTGGTCTAGCTGAGTCTGTAACATCAGCTTAGTGAATGGATTAGTTGGATTTTCAGCTGATGCTATTTTCTGCATACCTACATCGCCTCGTCTAACTATTTCTCTGATAATGTGGTAGCGCCTTTCTATGTGTTTGGATTTCTGGTGAGACCAGGGTTCCTTCGCCTGTATGACTGCTCTATTGTTGTCATAGTGTAGTGGAACTGTTGACTCAATGGAAGGAACTGCTACAAGTTCTATCACGAACTTCTGTATCCAAACAGCTTCCTTTGCAGCATCTGATGCAACAATATACTCAGCCTCGGTAGTGGAATTTGCAGTCGTACTCTGTTTGGAACTCTTCCAATTGACTGCACCTCTATTACAAATGAACACATACCCAGATGTAGACTTTCTATCATCGATATCTGATTAGAAATTAAAATCAGTATAACCATCTAATTGCAAGTCTCCACCTCCATAGATCAAGAATAAATCCTTAGTTCTTCTCAAGTACTTAAGGATATTCTTGATAGTTATCCAGTGTTCCAAACCTGGATTGGATTGATACCTGCTAGTCAAACTAACAGCATATGCGATATCCGGCCTAGTACACAACATTGCATACATTAAACTTCCAATAACCGAAGCATATGGAATCCTGGCCATTTTATCTCTTTCTTTAGGTGTCTTTGGAGACATCTCTTTAGAAAGATGGATATCATGTCTCACTTGTAACAATCCTCTCATGGAATCAAGCATGTTAAACCTCTTTAACACCTTTTCCAAGTAAGACCTTGGGATAAACCAATTATTCTTTTTGCTCTATCTCTATAGATGCGAATCCTAAGAATATAGGTTACCTCCCCTAAGTCTTTCATGGAGAATGTGTTTGACAACCATACCTCTACAGTTGTCAACATACCTGTGTCATCACCCATCAACAGTATGTTATCTACATATAAGACAAGGAAAGTGATAGCACTGTCACTAACCTTCTTATATACACATGGCTCATCCTCATTTTTGATAAAACCAAATGATTTAATAACTTTATCAAAACGGATGTTCCAACTCCTCGAAGCTTATTTCAACCCATAAATGGATCGCTTTAGCTTACATAACTTGGAACCATCTTGGGATTCAAAACCCCTAGGTTGTTCCATGAAAATGTTTTCTTCAATGTATCCATTGAGAAAAATTGTTTTGACATCCATCTGCCAAATCTCATAATCATAGTATGCAGTTATTGCTAATAGAATCCTAATTGATTTAAGCATGGCAACAGGCGAGAAAGTCTCCTCATAGTCAATTCCTTGCCTTTGGCAAAACCCTTTCGCTACTAGCCTTGCCTTATAGGTCTCTACCTTTCCATCTGAACCAATTTTCTTCTTAAAAACCCATTTTTTCCCTATAGGTACAATACCTTTAGGTGGGTCAACAAGATCCCAAACTTGATTCTTATACATGGAATCAATCTCGGATTTCATAACATCAATCCATTTTGAAGAGTCTATATCTGATATAGCTTCTTCTTAGGTAAGTGGATCATCTCCATGATCAACTTTTTCATGAGTAGACAACTCTTGTTCTTCTTCATGAAGGAAACCATATCTCACTAGTGGGTGAGATACCCTGGTTGTTCTATGAGGAATAGCTGTAGATGTTTCATCAATAGGTGTAGGTTGACTAGATGGATCTATATCCATTCGATATGTTGGTTGGTCAGAATTCTCCAATTCTAACTCTATTTGCCTTCCTTTGCCTCCTTATTGAACAAACTGTTGTTCAAGAAATGTGGCATCTCTACTTACCACAACCTTTTGTGAAGTAAGCAAATAAAATAATATCCAAAACTATCTTTTGGATATCCAACAAATCAACTCTTTTCTGATCTGGTTTCCAATTTATCAGTGTTTAGCATTTTGATATAAGCTGGACAACCCCAAATCTTAATATGCTTAAGACTTGGTTTTCTTCCATGCCATATCTCATAAGGTGTGGAAGAAACTGATTTTGATGGAATCCTATTCAAAATATAGAAAAGTTGATTCTAATGCAAATCCCCAAAAGGAGATTGGCATATCAGTATAGCTCATCATACTATGTACCATATCCAATAGGGTACGATTTCTCCTTTTAGATACACCATTCAGCTGTGGTGTTCCTGGAGGAGTCAGCTGGGAAACAATGCTGTGCTCTCTCAAGTATTCATCAAGTTTAGTACTCAAATATTCAACTTCATGATTTGATCGAAGAGCTTTAATACTCTTTCCTGTTTGATTTTCTACTTCAGATTTAAATTCTTTGAACTTTTCAAAGGATTCATGTTTGTATTTCATCAAATACATATACCCAAACCTTGATTTATCGTCAGTAAAGGTAATAAAGTAATGAAAACCGCCTCTAGCCATTTCCTTAAATGGACCACATACATCGCTATATATTAGCTCCAAAATATTTTCAGCCCTTAGCCCTTGTCCAACAAAGGGCGATCTAGTCATTTTGCCCTGAAGGCAAGATTCACAAGTTAGAGTAGGCTTAGAGCCCAATGAGGAAAGAATCCTCATTTTCTCTAGTTTTGCAATCCTATCTTCTGTAACATGACATAACTTTAAGTGCCAAATATATTTTGAACTTGAGTTGATTTTCACCATGGCATTGCATTCATTTAGATCACTTGCATTCATTTTGTGTTTGTCATTATTATCCAAATAATAAAGACCATCATTCATATAACCTGAACCAATATATTTATTTCCAAAATGAATATTGCAAATATCATCCGTGAACTGAAATTCGTAGCCATTTCTAGTCAACTAGATATAGAAATGATGTTCTTAAAAACATGAGGTACATATAGAATATTATCCAAACACAAAACATGTCCAAACATGAAAAAAGATTTATATCCTATGGCTAAAGCTTCAACAGTTGAGCCATTACCAATCTGGACTCTAACATCTTGAGAACGCAAGCTGCTACTATTTGCTAGTTCCTGCATATCATAAGAAATGTAAGAACTGGCATTAGTGTCTAAAACCCAAGCTATAGATGAACTATGAGTATCATCAAAATCTAAATAACAAGATATGGACATACCTTCCGATGGTTTATCCTTCTTGTCCTTCAGAGAAGCAAGATACTTTAGGCAGTTCATTTAGGCAGTTCATTTTCCAGTGCCTATCCTTCTGGTAGTGGAAACACTTTCCCTTGCCTCCATCAGCTTTAATCTACCCTTTCCATTTAGCTATTTTCTTAGAAGGACCAGGAATCTGAGATTTCTTTTTCTTATTGCCCTTCTTCTTGTTGGACTTTCCAGTAGAAGAAGATGCAATCAAAGCTACCTCTTTTGCTTTATTGCCTGGCATATTCTTTTGGGCAATAACTAGTATGTTGAGTAAACCAGCCAAGGTGCATTCCTGTTTAGTCATATGAAAATTTGTGACAAAATTCCCAAAAGACTTAGAAAGGGACTGAAGGATCAAATCTGTCTTTAGTTGGAAATCCATATTAAAGTCAAGATGTTCCAGCTGCTCAATTAGCCTAGTCATCTTGTGGACACGATCCCTAACATTCTGTCCCTTAGACATCCTCATGCGGAACAGCTGCCTAGATATCTCATACCTAGCATTCCTGCTGTTCTCACCATATAACTCTTGTAGATGAAGGAGGATCTGACTCGCACTCTGCATGTATTCATTCTGCTTCTGTAACTCATTACTCATAGAAGCAAGCATGTAACACCTAGCTCTCATATCATGCTCCTTCACTTGTCCAAAGTTTCATGTGAAGGAGCAGAAGCATGAAAAACACAAGTTTATACTATTGAATTCAAAAATTTTCACCTAGGATCACATGCATCATGCAAGATTTATTTTTATCTATTTCATTTCAATGATAAACAATATATTAAAACACTTTTAATATGTTTTGGATCTATATTTGCCATTTATGATTTTAAAATTAATCAAATTAATTTTAGAACCCTAGATTAGATGAAGAACAAATACACTAACCTCTTGATGCGCTACAGTGTATTTGTGCCTTTCGGATACATCTTCAGGATACCAGATATTGTCCCTCTAGCTTGTCCACACCAAGTTCACCTATGGCAGCCCATGAATAGCTTCTAAAGCTTTTTCTATTAATTAGAAAATCAAGTTTTTCCTTTTAAGAGATTAAAGGTGTAAACAGGACACTAGAAACGATTTCTAGTATCTTCAATTCAAGAGATTGTTTGCTAATCTCTTGGAATAGATGAGAGAAGAAGATGAAGAGAAGGGAGAGCCTCTTGGATGGCGGCACCAAGGGTATCAGCTGCTGGTTGTTTTTTTTTTCTTTTTATAACAACACTTATATAGGTAGGTTAACACATAAAACCCTTACCACATGTCACCCTCTGATTGGTTCTAGGTTTAATTGACCCAATCACATTATGCCAAGTGTCAAACCTATATTTAATCTTAATTTTAATCATCTTACTTGATTAAAAAATATTTGGCAAGCTTATGTGTAGTGCCATGTGTCACCATCTCATGGTGCCACGTGTCACCCTGTGAAATGACCAAAATGCCCCTGTGTCTTGATGTTGAGTTCTCAACCCAAAATAATTATTTCTCTTCTTCTAATCAATTTATATCAAATATAAATCAATTAATTAATCTTTATTAATTAATTTCTCATTAATTAAATTCATATTTAAACACTTCAAATATAAATTTAACTTATACTATATATCCAATAACCTAGATTTGATTTCAAGTCATGCTAGGGACTTTGCAATCTGATTAAAAACCAAACCTATTTAATTAATCAATTAAACTCTTTAATTAATTAAATTAAATCATATTTAATTTGGTGATTACTTGTGTATGTGTGTGACTTACTAGGCTCATCACTAATTAGCAATGAGATATGATATCAACTCTTAATATCATCAGAACTCTATCTTACCATAAATGATTTTTCTAAATCATTTTATGCACCTCATAGACCATGGTTAACACCTAGCATAGCATGCCATGGCCACCCAATTAGTAATAAGGTTTACCTTAAATGAACCTATAATCATATGTTACCATGCACTAGAATCTCTCTGTTACAAAATCCCAACTAAAGCTGGAGTCATGGTTTATGTCAAACTCCATTTGCTATGAATATTATGTTCTCTTTTAATTCCAGTTCTTGATTAAAAAAGATTTTCTCATCAGGAACTCTTTCTGAATGAAGCTATATGTCCTGGCCAGGAACTTGAAACATCAAGAACAATTAAATAAACATAGGATTTTATCTCTATTTACTTAGAGGTACAGATTTTATCTTGATCAATACCTACCTCCATATATAACTAGTAGGAGCCAACACATGCCCATATACCCATACACAGTACAAGTATGAAAGCAGTATCAAACTCAAACCACCTATATACAAGATAAATGTGCTATCTCAGGTCTAAAGATTATATGCACTGATATGATTTATGACAATACATTGACAAGAGTAAACTCCATGTGCTTGTCATAAGTGTCACTGGTTCAGCCTACTTATCATGTATAAGTGCCTATCATGTTTGTTATATGGCATGAGACTCACCATTCCATCTTATTTATATCTTATATAAATAACTTGGGAACAAACATGAATACAATCTTTCTGGATAAGTCATGTCCTTATTGTGAAGTATCCTCGATTGTGAACCTATTTATGATACTTTGTAATAGAAATACTGTCACTCATATTCTTAACAACTTAAGAATAGAATTTTTAACTAAATATCAATGGACTTTTTCTATTACACATAAATATATTATGTAAATGGAAAAGTGGAAATGCCTTTTATTAATAAAAATATGTAAAAGATACATACTAAATGATATGCTCTAGAGTATACTACTAACAATCTCCCACTAGTACTAGAGCCATTCATTACAATATCTTAGACCCATCTTCTTAAGATGTCGGTCTAGCTAAGTTTGTGACATCGGCTTAGTGAATGGATCAGTTGGATTTTTAGCTGATGCTATTTTCTGCATAGTTACATTGCCTCATCCAACTATTTCTTTGATAACGTGGTAGTGCCTTTCTATGTATTTGGATTTCTGGTGAGACCTTGGTTGCTTAGCCTGTATGACTGCTCCATTGTTGTCACAGTGTAGTGGAACTGCTGACTCAATGGAAGGAACTACTGCAGGTTCTGTCACGAACTTTTTTATCCAAACAGCTTCATTTGCAGCATCTGATGCAGTAATATACTCAGCCTCTGTAATGGAATCTGCAGTCGTGCTCTGTTTGGAACTCTTCCAACTGACTGCACCTCCATTACAAATGAACACATACCCAAAGGTAGACTTTCTATCATCGATATCTGATTGGAAATCAGAATCAGTATAACCATCCAATTGCAAGTCTCCATCTCCATAGATCAAGAATAAATCCTTAGTTCTTCTCAAGTACTTAAGCATATTCTTGATAGCTATCCAGTGTTCTGAACCTAGATTGGATTGATACCTGCTAGTTAAACTAACAGCATATGCGATATTCGGCCTAGTACACAACATTGCATACATTAAACTTCCAATAGCCGAAGCATATGAAATTCTGACCATTTTATCTCTTTCTTCAGGTGTCTTTAGAGACATCTCTTTAGAAAGATGGATACCATGTCTCACTAGTAACAATCCTCTCTTAGAATCAAGCATGTTAAACCTCTTTAACACCTTTTCCAAGTATAGACTTTGGGATAAACTAATTATTCTTTTCACTCTATCTCTATAGATGCGAATCCCAAGAATATAGATTGCCTCCCCTAAGTCTTTCATGGAGAATGTATTTGACAACCATACCTTTACAGTTGTCAACATACCTGTGTCATTACCCATCAATAGTATATCATCCACATATACGACAAGGAAAGTGATAGCACTGTCACTAACCTTCTTATATACACATGGCTCATCGTCATTTTTTATAAAACCAAATGATTTAATGGCTTCATCAAAACGGATGTTCCAACTCCTTGAAGCTTGCTTCAACCCATAAATGGATCGCTTTACAATGCATACCTTGGAACCATCTTGGGATTCAAAACCCCTAGGTTGTTCCATGAAAATGTTTTCTTTAATGTGTCCATTGAGAAAAGCTGTTTTGACATCCATTTGCCAAATCTCATAATCATAGTATGCAGCTATTGCTAATAGAATTCTAATTGATTTAAGCATGGCAACAGGCGAGAAAGTCTCCTCATAATCAATTCCTTGCCTTTGATAAAACCCTTTCATTACTAGCCTTACCTTATAGGTCTCTACCTTTCCATCAGAACCAATTTTCTTCTTGAAAATCCATTTGTTCCCTATAGGTATAATACCTTCAGGTGGGTCAACAAGATCCCAAACTTGATTCTTATACATGGAATCAATTTCGGATTTCATAAGATCAATCCATTTTGAAGAGTCTATATCTAATATAGCTTCTTCATAGGTAAGTGGATCAGCTCCATGATCTACTTCTTCATGAGTAGACAACTCTTGTTCTTCTTCATGAAGGAAACCATATCTCACTAGTGGGTGAGATACCCTGATTGTTCTACGAGGAATAGTTGTAGATGTTTCATCAATGGGTGTAAGTTGACTAGATGGATCTATATCTATCTGATCTGTTGGTTGGTCAGAATTCTCTAATTCTAACTCTATTTGCCTTCCTTTGCCTCCTTCTTGAACAAACTGTTGCTCAAGAAATGTGGCATTTCTACTTACCACAACCTTTAGTGATGTAGGCAAATAAAAATAATATCCAAAACTATCTTTTGGATATCCAACAAATCGACCCTTTTCTGATCTGGTTTCCAATTTATCAGTGTTCAGCTTTTTGATATAAGCTGGACAACCCCAAATCTTAATATGCTTAAGACTTGGTTTTCTTCCATGCCATATCTCATAAGGTGTGGAAGAAACTGATTTTGATGGAATCCTATTCAGAATATACAAAGCCGATTCTAATGCAAATCCCCCAAAGGAGATTGGCATATCAGTATAGCTCATCATACTACGTACCATATCCAATAGGGTATGATTTCTCCTTTCAGATACACCATTTAGTTGTGGTGTTCCTGGAGGAGTCAGCTGGGAAACAATGTCATGTTCTATTAAATATTCATCAAATTCAGTACTCAAATATTCACCTCCACGATCTGATCAAAGAGCTTTAATATTCTTTCCTATTTGATTTTCTACTTTATATTTAAATTCTTTGAACTTTTCAAATGATTCATGTTTGTATTTCATCAAATACAAATACCCAAACCTTGATTTTTTATCAGTAAAGGTAATAAAGGAATAAAAATCGCCTCTAGCCATTTTCTTAAATGGACCACATATATCATTATGTATTAGCTCTAAAATATTTTCAGCCCTTAGCCCTTGTCCAACAAAGGGTGATCTAGTCAATTTGCCCTGAAGGCAAGATTCACAAGATATTTATAATGATATTTATACTTCAATAAGTCTTTAATTATGTCAAAAAAAATATTTTTCAGGGTTCCCCACGGTCCAAGGCTAGTCAACGGTCCACGCCGCAACTTCCCAGTGCGGTCACCCATCGCTATGGTTCTCGGCTCGTTTAACTTGGTTACATTTTATTGTAATTATTTTTTCGTTATTTTTCTTATATTTTCTTTTCTTGTATTTCATTATTTTATGTCTCCTCACCCATATCTAAGTGTAGTTCTAGGCATCCTAGCTGTCCGGACAACACTGGTCACTAGAACAGTAGAACGCACTACCGAACATAGGGGTGATACGATTCTCCCCCCCTTAAAATAAATTTCGTCTCGAAATTTTATCTGGCAATAGTTTCTGAACAACTGTGGGTGCTGTCTCCTCATATCCTCTTCACGTTCCCAAGTAGCTCCACAGCACTATAACCAGGTGTATCTGTTTGTTCCTCAGCTGCTTCACCTCATATGCCAGAATTTCTATGGGCTCTTCCTCATATGAGAGGTCTGGATTTACCTCAATCTCTTCAATTGATAGTACATGAGATGGGTCAGATCTGTACCTCCTTAACATGGACACATGGAAGACACTGTATATCCTTTCTAGCTCTAGAGGTAATGCCAACCGATATGCCAAAGGACCCACTTTCTCAAGAAGCTCATATGGTCCGATGGAACGAGGGCTCAGTTTCCCCCTTCTGCCAAATCTCATAATTCTCTTCCAAGGAGAAACTTTGAGGAATACCTTATCCCCCACTGCATATTCAATATCTCTTCCCTTCAGATCAACATAGGACTTCTGACAGTCTAATGCAGCCTTGAGTCGATCTCTGATCAATCTGATCTTTTTCTATGTCTGCTAAATAATTTCCATCCCAATCATCTTTCTTTCACCTACTTAATCCCAACATAGGGGAGTTTTGCACTTTCTGCCATGCAAAGCTTCATATGGAGGCATCCCAATGCTTGATTGGTGACTGTTGTTTTAAGCAAACTTAATCAAAGGCAAGTGTATATCCCAACTACCTTCAAACTCAATCACACAAGCACATAGCATATCTTCCAATATCCGAATTACCCTCTCAGACTGGCCATCTGTCTGTGGGTGGAATGCGGTGCTGAAGTTCAATCTAGTTCCTAGGGCTCTCTGAAGACTACCCCAGAATCAAGAAGTGAACCTAGGATCTCTGTCTGATACAATCGATACTGGCACTCCATGTAGTTTTACAATCTCATTTATGTACAATCTGGCCAATCTCTCCAACTATAGTCCATTCGAACTGGCAAAAAGTGAGCAGACTTGGTTAGTCTATTAACTATAACCCATACTGCATCATGACTATTCTGTGTCCTCGGAAGTCTTATCACAAAATCCATAGTTATCAGTTCCCTTACAATGTCTCATACGGTGCCATTTGTATGCTAGCTTGACACTTATTATTGTATATAAATTCTGTTAGTGGGAGGTATCTGTCCCATCTCCCCTCGGATTCAAGGACATAAGTTCTCAGTATATTCTCAAGGGCTTATTACATTTTACAGGTTATTATTATCATTTCATTTCATTATTTACAGAAACTCAATGAGTTTCAGAATTTACCTGAATTACTTGTTTCGACTGTCCATCCGTCTTAGGATGATAAGTCATATTGATATCTCTAAACTTATAGCAATTACTGTGGTACAGGTAGTTCACATTATTGTAACTGAGTTACTGACTCCAGCTACCTTACAAGTGTAGTCTTTCGACAGGCTAGCTCTGAAGTTTTAAATTTCTGACTAAAATTTTCACATTTATTTCCAATAATAGCACTCTATTCGGGCGTAACTGTATCAATTTATAGATTACTTACAAATATTCTTATTTTATTGTACCACGAGGAAGCACGTAGCTCTACACAATAATCCCATGTCGGTACTATAATCTGCAACTTACAATACAAACATCGAGAACATTACATAGTCACTACGTTATAACCTTATGGACTAGGTTTTCTAACATCTTATCTGCACACTTATTTCCTTCTCTACAATACAATCAAACATTTAAATCATCATTCAAACCTTACACATGGAATTCACTTTTCAAGCTTCCAAATCAAACCTTACACATGGAATTCAACTACAATACAATCAAACATTTAAATCATCATTCAAACCACTATTTACATGCAAGAATAAGCTATCCATAGTGGAGTTCCATGGCTGCCAAAATGTACATTTCCACTAATTCATCAAACTTCAAAAATTCTTTCACAAATCAACTACCCACAACACCCATTCAAAGTTTAATGAAACAAGAATTAAAAATACATACTTACCACTTTTGAAATTATTCAAAACCTCACCATAACTTAACTTTCTTGCTGCCTATCTACTGCTCAAGTTGTATAGAACAACTTTAGTGAAGGAACCTAATGGAAAATATAGCTAGAGCATGCTTGCATGGAGCTCTCACCATGGATGGCCATGGAGGTTTTCTCTCCCATTTTTTTCAGCTGGTTTTTCCCAAAGTTGAAGATGACAGAATTTTTTCTGTCCAAGGGTTGATTAGTTGTACATGGGTATACTTGGAGCTGATCGGAATGTCTCTTCAAAGAAGCTTACTCAATTGCTCTATGCTCTTTTCACCTGCGATAGCATACAAAGCTATCGCTGAGTTGTGAACTCAGTGGTGCACAACTATAATTTAAAACATGGTACAATATACATTGACAAAATTTACAGCAAATAATTTGGAAATCTGAATACTCATTAAATTCTAAAACTCAAAATATTCATTTGTATAAAATGACTTTGATCATGAAATTTAATTTATCAAATCATAACTACCCATTTAAGATAATTCCAACAAAATCAATTATACATAAATCATAATTGAAATCATAATTCTTTACTATTCAAAAACATTCTATATCTCAAAAACCATTCTGTGCATCAAAAAGAATTATTTATCTCAAAAACCATTCTTTATCTCACTAACTATGCAAGACTAATCTGAAAGGGCCATCTTCGGAGTGATTCTAACTCCCTATGGTCGGGGAGGTCGAATCCGATTCTAACTCCCTATGGTCGGGGAGATCGAATCATCGTGCACAGTACACACCACAATAATGAACTTCCGAAAGGGCCATAACATAAAACTTAGATCTAACCTCTAATAAGAGGAGAATCTAAGCCTGTGCACGTACCATGGTAATCAAAACACAACTAACTCCATTATCTTATCAACAAATGAGAGAGATAGGTAATAACCTAGTCAAGTATCTATAGTGAGATATAAAATAATATCACAATCCTTTTAGTGAGCATAAATCACAATACAATTCGTTTCAAAGTCATTTCCAATATCTAATAATTTTTATGCTCATCACAATTCAAATCATAAATTTGCATTTTTCCATGCAAATTGCCCATCACAATTCAAAACATGTTCTATCACAATTTTCCAAAACATAATTTATTCAATCCACAATAATGCTTAATACTTGTGGAAATACCATTTCACAAAGCCAAATTTATACATACTATAACAATTTCAATAATCATTAAATTAAATCCAATGCTTATTAAACATAATACATAAGAAAAATATGTCATTTAATCATATGAAATATTCAAAACAAAATCAGTTAAAAACTAGTTGTGCACAAACCTTATTCGAGTCGCTCCTAGGCTTTGACTCAATGTTCCTTATACTTTTCAATATCTTTTTCAACTAAAACACGCAATTTAAAGTGTTTCAGTACTCAGTTAAATTATTTCTAACAATAAAATCCAATATCTAAATTTTCTTAGTACTATTCCCTTCAATTTATTTCATTAGTCAACCTATAATGTTGACCCTTGGTGTACTCTAAGTGAGTCAATTTCAATGTTACTAATATGTCACATTTTATAGCCCTTTGGTGTTGGTATATGTTACCAATTTCATTTCCAAGTGTATTGCATTTTATTGCAATCTGCCGGATTTCGGTATACTAATTTGACCTAATCGGATGACCTAGTTCCCTTGATTTTCGAGTTTTGGTCCAAACTATGAACTTGTAGGTCTATGTCTTATTGCACGCGGGGCAAAATTTAAGGTCATTCTGAGTTGTTTAGACCAAGTTATGGTCAATTTACTAATGCTAGACAGAATGCACCAAAATGGTAACTTTAGGTCATTTTTAGGTCACTTTTGGTTCGGCCAGTTTTTGTACCTAAATTTGTGCAAGCTATTTGGCTTGCTTATGGTCATTTCTGGGTGTTAGTGTCTTCATAAGAATTGTAGATATATGTCTAAACTATTCATGGTAAAAATTTCAGGTCAATTAAACCTGTTTTGAGTGAGTTATGGCCAAAACACTAACTGTTGCTCAAATGGTCAATTTTCAGGCTTTCAAACCACTAATCCGGATTTGGTCATTTTTCAAGTTACCTTCTACGCAGAATTTTGGTAAGCTTCCTTCATGAAAGTTGGCACATTTTGTGCCTAGTCTCACCTCCAATTGGTCTCATACCAATTGGAGTCACACACTTAAGTTTCTAAGCCAAAACATACACTGCCCTATTACACATTGTTCATCCTCTACTAATTACCCATTCAACACTTACCAAGTTAACTCTTCCATGCCAATTCTGGTTGTACCATACCATTAACACATTTTACTTCACATTTTTGGTCATTTGGGCAGCTTGTAATCACTCTCAACATACACACTATAATACAGAATTTTCCAAAGTCCCATTTACAATAATTAAAGTCCCATTTACCACAATTCAACCACATGAACATACCACATTTCCATGTCCAAATTCAAACCATTATACACATATCCATGCTGCCATCAATGACAACATAATTCAATAATATTTCATGAGCTCAAACACTTCAATCTTCTTCATGAGGCTGCCACAAGTTTACACATACTCATTAATTTCCATTTTCACTTTTCAAGCTTCCAAACCAAACCTTACATATGGAATTCAACTACAATACAATCAAACATTTCAATCATCATTCAAACCACAATTTACATGCAAGAATAAGCTGTTCATAGTGAAGTTCCATGGCTACCAAAATGTACATTTCCACTAATTCATCAAACTTCAAAAATTCTTCCACAAATCAACTACCCACAACACCCATTCAAAGTTTAATGAAACAAGAATTAAAAATACATACTTACCACTTTTGATATTCTTCAAAACCTCACTAAAACTTAACTTTCTTGCTTCCTATCTACTACCCAAGTTGTATAGAACAACTTTAGTGAAGGAACCTAATGGAAAATGTAGCTAGAGCATGCTTGCATGGAGCTCTCACCATGGATGGCCATGGAGGTTTTCTCTCCCATTTTTTTTGGCTGGTTTTTCCCAAAGTTGAAGATGACAAAATTTTTCTGTCCAAGGGTTGATTAGTGGTCCACTTAAGTGGTGTTAGTGGAGCACTAATTGAATAAAAGTTTATTTTAAGGTTAAACTTTCTAATTTTCCACATTTTCCTCCTATCTTTTGCTATTTAGATTATGTACCACTATTTTAATTTTTCATGAAATTTTCCAAGTGTAATATCATTTACTTTTAATGGACTTTTAGGTCAAAAGACAACTCAGGGTGTCAAATAACAACAATGCCCCTATTCGGGTTGCATTCCCGATTTTTCAGTAACACCGAGTTTTGTCGTTTTCTCGATTTCTCATTTTTCTTTGTACTAATTAATTATTTTTTCTTAGATATTTATAATGATATTTATACTTCAATAAGTCTTTAATTATGTCAAAAAAAATATTTTTCAGGGTTCCCCACGGTCCAAGGCTAGTCAACGGTCCACGCCGCAACTTCCCAGTGCGGTCACCCATCGCTATGGTTCTCGGCTCATTTAACTTGGTTACATTTTATTGTAATTATTTTTCCTTTGTTTTTCTTGTATTTTCTTTTCTTGTATTTCATTATTTTATGTCTCCTCACACATATCTAAGTATAGTTCTAGGCATCCTAGCTATCCGGACAACACTGGTCACCAGAACAGTAGAACGTACTACCGAACATAAGGGTGTTACAATTCTCCCCCCCTTAAAATAAATTTTGTCTCGAAATTTTATCTAGCATCAGTTTCTGAACAGCTGTGGGTGCTGTCTCCTCATATCCTCTTCACGTTCCCAAGTAGCTTCCTGGCCTGAATGATGGTTGCACAGCACTTTAACCAGGTGTATATGTTTGTTCCTAAGCTGCTTCACCTCATATGCCAGAATTTCTACGGGCTCTTTCTCATATGAGAGGTCTGGATTTACCTCAATCTCTTCAACTGATAGTACATGAGATGGGTCAGATCTATACCTCCTTAACATGGACAAATGGAAGACACTGTGTATCCAATCTGGCTCTGGAGGTAATGCCAACCAATATGCCAAAGGACCCACTTTCTCAAGAACCTCATATGGTCCGATGGAACGAGGACTCAGTTTCCCCTTTCTGCCAAATCTCATAATTCTCTTCCAAGGAGAAACTTTGAGGAATACCTTATCACCCACTGCATATTCAATATCTCTTCTCTTCAGATCAACATAGGACTTCTGACGGTCTGATGCGGCCTTGAGTTGATCTCTGATCAATCTGATCTTTTCCTATGTCTGCTAAACATTTTCTGGCCCAATCATCTTTCTTTCACCTACTTCATCCCAACATAGGGGAGTTTTGCACTTTCTGCCATACAAAGCTTCATATGGAGGCATCCCAATACTTGATTGGTTATTGTTGTTATAAGCAAACTCAATCAAATGCAAGTGTATATCCCAACTACCTTCAAACTCAATCACACAAGCTCGTAGCATATCCTCCAATATCTAAATTACCCTCTCAGACTGGCCATCTGTCTGTGGGTGGAATGCGGTGCTGAAGTTCAATCAAGTTCCTAGGGCTCTTTGAAGACTACCCCAGAATCTAGAAGTGAACCTAGGATCTCTGTCTGATACAATCGATGCTGGCACTCCATGCAGTTTTACAATCTCATTTATATACAATCTGGCCAATCTCTCTAACTATAGTCCATCCGGACTGGCAAAAAGTGAGCAGACTTAGTTAGTCTATTAACTATAACCCATACTGCATCATGACTATTCTGTGTCCTCGGAAGTCTTATCACAAAATCCATAGTCATTCGTTCCCTTACAATGTCTCATAGGGTGCCATTTGTATGCTAGCTTGACACTTATTACTGTATATAAAATCTGTTAGTGGGAGGTATCTGTCCCATCTCCCCTCGGATTCAAGGACATAAGTTCTCAGTATATTCTTGAGGGCTTATTACATTTTACATGTTATTATTATCATTTCATTTTATTATTTACAAAAACTCAATGAGTTTCAGAATTTAGCTAAATTACTTGTTTTGACTGTCCATCCGTCTGAGGATGATAAGTCATACTGATATCTCTAAACTTATAGCAATTACTGTGGTACAGGTAGTTCACATTATTATAACTGAGTTACTGACTCCAGCTACCTTACAAGTGTAGTCTTTCGACAAGCTAATTCTGAAGTTTTAAATTTCTGACTAAAATTTTCACATTTATTTCCAGTAATAGCACTCTATTCGGGCGTAACTATATCAATTTATAGATTACTTATAAATATTCTTATTTTATTGTACCACGAGGAAGCACGTAGCTCTATACAATAATCCCGTGTCAGTACTATAATCTGCAGCTTACAATACAAACATCGAGAACATTACATAGTCACTACGTTATAACTTCATAGACTAGGTTTTCTAACATCTTATCTGTACACTTATTTCTTTCTCTATCTTTTAAAGTCATATCAGTGGTCTCTTCATGTAATTATTTAAATTTAAAACTCATTACTTATATTTATGCTCAAGTAACCTATCAAAGCACTTGCAGGCGTTATGTATCGCCGTCCCTGCAAGCCTTTTCTCTGTCTTTGGTAGCAATTAAGGGTACCTATCAAAGCACCTGCAGGCGTTACGTATCGTCGTCCCTGCAAGCCCCCTAATACCGATATTCATTGTCTTTTAAAATCATATCAACCATATATTGTCAATCCATGATTTTCCATATAGGCAGTACTGCTATCTGTAATTCCTAATTGGTATACCAATCGATCCATACAATATACATAAGCCTAGGTTTACTTTGAGCAATTAAGCATTATCAATTGTCTAACAAAATCTTCATGTCCATGTACTGTGGAAAAGGTGGGTCCCACATACCTGTTTCAAGTAATTTGGTATATAGTGACTTAGTAGGGATAAGCCAATAATGTTTTTCAAGCACCTTTCTTTAGGTTCAATTTCGAGATTTTAACTTTGCATATTACTTTGGACAGTTTGTGGCCATTGTTTGGCCACATTTCCTAAAAGGAAATTATTCTTTTATGTCTTGCTTTTATTTCCTAAATGACTATTCGAGCTCTGACCCATAGGTTTCTCCCTCTTCTCTATTTCACACTACCCTTGTGGGGGTTGGGTTTGTGCTTGAGCTTGAGCTGATAGAGTATCAGCCATTTGCTGGGCCATTTGTGCAGTAATTTGTACAAGTGGGGCTGATAAAGTCGGACTTGCAACTCTCTGAGGGGCTAGGGCCTCACCTTGTACTTTCATCGTTACTGACTGTTCTATTGTCTTATTCTTCTCTTCCATATCTTTTCACAGGATTTTCTATTTCTTATACAACCAACACAAGGAGATTCCTCTCCATTAGTTCATATTTATCATGTTAATGTACTATATCTATCAAACATTTGAGCAGTTGTAGTTACCGACAAAAAGATTTCAAATTCATAGTTCTAAATTTACTTTAAAACTATTGCTCTGATACCACAAAACATGTCACACCCTACTCTCCCGTAAGATGTAACATGATCCCGTAGTACACCTAATGAGTTACCGTACTTCGCCTACCGATAACCCATAAGATATACTACAAGGGATTTTAAAACAATTTTCGTGAAATTTAAATCATCGATTAAAATCTGGTGTTATAAAATTTTTTTTTTTAAATTTCGAAAAAGTGCCGGCTGTATTTTGAGAAAACAGTTCTTCAATCCTGCAAAAGAAAATGCTCCCAATATGTTTTCTCAAATACAACTCCAATAACTTTATTTCAATTCACAATTCAAATCTCAATAAACAATCAATTCATTTTCAAACTAATCTCATCATAAAGAAACATTTCATTGATTACAAGACTCAAAATTTATATTACAAAACTATTCAAGTAAATGAAATCTCGAATTTACATTTACAATAATTTACATTTAATTACATACCAAAATATTTTACAAGAGTTTTTATACAACTGCTCAAATAATTTACATACATATTATTACATACATACATCAAAACCTGTGTACATAGGTATACCTGGAGCTTATCTGAATGTCTCTTCAAAGAAGCTTACTCAATTGCTCTATGCTCTTTTCACCTGCGACATCATACAAAACTATCGCTGAGTGGTGAACTCAGTGGTGCACAACTATAATTTGAAATATAGTACAATATACATTGACAAAATTTATAGCAAATAATTTAGAAATCTGAATACTTATTAAATTCCAAAACTCCAAATATTCATTGCCAATAATGTAAATCATTTGTATAAAATGACTTTGATCACGAAATTTAATTTATCAAATCATAACTACCCATTTAAGGTAATTCCAACAAAATCAATTATACATAAATCATAATTGAAATCACAATTCTTTACTATTCAAAAATATTTTGTATCTAAAAAACATTCTGTACCTCAAAAACCATTCTTTATCTCACTAACTATGCAAGACTAATCCGAAAGGGCCATCTTCGGGGTGATTCTAACTCCCTATGGTCGGGGAGGTCGAATCATCGTGCACAGTATACACTACAATAATGAATCTTCTGAAAGGGCCATAACATAAAACTTAGATCTAACCTCTAATAAGAGGAAAATATAAGCCTGTGCACGTACCATAGTAATCAAAACACAACTAACTCCATTGTCTTCTCAATAAATGAAAGAGACGGGTAATAACCTAGTCAAACATCTATAGTGAGATATAAAGTAATATCACAATCCTTTTAGTGAGCATAAATCACAATACAATTCGATTCAAAGTCTATTCTAATATCCAATAATTTTTATGCTCATCACAATTCAAATCATAAATTTGCATTTTTCCGTGTAAATTGCCCATCACAATTCAAAACATATTCTATCACAATTTTCCAAAACATAATTTATTCAATCCACAACAATGCTTAATACTTGTGGAAATACCATTTCACAAAGCCAAATTCATACATACTATAACAATTTCAATAATCATTAAATTAAATCCAATGCTTGTTAAACATAATACATAAGAAAAATATGTCATTTAATCATATGAAATATTCAAAACAAAATCAGTTACAACAATTAAAGTCCCATTCACCACAATTCAACCACATGAACATACCTCATTTCCATGTCCAAATTCAAACCATTATACACATATCCATGCTGCCATCAATGACAACATAATTCAATAATATTTCATGAACTCAAACACTTCAATCTTCTTCATGAGGCTGCCATAAGTTTACACATACTCATCAATTTCCATTTTCACTTTTCAAGCTTCCAAATCAAACCTTACACATGGAATTCAACTACAATACAATCAAACATTTAAATTATCATTCAAACCACTATTTACATGCAAGAATAAGCTGTTCATAGTGAAGTTCCATGGCTGCCAAAATGTAAATTTCCACTAATTCATCAAACTTCAAAAATTCTTCCACAAATCAACTACCCATAATACCCATTTAAAGTTTAATGAAACAAGAATTAAAAATACATACTTACCCCTTTTGAAATTCTTCAAAACCTCACCAAAACTTAACTTTCTTGCTGCCTATCTACTGCCCAAGTTTTATAGAACAACTTTAGTGAAGGAACCTAATAGAAAATGTAGCTTGAGCATGCTTGCATAGAGCTCTCACCATGGATGGCCATAGAGGTTTTGTCTCCCATTTTTTTCGGCTGGTTTTTCCCAAAGTTGAAGATGACAGAATTTTTCTGTCCAAAGGTTGATTAGTGGTCCACTTAAGTGGTGTTAGTGGAGCACTAATTGAATAAAAGTATATTTTAAGGTTAAACTTTCTAATTTTCCACATTTTCCTCCTATCTTTTGCTATTTAGATTATGTGCCACTATTTTAATTTTTCATGACATTTTCCAAGTGTAATATCATTTATTTTTAATAGACATTTAGGTCAAAAGACAACTCAGGGTGTCAAATGACCACAATACCCCTATTCGGGTTGCATTCCAGATTTTTCGGTAATACCGAGTTTTGTCATTTTCTCGATTTCTCGTTTTTCTTTCTATTAATTAATTAATTTTTCTTTGATATTTCTAATGATATTTATACTTCAATAAATCTTTAATTATATCTAAAAAAATATTTTTCAGGGTTCCTCATGGTCCAGGGCTAGTCAACGGTCCACACCGCAACTTTCTGGTGCGGTCACCTATCGCTGTGGTTCTCGGCTCATTTAACTTGGTTACATTTTATTGCAATTATTTTTCTTTTGTTTTCTTGTTTTTTATTTTCTTGTATTTCATTATTTTATGTCTCCTCACCCATATCTAAGTGTAGTTCTAGGCATCCTAGCTGTCCGGACAACACTAGTCACCAGAACAGCAGAACGCACTACCGAACATAAGGGTGTTATACACTAGAAATCCATTCAACTAGGATTTCCGTTTCCTACTTTCGAAGTGAGGATTTGCCAAGTTAATGGGAGGGCCAATTTGATTAAAAGACCATAATCATTTTGGTTAATTACTTGATTACATTTACTAATTAATCTAGTTATTTTCTGTAGTTAATTTTCTGATAAAAATGAGCACACAACAACTACCACCATCCAATATTCTTGCAAGCATACTTGTTCACAATAGGTTGACCAAACCTAATCTTTCTAATTGGCTTAAAAATTTAAAACTTATCCTAAACCTAGAACGTATTGGATATGTTCTAGACTAAAATGTTCCTGGTCCCTTAATTCCAGAGGCCACTCAAGAGGAACATGACACTTTGGACAAGTGGAAGAAGCATGACATAAGAGCCAAGTGTTACATGCTTGCTTCTATGAGTAATGAGTTACAGAAGCAGCATGAAAATATGCAAAGTGCAAGTGAGATCCTCCTTCACCGGCAAGAGTTGTATGGTGAGCATAGCAGGAATGCTAGGTATGAGATATCTAGGCAGCTATTGAGGATGTCTGAGAGACAGAATGTTGGGGATCGTGTCCACAAGATGATTCAGCTTATAGAGCAGCTGGAACATCTTGACTTTAACATGAATTTCCAACTGCAGACGGATTTGATCCTTCAAACCCTACCTGAGTCATTTGAGAATTTTGTGACAAATTTCTATATGACTTAGCAGGAATACACCTTGGCTGGTTTACTTAATATGCTAGTTATTTCCCAAAAGAATATGCCAGGAAATAAAGGAAAATAGGTAGCTTTGATTGCATCTTCTTCTTATGTTGGAAAGTCCAAAAAGAAAAAGGGCAATAAGAATAAGAAACCTCAAGTTCCAGGACCTTCCAAGAAGATAGCCAAACAGAAAAGGAAGACCAAAACTGATGGAGGCAAAGAAAAGTGTTTCCACTACCAGAAGGATGGGCACTGGAAAAGGAACTACTCAGAGTATGTTGCTTCTCTGAAGGATAAGAAGGATACACCTTCAGAAGGTATGTCTATATCTTGTTATTTAGATTGTGACACCCCTTACCCATCTACAGTACAGCTGAGTAAGAAATGTCACACAGTGTACTGGAACACCATATTTTATTTCAATCAATTTTATTCTTCCTTAATTTATTTCTAATGGTTATGAAGTACAATTTGTGAAATATAACTCATTTAAATCATTTATTGAAATTATAAATTTATTTGAGATTTCGAAAATTTTATAGAAAATCTGGTAGATTACCGGCTAAAAATAGAGAAAACAGTTCTTTGGAACATGTGAAAAACACTTCCAATAATCATTTCCAATCATTCTCAAACTCCAATAACCATCAACATGGTCTCAACATTAGCAATCATTTCAAGTTCTCAACATTAATCCACAATTTCATTCAAATTCAAAATCAACTAAAATTTCATGAAGATATTCTCAAATTATATTAATTAACAAAATTCTTCAAAATATGTACATCAACATATGATTACATAAATTTACTATTTACATGAGTTCATAATTTACAAATCACAAACTACTACCTATTAGAAATGCAAAAACATAATTTCAAAAGGGATCTAAAGGTCCTACCACTGATGCACTGTAGATGAGAGGTGACTAAGACTCTAGGCAGATCTATGACCTCACCCAGTCTGTGGTCTACTGGGCTCTCTGTCTGTCTCTCCAGAACCTACGCGTGGCAAAAAGCGACGCGCTAAGCAATAATGCTTAGTGGTTCCAATAATAAAATAAAAAGAACTAAGAGGAAATATATATGCAGTGAGTGTGTTGATGTCTAATGCAGATAAATTTTTGATAATTATTTATAGTCTTATTTATTTGATACTTGTCATATTCATTATTTCATTGAATTTATCAACTTTCATTTTTGGTTGCCCAAGTAACCTATACTGGATGACTGGACTGGATAAACGGGTAAACTAACACTGGGTATTAAGTACCTCAGGCCATCACACCATCGATCATATATGTATCTCCCGGTGTGCAACAGAACAGCTGATAAGTTGTAATAAACATTAGGCACAAGGCCAAGTATCATCATAATATCAGAAAGGCTAAAATCCATAAAATCACAAAATGGCATAATGCCATATGCAGTACTGCTAACTGAACCCTATTGGCATGCCAACCTATCCAAACTAATCATATTAGGCCTACTAGGGCATGTTACACTTTTAAATTTTACAATTCTTTGAAATTGAAGTTTAATTGTTACTATTTATTTTATTAGTCAACTAAAATGTTGACTCTTTCATAGACAATAGGTATATTGGTTCTAATATCCCCAACATACCACATTTTGCATTCTAAAGTTGTTGGCATTGGTTGCCAATACCATTTCAAAGCTTAGTGTTGGTCATTTACAATTTTCAGATTTCGAGCACTAAGTTTACTATTCCATTGGTCATTTGTACTGTAGGAATTTAACAAAATTGTCTTCATGAAAATTGTTCCTTTATGTGTTTTCTTTAATTCCCTTTTTCAATCACTCCATTTGGAGTTTTCTAACTCAAGATATGCCCTAAACACCATAACTAGCCGGATTGAAATTTTTTCAGAATTTCTGGGCAGAACCAATTCTGCAGTTTTTGTACACTGACTGCAGGTCAGTTTTTGGACATGTTATAGTCAAAATTTGGGTTTGATTTCTTCATAAAAGTTGTAGGGCTATGTCTCAGCTTTCTACTGGTAAAATTTCATATTAATTAAAATTTTCTACACTGAGTTATAACCATTTGAACAAACACTATTCATTTGGTCATTTTCCAGGGACAGCATGTTGGTCACCCAGATTAGGGTAATTTTTAGGTCAACTTGGTTTGGTTTTCTAGGAAGGATTTCTTCACCAAAGTTGTGCCATTATGTGTCTAGTTTCATGTTCAATTAGCCTTACACCAATTGAACCTATACAACTCCACTTATGGCTACCCAAACCTACTGGACTCGCACCCAGTCCTGTAGGTCACCAAGGGCAGCATGCCTAAGCTCAACTCCATTATCCTTACTCACTTCAATTCCTCCTCACACACATTCAAATGGTCACCAATTGACCATTACAATGTTAATATATCATTACATGAGCAAACCCTAATGTTGTTCAAATGTCCAAGTTTTCAAGTTCCATTCATGCATTACACTTACACTTACATGTTTAATCACTCATCTCATACCAAGGCAGCTCATAAACCACTTTACTTCAGGTAAATTCATCAACCCTAACCATCCCTAAACTGCTAAAATTATAGGGATGCTGACACATAAATTTTATTTTGTTTTCTTACACTTTCCACTTATTTCATGGCATTAAACATGGATTAAGTAAAAGAGGCAGGAGATTGGACACTAACCTTATTGGAGCTACTCCCAAGTTTTCAAAGCTTCCTTTTTCCTTTTTCAAATTGCTGTCCAAGGCTTGCAGTGGTAGGGACAATTTTTCATAAAGGAAAGTTAGGGTTTGGTGATGATTTCGTAAGGGATGTAAAACTTTGGTGAAGCTTTAATGGTGGTTGGGTTAAGGGAGGGAGACGGCTGATTTGAGATAAGGAAGAAGCAAATTGTATTTTTAACTTTTTGGTGTCATTTATCCTCTTTTATTAGTTAATTAAGTGGTTATTAAATGTGATTGGTGGAATTTTTTTTAAATGACATCATAATGATGTCATAATTGGTATTTTCTTTCATTTTTTTCTTTTCTTCTCAATATTTATTCATATTTTATGTCATAATAATTATTTACTTAGCTGGACAAGTCGGCCAAAAATCATCTCTGAAGACGAAATGACCAAAATGCCCTCCGTTTGGCTTAACAAACTAAAATTGTCTGTACAGATTGAAAAATTTTTCTAAGCATTTTCTTGGCATTCTAATGTCATAGAAACCTCAATGACTCTTCTCTGGAGTCCCAAAAATTATTTTATGAATTTTTCTCCGGGTTTAGGGCTCCTAGTTGCGAGAACCGCAATTTCCTATTGGGTTACCCATCGCTAGGGCACCGGCTCATTTAACTTGGTTATATTTTATTTCTAAAATTTTTTCTAAATTTTTCTTATTAATATTTGAGTTAATTATGGTTCCTCACTTTAGTTTAAATATTTTTCCAGACGTTCTAACTGTTTGGACCGACACTGGTTACCGGAACAGTAGAATGTACGGAATTTCTGCAGTGATGGTGTTACATAGATGCTGATGATGCTCATAGTTCATCTACAGCTTGGGTTTTAGATACAGGTGCTAGTTCTCATATTTCTCATGATATGCAGGAACTAGCAAACAGTAGCAGCTTGCATGCTAAAGATGTTAGACTCCGGATTGGCGATGGCTAAACTGTTGAAGCTTTAGCCATAGGATCTAAATCTTTTTACATGTGTGGACATGTTTTGTGTTTGAATAATATTTTGTATGTACTTGATGCTTTTAAGAACATCATTTCTATATCTAGTTTGACTAGAAATGGTTATGAATTTTAGTTCACAAATGATGTTTGCAATATTTATTTTGGAAATAAATATGTTGGCTCAGGTTATATGCATGATAGTCTTTATTATTTGGATAATAATGATAAACACAAATTGAATGCAAGCAATTTAAATGAATGCAATGCCATGATGAAAATTAACTCAAGTTCAAAATATCTTTGGCACCTAAGATTAGGTCATGTTGCAGAAGATAGGATTGCAAAACTAGAGAAAATGGAGATTTTATCCTCATTGGGTTCTGAACCTACTCAAACTTGTGAATGTTGACTTCAAGGCAAAATGACTAGATCACCCTTTGTTAGACAAGGACTAAGAGCTGAAAAATATTTTGGATCTAATATATAGTGATGTATGTGGTCCATTTAAGGAAATGGCTAGAGGCGGTTTTCATTACTTTATTACCTTTACTAATGATAAATCAAGGTATGGGTATTTGTATTTGATGAAATACAAACATGAATCCTTTACAAAGTTCAAAGAATTTAAATCTGAAGTAGAAAATCAAACAGGAAAAAGTATTAAAACTCTTCGATCAGATCGTGGAGGTGAATACTTAAGTACTGAATTTGATGAATACTTGAAAGAGAATGGCATTGTTTCTCAGCTGACTCCTCCAGGAACGCCACAGCTAAATGGTGTATCTGAAAGGAGAAATCGTACCCTATTAGATATGGTACGCAGTATGATGAGCTATACTGATATGCTAATATCCTTTTGGGAATTTGCATTAGAATCAGCTTTGCATATTCTGAATATGATTCCATCAAAATCAGTTTCTTCCATACCTTATGAGATATGGCATGGAAAAAAATTGAGTCTTAAGCATGTTAAGATTTGGGGTTGTCCAACTTATATCAAAAAGCTGAACACTGATAAATTGGAAATCAGATTAGAAAAAGGTCGATTTGTTGGATATCCAAAAGAAAATTTTGGATATTATTTTTATTTGCCTACATAACAAAAGGTTGTGGTAAGCAGAGATGCCATATTTCTTGAATAATAGTTCATGGAAGAAGGTGGTAAAGGAAGGCAAATAGAGTTAGAATTGGAGAATTTTTACCAACCAGCAGATCAAATGGATATAGATCCATCTAGTCAACCTACACCTATTGATGAAATATCTACAGTAATTCCTCGCAGATCAACTAGGATATCTCACCCACCAGTGAGATATGGTTTTCTTCATAAAGATGAACAAGAGTTGTTTACTCATGACGAAGTGGATCATGGAGACAATCCACTTACCTATGAAGAAGCTATATCAGATATAGACTCTTCAAAATGGATTGAAGCTATGAAATCTAAAATTGTTTCCATGTATAAGAATCAAGTTTGGGACCTTGTTGATCCACCTGAAGGTATTGTACCTATAGGGAACAAATAGGTTTTCAAGAAGAAAATTGGTTCTGATGGAAAGGTAGAGACCTATTGTAACACCCCTATTTGCATAGCCTAGTATATTTCACTATTCCGGTGATCGAAGTTGGTCCGGACAATTAAGGGCATTAGAACCACACTTAAGAAAATTAGAGAAGATATAAAAACAAATAATTAGTAATTATCAGTTAGTTAAGTATAAATAAGAAAAATAGAACATAAGAAGTTAAACGAGCCGAGAGTCACAGCGATGGGTGACCTTCTCGGGAAGGACTGCGAAATCGATTTAAACTCAAATTTCGAACAATAAAATGTGACGCTGCGGTCCTTAGGACTATTACAAACACAGTGGAAAAGAGAAAATCATGAAAAAGAATTGTTAAGCCAGTCAAATAATTAGGTCAGGGAGCCGGAAGAAATATTGAATTATTTGCAAACTGGGTTAAACCGGCGAGGGGCAATTTGTTTAATTGACCCTGAGAGCTGACTCCTAACCTAACTGTCAAATAAAATCTAAGAAAAGAAAATTTTGAAATCGAGAATTAAATTAAAGAACTAATAGAAAAATAAATAAAAAAAGAAAAAAGAAGAAAATGAAAAGGTGAAGAGAGGTGCCATCATGCATGACATCATGCATGATGCCATAAATCCTATAATTAATAAATTTATTTAAATTGATTTTTTGGTCTTTCATAAGACAAAATACATAAAAAAAAAAAAAAAGAAAAAAAAAATTCATTTTGTCTTCTCTCCCAACCAGCCGGCCTCTCTCTCTCCCAAAGCTCTCTCTCTCAAAACTCCATTAGAGCTCTAAATTCAAGCTTCATACACCCTAAATTAACCATAAATTCCCCTAAAGTCCTTAAGTAAATCTTAACCTAGACCTTTGATTTAGCTATTGCCTAGCTATTGCCTACAAAAAGAAGAAGAAAGGAGGAGAAATAAGAAGAGGAAAAAGTCATCTAAAGAGGTTAGTGGCTAATTCTTACATTCCTCCTTATCTTTATGATTTATATAGTTGTAATAACTTAGAAGTTAAAGAAATGAAACAAAAACAATTGTGAGGACCATGAATGAATTTCGGCCAGCATTTGTGTGGAGGTATTAATGCATGGTTTGATTGAATTAGAAGGGGATATGAACATCTAGGAGTTAAGTGATTATAATTAAAGGCTTTGAATTAGCTAAATGCAAAGAGTTTGTGAACTAAGGTTTGGACACTTAGAGTTTAGAGAAAAAAATGTGAGGAATTGGTAAATGATGCCTTTGACCTAATATGAAGTGAGAAATGGTCATTTGTGACCTAATGAAGTGTGTTAGAAGTGTTTGAATCAAAAGCAAATTTGGATTTAATGTGGTCATGCTGCTGGCAGCAGAACCAAGTTCCCTTTGAGGGACCAAAAATGAAAATTTACAAGTCCAATTGGTATGAGACCAATTGGGAATGAAAATAGACAATAAATAACAAAATTTTCATTCAGGAACCATGCTCAAAAAGTGACCAAAACCTAGTCAATAAATTGACCCAATCCGAAAAATCTCAGTCTGCCCTATACAAATTGACATGTTTGTTCATTTGGCCATAACTTGAGCTAGGCAGGTCTAAATGACCTGAAATTTTACCAGTGGATAGTTGAGATATAGACCTAAAACTTTCATGAGGAACACAAACCCAAATTATCCCATTAACTAAGTCATTTGGCCACCCAAAATTGGTGACCTAAAACTGCCAAAACCAAAATTTGCCCATAAATATGGGTTAAGTCCAATCCAGCAGCCATGGTTCAAATGGCTATAACTTGAGCTACAAAACTCCAATTAGAGTGATTCAAAACGGAGAATAAACTTAAGACAATAGGAAACATTTTTTATGAAGAAAGTTTTGCCAAATTCTAACATTAAAATAACCAATAGAACAGTGCAACTTAGTACACCAAAAATGAAAATTTGCAAATTTGCCTAAAAGACTTAGAATTTGAATAAACAACCAAAACCAACAAATTTATTGACCAAAATGTGGTATGTGGGTGAAGTTGGAATTCCCATACCTATTAAGCCTTAGAAAGTCAACAAATTGACTTGAATAGTATAGTGAATAGTAACCCCGAAACATAAAATTTAAAGAACGTCGAGTTTAGCACATTAGAGCTAGGTAAAAGTGAAGTTAAATTTATTTTTGGATTTATGCTAAGTTATGGTAATGAAACATTGTAAAATTGTGTGTTTCAGTTGAAAAGAACACCGGAAAAGAACCCGAGGAATCGAGTCAAGGCCAAGAGGTGACTCGCTTATGGTTTGTGCACAACATCAATATGCTTAAAAATTTATTTACAAAGTGCATGAAATGTGTATTATGCTTTTGCTTTGAAATGTTGAAAGTTTAATTGTGTATGTTTAAAATTGCAATAAATGTTTAGTAAATTGTTAAGATAAGTTTTGAAACCACAGTGTCATGACCATATATTTGAACACCTCACTAGCATGACTAGTGGGGGTAGTCAGTTTCGAATTTTGATTCCTTCTCTAGCTGAAGTGTTGATGTGTGTGCCAGTAGAAGAAGAAATTGAATGGATATCCATATATTTGAGCTAGCTAGCCTTGTGATGTGACTTCTCTTTAGCCTCTGGCTATTGAGATTATATTTGTTTCGAATGGCATGATATAACTGTGGGTTTTATGAAATGTGTTTTGGCACTTCGAAATGAACTTGTTTGGAGTAAATTCTCATAATTCATGTTTTGTACTAAATTCTCATGTTCAGTCTAATTTTGAATAAATATGATTTAAATTCTACATAAAGATTATTTTAGTATATTGTGCACCTCTGAGTCTTAGTACTCAGCGATAGCTGTTATTGCTGTCGCAGATTTAGAGACTAGAGGAGCAGCAGACTGAGCTACTGAGGACAGGGGAGCTACCTGCTGGAAGCTATCGGGTATAATTTATACCCTGTTTGTAAATATATATTTTGATGTATGGAATGCACGTAAATGTATGGACATGTGAAAATGGGTCTTGAGCAGCTTGTACAAAGTTTGTATAAAGTTTGTAATAAATTTTAGTTTGAATTTCTCTTAATGTAAATTTTTACAACGATATATATAAATTACTTTGTCATTAATGAAATATGAATGGTAGTATTTTATTTTAAATTGAATGAAATTCATTAATGGTATTTGATGATTGTTGGATATTGAAAATGGTGGAATTGAATTTTGAAAGTTGATAAATGTGTTGAAATTGATTGAGATTAATTGTAAAATTGTAGTTATTGAGAAAAATTATTGGAAGTACTTTTTTTCAGGTATTTGAAGAACTGTTTTCTTAAAATACAGACGGCACTCTGCCGAAATTTTTATAAAATTTACGGAAAAATAAAATGGGTAAAAAATTTTAACTAGTTTCCAACTTTAATTAAATGTTTTAATATCTATTTAGAAATGCTCACCCCATATTAAAAGTAAGAAAATTGTTTTCAAATCCCTTGTAGGGTACTTAATGAGTTATCGGTAGGTGAAGTGCAGTAGTTCATTAGGTATTCTACGAGATCATGTTATGCCTTACAGAGGGATAAGGTGTGACATGTTTTAGTGGTATCAGAGCAAAATTTTTGAAGTATATTTTAACTTGTGAATTTGTGTCTTTACTTGTTAAGTACAACTGCTCAATGTCCTTATCTATTACATACAGTGCATTACATCATAAATATGAACTAATGGAGAAAAATCTCCTTGTGTTATTTGTTCAGGAGATACCCTAACTTCAGATTGAAATGAAAGAAGGAGATCGCTCAGTAGAGCAATCTGTTGAAGCTGAGGCACAAGGGGAAGCCCCAGCTTTACAGAATGTCAGTGGGTCAGTAGCACCAGCCCCACAAATGCCACAGTTCCCTGCACAGTTTGCACAGCAGATGGCTGCGATATTTCAACAAATGGCTGGGGGTATGCCTGCTCAAGCTCCACCCCAGACACCTGTGACACAACCACGGCCTCCAGCCAGATAGTAAGATAAGTTATTGAAGTATGGAGCTACATAATTTAAGGGTACAGTGGACCCTTTAGAGGCAGAGCAATGGCTTGAAAGGATGGATAGAGTATTTAAGAAGCTTCACTACCAAGATGAACTGAAGTTTGAATATTCTGTGTCGCTACTACAAGGGGATGCATACGATTGGTGGAAGACCATCTCCCATAGCTTAGCTGAACCACCAGTACTGACCTGGAATGACTTCATCAAAGAATTCAGACAGAAATACATCCCAGATGCATATGTTGATCAGAAATTACAAGAATTTTTAAGTTTGAAACAAGGGAACCGATCAATGGCAGAGTATGAGAGGGAGTTCTCCCGCTTAAGTCATTATGCTGGGAGTCTCCTTTCTACCAGCAAGGCAAGATGCAAGAGATTTGAGACTGGTTTGAAGCCCAGTTTGAGAATGTAAGTAGTAGGATTCAGACACAGCAATTTTTCAGAACTCATGTCTCAAGCACTCGAGTTAGAAAGGATTGAATCAGAAGCGACCCCAACAAAAGAAAAATTAGAAAAAGTTGAAAAATCAGAGAAAGATAAGGGAGAAAAATCAGTTGAACAAAGTTCTGGTGGTACCTCTTGAAAGAAGAAGAAATTTAGTGGACCCAACAGGGGTCGAGGTGGAAGATTTGGAAGAGGCAAATTTTCTGGACAGAGACCCCCTAGGTCTAGTCAGCAGTCGAGCAGGGGTTCATATCCTGCCCGCCCTTGTGAGACTTGTGGCAAGATTCATGGGGGAGAATGCTATTGGGCCTCTGGAGCCTGTTTTAACTGTGGAGGCAAGGGCCATCTTGCAAAAGACTGCATGAGTGCTCCTAAATATGGTCCAGCTCCTATTACGGCCGAAGGATCTATTCAGAATCCTGCTCCCAGAGGTTCACAATCAGTTAGTAGAGGAAGAGGTAGAGGTAGAGGCACTGCTTCAGGCAGTCAGGGCACTGTTGGTCAGTCAGCACAAGGAAGTGCGTTAGCCAGAGTTTACACGATGAGACAGCGAGAAAAGGCTGAGACTTCTGATGTTGTAGCTGGTACATTCTCTATCTCTGATCAAGAAGTATTTGTGTTATTTGATCCGGGTTCAACCCACTCATATGTTAGTGCTAGCATAGTCAGTTCACTTGCTGTTCCATGTGTCCAAATGGGTTTTGAAGTGCTAGTAACTAGTCCGTTAGGACAAGAGGTCTGGGTCAATAGAATTTATAGAGACTGTCCTTTGGTGATCCAAGGACATGTTTTTCTGTCAGATTTGATTGAAATGCCCTTCAGAGATTATGATATTATCTTGGGCATGGATTGGTTAGCCAGGCATCACGCCATGATTGACTGTAGACTGAAGATAGTCACTTTTGGTCTCCCTTTGTACGGTGATATGGTCATACATGGGGAGAGGCATTTACTGCCATCAAACATCATTTCGGCTGCATTAGCCAGAAGGATGATCAGAAAGGGGTGTGAAGCATACTTGGCACATGTGATAGACACCCAAGTGGGGAGTCCAGCACTAAGGGACGTCCCTACTGTATGTGACTTTTCGGATGTGTTTCCTGATAAATTACTAGGATTACCTCCAGAAAGAGAGGTGCAGTTTGAAATTGATGTTATGCCTGGTGTGGACCTAATCTCCATAACGCCATATAGAATGGCACCTGCAGAATTGAAAGAGTTGAAAGTGCAGTTGCAAGAGCTGCTTGACAAAGGCTTTATCTGCCCTAGTGTGTCACCTTGGGGAGCGCCAGTGTTGTTTGTTAAGAAGAAGGATGACACTCTCTGGTTATGCATTGACTATCGGCAGTTGAATAAGGTGACAATAAAGAACAGATACCCATTACCTCGCATTAATGACCTATTTGATCAGTTGAAGGGTGCAGCTGTGTTCTCCAAAATTGACCTGAGATTAGGTTATTATCAGCTAAAAGTACAAGAGCAGAGTATTCCTAAAACTGCCTTTAGAACCCGCTATGGCCATTATGAGTTCTTGGTTATGCCATTCGGGTTAACTAATGCTCCGGCTGCTTTTATGGATCTGATGAACACTATCTTCAGACCATACCTCGATCAGTTTGTTGTGGTATTTATTGATGATATATTGATCTATTCGAGGAGCACAGAAGAGCATGATAGACATCTACAGATTGTACTGCAGACTTTGAGGCAGAAACAGCTATATGCCAAATTGTCGAAGTGTGAATTTTGGCTAAAGGAAATATCTTTCTTGGGGCATGTAGTATCAAAAGAGGGCATCAAGGTAAATCCAAGTAAGATGTCCTTAATTGGAGGCCACCCAGAAATATCACAGAGATTCATAGTTTTCTGGGTTTAGCTGGATACTACCGTCGATTTGTGAAGGGATTCTCCATGGTGGCATCTCCATTGACTAAGCTGCTTCGAAAAGATGTGAAATTTCAGTGGACGGATAAATGCCAACAGAGTTTTGATGAATTAAAGAAATGTTTGACTGAAGCTCCAGTCCTGACACTCTAATCCTGACTTTACCTACTCCAGATAAAGAATATATAGTTTATAGTGATGCTTCTCACAATGGGTTAGGCTGTGTATTGATGCAAGATCGAAATGCCATTGCCTATGCATCACGCCAGCTAAAACCGCATGAGAGGAATTATCCGACACATGATTTGGAGCTTACAGCTATTGTGTTTGCTCTTAAGATCTGAAGGCACTATTTGTATGGGGAGAAATGCTACATCTACACAGATCATAAGAGTTTGAAATATTTGGGCACCCAAAAAGAGTTGAATTTGAGACAAAGGAGATGGTTAAAGTTGATAAAAGACTATGATTGTCTGATAGACTATCAGCCAGGGAAAGCTAATGTTGTGGCTGATGCCTTAAGTCGCAAGACTATGGCAAGTCTACGGGTTACTCCTTTGTCTATGGTACATGAGTTAAGATCATTGCATGCCAGCTTAGAGATTAATGATGAGGGGCAGACAGTAGTTGCATGGCATGTATAGCCAGTATTGAGTGATCAGATCAGAATGGCTGCTCAGAATGACCAAAAGTATCAGAAATTATTAGAAGTAGTCCGGCAGGGCAAGAAACCAGAATTCTCAATCAAAAATGATGTTCTACTGCTACACCAGGGCAGAATATGTGTTCCTAATGATGTTGATTTGAGACAGATCATTTTGAAGGAAGCACATGAGTCTCCTTTTGCCATGCATCCTGGTGGCACAAAAATGTATAGAGGGCTAAAGGAGCATTACTAGTGGATGGGTATGAAAAGAGATGTGGCAAAGTTTGTCTCTAAATGCCTAACTTGTCAGCAAGTAAAGGCAGAGCATCAAGTACCCGTTGGGTTGTTACATCCCCTACCAGTACCAGAATGGAAATGGGAGAGAATAACGATGGATTTTGTGATGGGACTTCCGAGGACACAGAAGAGTCATCATGCAGTTTGGATCATTATTGACAGATTGACCAAGTCTGCTCATTTTCTGCCAGTTCGGATGGACTACAGTTTAGAAAGATTGGCCAAGTTGTACATTGATGAGATCGTGAGACTGCATGGAGTGCCAGTATCCATCGTATCAGATAGAGATCCTAGGTTCACTTTTAGATTCTGGGGTAGCCTTTAGAGAGCCCTAGGAAGTAGATTGAACTTCAGTACTGCATTCCACCCACAGACAGATGGCCAGTCTGAGAGGATAATTCAGATCTTGGACGACATGCTACGGACTTGTGTGATTGAGTTTGAGGGCAGTTGGGACACACACTTGCCTTTGATTGAGTTTGCTTATAACAACAGCTACCAATCAAGCATTGGAATGCCTCCATATGAAGCTTTGTATGGTAGAAAATGTAGAACCCCGTTGTGTTGGGATGACGTGGGTGAAAGAAAGATGATTGGACCCGAAATTGTTCAGCAAACTGAGGAGAATATCAGGGTGATCAGAGATCGACTTAAGACTGCATCAGACCGTCAGAAGTCCTACATTGATCTGAAGAGAAGGGACATTGAGTATGCAGTGGGTGAGAAAGTATTCCTCAAGGTTTCCCCTTGGAAGAGAATTATGAGATTCGGCAGGAAGGGGAAACTCAGTCCTCATTTCATTGGGCCATATGAGGTTCTGGAAAGAGTGGGTCCTTTGGCATATCGTTTGGCACTACCTCTAGAGTTGGAGAAGATACATAACGTCTTCCATGTGTCTATGTTGAGGAGGTATCGATCAGACCCATCTCATGTACTACCAGTAGAATAAATTGAAGTGAATCCAGACCTCACATATGAGGAAGAACCCATAGAGATTCTGGCTTATGAGGTGAAGCAGCTATGGAACAAGCAGATACCGTTGGTAAAAGTGCTGTGGAACCATCATTCGGGCCAGGAGGCTACTTAGGAATGAGAGGAGGACATGAGGAGATAGCACCCACAGCTGTTCAGAGATTGATACCAGGTAAAATTTCGAGACGAAATTTATTTTAAGGGAGGGAGAATTGTAACACCCCTATTTGCATAGCCTGGTATATTTCACTATTCCGGTGACCGGAGTCGGTCCAGATAATTAAGGGGATTAGAACCACACTTAAGACAACTAGATAAGCCATAAAAACAAATAATTAGTAATTATCAGTTAGTTAAGTATAAATAAGAAAAACAGAACATAAGAAGTTACACGAGCCGAGAGTCACAACGATAGGTGACCTTCTCGGGAAGGACTGCGAAGTCGATTTAAACTCAAATTTTGAACCATAAAATGTGACACTGCGGTCCTTAGGACCATTACAAACACAATGGAAAAGAGAAAATCATGAAAAAGAATTGTTAAGCCAGTCAAATAATTAGGTCAGGGAGCCGGAAGAAATATTGAATTATTTGCAAACCAAGTTGAACCAGCGAGGGGCAATTTGGTTAATTAACCCCAAGAGCTGACTCCTGACCTAACTATCAAATAAAATCTGAGAAAAGAAAATTTTGGAATCGAGAATTAAATTAAAAAACTAATAGAAAAATAAATAAAAAAAGAAGAAAATGAAAAAGTGAAGAGAGGTGACATCATGCATGACATAATGCATGATGCCATAAATCCTATAATTAAAAAATTTAATTAAATTGATTTTTTGGTCTTCCAAAAGACAAAATACATAAAAGAAAAGAAAAGAAAAAAAAATTCATTTTGTCTTCTCTCCCAACCAGCCGGCCTCTCTCTCTCCCAAAGCTCTCTCTCTCAAAACTCCATTAGAGCTCTAAATTCAAGCTTCATACACCCTAAATTAACCATAAATTCCCCTAAAGTCCTTAAGTAAATCTTAACCTAGACCTTTCATTTAGCTATTACCTACAAAAAGAAGAAGAAAAGAGGAGAAATAAGAAGAGGAAAAAGACATCTAAAAAGGTTAGTGGCTAATTCTTACATTCCTCCTTATCTTTATGATTTATATAGTTGTAATAACTTAGAAGTTAAAGAAATGAAACAAAAACAATTGTGAGGACCATGAATGAATTTCGGCCAGCATTTGTGTGGAGGTATTAATGCATGGTTTGATTGAATTAGAAGGGGATATGAACATTTAGGAGTTAAATGATTATAATTAAAGGCTTTGAATTAACTAAATGCAAAGAGTTTGTGAACTAGGGTTTGGACACTTAGGGTTTAGAGACAAAAATGTGAGGAATTGGTAAATGATGTTTTTGACCTAATGTAAAGTGAGAAATGGTCATTTGTGACCTAATGAAGTGTGTTAGAAGTGTTTGAATCAAAAGCAAATTCGAATTCAATGTGGTTATGCTGCTAGCAGCAGGACCAAGTTCCTTTTGAGGGATCAAAAATGAAAATTTATGAGTCCAATTGGTATGAGACCATTTGGGAATGAAAATAGACACTAAATAACACAATTTTCATTTAGGAACCATGCCCAAAAAGTGACCAAAACCTAGTGAATAAATTGACCCAATCCGGAAAATCTCAGTCTACCCTGTACAAACTGATCAAATGAACAGTGTCTGTTCATTTGGCCATAACTTGAGCTAGGCAAGTGTAAATGATCTAAAATTTTACTAATGGACAGATGAGATATAGACCTAAAACTTTCATGAAGAACACAAACCCAAATTATGACATTAACCAAGTCATTTGGCCACCCAAATTTGGTGACCTAAAACTGCCAAAACCAAAATTTGCCAATGAATCTGGGTTAAGTCTAATCCGGCAGCCATGGTTCAAATGGCTATAACTTGAGTTACAAAACTCCAATTAGAGTGATTCAAAAAGGAGAATAAACTTAAGACAATAGGAAACATTTTCTATGAAGAAAGTTTTGCCAAATTCTAACATTAAAATAACCAATGGAACAGTGCAACTTAGGACACGAAAACTGAAATTGAAGAAATTGAAGAAAAAAAATTCATTTTGTCTTCCATAAGGCAAATACATAAAAGAAAAGAAAAGAAAAAAAAAATTCATTTTGTCTTCTCTCCCAACCAGCCGGCCTCTCTCTCTCCCAAAGCTCTCTCTGGGATTTAATGTGGTCATGTTGCTGGCAGCAAGACCAAGTTCCCTTTGAGGGACCAAAAATGAAAATTTACAAGTCCAATTGGTATGAGACCAATTGGGAATGAAAATAGACACTAAATGACACAATTTTCATTTAGGAACCATGCCCAAAAAGTGACCAAAACCTAGTGAAAAAATTGACCCAATCCAGAAAATCTTAGTCTACCCTGTACAAACTGACCAAATGAACAGTGTTTGTTCATTTGGCCATAACTTGAGCTAGGCAGGTCTAAATGACCTGAAATTTTATCAGTGGATAGTTGAGATATAGACCTAAAACTTTCATGGAGAACACAAACCCAAATTATGTTATTAACCAAGTCATTTGGCTACCCAAATTTAGTGACCTAAAACTGCCAGAACCAAAATTTGCCTAGAAATCTGGGTTAAGTCCAATCCGGCAGCTATGGTTCAAATGGCTATAACTTGAGCTACAAAACTCCAATTGGAGTAATTCAAAAAGGAGAATAAACTAAAGACAATAGGGAAAATTTTCTATGAGGAAAGTTTTTCCAAATTCTAATAGTAAAATAACCAATGGAACAGTGAAACTTAGGACACCAAAACTGAAAATTTGCAAATTTGCCTAAAAGACTTAGAATTTGAATAAACAACCAAACCAACAAATTTAGTGACTAAAATGTGGTATGTGGGTGAAGTTGGAATTCTCATACCTATTAAGCCTTAAAAAGTCAACAAATTGACTTAAATAGTGTAGTGAATAGTAACCCCGAAACACAAAATTTAAAGAACGTCGAGTTTAGCACATTAGAGCTAGGTAAAAGTGAAGTTAAATTTATTTTTTGGATTTATGCTAAATTATGGTACTAAAACATTGTAAAATTGTGTGTTTCAGTTGAAAAGAACACCGGGAAAGAACCCGAGGAATCGAGTCAAGGCCAAGAAGCGACTCGCTTAAGGTTTATGCACAACATCAATATGCTTAAAATTTTATTTACAAAGTGCATGAAATGTGTATTATGCTTTTGCTTTGAAATGTTGAAAGTTTAATTGTGTATGTTTGAAATTGCAATAAATGTTTAGTAAATTGTTAAGATAAGTTTTGAAACCACAGTGTCATGACCATATATTTGAACACCTCACTAGCATGACTAGTGGGGGTAATCAATTTCGAATTTTGATTCGTTCTCTGGTTAAAGTGTTGAGGTGTGTGCCAGTAGAAAAAGAAATTGAATGGATATCCATACATTTGAGCTAGCTAGCCTTGTGATGTGACTTCTCTTTACCCTCTGGCTATTGAGATTATATTTGTTTCGAATGGCATGATATAACTGTGGGTTTTATGAAATGTGTTTTGGCACTTCGAAATGAACTTGTTTGGAGTAAATTCTCATAATTCATGTTTTGTATTAAATTCTCATGTTCAGTCTAATTTTGAATAAATATGATTTAAATTCTGCATAAATATTATTTTAGTATGTTGTGCACCACTGAGTCCTAGTACTCGTGATAAAATGTTATTCTTTGTCAGATTTAGAGACTAGAGGAGCGATGGCGAGTCATTGTGGACGAGGAGCTACCTGCTGGAAGCTATCGGGTATAATTTATACCCTGTTTGTAAATATTTATTTTGATGTATGGAATGCACGTAAATGTATGGACATGTGAAAATGGGTCTTGAGCAGCTTGTACAAAGTTTGTACAAAGTTTGTAATAAATTTTAGTTTGAATTTCTCTTAATGTAAATTTTTGCAATGATGTATATAAATTACTTTGTCATTAATGAAATATGAATGGTAATATTTTATTTTGAATTGAATGAAAGTCATTAATGGTATTTGATGATTGTTAGATATTGAAAATGGTGGAATTGAATTTTGAAAGTTGATAAATGTGTTAAAATTGATTGAGATTGGTTGTGAAATTGAAGTAGTTGTTGAGAAAAATTATTGGAAGTGCTTTTTTTCAAGTATTTGAAGAACTGTTTTCTCAAAATACAGATGGCACTCTGCCGAAATTTTTATAAAATTTGCGGAAAAATAAAATGGGCCAAAAATTTTAAGTAGTTTCCTACTTTAATTAAATGTTTTAATATCTATTTAGAAATACTCACCACATATAAAAAGTAAGAAAATTGTTTTAAAATCCCTTGTAGGGTACTTAATGAGTTATCGATAAGTGAAGTGCGGTAGTTCATTAGGTATTCTATGGGATCATGTTATGCCTTATAGAGGGATAAGGTGTGACACCTATAAAGCAAGGCTAGTAGCGAAAGAGTTTCGCCAAAGGCAAGGAATCGACTATGAGGAGACTTTTTCGCCTGTTGCCATGCTTAAATCAATTAGGATTCTATTAGCAATAGCTGCATACTATGATTATGAGATTTGGCAGATGGATATCAAAACATCTTTTCTCAATGGATACATTGAAGAAAACATTTTCATGGAATAACCTAGGAGTTTTGAATCCCAAGATGGTTCCAAGGTATATAAGCTAAAGCGATCCATTTATGGGTTAAAATAAGCTTCGAGGAGTTGGAACATCCATTAAGTCATTTGTTTTTATCAAAAATGTGGATGAACCATTTGTATATAAGAAGGTTAGTGATAGTGCTATCACTTTCCTTGTTTTATATGTGGATGACATTCTGTTGATAGGTAATGACATAGGTATGTTGACAACTGTCAAGGTATGGTTGTCAAACTCATTCTCCATGAAAGACTTAGGGGAGACAACCTATATTCTTGGAATTCGCATCTGTAGAGATAGAGCGAAAGGAATAATTGGTTTATCCTAAAGTCTATACTTGGAAAAGGTGTTAAAGAGGTTTAACATGCTCAATTCCAAGAGAGGATTGTTACTAGTAAGACATGGTATCCACCTTTCTAAAGAGATGTCTCCAAAGACACCTAAAGAAAGAGATAAAATGGTCAGGATTCCATATGCTTCGGCTATTGAAAGTTTGATATATGCAATGATGTGTACTAGGCTAGATATCGCACATGTTGTTAGTTTGATTAGCAGGTTTCTATCTAATCCAAGTTTGGAATACTAGATAGCTGTCAAGAATATCCATAAGTACTTGAGAAGAACTAAGGATTTATTCTTGATTTATGGAGGTGGTGACTTGCAATTGAATGGTTATACTGATTCTAATTTTCAATTAGATATTGATGATAGAAAGTCTACCTCTAGGTTTGTGTTCATTTATAATGGAGGAGCAGTTAGTTAGAAGAATTCCAAACAGAGTACGACTGCTGATTCAACTACAGAGGCTGAGTATATTGCTGCATTAGATGCTACAAAAGAAGCTGTTTGGATAAAAAAGTTCATGACAGAACTTGTAGTAGTTCCTTTCATTGAGTCAGCAGTTTCACTCTACTGTGATAATAATGGGTCACTCATACAGACTAAGAAACCCCGGTCTCACTAGAAATCAAAACACATAGAAAAGCACTACCACATTATCAGAGAGATAGTTGGGCGAGCGATATAGCCATGCAGAAAATGGCATCAGCTGAAAATCCAGCTGATCCATTCACTAAGCCTATGTCACAAGCTCAGTTAGACCGAAATCTTGAGAAGATGGGTCTAAGATATTGTAATGAATGGCTCTAGTGTTAGTGGGAGATTATTAGTAGTATGCCCTAGAGCATATCATTTAGTATGTATCTTGTACATATTTTATTAATAAAAGGCAATTTCACTTTTCTATTTACATAATGTATTTATGTGTAATAGAAAAGGTCATTTGATATTTTGTTAGAAATTCTATTCATAAGTTGTTAATAATATGAGTAACAGTATTTCGAGCACAAAGTATCATAAATCGGTTCATAATCGAGGATACTTCACATAGGACATGACTTATCCAAAAAGATTATAATCATATTTGTTCCCAAGGTATTTATATGAGATATAAATAAGATAGAGTGGTGAGTCTCATGCCACATAACAAACATGATAGACACTTATACATGATAAGTAGGCCGAACTAGTGACGCATATGACAAGCACATAGAGTTTACTCTTATCAATGCATTATCATATATCATATCAGTGCATATAATCTTTAGAACTGAGATAACACAGTTATCTTGTATATAGGTGGTTTGAGTTTGATACTGCTTTCATACTTGTACTGTATATAGGTATAAGGGCATGTGTTGGCTCCTACTAGTTATATATGGAGATAGGTGTTGATCAAGATGGAATCTATTATCCTAAGTAAATAGGGATAAAGTCCTATGTTCATTTAATTGTTCTTGATGTTTCAAGTTCTTAGCCATGACAGACAGATTTATTCAGAAAAGAGTTTCTGACAGGAAAAATCTAATTAATCAAGAACTGGAATTAAAAAAGAACATAAGGTTCATAGCAAATGGGGTTTGACATAAACCATGACTCCAGCTCGAATTGGAATTTTGTAACAGAGAGATTCTAGTGCATGGTAACATATGATTATAGGTTCATTTAAGGTATTCTTTATTACTAATTGGGTGGCCATGGCACGCTATGCTAGGTGTCAACCATGGTCTATGAGATGCCTAAAATGATTTAGAGAAATCATTTATGGTAAGAAAGAGTTTTGATGATATTAAGAGTTGATATCATATCTCATTGCCAATTAGTGATGAGCCTAGTGAGTCACACACATACACAAGTTAATCACCAAGTTAAATGTGATTTAATTCATTAATTAAAGAGTTTAATTGATTAATTAAGTAGATTTGGTTTGCAATGAGATTGCAAAATCCCTAGCATGGCTTGAAACCAAATCTAGATTATTGGATGTATAATATAAGTTAAATTTATATTTAAAGTATTTAAATATGAATTTAATTGTGAGAAATTAATTAATGGAGATTAATTAATTTATTTATATTTGATGTAAATTGATTTGAAGAGGAGAAATAATGATTTTGGGTTGAGAACTCAAAATTACAACATAAGGGTAATTTGGTTATTTCACATGGTGACATGTGACACCATAAGATGGTGACATATGGCATCATATAAGTATGCCATTTGTCTTCCTATTATGCAAGGTGATCAAAGTCAAGATTAAGTCTAGCTTTGACACTTGGCTTAATGTGATTAGGTCAATTAAAAATAAGATGCAATGTGGTTGTGACATGTGGCATAGGGTTTAAGTGACTTAATGACCTAAGTATAAAAGGAAAAGAAAGAAGAAACAAATCATTTCTTCTTCTTCTCTAAAAGTGGATGGCACAAAGGGTTCACTCTTTCCTCTCTTCCTTTCTCACTTGATTCAAAGAAAAATCCCTTGGTTTCTTTTTTTCGAATCAAATTTGCTAGAAATTATTTTTAGTGTCCTCCTGTACATACATACAACCTCTCTAAAAGTAAGAACCCAGATTATAATTGGTTGGCAAGGCTTGAGAAGCTGATTTGGGGGCTGCCCATTGGTGATCTTAGTGTGGACAAGCTATAGGGATAACACTTGGGGTCCTAAGTGCTTCCTAAAGGTGCCAATTGCATCCATAGTGCATCAAAGAGGTTAGTGCTCAAACTCCTCTTTTAAACTAGGGTTTAATTGAATTAATTTATTAATTCACAATCTTGAATAGCAAACATAAATCCTAATACATATTAAAAGTGTTTCAATATGCAATTGAGCATTGAAATTAATTAGGCACATAAGAGATGTGGCATGATGCATGTAACCTTAGAAGAAAATTTTTAAAATTCAATGTTCTAATGAACTAATCACCATGCTTCCGCTCTTTCATTTACTCTTATTCTAACTCTTTACTAGAATAAAAGTCATCTCATATAACCTAGAGCACTGATACCAACTTTGTAATGACCCAAATAAGGGGCCGTTATCAGCATTCGGGATTAGGTTAGCTTAAGGTTGTCAAAACCCATAATAAGCCTAAAAACCTATTAAACATAAATATATTCCTGTATCTCACAATCCAAGCATACTCCAAAATATTACACTTTTGTCTTTTCATTCATACTTAATCATTCTTAACATAATTGTGGTTCTGAAATTGAATCTTTATATACATAAAATCACTAAAGTACAATTAGTTCATATATACACACTCAAATGAGGAGTTAGCTTATACTCCAAACATTCATAATTACATCACTTATACTTAAGATAAAACATTTATTAATAATCCTGAATACCAGCACAATAACTATCCCTTTACAATTAACATGTCTAGCTAAACATACAACATATCATCAAAAAAATTCTACAGCTACTCTTGCTGCTCATTCTCTGAAGAACTCTTCTATTCCTGCACTTTTACATCTAGGGTTAAAGGAAAGGGGTAAGCTCACACAAGCTCAATGAGTAAACTAATCAAATATGAATAAATCATCTTTCTCATTTCATACATATGCAATGCAACATTCCAATGAATTTCATAACACAAACATTTTACATAGGATGGACTTATCACCAGTGGTCTCCCAGATCCAATGTGCCTAGCTCATATAGAGGTTTCTCAGAACTTTCACTTAAAAGTAGTGTGCCAGTAAGGCTTTACCTAGCCTTACCACCACAAATCATACATGATCACATCATAAACATAACATATATATAACATAGGGGAGTCTAGTGTGCCATCTAAGGTTCATCAAGCATCAATAACAATTATGCAAAATGAAACATATTTGTGCTCTAGATGCATACACCTTCAAACAATGAAATGATGCATGAGGATGATCATGAATTCAATTTAAATAAATTACATTTATTAAGATTAGAATTACTAATCTCTTGTAGCATATCAACTACTAACTTGAACGGAAGCTTTAATCGAATCCTTAACTTTTCGAGTCCCTCAAGCTCGATCTTATGACATTGGACCCTAAAGAGTTATACAAAGTTTTAAAACTCTATACACCTATTAAACATCTTATGCTAGAACTTTAGGAACAATAAAATTATATTTTGGAATTTTAAAAGGGAAGGGAAAATAGGCCTGCTAAAATCCACTTTGGCTATCGAAGTCTTGAACTTCGACTGGCCTTTTAGTCCAGCAGCTACTACGGCTACTGAAGTCTTGGATTTCAGCTACTAAACTTGGAGTTTTTTTTAGATTTTTTCAAAAAACTATATGTTTTGGCCGTCGAAATAATGGCTTATGGCAACCAAACCTAGGAATTTTTAAAATTTCTAAGTCAAAAACCTGCATAATTCTTTCCCAAAATAACTCAATACTCACCACAAAGTTCCAAAATACAATCCAAACTCTTTAACACATACCTAAGGCCTAAAAAAACTTGAATTCATGCTCAAAACACACATGTAACCATTAAGAGCTAGAATTCAATGTTCAAACAAACCTCAATTAGCACATAAATAAGAAATCCTTAGGTTTAACCAAGAAAACTAACCATTTAAGGTCTATAAACAATTAAACTTGACAAAAATCAAGGACAATACCTCATTTAGCAACAAAAATACCAAAACCCAACATGGAAATCATACTTGCATCAAGGACTCAACATGCAAACCCCCCCTTTCTTAACCTTTTCAAGAATTCAAACTTCTCAACCCCACATGCAAAAAGACCCAACAACCTAGCATATAAGAACACACTTAGATCCTTATAAAAGATCAAGAAAAAGACAATTTACCTCTTTCCCTTGAATTTGAGAAGAAGGTGAATTGGCGATCATAGCTTCAATTCACTTTTACCAAGCTTCCCCGAAATAGCTAAGAAAATCTCCCTAAAGTTCCCTTTGCATGTCTCAAAAGTTCAAAGAGAGAGAAGTGAGAGTTCAAGTTCCTTCTGACAAAAAAGCATGTTGTTAACATTTTATACCCTCACTGTTGAGAGACTTTTGATTGCCAAAACTCATTATTCTGACTGCCATAGTTCATTCTGTTCAAAAAGGATTTGAATGGTAAAAAGAGACTTCGGCTGTCGAAGTTCTTTCTACCCAAAGAAGCACTTGGAAATTTTTATGAAACAAAACCTTTAAAATTTTACATTCTTAACTAATTTTTGAAAACATCATATATATGTACCCACTTTCTACCACCCTTCTCTTATCTGTGGGAACTTCGAATTCGCTAGAATATTCCTTTTATGACAAAAACTCGAACATCAGGAAATGATGCATGTTACATTTAAAGCTGATTCTAAAAATTTTTAAAGTTAAATAAGTAATTAAATAATATTTTCTGATGAAATAATATGAGATTATTTAAATAATATTATGTACATTAATTATATATAAATAGGTTTGATAAGGATATTAAAGAGGATAATGTTATAATAATGATGCAAAATTCTCTCCAAAAGTCAAGGTATATTTGAAATGATAACAAAGATAGAAAGTGTATTTATTATTTAATTAATATGAAGTAAATTATAATAATTAATTTTTTAATAAAAAATATATTTTATTAATTAGAAATAAAATACAAAAATAAAATATAAATCAACATATTATATTTTTGTATAAATAATTAAAAAAAAAAAGGATTGCCGTGAATTTTTAAATAATACAATTAATCACAAAAGCCTTGAATTTTAAAAATCAATTGTTAAGGAAAATAATCATTTAAATAATGAAAATTACGATGATAATAATAATAATAATAATAATAATAATAATAATAATAATAATAATAATAATAATAATAATAATAATAATTAAGAAAAAGATATAAAGAGAATTAAATTGTTACCATAAAAGAGAACTATACTCATTATTCGTAGATAGTGATATTACTCACTCAAAATCAAGTCAAATAGTCAGTGTTTGAGTGAAGAATCTAATATGGCAGTCAAAGTATAAGGGCTTGTCAAATAGTTAGACTAAGCAGAAGATTGCTAGGCAGCCCAAGCCGAGCAGAAGGGCGCTTGGGCAACTTGGACCGAGCAGAAGAATGTTAAGAGATAAGAACATAATGATAATGCTCGCTTGGTAAGCCGAGCATCAACTTTGCCGATCGTCAGTAATGCCAGTCAATGATAAGGCCGGATCTTAAGGAGGGAATCTCAGGATATTAACCCAATATCAGAGATTCATGCAATCCTTCAAATATCTATAATGACTACTTAATCCTTTAGTCTATAAATAGAAGAGGCAGTCATTAATCAAGTGCCCTTACTTTGTCAAATTTTCTGTAGAGATCTCTATTGTCATTTTCTCTCACTCTCAGTCAGTAAATTCTAATTTGAGCATCGGATGGCTGGCTAGAAGGCCACTAACCTTATAATTTTCTTGTTTTACAGGCTTATTTGGCACGTTGACTAGTTTTCAAAGGCTCTAAGCAACATAAAATATAAAGAGAATTAAACAGTTACCATAAAAGAGAACTAAACACTCATTATTCATTGAGAGTGACATGAGGCAACGTTATGGGAATGTCATACTCACTCTTTGAGAGAATTGCCAATGCTTTGCTATAGTTATTAATAATTTTATTACACACACACATATATATATATATATATATAATATATAAATAATTTTTAATTTTAATATATGAAAAACAAATAATATTATAAATTTTTATCAATTACTCCATTTTTATTTTAAGTAATTTTCGTGTAGACCGAACTTCTTATCTCACAATTTTTTAGTAATGATTTCATAATAATATAAAGACAAAAAATACTTTTTAATAAAAATAATAGTAAAATGAAAAATAAATATTAAAAATATAGAATAATTTGAGATTTGTTAAATCATATCATCATTTTTATCATTTTAAAATATAATTTTTTTTATATCCTCTTAATATATTAAAAAATATTTAAACATTAACTTTATTATTATTATTATTATTATTATTATTATTATTATTATTATTATTATTATTATTATTATTATTCGAGAGAGAGAGATATTGATAATATTAAAAGTATAATAGTAATAAAAAAAAGAAAAAAAAAAGGAAAAATATGTGTTTGTATTACATAAAGTTTAGGTATATAGAATATATGTTAGTATATATTCATAGTACTGAAGCTAAAAGCTAAGTTAATTGGCTGTCATCATATCTATAATTATTTCTATCATTATAATTAGGATTTATATACTTCTTATTGAATAAAATCAATAAAAATAATAAAATAAATAAATATACTTTTTTATTTCAAATAGATATTATTTTCATGAGAGTGATAATAAATATATGATCATAAATTATAAAAATAAATATTGGTATTAATGATTTAAATTATATTTACTACTACTGATTAAATAATCATTGTTTGACATGTTAATTCCTTTATTAATTAGCACATTATTCTTTTTATAAAAAGCGTCATATGACAACATGGAGAAAAACTTTTTTTATAGAAAATCTCATGTTTCAACACCTTGAAAAAACCATGCTTACTTTATATATATGCTAGAAAATTACACGTAGCTAATAATAATTTTAAAATATAAATAAATAATTTTAATTTATATAATTTCAATTTTAATAATGAAAATAAAATATTGTTTTATATTTATTGTTAATTACTTTATATTTTATTTTTATTATTTTTTATGCAAACTAGACCTTTATCCCTTAAATTTTTTAATGGAGATTTTTATAATAAGAATAATATAAATATAGTAATATAATAGAAATATTAATTAAAAATATTGAATAATTTGAGTTTAGTTAAATCATATGATCATTTTCATCATTTCAAAATATCATTATTTTTTATATTCTTTTAATATATTAAAAAAATATAATATATTCAAATATTATCTTTATTTAGTAAAATTAATAATAATCTAAAAATAATTTTAATAATCTAAAATGTATAAAGGTAGTGCAAAAGAAAAAAAAATACAAAATTATATGTACATACTATATAAAATTATAAATAAATAGAATAAATATATGTTAATATATTGTAACTTATCTAATAATAATGGCTACTTATTATCTCATTAAAAGGGTAATTTTTAAATAGTATATAACTTATATATACACTATTAAAGAATTAATAACTTATTCACAATTTAAAGCATTTGAATAAGTAGTTAATAAAAAATAAATAAAGCTTCTACCCCAGTAAAAGCTGATTTTTTGACAAACGAAAGCAAACTTCAAGCTCTTTTAGCAAGTGCCAAGTCTCTAGAAGATTCTAAAGAACTCTTAAAAATGGCTTATGATCAAGTTTCAAAGTCTTCCGAGAAGAGTAGTGCCACCGATGATGAATTAAACTTTGAAGTAAGAGAAAGAAATGTTATAGAAACAGCCAAGCAGATCGAAGCTCCTGAAAGATTTATACCTTAAAATGAGAATGACTGTTATGGCTATGATTTTTCTCAAGTGAATTATTGTCACAAATGATGTCAAGAAGCATTATTTGGAATCTTTACAGCTTTATCTATCTTTATTATTAAAGTGTGTCAGAATAATTGTGTCTTTTTTTTTTTTGTAAAAGTCATATGTAATAATTGAGTCTGTATTATTGAAGTTACTCTGTGGACTTCAGAGTTTGTTAAGTCCGAGAGTCCTAATAAAAATTTAATTTAGTAGAATTTAAACACAAGTAAAATTAAAAATTTTAGATTTATATAAGCTCTAAAATTTTATAAATAATTAAATTTTAACTCATAAAAATTTTAAATTTATATAAACTCTAAATTTTAATTAAATAATAAAAAATATAATTGTAAATACTATAAATGATGAAGGAAAATTTGAGTAAAGTTAATGTTCCCCCCTATCTTTACACACACACACACACACACACATATAGAACTATAGATAATGGATAGATAGATTATATATATAGATTGATTCTCATTAGCAGAGTTGAAATAGGGATGTCAAACGCTGCTCAACTCAACCCGCACTTAATTAATTTTTCTCGACCCTTTCCTAGACCCTGATGTTATAGGTGCAAGGATGGGGAGAAGATATCCTGCCCCGAATATAATATATTTTTATTATTTTATTAAAATTAATTTATTTTTATGCTTTTATGTATTTAAATATTATGATTTTAACATAAAAATGTTAATATATTATTAAGATTATGTGTAAAATCTATATTTATAATTTATTTTTAATAAATAAATTTATATTATCTAATGATAAATTGAAATAAAAAAAAATGAAATAAACCCATATGAGTAAAACCCCCATCTTCGATCTTCCATGGGGCGGAGATAGAGAGAGTGATCCTTACTTTTAACATGTTAAATCAATTTATGGGCGTTTTTGTTATTTTTGTTTTTATATTATGCATTTTTATATATTATATTTAATATAAAGGCCTTAAAGGATTGAAATTTTATATTAATTTAATATAAAGGCCTTAAATCAAATCCTTCTTGAATTTGCAAAGGCATAATTTCTCTAATGAGATCAAAATAATTCTATCAATTTAAGAACTAGTGAGGAAAGTGTGAGGGACATATCTTTTGACCAGGAAAAGTGTAATACCCCTATTTGCATAGCCTTGTATATTTTACTGTTCCGGTGACCAATATCGGTATGAACAATTAAAGAGATTATAATCACATCTAAGACAACTAGATAAGCCCTGAACGCAAATAATTAGTAATTGTCAAATAGTTAAGTATAAAGAAGAAAAATAAAGCATAAAAAGTTAAATAAGCGTGGAGTCACAGCGATGAGTGACCTTCCCGGGAATTGTCTACGAGGTCAGTCTAAATTCAAATTTTGAACTGGAAAATGTGACGCTGCGGTCCTTAGGACTGTTGCAAACACAGTGGAAAAGAGAAAATCACGAAAAAGAGTTGTTAAGCAAGTCAAATAATTAGGTCAATGATTCAGAAGAAATATCGAATAACTTGCAAACCGGATTAAACCAGCGATGGGCAATTTGGTCAACTTACTCCTAGAGCTGACTCCTGACCAAACTGTCCAATAAAATTTGAAAAATGAAAATTTTGAAATGTAGATTTAAATTGAAGAGATAAATGAAAAAGAAATGAAAAAGAAGTGAAAAATCAAAAATCAAAAAGTTTATGACATCATCCATGACGCAATAAATATTAATTTTTAAAATTTGAAAATTAGGAGATAATGCAACGTAAAAAAGGAGCTAATAAGAATTAAAAGAAAAGAAAATTCATTTTTTTTCCTTTTCTTCTTCTTCTAGCCGATTCCATCATTTCACCTCTCTCTCTTTTTCTTCCTTCCTCCATGGAAGCCCACCCAAGCTTTCCAAAACCCTAAAATTAACCATTAATTATAGACTTTCCTTAACAAAAAAAAAATTATCCTTGAGTCTTGATTTGAAGATTGAAAGTGAAAAAGAAAAGGAAAATTGAAGAATTGAAGAATTTAGAAAATTAGGGTTCTTGACTTAGGGTTTGAAAAAGAAAAATTATACAAAATGGTCAATGGATGCAAATGATCTTAATGAGAGTTAGAAATGGTCAAATGAGACCATTTGTGGTGTGTGTGAATTGATAGAACCAAATTGCAATTCGGATTGGTTAGTGTTCATATTCTAGCAGCTTGACCTAGGTCCCTTTCAGGGACCAAAACTGTAATTCTGCCACTCCAATTGGTGTGAGGCCAATTGGAGATGAAAATAGACACATAATGACACATTTTTCATGCAGAAACCATGCCCAAAAAGTGACTCTAAGTTAGTGAATAATTAGGTCAAACTAGGAATTGGTACAATGCCACTGTACAAAAATGATCAAATGAAATGATCAAACGAACAGTGTTTGTTCATTTCGCCATAACTTGGTCTAGGAAGGTCCAAATGACCTAATTTTTGTGGCATTGGAAAGATATGACATAACACTACAACTTTTATGAAGAACACCAACCCAAATTCTGCCCATAACCAAGTTGAATTGTCACCCAAATTCGGGTCACCAAAACTGCCAGAACCAGAAATAGCTCAAAATTTCTGGGTTTGAATTAATCCGGCCAGCTTTAGAAAAATAGGTATAACTTGAGTTACAAAACTCCAAATGGAGTGATTCAAAAAAGGGAATTAAACCTAAAACAATAAAGAACAACTTTAATGAAGGACATTTAGCTAAATTTCTACAATACCCAGACCAATAGAACAATAGAAAACAGTGACCCAATACTGAAAATTTACAATTTCTCTTAGGAGACTTAAAAATTGAATTGGTAATCAATGCCAATAAAATTGATGGCTAAAATGTGGTATATGAGTGCAATTAGAATTAATAAACCTATTAAGTATGGAAAAGTGAATATTTTGACTTGAATAGTGCCATGAATAGTACCACTATACACAAAAATATGAAAGACCCGAAATTATCAACCGTAACAGGTAGGATAAGTCTGCAAAGAAACTGTTGGAATTTAAGTATTAGAAATGGATACTGAAGCACTTTAAATTTATGTGTTTCAGTTAAAAAGGGAATCTTTGAAGGAGAAACGATAGGTGGAGTAAATTAGTCAACAGAGAGGTTTGTGCACAACTAGTTTTACATTGTTAAAGTTTTGCATATTTTATTTGGTTAAAGGATTTTAGTTTCTATGTGTATTATGTTTATCAATTATTGAATTTATTTCAATGATTATTGAAATGTGTTATGGTATAAATGAGTTTAGTTGTGGGAAAATGATTAAGTTATGATTTTATTTTTGATATGGATTGAATGAATCCAGTTTCAGAAATTTGTTATTGAAATGGGATTTGCATGGAAAAAAAATACAAATTGATGTTTTGAATTGTGATGGGCATAAAAATTATTGGATATTGGAATTGACATTGAATTGAATTGTGTTGTGATTTATGCTCACAAAAAGGACAAAGAGATTCATTATATTATTTTATATCTCACTATAAATGCTTGACTAGGTTATTACCCATCTCTTTCATTTGTTGAGGAGACAATGGAGTTAGCTTTATTTTGATTATCATGGTACGTGCACAGGCTTAGATTCTCCTCTTATTAGAGGTTAGATCTAAGTTTTTTATTGGCCCTTTCGAAAGTTGCATTGTTGTGATGTGTATTGTGCACGAAGATTCGACCTCCCCGATCATAGGGAGTTAGAATCCCGATTCGATCTCCCTGACCATAGGGAGTTAGAATCGCCCCGAAGATGGCCCTTACGAATTAGTATTGCATAGATAGTGAGATGAAGAATGGGTTTTAAATAGTATGAATTATGATTTCAAATGGGAGTTATGCATAATTGATTTTATTGAAATTAAGATTTGTTTCCATAAATTACTGGAATTACTTTAAATGTTTAGTTATGATTTGATAAATTGAAATTCTTATGCAGAGTCTTTTTAACAAATGATTTATTTTATTGGCAACGAATATTTTGATTTTTGGAATTTTGATTGAATTTCATGATTTTCAAATTCTTTGCTAAAATTTTGGCAAGGTATTGTATATTATATTTTAAATTATAGTTGTGCACCACTGAGTTCACCACTCAATGATAGTTTTGTATGCTGTCGCAAGTGAAAGTAAAGATAGAGCAGTCGAGTGAGATTTCCGGTAGCTATGCCTTGAAGACTCATTGGAATTAGCTTCGGGTATATTAGAGGTATACCCTTGTACATTAGAGTTTGATGTGTGTATGTAATTATATGTATGTAAATTGTTTGAGCAGTTGTACAAAAACTCTTGTAATATTATTTTGGTATGTAATGAAATCAAATTATTGTAATCTTAATTTGAGAATTTCTTTACTTGTATATTATTGTAATATTAATTTTATTATCCTAATGAGTATGATATTTAAATTTCCTCTTGAGTTTTGAACCCATGTATGGCTTGAAAATTGAATTGAGTTGATTGTGTTGAATTGGGATATGAAAATGATTTGTATTAGAGTTGTGGTTGAGAAAACATATTGGAAGTGTTTTCCTTTCAGGTTTGAAGAACTGTTTTCTTAAAATACAGCTGGTACTCTGCCGAAATTTGGAAAAATTTTTGCAACACCAGATTTTAATCGAGATTTTGATTTATGACTTAGTGTCAATTAAAGGTTTTTAATACTTGATAAAAATTACCCACCAACTTAAAAATAAATGGAAATTATTTTAAAATCTCTTGTAGTATATTTAATGGATTACTAGTAGGCGAAGTACGATAATTCATTAGGTGTACTACGGGATCATGTTATGCCTTACGGAGGAGTAGGGTGTGATAAAAAGAACCAAGTATGAGTCTAATTTCTGACAAAAAAGGCATTCCACTATGCAATCTTGTAATCAAAATAACTGTAACTGGCTAGCTGAAAATCAATTGAGAACTTCTTTTAAGTTTAAAGGCTTTGCTTCCAATCTATAACTATTAAAACCTTAATAATTTTGGCTTTGCTATAAGAGATCTTGCAAGGTACCTTCTCATCAAATACATGCTCAAGTTTGATAGAGTTGAAATCTATAAGTATTAATTCATAAAATTTTATGTTTTTGTAAGGGTTTTCTTGGATAAAATAATGGTTTGGTTGAAATAAGGTTTGGATGATGTCTGGGTAATTTGGGTTATTAAAGTTGGGCTAGAATTGAAATGTGTTTTGTAATGGGTTTAGTATAAAACTTGGTTGGATTTTTTAGTAATGCTTCAGTGTAATTAGAGGTGAATTTGGTTTGTGGGAAAGAGGAAGAGGCTTTAGAACTGGAGGCTTTAGGTACTAGTGTAAAAGACTCTGTAGAAGGTGTATTGAAAGGAGAGGTGGGTCTAATTAATCTTGAATTAATTAGAGGAGGTGAAGGCTGTAATGGTACATAGGTATTTTTTATATAATCCTCAACTGTAATTTTCTTTTTAATAGGAGTACTCATTAATTTTGATCTTGAGCTTTTCCCTGTAAAAATTCACGTGTAAGAAAATCAGGTAAAGAGTTAAAAGATCCTTTGATATATTCAATTAAAAAATCAAAACATCCTAAAAGAGCTTGCCATCTTGCAAAAACTTATTCCGAAACCAAATTTCTAACATATTTTTATAAAACATCTTTAGCAGCTGAACAATCAATGTGTAATAAAAAAATTTTTATTTGCCAATTCATCTTGAAAATTTATAATGCATAAAACAATAGATAAAACTTCTTTTTTAATTGTAGAATTATTTTTCTGGGTTGCATTCTAGATTCCAGAATGAAACCTTATTAATGACTCCTTTTCTCACCAGGAAGACATTGTTTAAGAATACCACCATAACCAATGTCAGAAGCATCTGTCTCGATAATTAGAGAAGCATCTAAATGAGGAATCTGTAAATATAGAAGATAATGGATTTTTTGTTTAACAAGACGGACAATTTCTGTATGTTTATCGATCCATGGAGCAAGATTTTTCTTTAAACGATCATAAAGAGGTTAACATAAGATTCTAATATCTTTAAAGAAATCTAAAACATAATTAAGACATCCCAAAAATCTATGTAATTGATTTTTATCTCTTAATTTATCTGGAAATTTGGATGTAAATTCTAAAACTCTTGAAATTATTGTAATATTATTTTCAAAAATTTCATGTCCCAAAAATTTGATTTTTGTTTGAAATAATTTCATTTTTGGGGCAGATACTACTAATCCATTTTAGTGAATAATGTTATAAAATTTTTGCAAGTGTTTAAAATGTTGATCTAAAGAATTTGAAAATATTAATACATCATCTATGTAGACAATAGCAAAATGTGTGTGATCCTTTAAAATATCATTCATTATATTTTGAAATTCACTTGGAGCATTTTTCTAATTCAAAAGTGTTAAAGATTTGGAGAGCCCAAAATGCCTAGGGAGAATCCTTATTTGATGGGCCTTGTGAAAGAACACACTCATGAGCTTGACACCACATCTAACCCAAAACCTTAAGGCAATGAGTCTATGGGTCCTTTCCACTTATATGTCTCTCACTCATCCCATATTTTTCCAATGTGAGAATTTCACACTTGTATATTCTCAACAATCTCCCCCTCAAGTGTGAATTTCTTCTACATTGGGCTTATTGGGCTTGCTCCCACTTAAATGAAAGCCTTTTTTTCTTAATTCAAGTATTACAGTGTCACCAAGAGCCCTAATTACTCCACCAAACCCACTTGAGCATGCACCTCTAAAAGCCATGCCAGAGCCATCACGTGTTCCACTATCACGTGCACCGAGAGCTCCCACTCCATTGATCTACTCTTCTCTAGAAGAGTGCCTTCCTGCTCCATTGGGCCTACCAAGAATCACCTGACTCTTTCATTTATGTGTCAGAGAATCACAAGAATCACTGACCGCTATTTTCATACTCGTTTCTTGCCAAACCAAGGCTCTGATACCACTTGTTAGTGTTCTGGAGAGCTCAAAGCACCTAAGGAGAATCCTTCTTTGATGGGCCTTATAAAAGAACACACTCATGGGCTTGACACCACATCCAACCCAAAACCTTTCGGCAATGAGTTTATGGGTCCTTTCCACTTATATGTCTCTCATTCATCCCATCTTTTTCTAATGTGGGAATTCTACACTTGTATATTCCCAACAAAAAGGCATCACATTCCATTCATAATGTCCAAAAGGTACATTAAAACAAGTTTTATACCTATCTTCTGGGTCAATTTGAATTTGTCAAAATTCAAATTTCATATTAAATTTACTAAATATTTTTGCCGAATGTTTTTTAATAAATCTCTTTTATTGGGTGTAGGATATCTAATCCATTGTAATACTTTGTTTAAAGATTTATAATTAATTACTAATCTAGGGGCCTCTCTTTCTAATTCTGTAATATTTTGAACATAAAAGGCTGAACAACTCCAAAGACTCTTAGATTCTCTAATTAGTCCTTTTTCTAATAAATCTTTAATTTCTTTTCTATAGTAGAATTCTAATTCCTCATTCATATGTATAGCATGACATTTGTGGGAATTAATTTTTCATTAAAACTTTTTTCATAGGGTAGATATACAATATGTTTCTTTCTTTTCCAAAAAGTATTTAGCATTAGAGCACCAACATCCTTTTAGAACATATTTTCTAAATCTCTAATTTTTTGTATAATATAATCTTTATTTAATTTTTCTTAAATTTTTAATATTTTAATCTCATTTACTAAATATTTAATATGTTTTTTCTTTTGATTAATTATATTAATTGAAGTTTCTCTTAAAATATATATTTTTTTCTTTAACAAGTATAACAAATTTAAAACATATTTCTTTGTCTAAATGGTTGTTATAATTCCTTCTTGATTAACAGTAAAAGAATTAATCATGGTTAAGAATGGATTTCCTAAAATTACTTCTTGTGCAATATTTTTAACTAATATAAAAATAGTTTAAAACAAATTCCTTGATTGGAAATTGGTGCTTTACTTAATTTATACTTAATTTGTAATCGAGATCCATCTGTACTATGTAATTTCTTAGATGTTTTTTCATAAAATTAAGTAGAAACTATTCCTTCTTGAATGCAGTTCTAATCTGCGTCTAAGTCAACTAAAACTGTAGATGTAAAATTAAACTCATTTCCTATTGATATCATAATGTAAATTATCCATTTATGAAAAGTAATTCTAGGCAATGAATAGTAGAGTTACTTCTTTCAAATCTTTAGAAAATATTTGTAAGTTTGTAGGGTTCTATTTGTTGAAAAATATCAATTTTCTTTTCTTCGATAATTAATTCTTTTAATTTTAAAAGATGTTCATTTTTAATTTCAGGGTCATCTATTTTATCTATTATATATAATAAAAATACTTTTTGTGATGTAATAATATTAATAATATTAGTGCAACATGGCCCAGTGCATATACCTGATCCAACACACTCAACTTCTAATTCTGAATCAGTATCAATTGTATCACTATCACTTATAATATTTAAATCATTTTCATCATGATCACTAAATTCTTTTTTTGAATCACTTTCTGCAAGCATTAAATTCATTAATTATTCTTTTAATTTTTCTGATATTTCTAAAGAATTAATTTGTTTTCTTTCATTTTACACTGATTTTTATAATGGCATATTTTCCCACATTTATAATATACAGGTTTTGATTTCCTTTTATTTTCAATATTTTTCTTTGAAGAACTAAGTTTATTGGTTTCCTTTTTGTAATTTCTTTTATAATTTTTCTTATAATATTTTGAAGATTTTCTATAAGTCTTTTGCCTTTTGGTCCTGGATGAGGCCACTATTTTTTCATAATCATATTGAGCACAAAAATCACCTAATTCTTTTCTTGATTTATGCAATTCATTTTTCATTTTAGCTCTTAATTTTAAATCTATACATAAGGCTAAACCTTCATTATTGATAAAATTTATTAGTTCACCATAGGTTAAATGATCATAAGGAATTTTCATATTATAAGTATTTCTAATTCTCTGTCTCACCTTTTTAGTAAATAATTTAGATAATCTAGATATAAACCTTTCTTTCCAATAAGTTTGATTATAGTAAGTCCTGCTATAAATCTTGTTGAGAAATATATCTTTATACCATCTAAAATCTTATAATTTAGGACAAGTTAGATTATTCAAAATTTCTAAAGATCTTTGTTGATAATTATTAAGTTCTCTTATAAAATGTTTAGTTATTGTACAGATTAATATATTCACTATATCTTCTACTTCAGTTGGCATTTGTGTATTATTTTCTATTTTAACTATAATTTTCTTGGCACTAAAAATTCTTTATTTATCATCTTAACTAACATAATTATCCCATCATCTTTTAAGATTTCCTATAAAACTTGTAACTAGGGCATTAGCTACTCTAGTTTTAGTATTTCCTTTACTTTTATAAGCACTACAAGCCATAATCATTTCTTGTAAAGTATTTAATATCTGATATTCACTTAATCCATCAAAATTCCACTCATAAATGGACTCACCACCATATTTTGCTTGTGCAATTTGACCTCTTTCTTCAAATTGTACATCAGGAGGTGTAAGTCTAGGATAATAATTTTTAGTTTTAGGATAATTATTTCTTGCGGTATAAAGTTTATTAAAATTAAAAGATTCATTAAATTGTTCTTCTAATTCTTCATCTTCTAATCTATTTATAACAGAAACAGTTGGTTCTCTAACGTTTAATTGTTCTAATCTCTTTTGTATTTTTTCTAATATATTATCTTTTGTATTTAATTTAACTAATTATTCTATAGGAACTTCATAAGATTTAAAAATGGGTTGAGAAGTTGTAGAAGCAATAGTAGTTGCATTAATTCCTTTATTATTATGTAATGAACTTTCTATCCTATCTATTTGATTAGTTATTATTGAAAGAATTTGATTACTGTAATTATTCTGTACTATTATTTTAGTTGTTTCTTTAATATGTGCACTTGATAATTCATTTATAGGATTAATTTGTTTAAAAGGAGTGGCTATAATAATTTCATTTTTAACATTTAATTTAACACTATCTAAAGGAAGAAAAATAGAATTAATTGTTCTATCTCTTATAATCCAATCTTTAGTAATTCTATCATTTGTAAAAATATTTTTAAAGGGAAAATCTATATTATTATTATAACAATAAATTTCAAACCATTCAAAACATAACATATTACTTTTAATAGAATTCATATAAGAATAATATTTCTCTCTTATATTCTGTCTCTCCTCTATAGAAAATGTATTTTGAAACCATAAAACATTTTCTTTATTATCTTCTCCATTATAATCATTTCTTAAAAATTCTTTGTCTATAACAAACTCAGATGTAATAGTATTTAAAGTACTATAATTCTCTATTTGTTCTCTGTTAGGAGACTAAGAGGAAGTTCAATTTCTTTGATTAATTTCACTATATAATAGTCTAGGAATGTTTTCATTAAAATATACACTCTATAAATTAATATTTGAAATAGAAGGAGAAGGGATTCTAGAAGTAGAATGTCTAGAAGGTGTAATAGATGCTATTGTAATAGGGTTTTCACTAGTTGGACTAAAAGTAATATTAACAGATCCATCAGATAGTTCAACTATCCTAGAAACACTAGAACTAGTTATAAGTGGTCTTGGTTGATTAATTTCTTCTAAATTCCATGATCTAGCTTGACTTAATTCATGCCACATTAATTTCTTTGGAGCTTGTACTTTACTTTAAAAGGATTGGCTTGAAATATAATTGTTTCATTTCTAGTTAATGAATGTTTATATCTAGGGTCTAAGGTTATAATCATAACTTTATAATATACTCTATAATTATAGCAATAGATTTAACATTACTCTATAATTATAGCAATAGATTTAACATTCTCTGCAAAATTCATGTCTTTTAATTTAACAGTTGAAGTTAAAGTGTCTAATATATGAGAATCAAATAAAGAAATAGAAAAATTAGGATAACAATCAAAATAAATAGGACCATTTGCTAAATTAGATTCAGCCATTGCTAATAATGAATGATTAAAATTTAAATGCCTTGCAACTCTTAAGCGGATAAAAACTGGAATATCTAAACCTATTCTAAATAGAGGTTTAATAGCAACCTGAACTAATCCAATATGTAAAAATTTATAATTCTTTCTTCTATGCTCACTTAGAGCTTGAGGGGAAAATGATTGTAAGGTTTCATACGCCTGATTTAATGAAATAGTTTGTTCAGTTTGTTTAATAGAATAATTATGTTTAAATTCAAAAGTACCAATTTTATAAACACTTTTAATGGATAAATTTTAACAACTGTCCCTGAACTTATTTAGTTGTAACATTACAGTCCTTCAATTTAAAAATATAACATAAAACCCCATCAACTTTCAAATTTTGCACAGTAAAATCCCTCTAACCCCCAATTACCAGTTTTTCAGTTAAACGCTGATTTGAATAGTTCCAACATGGAGCTTAGTCAGTATTTCTCTTTTCTCTCTCAAGCTATGTGTAAATTGAATCCTTCTTCTCTCTATAGATAGAATAATTTTTCATGCATAAAGAGAATGATTTTGCACTTTGCATAAGAGAGGAGAGAGAAATGTTGACTAAGCACCGTGCGAAAGCTATTCACATCAGTTTCTAACTGAAAAATCAGTAATTGAAAGTCAGAGGGATTTTGCTATGTAAAATTTGAAAGTTTAGGGGGTTTTATCTTACATTTTAAAGTTAAAAGACTGTAGTGTTATAGCTATATAAGTTCAGGGACAGTTTTTGAAATTTATCCCACTTTTAATATCTCTTTCTGGAATATTCCAATTATGTAATTGATTTTCAATTTTGACAATATCAGAATCTAATATATCAAACTCTTGTTCGTTTAAAGATTTAGAAAGAATGGAAGAAGAAGAAGAAGAAGAAGAAACATCTCTTCTACTCATGGAATGGAACAAAGAAGACATTATAGCAATAGGAATGAGAAACTTACTATGATCTAGAAGTGTTTGGAGTGTGTTTTACCCTGTGGGAATACTGAGGGACCACCTAACTTACAACTAACCAACGCTCTCAACAGTTGACCAACACAGTAAACCACCACAAGAACAAGCACTATTCAAATACATCTTGACTTAATTCATGCCACATTAATTTCTTTGGAACATGTACTTTACTCTTAAATAGATTAGCTAGAGAAATTATTCTACAAATAAAAAAGAAGATTTGTTTATTGTTTTATGCATTACAAAATTTTAAGATGATTTACTAGACAAAAAATTTTTATTACGCATTGATTGCTCAGCTGCTAAAGATGTTTTACAAAAATATGTTAAAAATTTGGTTTCGAAACAAGTTTTTGCAAGATGGCAATCTCTTTTAGGATGTTTTGATTTTTCAATTGAATAAAGGATAAATTTCAACAACTATCTCTAAACTTATATAGTTGTAACACTATAGTCCTTCAACTTTAAAATGTAACATAAAACCACCTAAACTTTCAAAATTTTCATAGTGAAATCCCTCTGACTTTCAATTTCTGATTTTTGAGTTAGAAACTAACATAAATAGCTCTCACATGGTGTTTAGATAATATTTCTCTCTCTTCTCTTATGCAAAGTATAAAATTATTCTATCTACACGTGAAAAATTATTCTATCGACAGTGAGGAGAATGATTCAATTTACACATAGCTTGAGAAAGAAAAAAAAAATACTAACTAAGCTCCATGCTAGAACTTTCCTAGTTAGTGTCTAACTGAAAAGCCAGTAATTAGAGGTTAGAGGGATTTTATTGTACAAAAATTGAAAGTTGATAGGGTTTTATGTTACATTTTTAAGTTAAGGGACTGTAATATTACAACTAGATAAGTTCAGGGATGATTGTCAAAATTTATCCATTGAATATATCAAAGGGTCTTCTAACTCTTTTCCTGATTTTCTTACACGTAAAATTTTACAGGGAAAAGCTCAAAATCAATATTAATGAGTACTCCTATTAAAAAGAAAATTACGACTGAGGATTATATAAAAAATACCTATGCATCATTACAGCATTCACCTCCTCTAATTAATTCAAGATTAATTAGACCCACCTCTCCTTCCAATACACCTCCTAAAGAATCCTTTACATTAGTATCCAAAGCCTCCAGCTCTAAAGCCTCCTCCTCTTCCCACAAACCAAATTCGCCTCTAATTACACTGAAGCATTATTAAAAAAACTCAACTTTTAACCGAACCAAATTTTATACTAAACCCATTAGATAAATTTTGACAACTATCTCTGAACTTATCTAGTTGTAACATTACAGTCCCTCAACTTAAAAATGTAACATAAAACCCCATCAACTTTTAAATTTTGCACAGTAAAATCCCTCTAACCTCTAATTACCAGTTTTTCGATTAGACCCTGACCTGGATAGTTCCAGCATGGAGCTTAGTTAGTATTTCTCTATTCTCTCTTAAGCCATGTATAAATTGAATCTTTTTTTCTCTATAGACAGAATAATTTTTCATGTATAAAGAGAATAATTTTACACTTTGCATAAGAGATGAGAGAGAAATATTGACTAAGTGTTATGCAGGAGCTATTCATATCAGTTTCTAACTGAAAAATCAGTCATTGAAAGTCAGAGAGATTTTACTGTGCAAAATTTGAAAGTTTAGGGGGTTTTATGTTACATTTTAAAGTTAAAGGATTGTAGTGTTACAACTATATAAGTTCAGGGACAGTTGTTGAAATTTATCCTAAACCCATTACATAACATATTACAATCCTAGAACCTGAAATTTTTAATGGAAACTTTAATAACCCAAATTACCCAGACATCATCCAAACCTTATTTCAACCAAACCATTATTTTATCCAAGAAAACCCTTACAAAAATAGAAAATTTTATGAATTAATACTTGTAGATTCTGGCTCTATCGAACTTGAGCATGTATTTGATGAGAAGGAACTTCACAAGATCTCTCATAGCAAAGCCAAAATTAATAAGATTTTAACAGTTACAGATTGGAAGCAAAGCCTTTACACAGGAAAGAAGTTCTCAATTAATTTTTCAGCTAGCTAGTTACAATTATTTTGATTACAAGACTGCATGGTAGAATGCCTTTTTTGTCAAGAACTGGACTCATACTTGGTTCTTTTCTTGGTCAAAGACATGTCTCTCACACTTTCCTCACTGGTTCTTAAATTGGTGGAATTATTTTGGTCTCATTCGAGAAATTATGTCTTTACAGATCTAGGAAAGATTTAATCTTTATAAAAGAGAAATGAAGAATTTAAAGTTAAATCTAATGCTTTCTTATTCTTTTACATCTAGAGTTCCTTGGATTTTCTCTTGGGCCTTTGATGTCGCGCAAGATCAAGAGAATTCCTATGCAATATTACAAAAAACTTTTAGAGTTAAATGGTGGTCAGAGTTTAATATCAAGTTAGCTTGTCAAAAGGCGATTACAAAATGGTTACAACATAATGGAGTTAAAGCTCAATTAGCTTTTGCTTTTGACAAACAAAAGCAAACTTCAAGCTCTTTTAGCAGGTGCCAAGTCCCCAGAAGATTTTAAAGAACTCTTAAAAATGGCTTATGATCAAGTTTCAAAGTCTTTCGAGAAGAGTAGTGACACCGATGATAAATTAAACTTTGAAGTAAGAGAAAGAAATGTTATAGAAATAGCCAGGCAGATCGAAGCTCCTGAAGGATTTACACCTCAAAATGAGGATGACTATTATGGCTATAATTTTTCTCAAGTGAATTATCATCACGAATGACGTTAAGAAGCATTATTTGGAATCTTTACAACTTTTATCCATTTGTATTATTAAAGTGTGTTAGAATAATTGTGTCCTTTTCTTTTATAGAAGTCATATGTAATAATTGAGTATGTTAATATATTGTAACTTATCTAATAATAATAGCTATTTATTATCTCATTAAGAGGGTAATTATTAAATAGTATATAACTTATATATACATTATTGAAGAATTAATAACTTATTTATAATTTAAAGAATTTGAATAAGTAATTAATAAAAAATAAAGAAAATTAAATAAATTATATTTTGTAAATAAATTGTTACTTGGCATATATATATATATATGTGTGTGTGTGTGTGTGTGTGTGTGTGTGTGAAATGCATATTAATATAAATATTATAAAAGTAAAATAAATTAAAGTAAAGTAAAATTTGTTAAATCTATCAATACTACATATAAATGTAGAGAGGGAGAGAGGGAACATTGACTTTATCAAAAATACCTTTTATTCTTTAAATTAATTATAATTACATATTTATTTTTTAAATTAATTTTAATACTTGTATAAATTAAAAATTTTCAATTTTAGAGTTCATATAAATTTAAAATTCTTAATTCTACTTATACTTAACTTCAATTAAATATAAAATTTTATAAGAATTAATTAACTAAAATAAAAAAATAATAATTGAAAAATAAAAAGTATAATTAATCTATAATCTATATCTATAATTTATAATATATATAAATGTATGAAGAAGGGACATTGACATTGCCCAAAATACCCATAATAATTTACTATAATGGCAATAAAGATCTAATTTTACTTTTATTTAATTATTAATATTAATTTTTTAAGATTTATTTTTCAAAGTCCTAATATTAATTTTTAAAAGTCCTACAGGGACATAATTTCTATTTAACATGCTATTAATTTTTGAAGTCTTATATGGACTCCGAAATTAATCTCAACTAACTTAATAGCTTGAAGTTATATTTCACAAAAAATGAAGTTGGTTTTGGTTTAATCTCATTAGCCACTCGACTAGCTGGCTAACTACCTATGCACGCAGTTGCATGAATTTTTCTACTAATGGACGGCTCTCATTGTGCTACAACAGTTTGTCTTTATTTGAATTATTAATATTAAATTTTCAAAGTCTTAAAATAAAAATTTTCAAAATCTTATATGGACTTATTTTTATTTAACGTGATATTAAGTTTTATGTTTTGACCATCAATGTAACACCCCTTTACCCGATCTACAGTGTAGCCGAGCAAAAGAATGCCATATCCTGTGCCAAAGCACCCTATCATGACCCAACCTATGAGCCGGACAGGCACTAGGACCTGGGCCAGCCTAAAGCCCCCCGAGGCCCATAGTAAGCCTAACTATTCCTCAACCCAACTCTAAGGCCCATTTGGGCCCAATTTCAAGAATTCAACCAGACAGAGTCTGTTCATAAAATGGACCTTTTAACGGGGAGTTTTTGACTCCCCCGACCTATAAACATAATATATAATCAATTGGAGAGCTCAGCTCACCCTCCACATACTCATAATAACATAAAGTCAAATGGGAGCTCAGCTCCCTCATCCAGTCCAACATATAAGCATATAATAAGTTTACAGGTCCAACATAGCAAATCATATTACAGACCCAAATCAAATAAATATTCTAACACATGCGAAAATTCTAGGAGTTAACAGAATTATACAAACATTAATAAACGACCTGCAAAGAAGAAAAGCAGGATAACCACAACAATAATCCTCCTGTAGCCTAAAAAAACAATGAACAGGAGTGAGCGTTCGACTCAGAGAGTAAAATATCAATTTTAATCATGATCTCTATAGCTATCTAAAGCTAATGCACCCTGTAGAGTGAAATGCAACATTGTCAATATTTTCATGTCATAAAAGAAAAAAGGTAATCTGGAGCACTCACACACCCGATATGGTCAAACAATACATATATGGGAGCTGATCCCCTATGCAGCCCTCTTAATCCAACCTGTGCCAGCGAAGAACTCAAGCCGGACTTTCGCTTAATAAACCAAATCGGGGTCCCAGCGAAGAACTCAAGCTGTGTCTACCCCGAAGGACCGGGTCCCAGCGAAGATCTCAAGCTGTGTCTACCCGTCCTGTCCATAGCCAACACCATACCACACACACGCCAACTCACGCACACTGTTCCAAATTACCATAACAACATCCATGGCACTTTAACAGTTGTGAATGCAACATAAAACGTGCCTAAAGTTTAACTACATAGATACATTTTTATAAGTAATGCATGGGCATACTTGAACATATAATAATATCGAAATTACAATTAAAATTAATATTTTACTCACAGACTCAACAGAAGTCACTGTAACGGTTGGGCGGAGGAAGAAGGCTGTCCCGGCTCACTTGACAAATTTATTACAATCATTTAATAAATTTGACTAAATACAAACTAAGAAAAAGACCAAAGATATCCTAAGTCGTGCCGAAAATTCGACAGAGTCTTCCCTATAACTAGAATCTACCCAACCTGCAAAAAGGCTTAAAACACACTTCCATATCCATAAACCATATATCCACAACTCAATCACATCACACAGCCCTCCTGGGCCCATCCAAACAGTCATCAATCACAACATGTAAAATTATAGTTTAGTCCTCATAATTTAACTCTCCTGCAAAAACTACCCAAATGAGTTCTAAAAATTTGCCCCGCGGTCCTTAGCATCATTACTAAGCTAATGCAAAAGGAATTATAATTTTCTGAGCTATCATGAATATTTTATGAATTTTTAATCCAATTCAAGCACTAGAAAATTATGAAAAAGCAAGGTTTGGGTTTACCTATACCGATTTCGACTCTGGGGACCTGCTCGGGACGTCTAACAATGGTGGGGTAGCTAAAATCTCGATCCAATTCCAAGACGTTTTCGGTAGCCGGTCTGTCTAGCCAAAAATTCACAAACCCTGGCAACTGTCAGATTTCCTCGAATTGAAGGTACCTACACGAAGCCACAACACGGGAGTTAGTATATAATTTTTACAAAATTTTCTAAGCTCATTTAATACTCGAAAAAATACTATGAAGTTTCATGGGACCCATCAAAAAATGGTGTCGAAAAATTTTGAAATTTATATTGCCGCAAAGCTCTTGATGAGTGGAGCGCTCTGGTACTCTCGGTTTTCTCGTGGGGTTCATGATTTATGAGAAATCTAACCCAAAAGTCGAAATGGGCTAAAACTTCCTGGACAAAAATCGAGCAAACCGCTCGATGGATTTTGATGTTCTTGGTGTCTATGGAAAGCTCTCGAGGTGCAGATGGTGTTTGAAACAAGACTAGGCTCAATCGGTAGCCGGATCGGCCGGATTCTAGCTAGATAGCTGAAGAGGTGCGCTACGTGTCGGGGGTCTTCGCGCGTGCTTTCCCGGGGTTCCAGGCAGTGGCCGGCGAAGAGGGAAGGGCGAGGTGGCGCCCCGACGAGCTAGGGAGGCTGGGTTGGTGGCTGGCTGGTGTGGGGAGGAGGGAGGAGAGAGAAAATGGGAGAGAGAGAAAGAAGGGTCGGGACGCGCGGGGAAGAGAAGAAAAGATGGAGGGAGGCCGGTCCGATCCGGTCAGGTTCGATTTGGCCAATTCGATTCAGGATACAAAATTTTGAATTTTTACTCTGCCTTGGGACCGAAAATGAGGCCTAAAAATTCTGAAAAAAGTTCTAGAAAACTCAGAAAAATTCATAAGGTCCAAATATATTTTTAGTTTTGCCACGTAGTCTTTAAATAAATTTTTAAAAATCATCAAAGTTTTATATTTTCGGAAAATCGAACCCGATTTCTAAAATCTGAAAAATTTCAAATAATTTCCTAAAATTTAAATAAAATAAAATATTAATATTACTCACAAAATAATAAATTTAAAAATTAGGGGTGTTACACACCCAATCTCTTCCTATTCAATTCTTAGTTGATTTAATTCTATCATAATTCAATTAAGCAATTTTTAAATGGAAACTGCAAGAGTTTCCTCATAATGCGGACATTTGACTTGTTAAGGATTTGCCCTGTTACAATAATCCAAAATCAAAATTTCAATATAACTCAATTTCAACATCATAATTTCTATTTCCATTCACATTCATTTCCATTTTCTGTACACATTCATTTCCTTTCATTTCATTCATTTACATATGTATATATATTTGTCATACAATCCAAAATTTAACTACATCATTGTTTAATTACATCATACATAATCATGTACTGCTGTGGGCCCAAATTCTATACTAAAAATGAAATGTTGAGGTGACACTGTTCACTACTGCAGATCACACCAAAAATCTCTGTTCGACATCTACTTGGTTTTATCTCCTGGACCTGTATGAGGAAAAACCATTGCACTAAGTATTTCTATTTAGTGGTACACTAATAAAATAAAAATACAATATACAAAGAAAATAATTTTCATGCTTATGTGTAGTAAGGATAATTCACATTTAACTATTTATAAATCATTTAAGAGAGAATATAGAATTTATACATCACAATTTGTAGTCATTTCATTAGTTTCCTACATAACTATTTCGAATGTCATTTATCATATTTTTCTCTTAATTCCATATTTTCATGTCCTTTGGAATGTTTAATTTCATGGGATCTTTTCGTTTCTTTAATCTTGATATTCAACTTCTTTAATTTATTTTAGTGCCTAAGTAACCTTAAATCAGATTGTTTGGACTGGATATGCGGGTTTTACTGGCGTTGGACACTCGGTGCCTCGAGCTGTCATACTGTTGAACACTTCGGTGTCTACCAGGTATGCTATGTAATTAGGCATAAAAGCTATCAAAGTAAACAAGAACAAAGGATAACTACATTGGACACTTGGTGCCTACCAATGGTATCCAAGCATAAAAGCCAAATGCAGTACTGCTAATCTCATCCCTTCTTGGCATGCCAATTTATCCATCCCTTACACTACTGTCTAGGCATACTCGGGCTAATTATCATTGTTAACAATTCAACATTCTCAATATTTTATCATTATGTCATCATTTCATTCATTATGGAAGCATAAGTCCCAAACACAATTTCACAAGTCATTTATGCAAATCATGCCATTGGCATTCATTACCATTCATATTATAAACCATTATGTTGATATTTCATAATTTCCAAATTTATTACCTCAATTTCTTTGACAATTTTGACCAAGGTATAGCAAGAATTAGGCCATATCTTCTTCATGAGATTTGTATATCTATGTTTTAGATTTATTTTGGCTTTGGAATCACTCAATTTACATATGTGTAGCTCAAGTTATAACCATTTTACCAAAACTAGTCCAGTGACCAATTTCCACTTTTTAGGGCATTCCAGAATTCAGGCAGATTCTGGACCCAATTTATTAAGCTATTGGATAAATTTCAACAACTGTCTTTGAACTTATATTGTTGTAACACTACAGTCCTTTAACTTTAAAATGTAATATAAAACCCCCTAAACTTTCAAATTTTGCACAGTAAAATCCCTCTGACTTTCAATTACTGATTTTTCAGTTAGAAACTGATGTAAATAGCTCCCGCATGACACTTAGTCAACATTTCTCTCTTCTCTTTTATGCAAAGTGTAAAATTATTCTCTTTATGCATGAAAAATTATTCTGTTTATAAAGAGAAAAATGATTCAATTTGCACATGGCTTGAGAGAGAAAAGAGAAATACTGACTAAGCTCCATGTTGGAACTGTCTAGGACAGCATCTAACTGAAAAACTGGTAATTAGAGGTTAGAGGGATTTTACTGTGCAAAATTTGAAAGTTGATGGGGTTTTATATTAAATTTTTAAGTTGAGGGACTGTAATGTTGCAACTAGATAAGTTTAAGGATAGTGTCAAAATTTATCCATTTTGAATAGGATAGATTTTGACAACTGTTCCTGAACTTATTTAGCTATAATATTACAGTCTCTCAACTTACAAATGTAACATAAAACCCCATCAACTTTCAATTTTGCATAGTAAAATCCCTCTAACCTTCAATTACCAGTTTTTCAGTTAGATGCTAACCTGGACAGTTCCAGCAAGGACCTTAGTCAGTATTTCTCTTTTCTCTCTCAAGCCATGTGTAAATTGAATCCTTTTTCTCTCTATAGATAGAATAATTTTTCATGCATAAAGAGAATAATTTTACACTTTACATAAGAGAGAAGAGAGAAATGTTGACTAAGTGCCATACGGGAGCTATTTACATCAGTTTCTAACAGAAAAATTAGTAATTGAAAGTTAGAGGGATTTTATTATGTAAAATTTAAAAGTTTATGGGGTTTTATGTTACATTTGAAAGTTAAAGGACTTAGTGTTATAACTATATAAGTTTAGGGATAGTTATTGAAATTTATCCATTTTGAATAGGTTGCAGCCATAATTTAACTTTGCGTTCTTCATATGAATTGTTCTCCTATGTCTTAAGATTACACAGGTTTACAAATCACTCAATTTGAGATATTGCAGAGTGAGTTATGGCTAAATTATCAACCTTTGTTCACGGATGCAATTTCCTGCAGTTTCCAGGTTTCCAGGTTAATTTTGCACTCAATATTCAAGTGTCTTACACCCAGAATTTATACAAGGTCTCTAAAACAAAATTATAGGCATACGTCTTAGGTTTCCAGAACATTCGAATCACTTCAATTGGATTTATACAAGGAGAGTTATGCCATGTTTACTACATGGGAGTCATAGGGCAATTTGCTGGAATAACAAGAAATTTTAGTTTCAGCAATACATATTTACTATAGAAATTTGACCAATTTGCCCTAAGAATTTTGTCTGGACCAAACACAAAAGTTGTAGATATGGGTTTCAACTTTAATATGGCTTTGGTTTCACAACAATTAGAGTTGTGTAACTCAACTTATAAGCATTTGAACTTACTGGACTCAAGCTGTCCAAAACCAATTCTAAGGCACAACACTACATTCACTCAATTGATTTGCCAAATCATCAATCTTTCACAATAACTACATACCAAATAGTCTTAATTTAAGCATAAACACATCAAATAGGTCACAAGAATTGAAAACGTTAATTTCACAAAACCCTAATTCAATTTGCCAAAACTTTAAATTCATCAAATCTGTAACACCCCTATGTTCGGTAGTGCGTTCTACTGTTCTATTGATAGTGTCTGTCCGGACAACTAGGATGCTTGGAATTATATTTAAATATTAGTGTGGAGATATAAGATAGTGAAATACAATAGAGGAAAATACAAAAAAAAAGAAAAAAATTAAAAAAGAGAAAATGTAACTAAGCTAAACGGACAAAACCGTACCGATGGGTGACCGCACTGGGAAGGTTGTTGCTGACCCCAGGATCGCGGGAAACCCTCGGAATTAAATTTCAGGACATAAGTAAAGGTTTATTGAAATGTAATTGACACTAGAAATATCAAAGGAAAAATAATAAATTAGTACAAAAAAATGAAAAATTGATAAACAGACAAAAATCGGTGTTACCGAAAAATTAGGAATATAACCCCAAGTGGGGCATTTTTGTCATTTGACACCTAGAGTTGACTTTTGACCTCAATGTCCATTAAAAATAAGTGGTATTACACTTTGAAAATTTCATGAAAAATAAAAATGTGGTACATTATTTAAATAGTGAAAGAAATGAGGCAAATGTGCAAATTATGAAACTTTAACTAATTAAATCATTAATTTATGGTTAGTGCTCCACTAAGTGGGATTAGTGGACATATAAAACCAAGTGGACAGCATGCAAATTCACTTTCTTCCTCATTTTTTTTCACTTTGCCAAATTGCTTTCTCAAGTTCTTCCATGGCCAAATGTTCTTCCAAGCTTCCTCCATGGCCATTCATGCATAAGCTCAAATCTACCATGATTCAAGCCATATTTCTTCAAACTCCCTTCATTAAAAGTGGTCTTCACACCATGGGCAGTATGTTTGCAGCAAAAAAGAGAGGAAATTGAATTTGCATGTAAATCACTAAGTGGGATTAGTGCTCCACTAAGTGGGATTAGTGGACATATAAAACCAAGTGGACAGCATGCAAATTCACTTTCTTCCTCATTTTTTGTCACTTTGCCAAATTGCTTTCTCAAGTTCTTCCATGGCCAAATGTTCTTCCAAGCTTCCTCCATGGCCATTCATGCATAAGCTCAAATCTACCATGATTCAAGCCATATTTCTTCAAACTCCCTTCATTAAAAGTGGTCTTTACACCATGGGCAGTATGTGGGCAGTATGTACATTGAATTTGGGTGGATGTAAATGTTGGACTTTAATGGTGAATTGTGTGCATTGAGCACCTGAGTATTTTGCCCAATATGCTTGCTGGAATTGTGTTTAGTATTTGTAGAAGTGCTATGAATAAATAATGAAGTCATGAGGAGGAGGAGGAATGTCAAATTGGAAGTGTAATTGTCTTGTGCAGGTTGTGTATGTTGGCAGCACATAAATTAGGTCATAAGTGCAAAACTGTGAACCCAATTGGTATGAGGCCAATGGATGGTGAAACTAGACACCAAATAGGCCAACTTTCATGTAAAAATGTTGCCAAAATTCTGCCTAGAAACTGACCTTAAAAATGACAAAGTCCGGATTAGTGACTTGAAAGCCTGAAAATTGACCATTTGGGCAGCAATTATTGTTTTGGCTATAAGTCACTCAAAACAGGTCCAATTGACCTGAAATTTTTCCCATGAATAGTTTAGACATAGATCTACAATTCTTATGAAGATACCAAAGCCAAGAAATGGCCAGAACCAAGCCAAATAGCTTGCCTGGCCGAAGTGAAAATGACCTAAAAATGACCTAAGCCTACCATTTTAGTGCTTTCTGTCCAGCATTGGTAAATTGACCATATCTTGGTCTACACAACTCAGAATGACCTAAAATTTTGCGCCGCGTGCAATAAGAAATAGACCTACAAGTTTGTAGTTTGGACCGAAACCCGAAAATCAAGGGAACTAGGTCGTCCGGCTAGGTCAAAATAGTACACCGAAATTCGGTAAATTGCAATAAAATGTAATACACTTGAAAATGAAATTGGTAACATATACCAACACTAAAGGGCTCTAAAATGTGACATATTGGGAATATTAAAATTAATTCACCTAGTGCATTAAAGGTCAACATTATAGGTTGACTAATGAAATGAATTGAAGGGAATAGTATCAAGAAAATTTAGATATTGAATTTTATTATTAGAAATAATTTAACTGAGTACTGAAACACTTTAAATTGTGTATTTCAGTTGAAAATGATATTGGGAAGCATAAGGAACATTGAGTCAAGGCCTAGGGGCGACTCAAATCAGGTTTGTGCACAACTAGTTTTTAACTGATTTTGTTCTAAATATTTCATATGATTAAATGACATATTTTTCTTATGTATTATGTTTAACAAGCATTGGATTTAATTCAATAATTATTGAAATTATTATAGTATGTATGAATTTAGCTTTGTGAAATGGTATTTCCATAAGTATTAAGCATTATTTTGAATTGAATAAATTATGTTTTGAAAAACTGTGATAGAACATGTTTTGAATTGTGATGGGCAATTTGCATGGAAAAATGCAAATTTATGATTTGAATTGTGATGAGCATAAAAAAATTATTGGATATTGGAATTGACTTTGAATCGAATTGTATTGTGATTTATGCTCACTAAAAGGATTGTAATATTGTTTTATATCTCACTATAGATGCTTGACTAGGTTATTACCCGTCTCTCTCATTTGTTGAGAAGACAATGGAGTTAGTTGTGTTTTGATTACCATGGTACGTGCACAGGCTTAAATTCTCCTCTTATTAGATGTTAGATCTAAGTTTTTTATGTTATGACCCTTTCAAAAGATTCATTATTATGGTGTGTACTGTGCATGATGATTCGATCTCCCCGACCATAGGGAGTTAGAATCACCCCGAAGATGGCCCTTTCGGATTAGTCTTGCATAGTTAGTGAGATAAAGAATGGTTTTTGAGATAAAGAATAGTTATTGAATAGTAAAGAATTTTGATTTCAAATGGGATTTATGTATAATTGATTTTATCGGAATTAATCTTTATTTCCAATAAATTGTTGGAATTACCTTAAATGGTTAGTTATGATTTGATAAATTGAATTTCGTGATCAAAGTCATTTTGTACAAATGATTTATATTATTGGCAATGAATATTTTGAGTTTTGGAATTTGATGAATATCCATATTTCCAAATTAATTGTTGTAATTTTTGTTAAGGTATATTGTACTATGTTTTAAATTATAGTTGTGCACCACTAAGTTCACCACTCAGCGATAGCTTTGTATGCTGTCGCAGGTGAAAAGAGCATAGAGCAGTTGAGTAAGCTTCTTTGAAAAGACATTCAAATCAGCTCCAGGTATATCATAATATACCCATGTACATAGGTTTTGATGTATGCATGTAATAATATGTATGCAAATTATTTGAGCAGTTGTATAAAAACTCTTATAAAATATTTTGGTATATAATTAAATGTAAATTATTGTGATATAAATGTTGAGTCTTGTAATCAATGAAATGTTCTTTATGATGAGATTGGTTTGAAAATGAATTGATTTGATTATTGAGATTGAATTGGGAGATGAAATGAAGTTTATTGGAGTTGTATTTGAGAAAACATATTGGGAGTGTTTTCCTTTTCAGGTTTGAAGAACTGTTTTCTCAAAACACAGCCAGCACTTTACCGAAATTTGAAAAAAATTTTATAATACCACATTTTAATCGATGATTTAAATTTCACGAAAATTGTTTTAAAATCCCTTGTAGTATATCTAATGGGTTATCGGTAGGCGAAGTACGGAAATTCAATAAGTGTACTACGAAATCATGTTACATCTTACAGAGAAGTAGGATGTGACAAAATCTCATAGCACTAACCTTGATTTCTAGCTTCAATTGACTTTAAGCAACTCCAATTTGCTTCCAATCCAACCAAACTTTAATCTTCCTTCTTGTTCTCACCTTGACCGAATCCCCTTCTTCAATAACTCCTAATATTTCAATCAATTTCATGAAAATTTACACAATTAAACTTGAATACTATCAATTCCATAACCAATTAAGCTCAAAGCATAGCTTACCTCAATTGGGCAAATTCCCATTTCACCAATCCTTCCAAATTCCTTAAGTTTCTTGGATGCTTTCTTCAATTTAAGGCTTACGTCCAAGTTTTCTCTTAATTTCCTATGGAAAGTATGAAAGAAATTAGGGTTTTAAAGCTTGGAGATTGGGTAATAATGGTGGCAAGATGAGAGAAAATGAGAGAACGAGAGAGAGAGTGAGTGCCGGCTGGTTGAAAGTGAAGGAGCGGAAGTATGAAAATTGTTCATTAGAGCATTGAATTTCAAAAAATTTCTTCTAGGGTTTCATGCATCATGCCACATCTATTATGTGCCTAATTAATTTCAATGCTCAATTGTATATTAAAACACTTTTAATATGTATTAGAATCTATATTTGTCATTCAAGATTGTGAATTAACAAATTAATTCATTTAAACCCTAGTTTAAAAGAGAAGTTAGAGCACTAACCTCTTTAATGCAATATAGATGTGATTAGCACCTTTAGGAAGCTCCTAGTATCCCAAGTGTTGTCCCTCTAGCTTGTCCACACCAAGATCACCAATGGGCAGCCCCCAATTTGCTTCTCAAGCCTTTTCCAACCAATTATAAATTGGGTTCTTACCTTTAGAGAGGTTGTATATGTGCATAGAACACTAGAAACAATTTCTAGTAATTTTAATTCAAAGGAATTTGAGCAATTCCCTTTGAATTGATGAGAAAAGATGAAGAGGAGAGGGAGAGGAAGAGGTGCCGCCACACTTGAGAGGCTAGGCTGAAAAATTATGTTGTTTCTTCCTTTCTTTTCCCTTTTATAATTAGGTGATCACTTAAAACCCTTGCCACATATCATCACCACATTCCATCTAAATTTTAATTGACTTAATCACATTAAGTCAAGTGTCAAAGCTAGACTTAATCTTGACTTTGATCATCTTGCATGATAGGAAAATAAATGGCAAACTTATATGATGTCATGTGTCACTATCTCATGGTGCCACATGTCACCCTGTGAAATGACCAAATTACCCTTATGTTGTAATTTTGAGTTCTCAATCCAAAATCATTATTTCTTCTCTTCTAATCAAATTATATCAAATATAAATTAATTAATTAATCTCCATTAATTAATTTCTCATAATTAAATTCATATTTAAATACTTTAAATATAAATTTAACTTGTACTATACATCCAATAACCTAGATTTGGTTTCAAGCCATGCTAGGGACTTTGCAATCTTATTGCAAACCAAACCTATTTAATTAATCAATTAAACTCTTTAATTAATCAATTAAATCACATTTAACTTGGTGATTAACTTGTGTATGTGTGTGACTCACTAGGCTCATCACTAATTGGCAATGAGATATGATATTAACTCTTAATATTATTAGAACTCTTTCTTACCATAAATGATTTCTCTAAATCATTTTAGGCACCTCATAGACCATGGTTAACACCTAGCATAGCATGCTATGGCTACTCAATCAGTAATAAGGAATACCTTAAATGAACCTCTAATCATATGTTACCATGCACTAGAATCTCTCTGTTACAAAATCTCAATTCGAGCTGGAGTCACGGTTTATGTCAAACCCCATTTGCTATGAATATTATGTTCTCTTTTAATTCCAATTCTTGATTTATTAGATTTTCCTGTCAGAAACTCTTTTCTGACTAAATCTGTCTGTCCTGGCTAGGAACTTAAAACATCAAGAACAATTAAATGAACATAGAACTTTATCCCTATTTACTTAGGGTAACAGATTCCATCTTGATCAACACCTACCTCCATATATAACTAGTAGGAGCTAACACGTGCCCATATACCCATACACAGTACAAGTATGAAAGCAGTATCATACTCAAACCACCTATATACAAGATAACTATGTTATCTCAGGTCTAAAGATTATATGCACTTATATGATATATGACAATGCATTGACAAGAGTAAACTCCATGTGCTTGTCATATGCATCACTGGTTTGGCCTACTTATCCTGTATAAATGTCTATCATGTTGGTTATATGGCATGAGACTCACTATTCCATCTTATTTATATCTCATATAAAGACCTTGGGAATAAACATGAATACAATCTTTCTGAATAAGTCATATCCTGTGTGAAATATCCTCGATTGTGAACCAATTTATGATACTTTATGCTAGAAATACTGTTACTCATATTCTTAACAACTTAAGAATAGAATTTTTAACAAAATATCAATGGACCTTTTCTATTACACATAAATACATTATGTAAATAGAAAAGTGAAATTGCCTTTTATTAATAAAATATGTACTAAATATACACTAAATGATAAGCTCTAGGGCATACTATTAACAATCTCCCACTAGCATTAGAGCCATTCATTATAGTATCTCAAACCCATCTTCTCAAGATGTCGGTCTAACTGAGCTTGTGATAAAGGCTTAGTGAATGGATCAGCTGGATTTTTAGCTGATGCTATTTTTTACATGGCTACATCGCCTTGCCCAACTATCTCTCTGATAATGTGGTAACGCCTTTCTATGTGTTTGGATTTCTGGTGAGACCGGGGTTCCTTATCTAAACAGCCTCTTTTGTAGCATCTGATGCAGCAATGTACTTAGCCTCTGTAGTGGAATCAGCAGTTGTACTCTATTTGAAACTCTTCCAACTGACTACACCTCCATTACAAATGAACACAAATCCAGAGGTAGACTTTCTATCATCGATATCTGATTGGAAATTAGAATCAGTATAACCATCCAATTGCAAGTCACCACCTCCATAAATCAATAATAAATCCTTAGTTCTTCTCAAGTACTTAAGGATATTCTTGGCAGTTATCCAATGTTCCAAACCTGGATTGGATTGAAACCTGCTAGTCAAACTAACAGCATATATTATATCCGGCCTAGTACACATCATTGCATACATTAAACTTCCAATAGCCAAAGCATATGGAATCCTAGCCATTTTATCTCTTTCTTCAGGTGTCTTTAGAGACATCTCTTTGGAAAGGTGAATACCATATCTCACTGGTAATAATCCTTTCTTGGAATCAAGCATGTTAAACCTCTTTAACACCTTTTTCAAATATAGACTTTGGGATAAACCAATTATTCTTTTTGCTCTATCTCTATAGATGCGAATTCCAAGAATATAGGTTGCCTCCCCTAAGTCTTTCATGGAGAATGTATTTGACAACCATACCTTTATAGCTGTCAACATACCTATGTCATTACATATCAATAGAATATCATCCACATATAAGACAAGGAAAGTGATAGCATTATCACTAACCTTCTTATATACACATGGCTCATCCACATTTTTTATAAAACTAAATGACTTAATGGCTTTATCAAAATGGATATTCCAACTCCTCGAAGCTTGTTTCAACCCATAAATGGATCGCTTTAGCATGCATACCTTGAAACCATCTTGGGATTCAAAACCCCTTGGTTGTTCCATGAAAATGTTTTCTTCAATGTATCCATTGAGAAAAGCTATTTTGACATCCATCTGCCAAATCTCATAATCATAGTATGCAGCTATTACTAATAGAATCCTAATTGGCAACAGGCGAGAAAGTCTTCGCATAGTCAATTCCTTGCCTTTGGCAAAACCCTTTCCCTACTAGCTTTGCTTTCTAGGTTTCTACCTTTCCATCAAAACTAATTTTCTTCTTGAAAACTCATTTATTCCCTATAGGTACAATACCTTCAGGTGGGTCAATAAGATCCCAAACTTGATTCTTACACATGGAATCAATTTTAGATTTCATAGCTTCAATCCATTTTAAAGAGTCTATATCTGATATAGCTTCTTCATAGGTAAGTGGATCATCTCCATGATCTACTTCTTCATGAGTAAACAACTCTTGTTCATCTTCATGAAGGAAACCATATCTCACTGGTGGGTGAGATATCCTGGTTGATTTGCGATGAATTACTATAGATGTTTCATCAATAAGTGTAGGTTGACTAGATGGATCTATATCCATTTGATCTGTTGGTTGGTCAGAATTCTCCAATTCTAACTCTATTTGCCTTCCTTTACCTCCTTCTTGAATAAACTGTTGTTTAAGAAATGTGGCATCTCTACTTACCATAACCTTTTGTGATGAAGGCAAATAAAAATACTATCCAAAACCGTCTTTTGGATATCTAACAAATTGACCCTTCTCTGATCTGGTTTCTAATTTATCAGTGTTCAGCTTTTTGATATAAGGTGGACAATCCCAAATCTTAACATTCTTAAGACTTGGTTTTCTTTCATGCTATATCTCATAAGGTGTGAAAGAAACTGATTTTGATGGAATCCTATTCAGAATATGCAAAGCTGATTCTAATACAAATCCCCAAAAAGAGATTGGCATATCAGTATAACTCATCATACTACGTACCATATCTAATAAGGCACGATTTCTCCTTTCAGATACATCATTCAACTGTGGTGTTCCTGGAGGAGTCAGCTGGAAAAAATGCCATGTTCTTTCAAGTATTCATCAAATTTAGTACTTAAGTATTCACCTCTACGATCTGATCGAAGAGTTTTAATACTTTTTCCTGTTTGATTTTCTACTTTAGATTTAAATTCTTTGAACTTTTCAAAGGATTCATGTTTGTATTTCATCAAATACAAATACCCAAACCTTGATTTATCATCAGTAAAGGTAATAAAATAATGAAAATCACCTCTAGCCATTTCCTTAAATGGACCACATACATCACTATGTATTAGCTTCAAAATATTTTTAGCTCTTAGTCCTTGTCCAACAAAGGGTGATCTAGTCATTTTACTCTGAAGGTAGGATTCATAAGTTGGAGTAGGTTCAGAACCCAATGAGGATAAAATCCCCATTTTCTCCAGTTTTACAATCCTATCTTCTGCAACATGACCTAATCTTAAGTTCCAAATATATTTTGAACTTGAGTTGATTTTCACCATGGCATTGCATTCTTTTAGATTGCTTGCATTCATTTTGTGTTTATCATTATTATCCAAATAATAAAGACCATTATGCATATAACCTGAGCCAACATATTTATTTCCAAAATAAATATTACAAACATCATCTGCAAACTAAAATTCATAGCCATTTCTAGTCAAACTAGATATAGAAATGATGTTCTTAAAAGCATCAGGCACATACAAAATATTATTCAAACACAAAACATGTCCACACATGTAAAACGATTTAGGTCCTATGGCTAAAGCTTCAACAGTTGAGCCATCGCCAATCCAGAGTCTAACATCTCGAGCATGCAAGCTGCTACTGTTTGCTAGTTCCTGCATATCATAAGAAATGTGAGAACTGGCACCAGTATCTAAAACCCAAGCTGTAGATGAACTATGAGCATCATCAGCATCTAAATAATAAGATATAGACATACCTTTTGAAGGTGTATCCTTCTTGTCCTTCAAAGAATCAAGATACTCTGGGTAGTTCCTTTTCCAGTGCCCATCCTTCTGGTAGTGGAAATACCTTCCTTTTCCTCCATCAGCTTTGGTCTTCCCTTTCTGTTAAGCTATCTTCTTGGAAGGATCAAGAATTTGAGGTTTCTTTTTCTTATTGCCCTTTTTCTTGTTGGACTTTTCAGCAAAAGAAAATGCAATCAAAGCTACATCTTTTCCTTTATTGCCCGGCATATTCTTTTGGGTAATAACCAGTGTGTTAAGTAAACCAGCCAAGGTGTACTCCTACTTAGTCATATGAAAATTTGTCACAAAATTCCCAAATAACCCAAGTAGGGACTGAAGGATCAAATCCATCTGCAGTTGGAAATCCATATTAAAATCAAGATGTTCCAGCTGCTCAATAAGTCGAATCATCTTATGGACATGATCCCCAATATTCTGTCCCTCAGGCATCCTCTTTCGAAATAATTGCCTAGATATCTCATACCTAGCATTCCTGCTATGCTCACCATACAACTCTTATAGGTGAAGGAGCATCTCACTTGCACTCTACATGTTCTCATGTTGCTTCTGTAACTCATTACTCATAGAGACAAGCATGTAACACTTGGCTCTGATATCATGCTCCTTCCACTTGTCCAAAGTATCATGTTCCTCTTGAGTGGCATCTGGAGGTAAGGGACCAAGACCTTTGAGTCTAGAACATATCCAATACGTTCTAAGTTCAGGACATGTTTTAAATTTCTTAGCCAATCAAAAAGATTAGGCCCTATCAACCTATTGTGATCAAGTATGCTCACAAGGATATTGGATGGTGGTGGTTGTTGTGTGCTCATTATTATCAAAAGAATAACTGCAAAAAATAACTAGATTAATTAGTAAATGTATCAAGTAATTAACCAAAATGATTATGGTCTTTTAATCAAATTAGTTCTCCCTCTAACTTAGCGAATCCTACAATTCCAAAGTAGGAAATGAAAATCCTAGTTGGATGGATTTCTAGTGGGTGATTGAATTCTTATAGTCTTATTGATCATCCTCAGGCACATCCATTATTGGAATTACAATAAACTATAAGTGAGCAACTCCTTGCCCATCATATCTCATGTGAGGTTTAATCCTTTACCTAGCCCCTAATACTCAAAATCTCAGGCACATCCATTATTGGCCACTAAATTTACAACATCTCATGCTTAACAATTATTCTTAAGAAAATCTCTTAAATTAATTGCATCATATGCAAGTATTTAAAATTTCTTAAAATAATTGCCTCAATGGAGGGTCCATGATATAATTACCTTAATTATACCATTTCCAACTTAATCATTTGTTTGAAAGATTTAGTGGTCGGCTTAATTACTATTATGGTCTCACTTTGCACATTATCCAATTAGCATGCATATATCATATACTTGCATACATTCCCATACATCTCATGTATATATGGATAAATAATAAATATGGTATGATCATAGACTTTCTAAGGGATTCAATTCTGAGTCAGCAAGAACTGAATCAGGGCATTCCTAAGTGTATTTCATTCATTCATTTTACAAGAGTTGCTGAAGGAGTACATAATCAACACTTGATCTTCATTTCCTCCCACTGGTCCTACCAATGCTCTTGACCTCCTTGATCTTCTTGCAATCCAATTACATTATAATCCTTGGCATACTAAGGCAAATTTACAAGAATATGGACTTTAAAGTCCTTAAATAAATGAAATTACAACCTAAATTATTACAACACTTATAATACATGCCACCAAAAATAAAATTAATTATTTTACAACCCAAAGAAAAATAAAAAAAATAAATCTAATCACATTGGTCTTTTATTGTCCATGATCATCCATCATACATATTACCATTTAACAATTAAATAAAACATGCATACTAAAATTAAATTGAATATCTCATATTCAACTAAAAAATTCAGATTTGAATTTCATTCAAACAAATTTAAAAATTTAGATTTGAATCTCATTCAAACAAATTTAAAAATTCAGATTTAAATCTCATTCAAACAATTGAATCAAAATTTAATTTTGTCATTAAAATTCTTAATTAAACAATTTAATTAAGAATGGACCTAATTATGAGCCTTAAATACCAAGCCCATAATCAAACTCACACCATTCGCATGTAAGGAGTCATCAAACATGGCCAAATCATGCGCACCCATGGAATCAACAAACATGCCGCCACCATGGGAGCACCAAACAGCTTTGAATTAATCAACTCTTGATCAAATCACACATTTAAATATCATATAATCAATCTAAATGGCAAATATAGTGGCTCTGATACTAATTAAAGGAGCAGAAGCATGAAAATTGTTCATTAGAGCATTGAATTTCAAAAAATTTATTCTAGGGTTTCATGTATCATGCCACATCCATTATGCGCCTAATTAATTTCAATGCTCAATCGCATATTAAAACACTTTTAATAAGTATTAGGATCTATGTTTTCCATTCAAGATTGTGAATTAACAAATTAATTCATTTAAACTATAGTTTAAAAGAGAAGTTAGAGCACTAACCTCTTTGATGCAATATGGATGTGATTAGCACCTTTAGGAAGCACCTAGGACCCCAAGTGTTGTCCCTCTAGCTTGTCCACACTAAGATCACTAATGGACAGCCCCCAATTTGCTTCTCAAGCCTTTGCCAACTAATTATAAATTGGGTTCTTACCTTTAGAGAGGTTGTATGTGTGTATAGAACACTAAAAACAATTTTTAGCAATTTTAATTCAAAGGATTTTGGGCAATTCTCTTTGAATTGATGAGAAAAGATGAAGAGGAGAGGGAGAGGAAGAGGTGCCACCACACTTGAGAGGCTAGGTTGAAAAATTATGTTGTTTCTTCCTTTCTTTTCCCTTTTATAATTAGGTCATCACTTAAAACCCTTGCCACATGTCATCACCACATTGCATCTAAATTTTAATTGACTTAATCACATTAAACCAAGTGTAAAAGCTAGACTTAATTTTGAATTTGATCACCTTACATGATAGGAAGACAAATGACAAACTTATATGATGCCATGTGTCACTATCTCATGGTGCCACATGTCACCCTGTGAAATGACCAAATTACCCTTATGTTGTAATTTTGAGTTCTCAACCCAAAATCATTATTTCTTCTCTTCTAATCAAATTATATCAAATATAAATTAATTAATTAATCTCCATTAATTAATTTCTCACAATTAAATTCATATTTAAATACTTTAAATATAAATTTAACTTGTACTATATATCCAATAACCTAGATTTGGTTTCAAGCCATGCTAGGGACTTTGCAATCTTATTGCAAACCAAACCTATTTAATTAATCAATTAAACTCTTTAATTAATCAATTAAATCACATTTAACTTGGTGATTAACTTGTGTATGTGTGTGACTCACTAGGCTCATCACTAATTGGCAATGAGATATGATATTAACTCTTAATATCATCAGAACTCTTTCTTACCATAAATGATTTCTTTAAATTATTTTAGGCACCTCATAGACCATGGTTAACACCTAGCATAGCATGCCATGGCCACCAAATCAGTAATAAGGAATACCTTAAATGAACCTTTAATCATATGTTACCATGCACTAGAATCTCTCTGTTATAAAATCTCAATTCGAGTTGGAGTCACGGTTTATGTCAAACCCCATTTGCTATGAATATTATGTTATCTTTTAATGCCAGTTCTTGATTAATTAGATTTTCCTGTCAAAAACTCTTTTCTGACTAAATCTGTCTGTCCTGGCCAGAAACTTGAAACATCAAGAATAATTAAATGAACATAGGACTTTATCCCTATTTACTTAGAGTAACAGATTCTATCTTGATCAACACCTACCTCCTTATATAGCTAGCAGGAGCCAACACATGCCCATATACCTATACACAGTACAAGTATGAAAGCAGTATCAAACTCAAACCACCTATATACAAGATAACTGTGTTATCTCATATCTAAAGATTATATGCACTGATATGATATATGATAATGCATTGACAAGAATAAACTCCATTTGCTTATCATATGCGTCACTGGTTCGGCCTACTTATCATGTATAAGTGCCTATTATGTTTGTTATATAGCATGAGACTCACCATTCCTTCTTATTTATATCTCATATAAATACTTTGGGAACAAACATGAATACAATCTTTCTGAATAAGTCATGTTCTGTGTGAAGTATCCTCGATTGTGAACCAATTTATGATACTTTATGCTAGAAATACTGTCACTTATATTCTTGACAACTTAAGAATAGAATTTCTAACAAAATATCCATGGACCTTTTCTATTACACATAAATACATTATGTAAACGGAAAAGTGAAATTACCTTTTATTAATAAAATATGTACTAGATACATACTAAATGATATACTCTAAGACATACTACTAACAGAGAGAAGAAGAAGGCAACTTTTAATTGATTTTTACCAATTTATTTGATATTTATATTAATTTAAGATATAATGGCATTTTTGTAAATAAGGGGAATGGCAAAATTGTAATTAAGTTGAAATCTTTAATCATTATAATTTGACTTTTTGGTTAATTATGTTTACTTTTATAAATCTTGATTAATTTAAGTAATCCAACCTCATTATCTTAATTTATTTCACTTTTGGTCAATTTTGAACTCTTAAATTTAATTGACAAATTTTTCTCTTATCAGATTTATGTTCATTTTTTCCATAATACCCGATAAGTCTTTAATTTCATTTTTCACCTTAGCTTTTAATTTACTTATTTATGCTTATTTCTTTTCATTTTCTTGACTTATTAATTCATAATAATGTCTCATTTAAATTTTTAATTAAGGGTCTTACAAGATCCTGCATGAGTTTGGAGTAGCAACTGAATTTACAGTCGCTTCCCAGTAGGGTTACTCATCGCTGAGATCTTGTGCTCATTTAACCGATTGTACTCTACTTCTTTTATTTTTCTTTAACCTTAATTAATCTTTATTTAATTTAATTATGACTCCTCATTCTAGTTTAAGTGTAATTCCAGATATTCTAGCCGTCTGAACAGACTTTAGTCGTCGGAACAGTAGAATGTACGGAACTACCTAAAGTGAGGATGTTACAATCAATCAATAAAATTAATTAATTATTAAAAATTAATATATTAAGATAATTATATATTATATATGAAACTTTTAAAAAATTAAAAAAAATAAATCATGAGTATGCAACGCAAATTAAAATATAAAATATTTAAATTTCATTTATTTAAAATATAATATATATTAAAATTTATAAATATTATTATAAAAAATAGTCCAAACACAATTATGTACTATTTAAACTCATTTTATTAGAGTTTAATTGGATCTAGTACCTACGAATACTTGACTCATTGCCATTTATAAATAAAATCAATATCCTTATAAATTCAATAATATTTATATAGGGTAAGATGGATTGATTTTTCTATTTTTTTAGTTTAAGATTGATGTATCTACTAATACTTGTGATGATTAATATAATTTTTACATAAACAAGAGCATTCTAAATGTGATTTTATTTTTCTTTGATCTATTTGGTTTAAATATATATTAATTATAATTTGTTAATATCCTTATATGCATAAACATATTTTTTATTTTTTAATTAATTACTTAATTTTAGCTAGATTATTCATTTTGACCATGATGTTATAAGAAAGTCTAATTATATTTTTTGTATATATTTATATGAGAAATTGTGCTCCTCTCAATATTAATTTTAAATTTATATGTTTTAGATATTTAAAATAATAAAAATGAGAGGAAGATACAAAAAGAAAAAAGAGATAAAAAAAAATAATTTGACTACTTGAGAGTATTATTATATTATTATTATGAAATAATTAAAAATGCATGCTTAAATTTATACTTATATTTTAATCTAAATGTATTTATAATATATATATATATATATAATATAATCAATAATTTTAAAAAATAAAAATACTTATTAAATATATTAAATAATTAATATAATAAATAGGTCTTAAAATTATTTGTATTAAACAATATAACAATATAAAATTTTAAGATATTAATATAATAAAAATGAAAATTTTATAATGATAATTCATTAAACTACAAAATATATTTAAAAAATAATGTATTTCTAATTTTATAAATAACTAGCATAATGCTCATACCATGCATGGGTAATTTATAATTTTAATTTTTTTAATTTAGTTTTTAATTACATTTTAAATAAGATAAATTATTAATTTTAAAGTAAAATCTCTCTCTTATTTAATTTAATTTAAATAAATTTTTAACTATTAGAATAATAATTTTTTAATGATTATTTCATTTAAAATATAATAAAAGTAATTTATTCAAAAAATAATTTAAAATTTATAAAATTTTTATATTTTATCCCATAATTTATATAAATTGATATTTATTTTTTATAAATTACAGAAAATACATTAGATTAATGAGAAAATAATATTATTTTAAAAATATATAAATATAATATTTTTTTATTATTAATATAATAAAAAAATATTGAATTACTAATAATGAATTGAATTATTTAATTTTAATAATAATGAAAATATATATTATTATTAATTAAAAATAAAATTCTATTATATTACATTTTAAAAATATTATATCTAAGTATAAATTTTTTTTATTAATTTGATATATTTTTTTATAAAATAATTCTTTAATAAAAATGATTATCACTTTACATAAATTTACAATATAAAATAAATACATTTCTTAAAAATTAAAATTTTAAAATATCATCATTTTTTATGAATATAATAAATATTAAAAATAAATAATATTTTTCAAAAGACAGATTTTATAATTTTAATGCTATAATTTTAATTTTTTTAATTATCTTTATTTTTAGTTAAATTTTCTATGTAATTATATTTATGATTTATCTTTCAAATTCTACTTCTATATAAAAATATAGTTGAAATAATTTACGTATAAAAATATAAATATTTAATTAAAATTTAAAAATAATTATATTAAAATTAATGATAATAAAATATAGATAATTAAAATATTAGTTATAATTGTATTCGATATATAATTATAATGAATAAAAATATTCAAAAGTTTAAGAAATATTAAATAAGAAATTTATAAAAAATTAATGATTAAATTCATATTAATTAATATTATTTAAATAAATAAATAAATTTTGAAAATGATAACTAATAACTTTTAAAAGAAATAATAAAAAATAGCACAAATCAAAAAAAATTTGAGAGTATTTAGGTGAAATGAAAATATTTGGTGAGAGAAGAGTACTTGATATATATCAAATGTTTCATATAACTTATTATATATAAATAAACAAATGAAAATAATTTAAATAAAAAATTAATTTATAATTAAATATTATTTAATTAAAAAATGTAATAAAAGCATTTAAATTTAATTTTTATAACAGTAAAATGTTTTTTATTTATTTGACCATTTTAATTAAATGTCCATAAGTTAACTATAATGATAATAATAATAAGCATTAATTAATATGAAAAAATAAAATAAAATAAAAGAATATTAAATTATTAACATAAAAAATAATACATACTAATTATGAATAAGTCAAATTTTTATATTTTATTTTTATAACTTTTTATATAGGCTACACTTTTTATCTCTCAAATTTTTTAATAATGATTTTATAATAAAAATAATAAAAAATATAATAATGTAATAAAAATGTAACACCCCTAATTTTTTAAATTTATTATTTTTGGGTAAATATTGATATTTTATTTTATTTGAATTTTAGGAAATTATTTGAAATTTTTCGGATTTTAGAAATCGGGTTCGATTTTCCGAAAATATAAACTTTGATAATTTTTAAAAATTAATTTAAAGACCACGTGGCAAAACTAAAAATATATTTGGAGTCTACGCATTTTTCTGAGTTCTCTGAAATTTTTTCGAAATTTTTAAACCTCGTTTTCGGTCTCAAGGCAGAGTAAAAAGTTAAAATTTTGTATTCTGAATCGAACCGGCCGAATCGAACCGGACCGGATCGGACCGATCGAATCGAACCGGCTTCTTCCTTTTTCTTTTTCTTTCTCCCCGCGCGCGTCCCGACCCCTCTCTCTTTCTCTCCCATTTTCTCTCTCCTCCCTCCTCCCCTTGTTGCGCCGCTGCCTCCCTAGCCACCCCAGCCCGTCGGCGCGCCTCTCCAGCCACCTCCCCTGGCCGGCCGCCGCCTGGAACGCAGGCAAAAGTCGCACGAAGCGATGCGACGCGCAAGCGCGCTGCTTCGTCTTCCCGGCTGAAATTCGGTCGATCCGGCCACCAATCGGACCCGGTCTTGTGTCTAAATCCATCTACTCGTCTAGAGCTTTCCATAAACACCAAGAACACCGAAATCCATCAAGCGGTTTGTCCAATTTTTGTCCGGGAAGTTTTAGCCCATTTTAATTTTTAGGCTAGATTTCTTGCAAACCGTGAACCCCACGAGAAAACCGAGAGTACCAAAGCGCTCCACTCGTTGAGAGCTTCGCGGTAATATAAATTTCGAAATTTTTTAACATCGTTTTTCGGTAGGTCCCACGGAACTTCGCAATATTTTTTTGAGCATTTAATGAGTTTAGAAAATTTCGTAAAATTTATATACTAACCCCCGTGTTGTGGGCTTCGTGTAGGTATCTTCAATTCACGGAAATTCGACAGTTGTCTGAATCTGTGAATTTTCGGCCAGACAAACCGGCTACCGAAAAAGTCTCCGAATTGGATCGAGGTTTTGGCTACCCCACCATTTTTAGACGTCCTGAGCGCGTCCCCGAAGTCGGAATCAGCATAGGTAAACCCGAACTTTACTTTTTCATAATTTTCTAGTGCTTAAATGGGATTACAAATCCATAAAATATTCGTGGTAGCTCAAAAAATTATGATTCTTTTTGCAATAGCCTAGTAATATTGCTAAGGACCGCTGGGCAAAGTTTTAAAATTTTTAGAGCTTATTTGGGCAGCTTTTGCAAAAATGATCAATTAGAAGGACTAAACTGTAAATTTACATATTGTGATTGATGACTATTTGGATGGGCCTAGGAGGGGCTGTGTGATGTGATTGAGTTGTGAGTGTATGATTTGTGAATATAGAAGTGCGTTTTGAGCCCTTTTGCAGGTTGGATAGGTCCTAAGTATAGGGGAGACTCTGCCAGATTTTCGACACGACTTAGGACGTATTTGATCTTTTCTTAGCTTGTATTGAGTCAAATTTATTAAATAATTGTAATAAAATTGTCAGGTGAGTCGGGACAGCCTTCTTCCTCTGCCCAGCCGCCACAGTGATCGCTGTCAAATCTATGAGTAAATATTAATTTTAATTGTAATTTCGATATTATTATATATTTAAGCATGCCCATGAATCACTTATATGTATGTATCTGTGTAGTTAAACTCTAGGCACGTTTTATGTTGCATTTATAACTGTTAAAGTGCCATGGATGTTGTTGTGGTAATTTGGAGCAGTGTGCGTGCGTTAGTGTACGTGTGATGTGGTGTTGACTATGGATATGACGGGTAGACACGACTTGAGATCTTCGCTGGGACACGGTCCTTCGGGGTAGACACGGCTTGAGTTCTTCGCTGGGACCTCGATTTGGTTATTAAGTGGAAGTCCGAGCTGAGTTCTTCCTTGGCACAAGTTGGATTTAAGAGAGCTGTATAGGGGATCAGCTCCCATATATTATGATTGATATTACTAGGTGTGTGAGTGCTCCAAATTACCTTTTTGCTGCTATGATGTGAAATTATTTCTGATGTTGCATTTTACTCTATAGGGTGCATTAGCTTTAGATAGTTATGGAGATTATGGTTAAAATTGATATTTTACTCTCTGAGTCGAATGCTCACTCCTGTTCAATATTTTTCCAGGCCACAGGAGGATATTTTTGAGGTTAACCTGCTTTTCTCCCTCGCAGGTCATTTATTTATTTTTGTATAAACCTGTTAACTCTTAGAATTTTCGCATGTGTTAGAAATAATTATTTGATTTGGGTCTGTAATATAAATTGTTATTTTGGACCTATAAACTTATTATTTTATGCATGTTGATGGACTAGATGAGGGAGCTGAGCTCCCATTTATTTTTATGACATTTGAGTATGTGGAGGGTGAGCTGAGCTCCCCAATTGATTATATATTGTGTTTACAGGTCAGGTGAGTCAAAAACTCCCCGTTGAAAGATCCATTTTATGGCAGGACTCTGTCCGGTTTAATTCTTGAAATTGGGCCCAAATGGGCCTTAGAGTTGGGTTAAGGAATAGTTAGGCTTACTATGGGCCTCGAGAGCTTTAGGCTGGCCCAAGTCCTAGTGCCGGTCCGGCCCATAGGTTGGGTCGTGACAAATGTGGTATCAGAGCTTAGGCTCCAGATTCTTAGGGAATGTTTGTCTAAAGTGTTGGGAAGAGTCTACTAGGAGTCACATGCGGAAAATAGGGTCCACATTCATCTTGCATTGTGATCTTTGCTTCTAGTCTCTGCTTCATATATTATGTGTAAATATGAGTCTATAGAGCTGTATAATGTGCAGTTTTGAATTTTGTGGGCTAATGCTGCTGAATTTCAGGAAAATGCGTAGAAGCAGGAGAGCTGCCACTGCACCAGAACCAGATGTGCCTGACGAGGTGTCAGCACAAGATGAGGCGCCTGCCCCGAGGAGGCGGGGTAGGAGGCCTAGAGCTGCTCAAGTAGAAGAGCAGCTGCCACCAGTTCAGGATCAGTCTTTTATGGCACAGGGTCCCATGGACCCAATGGTAGCTACTCTAGCTGGGTTGCAGAGAACCATCGATATGATGGCACAGTATATGATCCACCCTCCATAGCAGCAGTAGTCTACTGCACTAAGAGGAGAACATTACAAACAGATAATTAATTTCAAGAAGTTGGTGCCTGGTACTTATGATGTATCAGACGATGCATATCAATTTTTGGATTCCTGCAGACAAGCAAGAACAGAGTTGCAGTTGACTGATAGAAGACTTATAGAGTGTATGCAGCATGTCATGGGGCCTATGCCAAGACAATGGATGAATGACTACATATTACCTCAAGTGGAGGGTTTGTCGTGGACTCAAATTGTGGAACTGTTCATCAACCGGTTTATACCAGAAAGTTTCAGAGATCAAAAGTAGTGGGCCTTTGAGGCCTTAAGATAGAATGGCAGGTCTGTAGATGAATATGCTATAGAATTTCTGGAATTGAGCAGGTATGCCCCTACAACAGTAGCTACAGAAACTATAAAGGTGAAGAGATTCCTAAAGGGGCTTGACAGGAGGTATGCAAACCTAGCCATGATGTCTGATCAGTCTTTTGATGTGGTAGTTGATCGAGCCAGATAGATAGAGATTAGCTATGTTATGGATAACAGCGGAAGGGCAAAGAAAAATAGAGCAGAGGGTTCTTCAGGTGTTCCCCACATGGGTACTATGGATAGTGGTGGCCAAACCAATTACAGAGGAAGAAGCAGGAATAAAAGGAGTGGTTTTAGACACAAATTCCGAGGGTTGAGCAGTGCAGATCCAAAGAAGTGGTCACGGTTACGAGTTCTGGGTCTGGTTTAGGATCCTCCTTGGCACCTTGTGCACAGTGTGGAAGAGGACATTCAGGACCTTGTATGATGGGTTCAGGAGTATGTTTTAGGTGTGGCCAACCAGGTCACTTTGCCAGGGAATGCCCCGTGTTTAGCCAGCCACATATGGGGTCACAAGGTTCTGTTGCAAATGTTCCTCGTCAGTTGTATCCTGGTGCTTTTAGCATAGCAGGTAGTCAGTTCAATGGCCAACAGGGCCAAGGACAAGGGGGACGTGGATTTGGAGGCAGATCAGGAGGTAGAAGTCAGTATCAAGGTTCTGCCACCCAGGGTAGGGGTCAAGCTTAGGTTTTCACCCTGACCCATCAGGATGCTCAGGCTTCCAATGTAATTGTGGCAGGTATTCTTCTAGTATGTTCCTATGAGGCTTGTGTTTTAATAGATCCGGGTGCTACGCACTCATTTGTCTCCCCTGTGTTTGCCATGAGATTGGGTAGAAACCCTACCACTTTAGAATACCCTTTGTCTGTAGCTACCCCGCCTAGTGACAATATAGATGTAGATATGATTTTTCCGGGTAGCCCTGTAGTAGTGGATGGAAAGATCCTCCCAGCAAACTTGGTTCCTCTACCAGTAATGGATTTTGATGTAATCTTGGGAATGGATTGGCTGGCAACTCATTATGCCATTTTAGACTGCAGGAACAAAAAGGTATATTTTCACATATCTGGTGTGGAAAAGTTTAGCTTTGATGGTGATAGGAGCGTAGCTCCATATAATTTGGTATCAGCAATTAGTGCTAGAAAAATGTTCAGATGTGGATGTCAAGGGTATTTGGCATTAGTGAGAGATACATCTGTAGAAAGTGTCAACATGGAAAATGTTCCTGTTGTCAGAGAATTCATGGATGTCTTTCTTGAGAAGCTTCCAGGGTTGCCACCAGGAAGGGAAATAGAGTTTTGCATTGATGTTGTTCCGAGTACAAACCCCATATCAATGCCGCCTTATAGGATGGCACCAGCAGAATTGAAAGAGCTAAAGGAGCAACTACAGGAGCTTTTGGACAAGGGTTTTATACGTCCGACCACTTCACCCTGGGGCACTCCTATTCTATTTGTGAGAAAGAAGGATGGATCATTAAGGTTGTGTATTGACTATAGACAGCTGAACAAGGTGACTGTGAAGAACAAGCATCCACTTCCTCGGATCAACGATCTATTTGATCAGCTCCAAGGGGCTAGATTTTTTTCCAAGATAGACCTACGATCAGGCTACCATTAGTTGAGAATCAGGAATGAGGATGTGTCCAAAACAGCATTCAGGACGAGATATGGTCATTATGAGTTCTTAGTGATGTCTTTTGGACTCACTAATGCACCAGCAGCCTTCATAGACCTGATGAACAGGGTGTTCAGGCCATTCCTGGACCGTTTTGTCATCGTATTCATAGATGATATTTTGGTATACTCTCGGACCGAGGAAGAACACGTGTGGCACTTGGGGATGGTGTTGCAGACTTTGAGGGAGCACCAGCTATATGCCAAATTTTCAAAATGTGAATTTTGGCTAGAAAGCATCTCATTCTTGGGACACGTGGTTTCTAGTGAAGGTATTCAAGTGGATCCCAAGAAAATTGAAGTCAGAATCGATCGCTTAGGCCTACAACAGTCACTGAGGTGCGAAGTTTTTTGGGCCTAGCTGGCTACTATAGGCATTTTGTGCAGGATTTTTCCAGGATAGTAGCTCCCCTAACTAAGTTAACTCGGAAGAATGTTTCATTCATTTGGACAGATCACTGTGAGAAGAGTTTCCAGAAGCTTAAGGAGTGTCTAACCATCGCCCCTGTGTTGACACTACCTATGAGTGGTGAAGGATACACCGTGTATTGTGAAGCCTCCAGAGTTGGCTTAGGGTGTGTTTTGATGCAGAATGGAAAAGTAGTGGCTTATGCTTCAAGGTAGCTGAAGAGGCATGAGCAGAACTACCCCACCCATGATTTGGAAATGGTGGCTGTAGTCTTTGCACTAAAAATCTGGAGACATTACCTGTATGGTGAAGTGTGCGAGATATACACCGACCACAAGAGCTTGAAGTACATCTTCCAACAGAGGGATTTAAACTTGAGACAGAGGAGATGGATGGAGCTTCTGAAAGACTATGATTGCACCATCCAGTACCACCCTGGGAAGGCCAATGTAGTAGCAGATGCTTTGAGCAGAAAATCTTATGGCAGTTTGGCGCACATTTCAGCAGAGAAAAGACTGTTGATTCAGGAAGTACATGAGTTGATGGATCAAGGTTTAATCCTAGATCTTTCAGATGATGGGATATCATTGGCTCATTTTTCAGTGAGGCCAGACTTGCGAGATAGGGTCAGAGTTTCCCAACACAGAGACTAACAATTGATGAAGATCATAGAAAGAGTACAACAGGGTGAAGGTGGTGAGTTTGGATTTGCCAATGATGAAGCCTTAGTGCAAGGTTCTAGGAGATGTGTGCCCGATGTGGACAATCTCATAAATGAAATCATGCGAGAGGCACACTATACACTGTACAGTGTCCACCCAGGTTCCACCAAGATGTACCATGATGTGAAAGATAGCTATTGGTGGAATGGCATGAAGAGAGACATAGCAGATTTTGTGTCCAAGTGCTTGACTTGTCAGAAGGTGAAGTTTGAACACCAGAGACCGTCAAGGAAGCTGCAAGAGGTCCCTATCCCAGAATGGAAGTGGGAAATAATTATTATAGATTTTGTGACTGGGTTGCCTCGTACCACGCGAGGATATGATTTGATATGAGTAATTGTAGACTGCCTAACCAAATCAGCTCACTTCTTGTCTGTGAAGACTACATATTCTGTTGCACAGTACGCCCGACTCTATATTCGAGAAATAGTCAGATTGCATGGAGTTTCGGCTTCCATAATATCTGACAGAGGGCCCCAATTCACTTCTCGATTTTGGAGAAAGTTGCAGGAGGCACTTGGCACACAGTTGAACTTCAGTACTGCTTTCTACCCTCAGACAGACGGACAGTCCAAAAGGACAATCCAAACACTGGAAGACATGTTTTGCATGAGTGTTTTGGATTTCGGAGGTCAATGGGATGATCAGCTAGCTTTGGTGGAGTTTGCCTATAACAACAGTTATCATTCCAGCATAGGGATGGCACCCTATAAGGCACTATATGGAAGAAAGTGTAGGTCTCCTCTGTGTTGGACGGAAATGGGAGAAGCGAAGGTGCATGATGTAGACCTAGTGCAGTACACTTCAAAGATAGTTCCTTTAATCAGGGAACGATTGAAAACAGCTTTCAGTAGGCAGAAGAGTTATGCGAACCCCAGACGGAGGGATGTGGAGTTTGCAGTAGGCAACTACGTATTCCTGAAGGTTTCTCTGATGAAGGGAGCAATGAGATTTGGAAAGAAGAGCGAGTTGGCACCTCGGTATATTGGACCTTTTGAGGTTACTGATAGAGTTGGAGCAGTTGCCTACCGGTTGGAGCTACCACCCAACCTTTCTCATGTTCATCTTGTGTTTCACATCTCCATGCTCAGGAAATACATTCTTGATCCTTCTCATGTACTACAGCCAGATGTAATAGAGTTAAAAGAAAACTTGACATTTGAGGAGCAACCGGTAGCCATAGTGGACTACCAAATGAGACAGCTAAGATCAAAACAGATTCCTATGGTTAAGGTTTTGTGGAGGAGCCAGTCAGTGGAAGAGTGCACCTGGGAGTCAGAACGGGACATGCATAGCAAGTACCCTTATCTGTTCAATGTGTAATCCTGTACTTTATTCTGCCTTGTGTAAAATTCGAGGACGAATTTTCTGTAAGGGGGGAAGAATGTAACACCCCTAATTTTTTAAATTTATTATTTTTGGGTAAATATTGATATTTTATTTTATTTGAATTTAAGGAAAGTATTTAAAATTTTTCAGATTTAAGAAATCAGGTTCAATTTTTCAAAAATATAAACTTTGATGATTTTTAAAAATTAATTTAAAGACCACATAGCAAAACTAAAAATATATTTGGAGTCTATGCATTTTTCTGAGTTTTCTGAAATTTTTTCAGAATTTTCATACCTTTTTTTCAGTCCCAAGGCAGAGTAAAAATTCAAAATTTTGTATTCTGAATCGAACAGGTCGAATCGGACCGACCGAATCAGACCGACTTCTTCCTTTTTCTTTCACCCGGTGCGCGTCCCGACCCCTCTCTCTTTCTCTCCCATTTTCTCTCTCCTCCCTCCTCCCCTTGCCGCGCCCCAGCCTCCCCAGCCACCCCAGCCCGCCAGAGCGCCTCCCCAGCCACCTCCCTTCGCCGGCCGCTGCCTGGAACGAAGGCAAAAGTCGCACGAAGTGACGCAATGCGCAAGCGCACCGCTTCATCTTCCTGGCCAAAATTCGGCCAATCCGGCCACCAATCGGACCGGGTCTTGTGTTTAAATCTATCTACTCATCGAGAGCTTTCCATAGACACCAAGAACACCGAAATCCATCGAGCGGTTTGTCCAATTTTTGCCTGGGAAGTTTTAGTCCATTTTGACTTTTGGGCTAGATTTCTCGCAAATCGTGAACCCTACGAGAAAACCGAAAGTACCAGAGCGCTCCACTCGTCGAGAGCTTCGCGGCAATATAAATTTTGAAATTTTCAAATACCGTTTTTCGGTGGGCCCCATGAAACTTCGCAGTGTTTTTCTGAGTATTTAATGAGCTTAGAAAATTTCATAAAATTTATGTACTAACCCCCATGTTGTGGGCTTCGTGTAGGTATCTTCAATTCGCGGAAATTCGACAGTTGTCCGGATCTGTGAATTTCTGATCAGACAAACCGGCTACCGAAAAAGTCTCTAAATTAGATCGAGGTTTTGGCTACCCCATCATTGTCAGACGTCTCGAGCTCGTCCCCAAAGTCGGAATCGGCATAGGTAAACCCGAACTTTACTTTTTTGTAATTTTCTAGTGCTTAAATGGGATTAAAAATCCGTAAAATATTCGTGGTAGCTCAGAAAATTATGATTCTTTTTGCAATAACCTAGTAATATTGCTAAGGATCGCGAGGCAAAATTTTAGAAATTTTAGAGCTTATTTGGGTAATTTTTGCAAAAATAATTAATTATAAGGACTAAACTGTAAATTTACATATTGTGATTGATGACTGTTTGGATGGGCCTAGGAGGGGCTGTGTGATGTGATTGAGTTATGAGTGTATGATTTGTGAATATAGAAATGTGTTTTGAGACCTTTTGCAGGTTGGGTAGGTCCTAGGTATAGGGGAGACTCTGTTGGATTTTCAGCACGACTTAGGACGTATTTGATCTTTTCTTAGCTTGTATTGAGTCAAATTTATTAAATGATTGTAATAAAATTATCAGGTGAGCCAGGACAGCCTTCTTCCTCCACCCAGCCGCCACAATGATCGCTGTCAAGTCTGTGAGTAAAATATTAATTTTAATTGTAATTTCGATATTATTATATGTTTCAGCATGCTCATGCATCACTTATATGTATGTATCTATGTAGTTAAACTCTAGGCACATTTTATGTTGCATTCATAACTGTTAAAGTGCCATAAATGTTGTTGTGGTAATTTGGAGCAGTGTGCGTGCGTTGGTGTGCGTGTGATGTGGTGTTGACTATGAATAGGACGGGTAGACACGGCTTGAGATCTTCGCTGGGACCCGGTCCTTCGGGATAGACACGGCTTGAGTTCTTCACTGAGACCCCGATTTGGTTATTAAGTGGAAGTCCGAGCTGAGTTCTTCGCTGGCATAGGTTGGATTTAAGAGAGCTATATAGGGGATCAGCTCCCATATATTATGATTGATATTACTGGGTGTGTGAGTGCTCCAAATTACCTTTTTGCTGCTATGATGTGAAATTATTGCTGATGTTGCATTCAACTCTACAGGGTGCATTAGCTTTAGATAGTTATAGAGATTATGGCTAAAATTGATATTTTACTCTCTGAGTCGAACGCTCACTCCTGTTCAATATTTTTCCAGGCCATAGGAGGATATTTTTGAGGTTAACCTACTTTTCTCCCTCGCAGGTCATTTATTTATTTTTGTATAAACCTGTTAACTCTTAGAATTTCCGCATGTGTTAGAAATAATTATTTGATTTGGGTCTGTAATATAAATTGTTATTTTGGACCTGTAAACTTATTATTTTATGCATGTTGATGGACTGGATGAGGGAGTTGAGCTCCCATTTATTTTTATGACATTTGAGTATGTGGAGGGTGAGCTGAGCTCCCCAATTGATTATATATTGTGTTTACAGGTCCGGTGAGTCAAAAACTCCCCGTTGAAAGGTCCATTTTATGGCCGGACTCTATCCGGTTGAATTCTTGAAATTAGGCCCAAATGGGCCTTATAGTTGGGTTAAGGAATAGTTAGGCTTACTACGAGCCTCGGAGGCTTTAGGCTTGCCCATGTCCTAGTGCCGATCCGGCCCATAGGTTGAGTCGTGACAAAAAATATTAATTAAAGATATGAAATGATTTAAGATTAATTAAATTATGTGATAGTTGATTATGAGATCATAAATTAATAGTTAATTTTTTTTAAACTAATGACCATCAATGATCCTTTATTATTATTATTATTATTATTATTATTATTATTATTATTATTGAGGGTAACATGTGATAAATAATATTTTTGCATAAATAAATTTTAAAAAATAATATAAATAATTTTTAAATATCTTATTTAATAATAAAAAGTCTTAATTTTTAAAAATCAAAATTTAAAGAATAAATAATTTAAATCATAAATGTTACGGTAGTATTATAAATAATAATAATAATTAAAAAAATTAAATAATAATTATTATTTATAAAATAATATAAATAATTTTTAAATATTATATTTAATTAAAAATATCTTAATTTTTAAAATTAAATTTTAAAGAAAATAATAATTTAAATAATAAATGTTAAAATTATATTGTAAATAATAACGATAATTAAAAGAGAAATAAAAATAATAATAATTAGTATAAATGAGAGTATTAATGATTAATTATAAATTAATTATTAATTTTCTTTAAACTAATGGTCATTAATGACTTTTTATTATTATTATTATTGTTATTATTATTATCTTTTAAATTATTTTTTATTTTAAATTATTATTATTATTATTATTATTATTATTATTAAGAGTAACATGTGACAAATAATATTTTTGCATAAATGAAATTTAAAAAATAATATAAATAATTTTTAAATATTGTATTTAATAATAAAAAGTCTTAATTTTTAAAAATCAAAATTTAAAGAATAAATAATTTAAATCATAAATGTTACAGTAGTATTATAAATAATAATAATAATTAAAAAAGAAATAAAAAATTAAATAATAATTAATATTTATAAAATAATATAAATAATTTTTAAATATTGTATTTAATTAAAAAATGTCTCAATTTTTAAAATTAAATTTTAAAGAAAATAATAATTTAAATCATAAATGTTAAAATTATATTATAAATAATAACGATAATTAAAAGAAATAAAAAAATAAATAATAATTAGTATGAATGAGAGTATTAATGATTGATTATAAATTAATTGTTAATTTTCTTTAAACTAATAGTCATTAATAACCTTTTATTATTATTATTATTGTTGTTGTTGTTGTTATTATTATTATTATTGGTATCTTTTAAATTATTTTTTATTTTAAATTATTATTATTATTATTATTATTATTATTATGAAGGATAATATTTAGCAAATAATATTTTTATATAAATGAATTTATAAAAAAATAATATAAATAATTTTTAAATATTATATTTAATCATAAAAGGCCTTAATTTTTGAAAATCAAATTTAAAAAAACAATAATTTAAATCACAATGTTAAGGTAGTATTATAAATAATAATGATAATAAAAAGAGAAATAAAAAAATTAAATAATAATTAATATAAATAAAAGTATTTATAGAAAGTGGCACATGGCAAGTTTTTCAAGAAAAGTATCAGTGTCATTTCCTTGGGAGTACCTCTTTGCTTTGTACATATATATATATATTTTCTTTCATATTAATATAGTTATGTAATTTCATTATGCAAGTTAATATTATTTTAAATTATGAAAAAAATATAATATATACAAATCAAGCCTTAAAAAAATGTAAAATAATAAAATTAAAATGAATTTAATTCAATGAACTAATTTGCATTTATTATTATTTATTTTAATTTTTAAACATTTCAACCATTTATATTTTTTTAGAACTTATTATTATATTTTTATATTATATTATATTTAGGTTTATAATTTAATTAAATTAATATTATATGTTAAGAATATAACACATAACCTTCATAAAAAAATATCTAATAAAAAATAATAATTCTTAAATTTATAAATATTTTATTTATATAATTAATTAAAATGACATAAAAATTAATATTTTAATTTAAATAATTAAATATAATATTGTAACACTATGATAATATTATATTATATATAAAAAAAATAACAGAAAATTGTATAAAAGATTAAATTACGAGTTTGTATAATAAATATAATAACGTGCAACGTACGTTACAATAAAAAAAAAAAACTAGTATATGAAAATGAAAGAGTGGACAAAATATTTAAATATTCTATGTATCATCCTCTTTGAATGCCATATGGTAAGCTTTTAGAAAGGTTTAGCCGCATGGCAAGCTTTTTAAAAGTTTAGCCTACTTTATATATACAGAAAAATAGATAGATTTCTCATAAGGTCATGAAGTAAAAAATCAAATTTTTAGGATTTACTAATGAAATTTTGAAAAATGAGCATTTTGAAAATAATATATAATTACCTTGCAACATTCACCATTTTCCAATGCTGAAATTTCTGTCATTGATAAGGATTTTCAGTAAAACTTAGGGTTTCATGGATGGTGAAAATAGGGGTAAGAGTTTGAGTGTGTTTGTTTATTACTCGGTTTAGTAGGTTGAGACTTGAGATTTTGGAGTTGAAAAATGAAAAAGAAGATAGAAAAACTTTGAGCTACCGAAGTCCCTCTCATATTGTTGGTATATACGGGGCCAAGATAGGCAAAAATTGAGAGAAACTCTCCATTTTCTCTGTCCAGGTATAATTTTCACTCCAAAATTTCAACTCTCTTCTAATGTTTTCCTTCCTTGAGTTAAATCTTGACTAGTTAAATGACTTTTGCGCTAGAATTTATGTGAGAATTAAGTAATATCAAAGAGAAGTTATGCTATTATGGTGTAGAAGTTAAAGCTTTAAAGAGGTAAGCAATGTCTTATGCATGTGTAGTTTGGAAATGAATCCTCCCTTGATAGCTTGATATGATATGTTTTAGCAAAGTAAAAATGCAAGATTTTTACTTTTGAAAGAGATTGAGAAAAAGGGTTTTGATGTAAGTGAAACGTATTTCAATTTTTCAAATTGGTTTTGCAAATTGAGCTATGCATGTTGTTTTCTTTTTGTTTCTTGAGTTTTGGTTTCTTAGAAAGGGGTATAGATTGCCCTAATTCTTGTTGCATGATTGAAGTTATAAATTTAAGATTTTGGAAGAAATGAATTAATTTTCATGTTTTTGACCCTTTGAGAGAAAGATGAATACATGTGGTGATACCAAGTTGTTTTGAGTCTATTGGCTTAATGAGTAAATGATTATATGATTGGATCAAGTTTTGGAGCTTTGGGGATGATTTTTTGTGTTTTTGGTTTAAGGAGTTACTACATAATCAAATTGGGAATTCTCGAAATTTCTAAGTTTGGCTCCCGAAAATCATAGTTTCAGCAGCTGGAGTGGTACTGCTTCTCAAGGACACTTGAGGTTTAAGACTTTGCCAGCCGAAGTTGCTTCTGCCTGCTTTATTTCTATTTTTTGGTTTTAAGGCTTCAAAACTTGTTTTAGACCCCAAATAGACCTAGAATAAATTGTATAATATGTATATAGAGTTTTAGAAGTACGGATAACTCATTAGGGTCTGTCTTTTATAGGATCGGACTTTAGAGACCCAAAAAACCAAGGTTAAAAGGAATAGCTACCATCTGTGTTTTGGTGTTGATAAGGTACAATAGGTGAGTAATACTAAACCTAATAAATGCTTATCTTTTTATTTAATTATAATGAGACTCATGACCATTCACATGCATCATTTCATGATATTATTAGGTTGTATGTATCTAGAACACAAATATATTGCATTACTGCATAATTAATTATTGATAGTCGATAGATGTTAGATGACCCATTGATTTCTCCTATATTATGGATATATTATGATCATGCATGATATGATGTGTTAAAACCAGATGAGGCTTAATAAGCCCCTGACTCATTATTTATGATAGAGAAAGTCCTGAGCAGCTTCTTTATGAGCCGGGCATTTAGTTATGTTATGTTATAAGAGGAAGACCTCAAGAGTGTCTTTATGAGCCAAGCAAATTGGTTTTGAGAAATCACTAGTGACAAGTCTATCTTATGTGAATTATTTATGTTGTGTAAAATCATATGACTACTACATTGCCTCCTTCCCTTAACCCCAAGTGCAGAAGAGCAGGAATAGAGGCATTAATAGAGAGGATAGCCATGTAATGGATTAGCACTGATTGATGTATGTTATGAAGTCTTATTTTGGGACATGTAATTTAACAGTTTAGTATTGTATTTTGGTTATAGAATGTTGTAATTTATGTAATGTAAAAAATCTATATGGACTTTATTAACAAGCCAATGTGGCACATCCACATTAATAATGGATGCATAAAATAAAGTATGTCTCCTCCATATAAGACATTTCTCCCTTTTTAACATTTCTCTCTCATCCAGTCTTTCACTAACTTGTTTCTCACCTCCCTCACCCTTGCTCTCCTTTCACTAGTGCCTCCACACCTCTTCCCACCATTTCCAAGATCATCCCCCTTCCCCTTTATCCCCCACACCCCCCCTCCCTCTCCCAACTCTTGCTAACACATACCTCCTTCCCTGTGACACCCCTTACCCGACTACAATGTAGCCGAGCAAGTTATGCCACTCAGTGTGCCGGAGCACTCTATTTTATCTTAATTCATTTTTATCATAGTTTTGAAAATAATTTGTGAAATATAATTCATTCATTGAAATTGTAATTTATTTGAGGTTCCGAAAATTTTAAAGAAAATCCGGTAGAGTACCGGCTAAAAATGGAGAAAAGCGTTCTTCGGAACCTGTGAAAAATACTTCCTATATTCTTATTCATTCATCTCAACTCCATTCATTAAAATCTCAATATTTTTCAGTTCACATTCATTTCTCAATCATTCATTTCATGTGATAATCATATATATATCACAGATAAACATTTACTTTTTCATTTACAAACACAATTCTCATTATTTACATGAGCATCAAATTACATTTCATAAGTTCATTTACACATGAGAAAATAAGATCAATTACAAAATACCAAAATGACACCTAGTGTCCTACCAATGCAATCAGAGTCTGTGAGGTGACACGGACACTATACTGAATCGCAGGATGGACTTACCCAACTGTGGTCTACTAGCTCTCGATCAAGATCTTCAGCACTCACGCTGCAAAGCGACGCTCTAAGCATAAAGCTTAGTGGTGCAAATAATAAAATAGAAAGAAATAATATGCAAATAAAAATCATAATTTCTTAGCCATTGTGTTCATAAGAACTGAATAATTACCAACTTAATGTTTAGTCGAGGGCTAATTACGTTTTATGATATTAACTTCTTCATGCATTTTGTTTATTTATTTTCTTCATGATCTTGAGTTTCTTTGTATTCTATCGTAATCATTTCTGATATTTAATTTTCGTATTTTCTTTAACAATCAGTTCAATTACAGTTATACTTTTCCATGCCCAAGTAACCTATACCAACGATCGATCGATAACGGTCGTTGGCACCGACACCGCGTGCCTCGGGCCGTCATACCATGGGACGCAGAACGTCAACCACGTATGCAGTCAGTATGGCTAAAAAGCCATGATATCATATAATCGGCATAAAAGCCATGAATACGGGCATAAAAGCCATGAATACGGGCATAAAGCCATGAATACAGGCATAAAGCCTTTCGCAGTACTGCTAAAACAATACCCTATTGGCATGCCAAACTATCCAAACCAATCACATTAGGCCTACTAGGGCATTTTGCATTTTTAAGTTTCACATTTTTTAATTTCAAGTTTTGGTGTCACTATTCATTTCATTGGTCAATAAGAAAGTTGACTTTTGCATAGAGAATATGTACACTGACTTTGGCACTTCAAACATACCACATTTTTCATTTAAAACTTGTTGGCATTAAGCATTAATACCATTTCTAAGCTTTAACCAAGGAAAACAAAATTTTCAGTTTTTGAAACTTAACTTTACCATTCCATTAAGCACTGTTTCAGTGGGAATTTGAGGAAATGGTAAACATGAAAGTTGTTCCTTATTTTGTCTAGTTGAATTTCCTTTTTTGAATCACTCCATTTGGAGTTTTGTAGCTCAAGTTATGGCCAAAATAAGTTTATCGCTCACGCAATCGCTCATGCTGAGATTTTGGGTCTGGCAGATTTTTGGTCCAACTTTGGTCAGTAATTTGATCAAGTTAAGTTCATAATTTGGTCTAACTTTCTTCTTATGAAATGTTCTACTATGCCTTAGGTTTCCATCGGTTTAAGAATCGCCTAAATCCGAGTTTTCTAGAGAGAGTTATAGCCATCCAAACATTACTGCTCAAATCAAAATCTGCAGAGTTGCAGGTTTGAACAAAGGATCGTGACTGCCATTTGGGTTAGGTTCTGGTCATAATTTGGGGTAGGTTTCTTCATGAAAGTTGTTTGTCTATGTCTTAACTTGTTGCTGTAAAACTTTCAGGTCAATTGACCAAATCTACAGTGAGTTATGGCCAAATGAACAGTTACTGTTCATTTGGTCATTCTGCAGGGGCTGTTTACAGGGTATCCGGATTGGGGCCAAGTTTTGGTCCTCTTGCTTTGGTCTTTTGGATATGGTTTCTTCAGCAAAAATGTGCCATTATAAGCCTAGTTTCATGTCCAATTTGCCAAACACCAATTGGACCAACACAGCCCAAGTTATGGCAGTGCAAGTGGACTGAATTTTCAGCTCTGTCTGCCCTAGGGCAGCCTACCTCTTCACTTTGCAATTCTATTTTTCAGTCCAAATTGTGCTTAACTTACCTAAAATGGTCACTAATTGACCATTATAATGTTCTTTAATCAATTCAAATGCCAAGTCTAATTTTTCACTTCTCAAAACCCTAATTCCTATCTCCATTTCACCACATGCTTGAATTTACTAACTAATCCATTTTACTTATATTTATATACTTTAAACATAATCCCTAGTGCACTTCAAGTCCATTAAAGCACTAAATCTTGTTCCTTACTTAGGGGCAGCCGAAATCCATGGGCCACATACACTTAGTTTTTGTTCATTTAAGTCACAAGTTCTTACTCAATTCAAGTTGCTAATCATGAAAGTAAAAAAAATTTTTGGGTATCTAATGCACTAACCTCAACTTGAAGAATCTCCAAGCTTGCCAACTTTAATTTCTCTTCTCCCTTTTGCTCCCAAACACCTTAGCAAGCTTCTAGAATAAATTTTTGTGTTGAGAACTTGAGGAAATATGGTGGGAGTTTAGGGCTTCATGAGCTTGCCAAGCTCATCAATGGAGGAAGGGGAACATGGGTTTCGGCTGTTTTTTTGGGGAGGGATGGCTGCTCACGTTTTTCTTTTCCTTTAGTCCATTTTTAGTCTCTTTTATTGGTTAGTCAAATGATGGCTTAATTGTGATTGGTCATAATTTATAAATGACATCATCAAGATGTCATAAATGAGCTTTTCTTTGATTTTTCTTTTCTTTTCTTCACTACTCAATTTCAATTTAATTTCTAGTAATGTTTCTTCATATTTTATGTCATATTAATTATTTACTCAACTGGACAAGTCGGCCAAAAATCACCTCTGAAGGCGAAATGACCAAAATGCCCTCCGTTTGGCTTAACGGGTCAAAATTGTCTGTACCGATTGAAAATTTTTTCTAGGTATTTTCTTGGCATTCTAATGCCATGGGAACCTCAATAACCCTTCTCTGGAGTCCCAAAAATTATTTTATAATTTTTCCCCCGAGTCTAGGGCTCCTCGCTATAGAACCGCAACTTCCCTCTGGTTACCCATCGCTAGGGCACCGGCTCGTTTAACTTGGTTGTATTTTATTTCAAAAATTTTTACTAAATTTTTCTTATTAATATTTGAGTTAATTATGATTACCGACTTTAGTTTAAATATTTTTCCGGATGTTCTAGCTGTCCGGACCAACACCGGTCACCAGAACAGTAGAATTTACGGAGTTGCTACGGGGAGGGTGTTACAACTCTTCTCCTCTAATTTAAATTTCGTCTTTGAAATTTACCTGACTTAAGTAATCGAGGAGTTGCTACCTCCTTGTTTCTTCACTTCCTTGTATCGCCTCATCAGTGTCTGGGTTTGGCTCTTCCTGAGCTTCCATAGCATATACTTGTGGTGCCACCCTGACTGGGCTTTTCAACCGTCTCGAAACAATCTTCGTGTAATGTCACCAAGCCGCTTCTACCCGATCTTTTACCCCTTTGAACTATAGGGAAGGTCTATCAACTTGTACGAGCTATTGAACCACTCCTCCGAGGGCAATCTCTTATGAAATGATCCGTAGCCCCACATTTGAAACACTCTCCAGTTAACAGTCGACACTCCCCTCTGTGTCTTCTACCACAATGCATACATTTAGGCTTTGGGGTTGATCCCCTTGTTATTGTGCCCGGGGAACTAGCTATAGATATTTCAATATGGCCTCTGTGGCCCTGTGTCTGATCTTGTGAACTAGAACCCTTAAACTTCTTACTATCAGTTGGTATACTTGACTGTCCTGGGCCCCTCTTCTCGCTGCTCTCCTTCAGTCCGCTTCACCGATTCTTACCTTTTCAACCTTTATTGCAGCTTCCACTAGCTTGGTAAATTCTGTGATTCCCAAGGCAGTGAGCTGGATCTTGATGTTGTCATTTAGTCCCTCTTCAAATCTCTTGCACCTTTCGGCTTCATTAGGGACTATCTCCCTTCCATAGCGGCTCAATCTTACGAATTCCTTCTCATATTCGCCACCGACAACCGTCTCTCGCCTCAAAGTTAATAAACTCTCTTCTTCTCTCTTCTAGGTATACATTACCCACATATTTCTTCTTAAATTTTGAAAGAAAGAAGTCCCAAGTTACAGCTTCTGGCTGCACTTCACTGGACACTGTGTCCCACCATTCGTAGGCATCGTCTTGTAACAAGGATACAGCAGCTTCTAAGTTCTCGCTCTGGGTGCAGTGGAGTTGTTTTAAGACTCGCCTGCTCTGTTCAACCAATTTTCGGCTGCAACAGAGTCATCTTCTCTCTTGCCATAGAAATCTACTGCTCCAAACTTTCTTAGCCTTTCCAGATGTGATTTCTGCTGTGGAGCTGGTGGTGGTGGTGCTGGCATTACCTCGGCCATTTGTCTAAAAAAATCGGCCATTTGCTGAAACATGGCTCGTGGAGGCCGAAAGGTGCTCGCTTGAGCCGGGCGAGCGCATTCTCTCATGCCCCAGGCCTCACCGCCTGGTGGAGCATGACTCTCCACTTCCTCCTCGATCGCTTCTCTGAGATGAAGGGTCAATATCCTATTCAAAATAAGAAAGATAAACAGATCTGCATTAGTGTCACCTCGACTCTTACAAATGCAATGCATGGTATGGACTCAATCTAGGCCCAGAAACGCCTAAACCGTGCTCTGATACCACTAAATGTGACACCCCTTACCCGACTACAGTGTAGCCGAGCAAGTTATGCCACTCAGTGTGCCGGAGCACTCTATTTTATCTTAATTCATTTTTATCATAGTTTTGAAAATAATTTGTGAAATATAATTCATTTATTGAAATTGTAATTTATTTGAGGTTCCGAAAATTTTAAAGAAAATCCGCAGAGTACCAATAAAAATGGAGAAACTGCTCTTCTAACTCGTGAAAAACACTTCCTATATTCTTAGTCATTCATCTCAACTCCATTTATCAAAATCTCAATATTTTTTAGTTCACATTCATTTCTCAATCATTCATTTCATGTGATAATCATATATATATCACAGATAAACATTCACTTTTTCATTTACAAACACAATTCTCATTATTTACATGAGCATCAAATTACATTTCATAAGTTCATTTACACATGAGAAAATAAGATCAATTACAAAATACCAAAATGACACCTAGTGTCCTACCAATGCAATCAGAGCTGTGAGGTGACACGGACACTATGCGGAATCACAGGATGGACTTACCTAACTGTGGTCTACCGGCTCGATCAAGATCTTCGCACTACGCTGCAAAAGCGACGCTAAGCATAAAGCTTAGTGGTGCAAATAATAAAATAGAAAAAAATAATATGCAAATAAAAATCATAATTTCTTAGCCATTGTGTTCATAAGAACTGAATAATTACCAACTTAATGTTTAGTCGAGGGCTAATTACGTTTTATGATATTAACTTCTTCATGCATTTTGTTTATTTATTTTCTTCATGATCTTGAGTTTCTTTGTATTCTATCGTAATCATTTCTGATATTTAATTTTCATATTTTCTTTAACAATCAGTTCAATTACAGTTATACTTTTCCATGCCCAAGTAACCTATATCAACGATCGATCGATAACGGGTCGTTGGCACCGACACCGCGTGCCTCGGGCCGTCATACCATGGGACGCAGAATGTCAACCACGATAAAATGTATGGCTAAAAAGCCATGATATCACATAATCGGCATAAAAGCCATGAATACGGGCATAAAAGCCATGAATACGGGCATAAAGCCATGAATACAGGCATAAAGCCTTTCGCAGTACTGCTAAAACAATACCCTATTGGCATGCCAAACTATCCAAACCAATCACATTAGGCCTACTAGGGCATTTTGCATTTTTAAGTTTCACATTTTTGAATTTTAAGTTTTGGTGTCACTATTCATTTCATTGGTCAATAAGAAAGTTGACTTTTGCATAGAGAATATGTACACTGACTTTGGCACTTCAAACATACCACATTTTTCATTTAAAACTTGTTGGCATTAAGCATTAATACCATTTCTAAGCTTTAACCAAGGAAAACAAAATTTTCAGTTTTTGAAACTTAACTTTACCATTCCATTAAGCACTGTTTCAGTGGGAATTTGAGGAAATGGTAAACATGAAAGTTGTTCCTTATTTTGTCTAGTTGAATTTCCTTTTTTGAATCACTCCATTTGGAGTTTTGTAGCTCAAGTTATGGCCAAAATAAGTTTATCGCTTACGCAATCGCTCATGCTGAGATTTTGGGTCTGGCAGATTTTTGGTCCAACTTTGGTCAGTAATTTGATCAAGTTAAGTTCATAATTTGGTCTAACTTTCTTCTTATGAAATGTTCTACTATGCCTTAGGTTTCCATCGGTTTAAGAATCGCCTAAATCCGAGTTTTCTAGAGAGAGTTATAGCCATCCAAACATTACTGCTCAAATCAAAATCTGCAGAGTTGCAGGTTTGAACAGTGACTGTGACTGCCATTTGGGTTAGGTTATGGTCATAATTTGGGGTAGGTTTCTTCATGAAAGTTGTTTTTCTATGTCTTAACTTGTTGCTGTAAAAATTTCAGGTCAATTGATCAAATCTACAGTAAGTTATGGCCAAATGAACAGTTACTGTTCATTTGGTCATTCTGCAGGGGCTGTTTGCAGGGTATCCGGATTGGGGCCAAGTTTTGGTCCTCTTGCTTTGGTCTTTTGGACATGGTTTCTTCAGCAAAAATGTGCCATTATAAGCCTAGTTTCATTTCCAATTGGCCAAACACCAATTGGACCAACACAGCCCAAGTTATGGCAGTGCAAGTGGACTAAATTTTCAGTCCCTCTGCTGCTGTCCTAAGGCAGCCTACCTCTTCACTTTGCAATTCTATTTTTCAGTCCAAATTGTGCTTAACTTACCTAAAATGGTCACTAATTGACCATTATAATGTTCTTTAATCAATTCAAATGCCAAGTCCAATTTTTCACTTCTCAAAACCCTAATTCCTATCTCCATTTCACCACATGCTTGAATTTACTAACTAATCCATTTTACTTATATTTATATACTTTAAACATAATCCCTAGTGCACTTCAAGTCCATTAAAGCACTAAATCTTGTTCCTTACTTAGGGGCAGCCGAAATCCATGGGCCACATACACTTAGTTTTTGTTCATTTAAGTTACAAGTTCTTACTCAATTCAAGTTGCTAATCATGAAAGTAAAAAAAATTTTTGGGTATCTAATGCACTAACCTCAACTTGAAGAATCTCCAAGCTTGCCAACTTTAATTTCTCTTCTCCCTTTTGCTCCCAAACACCTTAGCAAGCTTCTAGAATAAATTTTTGTGTTGAGAACTTGAGGAAATATGGTGGGAGTTTAGGGCTTCATGAGCTTGCCAAGCTCATCAATGGAGGAAGGGGAACATGGGTTTCGGCTGTTTTTTTGGGGAGGGATGGCTGCTCACGTTTTTCTTTTCCTTTAGTCCATTTTTAGTCTCTTTTATTGGTTAGTCAAATGATGGCTTAATTGTGATTGGTCATAATTTATAAATGACATCATCAAGATGTCATAAATGAGCTTTTCTTTGATTTTTCTTTTCTTTTCTTCACTACTCAATTTCAATTTAATTTCTAGTAATGTTTCTTCATATTTTATGTCATATTAATTATTTACTCAACTGGACAAGTCGGCCAAAAATCACCTCTGAAGGCGAAATGACCAAAATGCCCTCCGTTTGGCTTAACGGGTCAAAATTGTCTGTACCGATTGAAAAATTTTTCTAGGTATTTTCTTGGCATTCTAATGCCATGGGAACATCAATAACCCTTCTCTGGAGTCCCAAAAATTATTTTATAATTTTTTCCCTGAGTCTAGGGCTCCTCGTTGCGAGAACCGCAACTTCTCTCTGGTTACCCATCGCTAGGGCACCGGCTCGTTTAACTTGGTTGTATTTTATTTCAAAAATTTTTACTAAATTTTTCTTATTAATATTTGAGTTAATTATGATTACCGACTTTAGTTTAAATATTTTTCCGGATGTTCTAGCTGTCCAGACCGACACCGGTCACCGGAACAGTAGAATGTACGGAGTTGCTACGGGGAAGGTGTTACATTCCCTCCCTCCCTTCCTTCCTTTACCCATATTGATCATAACTTTGAAGGTTAGAGAAAGTTTATCAATGCTTTTGGAAATAATAAAGAAGAAGATTGAACATGAGCTTGCTTCCACCATGACTAGTGATCCCTAATCTTCATTTCTTGACAGATGGTGACATCAACAACAGTTGAAGGAAAGTGAGAATGAGGAATGAGACTTGCTGGAGAAAAATCTTCAGTTCGGCCAAACTAAGAAGCAGTTAGGTCCATGGCCTATTGCATTAAACTCCTTTCAACATTATGCTTTTAACCACACACATGTTTAGCCAAAAGCAACCATCAAAAGTAGAGGTGGCAATGGTGAAGAGATTCACCATCTTTTTCTCCTTTCCTCTAGTTATGCTAATGGAAGCAAATCCATTCATAAATCCATAAGAACCAGAACATGAAAGAAATACACTAGTAGACCATTGGAAGCCTTAAAATTGTAAATAATTTTTTTAATATCTTTTATTTAATTGCATATTTAGAACCATCAAAGTATGTTTTTAATCTAGTTTTGATACATAGTATTTGCCCTTATAATATTCTATTTAGTTGATTCTTGTGGTGTTGATGTTTATAAATTTTGGATTTTAATCTTAAATTTTTTGATTTCTATTTGTGGATTTTTTATAAAAGTTTCTAGTTTTGATTATTTGTTAGTGGGAGGGGAGGGGGGAGAGAGAGAGAGAGAGAGAGAGAGAGAGAGAGAGTGAGTGAGTGAGGGGAGGGAGAATGTGTGTGAGTGTGGAGAGAGACCAACAGAGTGTGTGTGTGTGTGTGTGTGTGTGTGTGTGAGAGAGAGAGAGAGAGAGAGAGAGAGAGAGAGAGAGAGAGAGAAAGAGGCATAAAGTAGAGAAGAGATGACTGACTAGGTTAGAGACCATAGACCAATAAACAATAGTTTCTTTATTTTTTTAATAATATGTTATTTATAATAAAAAAATATAAAAAAGTTAAATCTATTAACAATAATTTAAAAAAAAGTTAAAAAAATTATATTGCTCAATAGATTAAGATTGAAAATTCTAGCTATGGTATGTCTATATTGGATGGGATCATAAAAGTGTGTTTTTAAACCATAAGGATGTCACATTGATGTAAAGTTGTGGGATAGTGGTGTTACAAATGACAAAGTTAAAAGATAATGGTGTTACAAATGATAATATTGAAGGATGATCTTATTACACGTGACATGAGAGAGGAGAGAGAAATACTGATTAAGCGATATGTTGAATTTGTCCATGTCAGCATTTAACAAAAAAATCGATGACTGGAGGTCAGAAGGATTTTACTGTACAAAATTTAAAAGTTAAAAGAGTTTTATGTTATATTTTTAAGTTGAAGGACTATAGTGTTACAATCTCATAAGTTTAGGCACAGTTTTTGAAATTTATCTAAAACTGATGAACCTTTTCTCTTTCCTTTTCTGCCAATATTTCCCTTGTTGTACCACAAATGCAAGAAGGAATAGTTTAATAGGCCACCAATTCACCCCAGAGACCTTTAGTTTGGTAGTATAATAGGCTACCACAATGAGTTCCTTTGTAAGACAAATTCTCTTTTCAACTCATGAATATGTGGAACGTTTCCTTAGGAAAATCATTCCTGCAAATCTTCCCACATCTCACAGCTTGTATCTATATATGCAACATGTAATCTGGGATCAAAGCATTAAAAATCCAAGAAATTACCATCGAGTTATAATTTTCCCAAGCCTATACTTATTCCTTTGCATCTGGTTTGGGTAAAGATCCATTAACAGAACACAATTTGCTTGTGGCTCAGAGAGCATTCATCATTGCATACCTCCATGTTGGATAATTCTTGCCTTTGAGAAAATAAGAAAAAGAATGGTTCTTGGATTGTCTAAGTAATTTAGAAAATAAGGAGATGAAAAATCATGATTAGGCATAGCCTATAATGTCAAAATTCTGGAGCTGTTAGGAGACTTTTGATCACTCAATTTAAAAAAGATCAGTATTTGCTCTAATACTATATAAAAATGAGAGGTTGAATGAATTTCTTACTACAAATGAGAGTGTTTGTACAAGATACAGGCCTACAATTAAGAAGGGGAAATAAAAAGTATAGGGATTTTAGGTCTATACAAGGCTATAATATAGCAGAGACGTTAGGAAGTAATAGCAACATAACTTTAGCCTAATTACAAGCTAATTACAACTATCTAGTGTACAATTAATAATTTTATATTGAAACTCTAAGAACGTTATTACATGAGTTAAAATAGAGGTGGTAATTTATGTAATGTCGTGTTGTGTCTAAATAAATAGTGACACGACACAATTATGCTCAACCTGAATATTACACAATTATTAATTGTGTCATAAGCTCTCAACTCAAACACGATGTTTTTATTCAATAGGTCAACGACACGACCCGTATAACTTATTTAATAAATAAGTCAACTAAATAGATCACAATTCATGTATCCTGTTTAATGATCCATTTATTAAATAAGTTAGCTAAATAGTTAAAAAAAATTTAAGAAGTTTGCAAAGGAGGGGAAAGGTAATAGAACTTAGGTCTATCCAATGCTCGTATAATTAATAATCAACTGCACTATACCTCAACTTTACACATTAAAATAAATGAATAATTAATGATGTCAATAATTTATTTTATTAGTGTATTTGTAGAAATTATTTTTCAATCAATACTAATTCTATTAAATTTGTTCCTCTAATTTTATTCCTAAAAATAAATAAAATCTTGTTTTCAAATATTAACAATATTCAAAAGAAATTTGGAATTACTATATAATTTTATTATCTTGACCTCATAATTTATTCATATATAAATCGAGTCATTATAATAAAATCAATTATAATTTTGAATCTAATTTTTTTTTCTCTTTTAGTTTACTATATATATATATATATATATATATATATATATATATACACTACATAACATAATTATTTTTAAAGATAATTATGATAAACTAATTATGATATTAGTTAAGAATTCATGTCTTCTTTTAATATCAAGTGTCACATAAAAATTAAAAAAAAAAATACATGCTATAAGATGTGAGAGTAAACTAATTTTTTTAATTATAAATAAAAAAAATCATAACTATGAAAATAAAATAGGTTAACTTGATTAAATAAACAGGAAGCGTGTCAATTCAATAAAATCCTTATTTGTAGCGTATCAAAAACAAGTTGACCGAATTTATTTATGTTAAGCCCAAACCTATTTAATTACATTTCGTGTAATCGGGTCATGTAAAAAATTGCCAACTCCAAATTAAAATTCAAAGATGATGAGTAAAATTAACTCATGCCATTAAGAGCCCATTTGGAATGAACAAATAATTCCACAAAATTTTGTGGGATTCATTTTTCAAATCCAAAAATATGACACTCTTTATCCGTCTACAGTGTAACTGAGCAAAGCATGCCACACAGTGTGTCGGAGTGTCTTAACTTATCTCATTATATTCTTGGTTATCATATTTAATTTTATTTAAATTTAGATCTAATTATTTTTTCAGAGAAACTGATGGAGTTTCCCCTCATTTCTAAATAATTTGATGATTTTCTTCCTGTGTGAAATAATTATTTTTATATATATTCTCAAATTCATTTTCTCATTCAGAACATCAATAAGTTTCACTCATGTAAATACATAAGAAATTCAAATCATTTTCATACATACACAATTCAAATATGAAATCTCATATTGTATTAATTTACATTATGTGCACATTTAATGTACAAAAATACATAATTTACATTACATATCCAAAATTTAATTACGATGATCAAAAATAAAATACAAGTTGGTGGACTCTACCAAAATATGCACTGCTGAGGAAGTGACACTCGGGATCCAAATGCAAATCAAAACTTCTAACTCCCAGTTTATGGTCTACTGGGTTCTCTGAGTTGCAAATAGCGATGCGCTAAGCATAAAGCTTAGTGGTGCCAATATAAAATAAAAATAAATTGAAATAATTAAACATACAGATATTATGTTGTTATTTTATGCAAACTAAGATTTTTGGTAATTATTAACATTTTTTATGTATTTAGTACTTTTATGATCATTATTTGATAATAATGTATTTAGACTTATTTTAGTTGCCCAAGTAACCTATAAAAACTGACCGGACTGGATAAACGGGTAAACTAGCACTAGGTACCTTACCTTGGGCCATCACACCATCGGTCACAAAGTGTCTCCAGGTGTGCAACAGAACGGCTAAAGAGCTGTAATAATCATTGGGCACAAGGCCAAGTGTATCAAGTATAGCAGAATGGCCATAGGCCATAATATCACAGAATGGCACGAAATGTCATAAATCACAGAATGGCATAATGCCATATGCAGTACTGCTAACAGAACCCTATTGATATGCCAACCTATCCAAACCAATCATACTAGGCATACTAGGGCATGTTTTAGAGTTTAATGTGTAATTCTTTGTATTTTGTATTCATTAGTTACTATTCACTTTGCTAGTCAACCAAAATATTGACTTTTTCATACACAATAGGTATACACAATAGGTAAGTTGGTTCTAATAACACCAACATGCCACATTTTACATTCTACACATGTTGGCATTTGTTGCAAATTCAATTTTAAAACTCATTTAATATTATTTCAAATTTTCAGATTTCGTGCCTTATGTTTTCTGTTCCATTGGTCATTGCTACAGTAAAAATTTGACTAAACTCTCTTCATCAAAGTTGTTCCTTATTGTCTCTTCTTTAATTTTCTTTTTGAATCACTCCATTTAGAGTTTTTTTAGCTCAAGTTATGCTAATTTCTTTAAGACTGGCTGGATTGGTATCTACCCAGAATTTATGGGTAGAAATAGTTCTGGCAGTTTTGATACCTTGACTTTGGTTAGCAATTCAGATGGGTTATTATCAGAATTTGATTTTGGTGTTCTTCATGAAAATTGTTCTAAATTGTCTAAGCTTTTCACTGATATAAAATTCAAATCAATTGGACATTTTTACACTGAGTTATGACTATTTGAATAAGCACTATTCATTTAGTCATTTTCCAGGGACAGCTTGTGTGTTACTAGGATTAAGGTAATTTTTAGGTCAACTTAGGTGGGTTTTCTGAGCAGGGTTTCTCCATAAAAAATGTTGCATTATGTGTCTAATTTCACTTCCAATTGGCCTTGCACCAATTGGGGCAACATAGCTCAAGATATAACCCCATGAACACACTAGACTCAAAGGGTCCAGAATTCAAATCATGAGGCAGCCTAATTATTCCCCTATTTAATGTCACAATTCACTCTAAATTTAGTTCAAACTACACCAAATGATCACTAATTGACTATTAAAACATTAATCCATCCTTAATTGCATAAACCCCCCCCCCCAACATTTTTTTTGGTACAAAACCCCAATTCTAAATTCCCAATTATACAACACACATACAATCCATGTGATTTCCCACTTCAACTCCAACATACACTTCATTGGGCATTAGTATACATGTTAAATTCAATCAAAATCATCATATCCTAAAGTTCTTCATGGCTGCTAAAAATGGAGAGTTTTCCTAACATGCACATATTTGTTCAATTTCTCAATTTCCTAGCATAATTTATGTTACTAACACAAAATCTAAAGAAAAGGAGAAGAAATAGGCACTAACCTTTGCGTGAGCAATTCCCTAGCTTGCAAAACTTCTTGATTTTTCTTTCTTTTTGCTATCTCAAGCTTGCTCTAGTTGCAAGGAGGAGTTTTAGTGAAAGGAGCAAGTGATTTTAGGGGGTGTTTATAAGGAAAGTTTAGTGAGAAGGGAAGTCATCAATGGAGTTCTCTCTCTCTCAAGCAATTCGGCCAGCTGAAGATGAAGAAGGAAATCTGATTTTTTTTTTCTTTAATTTTGATCTCTTTTAATGGTTTTAAGATGGCTTGTTGCATTGTGATTGGTGGGAGTTTTTTAAATGACATCATTGTGATGTCATAATTAGGTATTTAATTCATTTTCTTTCTCTTTCTTTTCTATTCATTTTTAATTAAATTTTTAACAATATTTATTTATATTTTATGTCATATAATTTATTTACTTAATTGTACAAGTTGGTTAAAAATCATCTCTGAAGGTGAAATGACCCAAATACCCTTCGTTTAGCTTGTTGAGCTAAAATTGTCTGTACCGATTGTTTTAATTTTCATTGGCTTTTCTTAGCAATTTATTATCATCAAGCCCTCAATAACTCCTTCCTGGAGTCCCAAAAATTATTTTACAGGGTTTTTCCATGGGTATAGGGTCGATAACTATCTTCCTAGTTACTTCCCGTTAGGTCACCCATCGCTGAGCACCGGCTCATTTAACTTCATTGTATTTCATTGCTAAAATTTTTCCTTAATTTTTCTTACCATTATTTGAATTATTTATGACTCCTCACTCTAGTTTAAATATAGTTCCAGACATTCTAACTATCCGCACAGACATTGGTCACTGGAACAGTAAAATGTATGAACTATCTAAAGTGAGGGCGTTACAAAAAATTTGTATTTGGAAGTTAAAAAAAAAGGATTTCAATTATGTAATTTAAATTTTGTAGAATTAAATATAATTATCACAAATTTCATCAAAATAGGTGAAATTTCTAAATTAATTTCATAAAATTTGTCACGACCCATTTTCTGAGCCGGACCGGTACTAGGACTTGGGTCAGCATAAGGCCCCCGAAGCCTGTAGTAAGCCTAATTATTTCTAGCCCAACCATAAGGCCCATAAAGATAGTCCAATTTCAAGAAATCAAATAAACAGAGTCCGATTATAAATTAGACTATCTAATAAGGAGCTTTAACTCACTCGACCTGTAAACCAATAACACAATAATATGGGGAGCTCAGCTCACCCTCACAATCCTCAAAGCAGATAAATAATCAAATAAGAACTCAGCTCCCTCATCCAAAGGAATGAATATCTCATGCATCCAAACATTTTCACATAAATAAGGTTACAACTCCAAACGTTTAATTAATACAATCTCAGATAAGGATAATATACTACTGGTATATGCTGAGTTCCAGAATTTAACAAAAGATAATAAAAGTAAACTGAACTTTTATGGTTTAACTTGTGAGAAAAGAAAGCAAGTTATTTTCAATAAGTCCACCTGTCACCAAAGGAAAAATAGTTGAGCAGGGGTGAGCATTTGACTCATAGAGTAAGATATTGATTTTAAATACAATTTCTATAACTATCTAAACCTAATGCATTTTTATGTATGAAATGCAATATTCACACATAATTTCAAACAATTCAAACAATATTCGCACAACATATAATTTGAAGCACTAACACACCCGTGCATCACATCAACATATATACATATGAAAGCTTATCCCCTATACAGCTCTCTTAATTCTAATACCTGTCAGCGAGGTCAACTCAAGCTAGACTTTCTCTTAATAATCCAAGTGCGAAGGTTAGCGAAATCAACTCAAAGTCGTACTCACCCCTACTTATCCACGTATAAAGATTGGGTCCCAGCGAGTTAAGCTCCAGCCGCGACTGCCCGTCCTACCCATATCCATATCCATATCCACACCACACGCATGCCAATACACACACATAGCTCCAAATTACATTTAGGTAACATCCACAACAATTTCACTAATAAAATATGCAACATAAGAGAGTGCCTAGCATTTAACTACATGTATATATATATATATATATATATATATATATATATATATATATTAGTGAATGTATGAGCATACCTTAAATATATAATAATAATAATATTGACATTATAAAAAAAAAAATCAATATCTACTCACAAATTATCCAAATGTCACTAGGGCGACTAAGAAGATGAGGAAGGTTAACTCAGATCACCTAAACAATCATATTCAAGAAATTTATCAATATTAACTCAAAATAAAGAGCTAAAGAGCTTAAGACACCCTAGGTTTATGCTTGAAATCCTGCAGATTTTTTCCTGTTCCCAGGGCCTACTCAACCTAGAAAATAACTCAACTAACACTTCTCAATCCAAAAAGCCTCCGGCCCAAAACACAACAACTGCACAATGCCCCTCCTTGGCCTGCCAAACCAGTTAATTTTCACGTAAAATAATTATTTAAAAATTCAGGATGTTACATTCTTCCCTCCTTCTAGAAAATTTGTCCTCGAATTTTTGTATAAGGTAGGACAAATACACTGAGTTACATACTAAACAAGTATGGATACTTGTTGCGCATATCTCACTTTGACTCCCAGGTGCATTCTTCTACAAATTGATTTCTCCACAGGACTTTAACCATAGAGATCTATTTTGATTAAAGCTGCCTCATTTGATAACACACTATGGTTAGTGGTTGTTCCTCAAAAGTCAAGTTCTCATTTAACTCCATTGTGTTTGGTTGCAGCACATGAGAAGGGTCAGGAACATATTTCCTAAGCATAGAAATATGGAACACTGGGTGGATATGATAAAGGTTTAGTGGTAACTCCAACCAATAAGCAACTGCTCCCACTTTGTCCATGATCTCAAAAGGTCTTATGTAACAGGGTGCCAACTTTCCTTTCTTTCCAATTCTCATAACTCCTTTTATAGGAGAGACCTTTAAAAGCACATAGTCACCCACTACAAATTCTAAATCTTTTCTCCTTGGATCTGCATAACTCTTCTGTCTATTAAAAGCTGCCTTAAATATTCCCTGATCAAAGGAACCATCTTTGAAGTGTACTGTACCGAATCTAAATCATGTACTCTCACCTCTCCAACTTCTATCTAACACAGAGGAGACCTACACTTCCTGCAATATAATGCCTCTTAGGTGTCATTTCAATACTGGAATAATAGCTGTTATTATAAGCAAACTCTACTAATGGTAGCTGTTCATTCCATTGATCTCTAAAATCCATGACACACATGTGAAATATATCTTCCAATATCTGAATTATCCTTTAAGACTGTCCATCTATCTGTGGGTGGAAAGCCATACTAAAATGTAGCTGTGTATCAAGTACTTCTTGAAGTTTCCTCCAAAACTGAGAAGTGAACTGGGGTCTCTATTAGATATTATGAAAGTAGGAATCCCATGTAATCTGACTATCTCACGGATGTATAACTTTGTATACTGAGCAACAGAATAGGTGATCCGTATAGGCAAAAAGTGAGCTAACTTGGTAAGATAGTCCACAATCACTCATATAGAATCCCACCCTCGGGTAGAATGAGGCAACCCAGTCATGAAGTCCATGGTAATCATTTCCCACTTTTACTCTGGAATGGAAATCTCCTATAGCTTCCCTGATGGCCTCTGATACTTAAACTTTATTTTCTGAAAAGTTAGGTACTTAAACACAAAGTTTGCTATGTCTATCTTCATACCATTTCACTAGTACCTATCCTTTATATCATGGTACATCTTTGTACATCCTAGGTGAACACTGTAAGATGTATAGTGTGCCTCTTGTATAATTTCATTTCTTAGGTTGTTCACATCTAGCACACATAACTTGGATCATTGCATAAGGGTACCACCTCCATCAAACCCAAATTCACAATCTTCTCTCTGCTGCGCCATTTTCACAATCCACATTAATTATGGGTCCTTATGCTGGAAAACTCTAATTCTGTCCTGCAGATCCGGTCATATTCTGAAATGTGCCAAAAATGCACCCAAAGCAGTTATATCTATCATCAAACCCTAATCCATCAGTTCATACAACTCTTATATCAACAGTCTCCTCTCTGTTGTTATATGTGCCAAGCTACCAGAAGACTTCCAGCTCAAAGCATCTGTCATCACATTTGCTTTACCTGGGTGGTACTAGATAGTGCAATCATAGTCCTTCAGAGGCTCTATCCATCTCCTCTACCTCAAATTAAAATCCCTCTATTAGAAATGTACTTCAAGCTTTATATGGTAGGTGTATATCTTACTCGTTTTGCCATATAGGTAGTGCCTCCAAATTTTCAATACAAAGACAAAAGCTGCCATTCTAGATCATGAATAGGGTAATTCTGCTCGTGCTTCTTTAATTATCAAGAAGCATAAGCCACTACTTTACCATGCTGCATCAAAACACACCCTAATTCAACTCTAGAAGTATCACAGTATACCATATACCCTTGTCCACTCACAGGCAAAGTTAACATAGAAGCTGAAATTAAATAGTCTTTAAGCTTCTAGAAGCTTTCCTCACACTCATCTGACTAGAAAAATAGGACATTCTTTTGAGTCAACTGTGTCATAGGAGATACTATCCTAGAGAAGATCTATACAAAGTACTTATAATAACCTGCTAGGCCTAGAAAACTTTGCACCTCGATGACTATAGTAGGCCTAAGCCAATCAGTTACTACTTTAATTTTCTTAGGATCCACTTGAATGCCTTCACTAGAGACTACATGTCACAAGAATGAAATACTTTCCAACTAGAACTCACACTTCGAAAACTTAGCATACAACTAATGTTTTCTCAAGGTCTACAATATCATCCTTAAATGCCAAGTATGCTCTTTCTTGGTTCAGGAATTGTGACACCCCTTACCCGTGTACAGTATACCCGAGTAAGTAATGCCACACGGTGTACCGGCACACTCTAATATTCCTTAATTAATTTATATCATGCTTTTGAATATAACTTGTAAAATATAACTCAATTAAGTCATTTATTAAAATCATAATTTATTTGAGGTTCCGTAAATTTTAAAGAAAATCCGGCAGAGTACCGGCTAAAAATGGAGAAAACAGTTCTTCGGAACCTGTTAAAAACACTTCCAATGAACAAATTCATTCATTCTCAACTCCAATATCATCACAAAGCTCAATATCAAGATCTCAACAATTTTTCAATTTCAGGTCTCAACAACCTTTTCATTTCTCAAACATCCATTTCTTAGGGTTTTCATATATAAACAACAATTAATAACACAAATTATTTCCATACATAACCATAAATCTTTATTATTTACATGAACCTCAAAATACATTACATAAATCCCAAATACATATGAGAAAACAAATATTTAATTACAAAATGACAAAATGACATCTAATGTCCTACCAATGCAATCGCAGTGATGAGGTGACACGGACATCGGCAGAATCTGCAGCATGGACTCACCCAGTCTGCGGTCTACTGGGCTCACGATCTGTATCTCCAGTACCTACGCGTGGCAAAAGCAACGCGCTAAGCAATAATGCTTAGTGGTGCAATAATATAATAAAAGAAAATAGCAAGAAATTAAATGTGTAGTGAATGTATATGTTTCATTTGCTTGGTATTTGTATATTATTTACTTTGTCCACTTTTATTCATTTGGTTGCCCCAAGTAACCTACACTAGACGATCGGGCTGGATAACGGGTAACCGCATTGGGTATCTAGTACCTCGGCCATCACACCATCGGTCACATATGCATCTCCCAGGCAGTAATGTAACTACCAAGTCAGAATAATCTCAGGCACAAGGCCAAATCTCAATGCAAAGTCAGAATGGCTAAAAGCCATGAAATCACATAATGGCATATTGCCATATGCAGTACTGCTAACTGAACCCTATTGGCATGCCAAACTATCCAAACCAATCATGTTAGGTATACTAGGGCATTTGAAACTTTTAAATTCTTCAATTTGTGCATTTCAAGTTTTGGTGTCACTATTCACCTCTTTGGTCAACAAAAATGTTGACTTTTGGATAGAAAATATGTACATTGACTTTGGCACTCCCAACATACCACATTTTACATTTAAAACTTGTTAGAATTGGTCACCATTACCATTTCTAACTTAAAACCAAGAGGGCAGAAAATTTCAGTTTTTGAGACCCAACTACACTGTTCCATTGGACACTGTTGCAGTGAGAATTTGAAGAAATGGCAAACATGAAAGTTGTTCCTTATTTTGTCTAGTTGAATTTCGTTTTTTGAATCACTCCATTTGGAGTTTTGTAGCTCCAGATATAGTCCAAAAACCACAGCTGGCCCGGATTTGCATTCTGCAGAAATTACCATATCTACAGTAACATGAACAGTGACTGCCACTGCCATTTGGGTTAGGTTCTGGCCATAATTTGGGATAGGTTCCTTCATGAAAGTTGTTTTTCTATGTCTTAACTTGTTGCTGTAAAAATTTCAGGTCAATTGACCAAATCTACAGTGAGTTATGGCCAAATGAACAGTTACTGTTCATTTGGTCAATTCTACAGGGGCTGTTGCAGAGTGTCCGGATTGGGGCCAAGTTTTGGTCCTCTTGCTTTGGTCTTCTGGGCATGGTTTCTTCAGCAAAAATGTGCCATTATAAGCCTAGTTTCATGTCCAATTGGCCAAACACCAATTGGACCAACACAGCCAAAGTTATGGCAGTGCAAGTGGACTGAATTTTCAGTCCTTCTGCTGCTGTCCTAGGGCAGCCTGCAACTTCACTTTGCAATCCTATTTTTCAGTCCATTTGATGGTCAACTTACCTAAAATGGTCACTAATTGACCATTAAAATGTGCTCTAACAATTTCCTAAGCCAAGTCAATTTTTCACCCTCAAAACCCTAGTTTCCACTCCAATTTACTCATGCACCTTGGTTAAGCACACTAAATCATTATCTATGTAGATATATAGCTTAAACATAATCTCCAATTCATTCTAAGTCCATTAAAATCATCAAGACACTCCATTATTGTTCCCTTATTAGGGCTGCCAAAATTCAAGGCATGCATAAACATAAATTTCATTCATTTAAGTTACAAATTCTTGCTCACTTTAAGGCTTTAACATGGAATAAAGGAGATTTAAGTATATATATGCACTAACCTTGAATAGGGCAGATTTTTCCCCACTTAAAACTTCACTTTCCTTCACTTTCTAGGCTGCCAAACACTTCCCCAAGAGGTGTGATTAAGTTTTAATGAAGGGGTTTAGGGTTTAGTGGTGGAAACAAAGGAGAAAGGGAGCTTGGGAAGTGAGGTTTAATGGAGGTTGAGAGAGAGAGATTTCGGTTGGAATTGGAGAAGAAGAAGGCAGCTGCAATTTAATTATTTTGGTCTTCATTTTGTCTCTTTTAAGTATTTAAGAAAGTTTATTAGCTTGTGATTGGTTGGTGAGTTTTAAATGACATCACAATGATGTCATAAATAAGCTTTTCTTTGATTTTTCTTTTCTTTTCATCACTACTCAATTTCAATTTAATTTCTAGTAATGTTTATTCATATTTTATGTCATATTAATTATTTACTCAACTGGACAAGTCGGCCAAAAATCACCTCTGAAGGCGAAATGACCAAAATGCCCTCCGTTTGGCTTAACGGGTCAAAATTGTCTGTACCGATTGAAAAAATTTTCTAGGTATTTTCTTAGCATTCTAATGCCATGGGAACCTCAATAACCCTTCTCTGGAGTCCCAAAAATTATTTTCTAATTTTTCCCCCGGGTCTAGGGCTCCTCGTTGCGAGAACCGCAACTTCCCTCTGGTTTACCCCTCGCTAGGCACCATTGCTTAACTTGGTTGTATTTTATTTTTAAAATTTTTACTAAATTTTTCTTATTAATATTTGAGTTAATTATGATTCCCGACTTTAATTTAAATATTTTTCCGGACGTTCTAGCTGTCCGGACCGACACCGGTCACCGAAACAGTAGAATGTACGGAGTTGTTACCGGGAGGGTATTACAGGAATATACTAAAATGTCATCTATGAAAACAATGATAAAGTGATCCAAAAATGGTCTAAATAACCTGTTCATTAGATCCATAAAAGCTACTGGTGTATTAGTGAGTTTAAACAACATCATCATGAACTCATAAAACCCTTGTCCAGAAGCTCCTGTAGCTGTTCTTTGAATTCTTTTAACTCCACTGGCACCATCCTATAGGGTGGTACAGAAATGGGGTTTGTATGTAACACCCCGAACCTCCGAGTTGTGAATAGTACCATTTTTGGCATGTGACTAGTATTATTCAAAGACACCTTGAGGACAAAAAATAAATAGAAAATTAATGGAGATAGACACAATAAAAATTCAAATGACCAAAAAAATATAAGGATTCACCGGATATATTGAAAAAGAGGGATTATGAGATGAGGGGCATTTTGGTCAATTCACCTCATAATCCCTCTTTTTCAATATATCCGGTGAATCCTTATATTTTTTTGGTCATTTGAATTTTTATTGTGTCTATCTCCATTAATTTTCTATTTATTTTTGGTCCTCAAGGTGTCTTTGAATAGTATTAGTCACATGTCAAAAATGGTACTATTCACAACTCGGAGGTTCGGGGTGTTACAATGTACCTGGTACAATGTCTATGCAGAATTCAATCTCCCTATCAGGTGGCATCCTGGGAAGCTCCTCAAGAAAAACATAAAGGAGCGGAAGCATAAAAAACACAAGTTTATATCATTGAATTCAAAATTTTTCATCTAGGGTCACATGCATCATACAAGATTCATTTTTATCTATTTGATTTCAATGATAAACAGCATATTAAAACTCTTTTAATATGTTTTTGGATCTAGATTTGCCATTTAAGATTTTAGAATTAATCAGAATAATTTATTAGAACCCTAGATCAAGAACAAGTGCACTAGCCTTTTGATGCACTGCAGTGTGTTTGGCACATTTAGGATGCACCTTAGGACACCAGGTGTTGTCCCTCTAGCTTGTCCACACCAAGATCACCAATGGTAGCCCTTGAACAGCTTCTAAAGCTTTCCCAACCAATTAGAAAATCAAGTTTTGCCTTTTGAGAGATTACAGATGTAAACAGGACACTAGAAACGATTACTAGTATTTTTAATTCAAGAGATTGTTATCTAATCTCTTTGAATTGATGAGAGATGAAGAAGAAGAAAGGATGAGGCACTCAAAGGTGGCAGCACCAAAGAAGAATAGCAGCTTATGATTTTTGTTCTTTCATCCTTACACTTATATAGCTAGGTCATCGTTTAAAACCCTTGCCACATGTCACCTTTTGATTAGCTCTAGGTTTAATTGACCTAATCACATTGTGCCAAGTGTCAAACCTATATTTAATCTTGACTTTGATCATCTTACATTATTAAAAAACATATGGAAAGCTTATGTGTAGTGCCATGAGTCACCATCTCATGGTGCCACATGTCACCCTGTGAAATGACCAAAATAACCCTGTATCTTAATTTTGAGTTCTCAACCCAAAATAATTATTTCTCTTCTAATTAATTTATATCAAATATAAATTAATTAATTAATCTCTATTAATTAATTTCTCATTAATTAAATTCATATTTAAACACTTTAAATATAAATTTAACTTATACTATGCATCCAATAACCTATATTTGGTTTCAAGCCATACTAGGGACTTTTCAATCTAATTACAAACTAAACCTATTTAATTAATCAATTAAACTCTTTAATTAATTAATTAAATCATATTTAATTTGGTGATTACTTATGTATGCGTGTGACTTACTAGGATCATCACTAATTGGCAATGATACATGATATCAACTCTTAATATCATCGAACTCTTTCTTACCATAAATGATTTCTTTAAATCATTTTATGCACCTCATAGACCATGGTTAACACCTAGCATAGCATGCCATGGCCACCCAATTAGTAATAAGGTTTACCTTAAATGAACCTATAATCATATGTTACCATGCACTAGAATCTCTCTGTTACAAAATCCCAATTTGAGCTAGAGTCATGGTTTATGTCAAACCCCATTTGCTATGAATATTATGTTCTCTTTTAATTCTAGTTCTTGATTAAAAAGATTTTCTCATCAGAAACTATTTTCTGAATAAATCTATCTGTCCTGGCCAGGAACTTGAAACATCAAGAATAATTAAATGAACATAGGATTTTATCCCTATTTACTTAGAGGAACAGATTCCATCTTGATCAACACCTACCTCCATATATAACTAGTAGGAGCCAACACATGCCCATATACCCATACACAGTACAAGTATGAAAGCAGTATCAAACTCAAACCACCTATAAACAAGATAACTGTGTTATCTCAGGTCTAAAGATTATATGCACTAATATGATTTATGACAATACATTGACAAGAGTAAAGTCATAAAGGTCACTGGTTCGGCCTACTTATCATGTATAAGTGCCTAACATGTTTGTTATATGGGATGAGACTCACCATTCCATCTTATTTATATCTCATATAAATAACTTGGGAACAAACATGATTATAATCTTTCTGGATAAGTCATGTCCTTATTGTGAAGTATCCTCGATTGTGAACCTATTTATGATACTTTGTGCTAGAAATACTGTCACTCATATTCTTAACAACTTAAGAATAGAATTTCTAACAAAATATCAATGGACTTTTTCTATTACACATAAATATATTATGTAAACGGAAAAGTGAAAATGCCTTTTATTAAAAAAACTTGTACAAGATACATATTAAATGATATGCTCTAGGGCATACTACTAATAAAACATTCATAAATTTCCTAATAACAGGTACATTTTCCACATAAGTACCTTCAACAGATGTGTCCCTCGCTAGTGCCACATAACCTTGACAGCCACGCCTTAACATTTTTTTGGCACTTATGGCTGACACTAGATTGTATGAAGCTATACTCTTGTCGCCATCAAAGCTAAACTCTTTCACTCCAAGAATATGGAATGCACCTTTTTATTAGTTCTTTATCCTAACTCTACGATTGGTTTTCACCATCACATCCACCATATAGTATCATACTATAGTACTAACCTACTACTCATTTTATAGAACACAGGCCATTCACCATGGATGATTCTTCCTATACCTCCTTCTTAATATGATCATCAAAACATTATCATTCCCTACTATCCTTTATAGGGAATTGCTCTTCATAGTTAGCTAGGTATCTTTGAACCTATAATTTCCACTTGAACTATCTTGGTAGTGAGAAATGGTTGTTATACCACAATCCTAGATAAGATACTTTATGCATTCATTCTTCTTGATATAGCCACATCTATTGCCTACAGCTTTCTAAACTTCAATCTCAAATTTACCCATATCTCTTGATCCTCCTCTTTAATTTTCATCATCTGATCGTAATCATTGTGCTCTACCTACAGGATTTCACTGCACCAACTCCTTATTGTACCACTATTCTGTCTAGCATATAATCTCATAGTTTACTAAATCTGTTTACACTCTATTTGTATTTCATACTTAGCATCATTATCCTGTGTCCTTGTCTTCTGTAGTATTTTAGAAGATACCTCTCACTATCAAATCCTTTTAGAATTATCTCTAGTCTTACATTCATTACTTTGATCTTTGTACTTCTTTGTAACTTGTGAGTAATATTTATACCTATCCTATCCTCTACAATTGTTCTGTTACCTATTATCCAACTGTTACTCATGTTTCCTTACAAAGTTACCCAGTTGGTCACACTGAAAACACTTGCCTAACTCTCGATTACAAACTCTAGGTCTCACCATTTTGAATTCTAGCATCAAATCTCTGTGCCATTATCCCTTGTTCTTTTCTCTCATTAGGCATATTTGAATCCATTAGGTAGAGTTTTATTCGATTTACTATCTACTGACTTCGCTTCTTCGTCTGATAAGACAGTTTAAGTTACCATTGCGCACCTCCTAGTTACTACCTACTTTGGTTGCATATCTCACCTAACTTTCCTTATACTATTAACAATCTAAAAGGTCCTTGTCGCATTATCCCTTATTCTACCTTAGGGATAGAAAACAGATAAATTCTATTCCAAATCCTGCAACTTTGAGCTTCATGTTCTGACTCCTAACATTGTACCAATTACAATTTGCTCTGAGTTCTACATTCTGGATTCTATACTGTGATAAATATTCTCCTTAATGTTGTCATTTTCTAAGCTCTCTATCTTTACTTTTTAGATAGCCTTGTTTACCTTTTCTAGAATCACATTTTGTCTCCTCTGTATCCTAACTCTACTCTTCCTAATCTTATCCTAATTTGGGCCTTTCAGTTGTTCTTTAGCCAACTCCTTTTATCTTACCCAAATCCAAACATTGACTATTTATTCTTTAGCTCTATTCTCTTTCTTGACTTAACTGTCATGTCAAAAACTTATATCTTTTCACCATCTCTACCAAGTCATCTACACCTCGATGTTACTTAGAATTAGTCCTTTGACCACTCTAGCTAGTACTTTAACTGGCATTCAGGTTACCCTGTATCTGTAATCAACTGTATATTCTATAATTTGCCTTTGCTGACTTACTGCCCTTAACATTATTCTGTTTAAAGTATATTCTTTCCTTGAGTGATAAAAAGTTAAAAAGAAACTCAGGGAATTATAGCCATGCATTTACTGTGTGATCTCTATTCTTATCATTTAAACTACATATTACCCCCTACTACCTCAAGGAGGTGATTTGTAGGGATTCTATTTTCCTATATCCACTCAATTAGCTAAAACTTCAGATATTGGGTACCCAAACCCGTCATTCAATTTACAGGCTTTACATCTATCATGATCTGATCACTTATGATTTTTACAATGGAACTTGTGCCCTCTCTAAGATACTTAAGCTAACAACTCTTTAACTCACTCTACAGCCCCATTTGAGACACTATTTTGTAGGTTACCATCACCAGTAGTAACCTTCTGTTCCTTCTGAAAGGACAAGACCATATCCTACATCACAACTAACTACAAAGGAGGTACTGCATCTATCACCTTACCATAACCATGTCAGGCTATCTACTCTCTTATCATACTACAAACTCCTTAAAGTGTCATTTCATAGGCTATGAACACTATTCATAGCATTCAATCTCCTTTTTAAGGGAGCAAAGTCATACTCTGTGCCTTGTTGCCACACAAAGAACATACTATCTTCACTAAACTTTAAGCAAAACATCTATTGTAATGCCAAAACTGTCCAGGATCCCATATTGGAGACTAGATGGTCTCACTCTGTAGGTGCTACCTTTACTTACGACTATACTGAAATCTCTAATCTTATGGCAACTCCTAATATAACGTTAGTTCATGCTAAGGTAACTGAGTCACTTACTCTAGTTATCGCCCAATTGGGACCTAAACTCCTTTGCAAAAATAAAACTCTATTTGTTACACCTTACCCCTCTGTAAGGTATAACATGATCTCGTAGAATACCTAATGAACTATCGAACTTCACCTACTGATAACTCATTAAGTACCCTACAAGGGATTTTAAAATAATTTTCTTACTTTTATAAGTGGTGAGCATTTTCTAATAGGTATTAAAACATTTATTCGAAGTTTTAAGACTAATAAAAATTTTTATCCCATTTTATTTTTCCACAAATTTTATAAAAATTTCGGCAGAGTGCCGTCTGTATTTTGAGAAAACTGTTCTTCAAATATCTGTAAAAAGCACTTCCAAAGATTTGTCTCAACAACTTCATCAATTCCACAACCATCCCAACAAGTTTCAACATCATTTCTCAATTTCCAAAATTCAACAATTATCAAAATACCATTAATCAATTTCATTCAAATTAAAACAAGATACTTCCATTCATATTTCATTAAAGATAAAACAATTTATATACATCATTACAAAAATTTACATTAGGAAAAATCCAAACCAAATTTAATACAGGCTTTATACAACTGCTCATAACCAATTTTATATGTCCATACTGTTACATATATTTACATATATCAAAATAGTTTTTACAATCAGGGTATAAAATATACCCGATAGACTTCAAGGCAGGTAGCTCCTCAATTCTCAGCAGCTTACTCTACTGCTCCTCTAGTCTCTATATCTGCGACAGTAATAATAGCCATCGTTGAGTACTAAGACTCAGTGGTGCACAACATACTAAAATAATCTTTATGCAGAATTAAAACATAATTATTCAAAAATTTAACTGAACATGAGATATAAAATTCAAAACATGATTTTAACCCAAACCATTTCATTTCAAAAGTCTCAAAATAAATTTCATAAAAACACACAGTTATATTATGCCATTTGAAACAAATATCATCTCAATAGCTAGATGCTAAGGAGAAGTCACATCACAAGGCTAGCTAGCTCAAATATATGGAAACCCATTCTTTTCTTCTTCTACTGGCACACACCACAACACTTCAGCCAGAGAAGGAATCAAAATTCGAAATTGATTTTCCCCACTAGTCATTCTAGTGAGGTATTCAAATATATGGTCATGACAATGTAGTTTCAAAACTTATCTTAACAATTTACTAAACATTTATGCCATTTCAAACATACACAAATAACTTTCAACAATTTAAAACAAAAGCATAATAAATATTTCAATACAATAATGTCACAATTCAATATTTCAATTCATTCAAAACCATGTGCAAAATAAAATTTACAGAATTTCTATATTGTGCACAAACCTTATACGAGTCGCCTCTTGGCCTTGACTCGATCCCCCGGGTTCTTTTTCGGTATTCTTTTCCACTGAAACACATAATTTCATAGTGTTTTTATATCATAACTTAGCATAAATCCAAAAATAAATTCAAATTCACTTTTACCTAGTTTTAATGTGCTAAACTTAACGTTCTTTAAATTTTGTATTTCTGAGTTACTATTCACTATACTATTCAAGTTAATTTGTTGACTTTCTAAGGCTTAATAGGTATGGGAATTCTAATTTCACCCACATACCACATTTTAGTTACTGAATTTGTTGGTTTTGGTTGTTTACTCAAATTTTAAGTCTTTTAAGCAAATTTGCAAATTTGCAGTTTTGGTGTCTTATGTTGCATTGTTCCATTGGTTATTTTGCTGTTAGAATTTGGCTAAGCTTTCTTCATAGAAATTGTTCCTTATTGTCTTAACTTTATTCTCCTTTTTGAATCACTCCAATTGGAGTTTTGTAGCTCAAGTTATAACTATTTGAATCATGGCTGTCGGATTGGACTTACCTAGATTTCTGGGTTCTGGTAGTTTTAGGTCACGAAATTTGGGTGGCTAAATGACTTGTTAAGGGCATAATTTGGACTTGTGTTCTTTATGAAAGTTGTAGGGCTATGTCTCAACTTTCTACTAGTAAAATTTCAGGCCATTTGAACCTTCCTAGCCCAAGTTATGGCCAAATGAACAAACACTGTTCATTTGATCATTTTTGTACAGGGCAGAACACTCACATCCAGATTTGGCTAATTTTTCACTAGGTTTTAGTCACTTTTTGGGCATAATTCCCAAATAAAAAATGAGTCATTTTATGTATAGTTTCATTCCCAATTGGCCTCACACCAATTGGGCTTGTAAATTTTCAGTTTTGATCCCTGAAAAGGACCTTGGTCATGTTGCCTACAGCATGTCCATAATCAATTCGAATTTAAACCTAATTCTAACACTTCCAACATACCTCAATTGGTCACAAATGACCATTTTTTAGCTCAAATAAGGTCAAACACACCATTTGACTAATTCTTAAATTTTTGTCTTCCAAAACCCTAGGTCTAAACCCTAATTACACAATTTTGAAATTTTATGCAATTTAAGTCATTATTCAACACCTACCCATATATTCTAACTCAATTATGCTTTTTAATTCATCAAAACCATGAAATCTCTACTCCCTTAAGGTTGGCCGAAATTCACAATTAGTCCTCCAAAGATGTTTTCTTTTGATTTTTACGTTGAGTTCTAGGTTAGTTAAGCTAAACACACAAACAATAAACTGAATTTTTCAACTTAAATTACTAACCTCAACTTGGATGTTAAATCTTCAATTTTCTTCTTCTTTTCTTCTTTCTTTTCTTGCTCAAGCTTCTTCTCAAGTGAAGACAACAAGTTTTTATGGATTGATTTTGGAAAAGTTAGGGTTTAGTAGGGAAAACTCAAGCTTTACCAAGCTTTAATGGTGGTTTTGGCAATGGAGGAGAGTGAAATGGTGAGGCTGCCAAACTTGTGGGAGAGAAGAGCTGATTTTTTTTTTTTGTTTTAATTTTATGTATTTTAGGTCTTATTTTGTGTATTTGAATTGGTCAAAAATTGTGGGAAATTAAAAATTAATTTTGACATCATAATTGATGTCATCAACATGATGTAAGAAAACTTTTTCTTTTCTCTTTTTTTTATTCATTTTTCTTTAGTTCTTTAATTTAATTCCCGATTCTGAAATTTTCTTTTCTCTGATTTTATTTGACAATTAGGTCAGGAGTCAGCTCTCGGGGTCAATTGACCAAATTGTCCCTCGCCGGTTCGACCCGATTTGCAAATAATTCAATATTTGTTCTGGATCCCTGACCTAATTATTTGGCTGGCTTAACAATTCTTTTTCGTGATTTTCTCTTTTCCACTGTGTTCACAATAGTCCTAAGAACCGCGGCGTCGCATTTTACGGTTCGAAATTTGAGTTGAAATCGACTTCGCAGTCCTTCCCAAGAAGGTCACCCATCGCTGTGACTCTCGGCTCGTTTAACTTCTTATGTTCTGTTTTTCTTATTTATACTTAACTACATGACAATTACTAATTATTTGTGTTCAGGGCTTATCTAGTTATCTTAAGTGTGGAACACATTAGGGATTCCCGTAGTTCTACATAATAATCTCATGTCGATATTGTAATCTACAGCTTACCGCACACAACAATGAGAGCATTATGTAGGTCACTACGGTATGTCCTAACAGATCAGGTTTTCTAACCTTTTATCTCTCTTCAATTTGTTGATACCATAAACTTTCCCTGACTGGGATGTTCACTGATAACTGCCAGTGGTGGTACCCTTACCTCTATCTAGGGCAGCTATACTACCATAACTCACATTTATGTACTCGTGTCTTACACTAGATAGGCATGCCGATTAGCCCTATTTTGACAAAAACATGACATTTCTTAGATTACGTATCCCCCTGGCATATCTCAACATGTCTGCTAGCTTAAGTTCACATCACCATGTACTCTATGAAGACTGAGACACTAAACTGAAGCACTCTTACGCTACCCAAAGAATAACACAGAATCTAAAAATTAGTTATAGAAAAAGACAAAACAAGAACTTATACTCCGCATGTAACAACTCCAGATGCACACTTTCCTATGAATCTAGAGCCTACGCTCTGATACCAACTTTGTCATGAACCATTTTCTGGGCCGAACCGGTACTAGGACTTGGGTCAGCATAAGGCCCCTGAAGCCCATAGTAAGCCTAACTATTTCTAGCCCAATCATAAGGCTCATAAATATAGTCCAATTTCAAGAAATCAAACGAAAAGAGTGCGACCATAAATTAAACTATTCAACAGAGAGCCTTAACTCACTCAACCTGTAAACTAATAAAACAATAATATGGGGAGCTTAGCTCACCCTCATAATCCTCAAAGCAGATAAATAATTAAATGAGAGCTTAGCTCCCTCATCCAAAGGAATGAATATCTCATGTAGCTCACCCTCACAATCCTTAAAGCAAATAAATAATCAAATAGGAGCTCAGCTCCCTCATCCAAAGGAATGAATATCTCATGCATCTAAACATTTTCAAACAAATAAGGTTATAACTCCAAAAGTTTAGTTAATACAACTCCAGATAAGGATAATACACTACTAATACATGTGAAGTTTTAGAATTTAACAAAAGATAATAAAAGTAAACTGAACTTTTCTAGTTTAACCTGCAAGAAAAAAAAGCAGTTTATTTTCAATAAGTCCACCTATCATTTGAGGAAAAATAGTTGAACAGGGGTGAGCATTCGACTCATAGAGTAAGATATTGATTTTAAATATAATTTTTATAATTATCTAAACCTAATACATTCCTATGCATGAAATGCAACATTCACACATAATTTTAAATAATTCAAATAATATTTGCACAAAAGATAATTTGGAGCACTCACATACCCGTGCATCACATTAACATATATACATATGGAAGTTGATCCCTTATACAGCTATCTTAATTCTAATACCTGCCAGCGAGGTCAACTCAAGCCAGACTTTCTCTTAATAATCCAAGTGCGAGGGTCAGCGAGATAAACTCAAAGCCATACTCGCCCCGACTTATCCATATATAAGGGTTGGATCCTAGTGAGTCAAGCTTCAGCCATGACTACCTGTCCTAACCATATCCATATCCACACCACATGCACACTAACACACACACATAGCTTCAAATTACCTTAAGGCGACATCCACAATAATTTTATCAATAAAAATATGCAATATAAGGGCATGCCTAGCATTTAACACCCTATATATATATATATATATATATTTATAAGTGAATGTATGAGTATGCCTTGAATGTATAATAATAATATTAAAATTATAAATAAAATTAATATTTACTCACAAATTATCTAAATGTCACTGAGGCGGCTATGAAGATAAGGAAAGTTGACTCGGATCACCTAAACAATCATATTCAAGAAATTTATCAATATTAACTCAAAATAAAGAACTAAAGACCCTAAGACACCCTAGGTTTATGCCAAAAATCCAGCAAAGTTTTTCCTGTACCTAAGACCTACCCAACCTATAAAATAACTCAACTAACACTTCTTAATCCAAAAGGCCTTAGGCTCATAACACAACAATTACATAATGCCCCTCCTGTGCCTACTAAACCAGTCTATTTTTACATAAAATAATTATTTAAAAATTCAGGACATTACAAAATTTACCACAAAAATTTTTATAACAAAACTACCCATACTTTCACCTTTATTTTTCTTCCCTTACAAAACTCATTTTTTCAACCTTATCTTCATATTATCGTTCTATTCCCTCACATAACTCATTTATCTGTGTATTTTGATTTTTTTTATATGATTATAGGGCATTAATATATTTTATAACCTTAAAGAATAAGGAAAAAATGTGTCATTGATAGATATTATTATATTGTTCTAAATCATTAATTTATGTTATAGGAAGTCAATCCTATAGTTATGTAAATAATATTCTTTCTTAGTTAGTTAGTTAATTAGTTAGCATAATTAGTGAGATATCACCCCAATTAGAATATTTAACTATAGGATCCTTTGTATATAAATACATTGTATCTCATTCAATAAAATATACAGGAAAATATTCACTTCATGGTATTAGAGCCTTGTTGGAAAAAAAAAGTTTTTTTTTTGAGAAAACTATCAAAATCGTTACTATGGAGTTAGGTCACCATTTCAAGGTGACATTTAATTCTCACTGCCCACTCAGGAAGGAAGATCCCTTATCGGCGACGTCTCCCAGAAAATTTGATCACCAGAAGACTGGTGAGTGAGGCTCACATGCCAGTATAAGCTTCTACCGCTGTCCCACTCGCTGATGCATGGAGGCGCATTTGACATCCTCTGCCACTTCGATTGCTCTCGTTGGCATCGCCTTGGGTGTATACTACATCCTTGTTAGTTATTTTACCATAAGGTGCCTTTGTGAAGGTGATTTGTCTTAGTCCACCTACTGTTGGGTATGTTTCTGTCTTCTGTTATACTGAACTGCTTTAAAACTGTGCCTTGAGGTGTGTTTGCTATGTATTTATTAGTTTAGAAAAGGAGATTTCTATGATTTGCTGCTGTGAAAATTTTTTTTAATAGCAGAAAGTAAAAGTGTAATAGTTGATGTGATTCCTGTGATGACTAAAATCATAGAACACAAACTTAATAATTCTAATTATCTAGATTGGAGTAAGACGGTTTGGGTTTATTTACGAAGTATCAATAAGGATGATCATCTCACCCAAGATCCACCTACTGATGATGCAAAGCAAACTTGGATGAGAGAGGATGCTCGTTTGTTCTTGCAAATTTGAAATTCCATTACCAGTGAGGTAATTAGCTTAATTAATTACTATGAGTTTGTTAAAGAATTGATGAATTATTTAGAATTCTTATATTCTGGTAAAGGAAATATCTCTCGTATTTATGAGGTATGTAAGGCATTTTAACATACAGAGAAACAAGATAGGTCCCTCATAGCCTATTTTATGGATTTTAAAAGGATCTATGAGGAGCTTAATGTCTTAATGCAATTTAGTCCTAATGTGTAAGTTCAACAAGCTCAACTAGAACAAATGGCTACCATGAGTTTTTTGGCAGGCCTTCCCTCAGAGTTTGAGACTGTTAAACTCAAATTTTTTCTGGTTTTGAAATTTCATCTTTGCATGATACTTTCTCAAGAGTACTTGGTACTAAAGCTCCCCAATTCTCCCAATCTGTTAATAGTGCTCTTGTTAGTCATACTGACAGTGGCAGGCAAAGTCATAAAGGAGGTAATAAAGGAGGGTATAGTGGCAATAGGGGTAACCAGTGTAGTAGAGAGGTTACCCCTAATCGTGACTCAGGAGAAATTGAATGTTACTATTGCCATGAGCCAGGTCATATAAAAAGGTATTATCCGAAACTTTAGAATAAGAACCCACGATCTCGGATGGCCAATATGGTGTTGATGACTCTTTAGTAGCTTCTTGTGAGAAATCAGTTTTAGAATCCGCTAAAGAATATACACAGTTCTCACAATATCAGGCCTCTCTAAAGTCCTCTAGTTCCTCAGTCACTGCAACAGCTAAGTCAGGTAAATCTATTACGTGCCTTGTCTCCTCTAAATAGGTCATTGATTCTAGTGCTATAAACCACATGACAGGTAATTCTAACCTTTTGTCTACATTTCAACCTCATCATCCTTCATCCTCTGTTATTTTGGCTGATTGGTCCAAGTCTTATGTCATTGGTTCTGGCATTGCAAATCTCACACCATCCATTTTTGTATCATCTATTTTGTGTCTACCCATATTTGCCTTTAATTTACCCTCTGTTAGTAAACTTACTCAAGTATTAAATTGTAGTGTTTCATTTTTTCCTGATCATTATTTGTTCCAAGATCTTATGAAAAAGCAGATTATTAGTAGAGGATATGAGTTTCGAGGTCTCTACGTCCTTCACAAATAGGTGCCAAGATCTCTTGTGTGTTCTAGTATTTTAACTCCTATTGAAGTCCATTGTTGGTTGGGACATCCATCTTTATCTGTCTCGAAGAAGTTATGTCCACAGTTTCAGTCTTTGTCAGTTTTAGATTGTGAGTCTTATTAGTTTTCTAAACATTATCATTTGCCTAAAGTGTCTCGAGTCAATAAACGGGCTTCATCCCCTTTTAAGTTAGTTCATTCTGATGTATGGGGTCTATGTCCTATTATTTCAAACTCTGGATTCAAGTATTTTGTTACATTTATTGATAATTATTCCTGTGTTACTTAGTTATTTTTAATGAAGATTGTTTGGAATTGTTTTCTATTTTTTGTATCTTTTGTGCTGAGATTCAAAATCAATATAATAGGTCTGTCCATATATTGAGAAGTGATAATGCTAGAAAATTTCTTTTTGGCAATTTTCAAACCTATATGTCACAAAAAGGCATTCTTCATCAGATATCTTGTATTGATACTCCATCCCAGAATGGGTTTGCTGAAAGGAAAAATAAATATCTCCTTAAGGTAGCACGGGCATTCCTTTTTCAAATGAAGGTTCCTAAATAGTTTTTGGCTGGTGCAGTTTTTACAGCTTGTTTCCTGATTAATCGTATGCCATCATCTATCCTTAATAATGACATTCCTTATACCATTTTATTTCCTTCCAAATCTTTGTTTCCTATTGAACCTCATATCTTTGGTAGTACTTATTTTACGTGAGATATTCATCCACAGGTTACTAAACTAGATCTCAAGTCTCTTAGGTATCTCTTCCTTGGATATTCTCAATTTAAAAAAGGGTACAAATGTTTTTCTCTAACCCTTAATGGTTATATTATGTCTGCTGATGTTACTTTTTTTGAAGCTATTCCATTCTTTCGTCCCTCACCTATTTATGAGAGTCCAGGGAAGGAAGATGATCTCTTAGTCTGTTCTGTCCATCCACTGTCAAGTCCTCAGCCAGATTCTCAGAATTCTCCTGCACCAGCACCTGCACCAGCACCTGCACCTATTGTTCATGTTTATTCTAGGAGATTGGAGACTCTTGACTCAGATCCTCCACCAGCTTCCTCGTCAGAAGATCCAGTTCCATCCACTACTCTTCAGTCTGACTTAGATCTTCCCATTACTCTTCACAAAAGTAAACGTCAATGTACTTATCCTATCTCTTCCTTCGTATGTTATGATCACTTATCTCCTTCATCTCATTGTGTTATTGATACGCTTGTATTATATAGATGTTTTTAAGTACATTTATATAATATTTCATAGCATTTAGAATGGTAATCTCATGCATAACCATTAATTTCATTAACTTCTGTAAATTCCATTGCTAAGCTCTAAATTCCATATTTTTTTCATCATTTCAGGTTTTTGGGTGAAGTCCCAAGGCATAGGAGTGCAGAAGGAAACTTGAAAAGGCCAAAAGATTGAGAAAAGCTGCTGATATACATTACACGGGTCGTGTAAGCAAAGCCACAGACCTGTGTAATCTACTGTCAGAAGAAAGCCAGAGAGCCAAAGAAGAAGCAAAAGTACACCGGTAGTGTAATCAGACCCATGTAAACTATGGAGACCCGTGTAAGTCTCTGCCAGACATAAGCTTAAAGAATTCTCTAAAAATAGAAGAACACAGGCCGTGTAACCAGACCCGTGTACCCAGCGTTGACTCGTGTAAACTCCTGTGCCAATGCATGACACAACCATTTAGTTCCAGTAAGTTACACGGCCCTGGGCCGTGTAGTGACACACGGGCGGTGTACCATGCAGTAACAAGTTTCTTGATCTGAATTACAGCTCTTATTTACACACTTCAAACAGACTCCTAATGCTTTTAGGATTCTAAAGACCTAACCCTAGACCAACTATTATAAATAGAAGCAGATAATGACAACAATAGAGGCTCTTCTTTTCAGTTCAACCTTTTTGCAGAGCTTTTTAGAGTTTTTCAGAAGGGTTTTTATTTTTTTCATGCTTGCATTCTCAACAGCCGTCTTGAAGAGTAGAATGCGAGCATAGAAGGGAAATCCTCAGCCGAAGTCCCACAAGGATCAAGACTGTAGTCATTCCTCTTCGATTCTTTTGTTCTTTTTCTCTAAGCGGACTCTTTATATTCTTTTATTTTATTTTCTCTATGTTTGTTGAACTCACCATGAGTGAGTAATTCCTTTATTCTGGAATTAGGAGAGTAACATTTGCAATTATTATTATAAATAAATATTGAGTTTTATTTATTGGATTTGAGATTAGTTTATTGATTCAATTTCTTATGGTCTTAATGCATGCTATGTGTTGGTACCCACTTAGTATTGATTGCAGATATTAATTGAAGAACTGAAAGGTAAAGATTAATATTAAAAAATCGAGATCTTGAACCTAGGAAATCTAACCTTGAGATAGGCTAATGACTTTTGTGGAGTCTCAAAATTAATCATAGATCTTAAAGGATTTTAATTAATTTAATCACCACGAAAGTAGGGTTTAGGTTAATTAAAATACACCTTAAGTGCCTTGAGAGAGGACTTAGGATATCCTAGGATTAATTTCCATCAAAGCAACTGTTCTCAATCCAATGAATAGACATGATTAAAATCCATAGTAAGGTTATAGTGTGAAATCATAATTCTGGAATTACTTTTATAAATAGTTTAATTTAAAAATTACTTTTAGCATCTAAAATAGGTTTAACTCATTCTCCATCTATATTCGGTAGCCTAAATAGTCAAAATTGCCTTGTAGTATGGTGCTTGCTAATTAAATTCCTCGTGGGAACGATACTCTACTCATCACTTTTATCACTTGTTAGCGATCCATGCACTTGCGATGGTTGAAAAACCAGCAAACATTTATCAGTTCTCTAGATACTATTTCTATTCCTAAAACTGTTGCTGAGGCATTGTCCCATCCTGACTGGCATGTTGCAATGGAAGAGGAAATAGTATTTTTAGATACTAATGGTACTTGGAAATTGGTACATTTGCCCTTAAATAAGAATTGGATGCAAATGAGTTCTTACAGTCAAAGTGAATGCCGATGGTACTATGGCTCATCTCAAAGCTCGCTTTGTTGCTAAAGGATATACTCAAACTTATGGAACTGATTATTCTGACACTTTTCTCTCTTATTGCTAAACTAGCTTCTATTCGCTTATTTGTTTCTTTGGCAGCTAGATATGACTGGTCTTTATATCAGTTAGATATAAAAAATGCTTTCCTTCATGGTGATTTCTAGGAAGAAGTTTATATGGAGCAACCACCAGGTTTTGTTGCTCAGGGGGAGTTAGGCAAAGTTTGTAGGCTTCGAAAATCACTTTATGGCTTGAAACAGAGTCCTCGAGCTTGGTTTGGCAAATTCAGTGAGGTAGTTTAGCAATTTGGTATGAAAAAAAGCAAGTTTGATCATTCAGTGTTTTATAGACATTCTAAAGTTGGACTAATCTTACTTATAGTATATGTTGATGATATTATTATTACTACAAATGACTCTGCAGGCATTTCATCACTTAAGTCATTCCTTCAAACTCAATTTCAAATAAAAGATTTGGGTTTGTTGAAATATTTCTTAGGCATTGAAGTTTCAAGGTATAAGAAATGTATCTTCTTATTTCAGAGGAAGTATATCCTTGATTTATTGGTGGAAACAAGAAAAATACGATTCAAACCATGCAGTGCACTAATAACTCCAAATCTTCAGCTCACAGCAGGAGATGGTGAACTATTTGAGGACCCTAAGATGTATAGGAGATTGGTTGACAAGCTTAATTATCTCACAGTGACTCGTTCGGATATTGCATATTCAGTTAGTATTGTAAGTCAATTTATATCATCTTCTACTGTTAACCATTGGGAAGCTTTGGGACAAATTTTATGTTACTTGAAGGGTGCTTCAGGTCGTGGTCTCTTATATAGCAATCATGAATACTTAAATATTAAGTGTTTTTCAAATACAAATTGGGCAGGTTCAAAGATTGATAGGAGATCCATTATAGGATATTGTATCTAGGTTGGAGGAAACTTAGTATCTTGGATAAGTAAAAAACAGACTGTAGTTTCTCGTTCGAGTGCTGAATTAGAATATCGAGCTATGGCCCAAGCTGTGTGTGAAGTAATGTGGACACATTAGTTATTGGAAAAAGTGAGTTTTGAGACCTCATCTCCTGCCAAACTATAATGTGACAATCAAGCCGCTCTCCATATCGCCTCAAATCTAGTGTTTCATGAGCATACTAAGCATATTGAAATTGATTGTCACTTCCTTTGAGAAAAGATTCAACAGAAGATCATCTCAACAAGGTATATCAAAATCGGAAAAGCAGTTAGGAGATATCTTCACAAAGGCTTTGAATATGGCTCGGGTTGACTACATTTGTAACAAGTTGGGCATGATTAATATCTATGCTCCAACTTGAGGAGGAGTATTATAAGAAGTCAATCCTATAATTATGTAAATAATATTCTTTCTTAATTAATTAGTTAATTAGTTAGCATAATTAGTGAGATATCACCCCAATTTAAATACTTAATCATAGGATCCTTTATATATAAATACCTTGTATCTCATTCAATAAAATATATAGAAAAATATTCACTTCATTAATGTGAATAAGGAAAAAAGTCTCATTGATAGATATTATTATATTGTTCTAAATCATTAATTTACACAGTGATAGATATTATTATAAAGGTAATAATATATAAAATATGAGTATATTATGGAAGTGGGTAACGCCTGTGGGCCCGATGAAATACCAATTGAAGTGTAGAAGTATTTAGGAGATATGGGAGTGGTATGGTTAACTAAATTATTTAATAAGATTCTAAACTCAAAAAAAATGCCTGATGAATGGAGGAAGAGTATTTTAGTACCTATTTTTAAAAATAAGGGAGACATACAGAGTTGCTCAAACTATAGGGGAATTAAACTCATGAGCCATACTATGAAGTTGTGGGAGAGAGTTGTGGAGCATCAACTACGTCATGATACTTCTATCTCTCTCAATCAATTTAGTTTCATGCCTTGTCGTTCAACTATGGAAGCGATCTTTCTCATTAGAAGCTTGATGGAGAAATATAGAGATGTGAAGAAAGATCTACACATGGTTTTTATTGATTTGGAGAAGGCTTATGATAGTATTTCAAGAGAGGTCTTATGGAATGTGTTAGAACAAAAGAGGGTATCTATTAGGTACATACAATATTGAAAGATATGTATGAAGGAGCAACTACTATTGTGCGCACAGTGAAAGGGAACACAAGAGATTTTCCGATCTCAATTAGATTACACCAAGGATCAGCCATAAGCCCTTACATTTTTACATTAGTTTTAGATGAACTGAAGAAACATATACAAAAGAGTATTCCTTGGTGCATGATGTTTGCGGATGATATTGTTCTGATAGATGAGACACGAGAAGGAGTCAATAGAAAGCTAGAACTTTGGAGAAGTACTCTAGAATCAAAGGGTTTTAAGTTAAGTAGAATGAAGACAGAATACATGCATTGCAAGTTCAGTGAAGGCCAAACTGATGATAGGGAAGGAGTTAGTTTGAATGGAGTGGTACTGTCTCAAAGTAATCACTTTAAATATCTAGGCTCAGTCCTTCAAGTAGATGGGGGATGTGAGGAGGATGTTAGTCATAGGATTAAAGCCGGATGGTTGAAGTGGAGACGTGCCACGGGAGTTTTACGTGATCGTAAGATTCCCAATAAATTGAAAGGAAAATTTTACCGTACAGCCATACGACCGGTTATGTTATATGGTAGTGAGTGTTGGGCACTGAAAGAGTCATATGCATCTAAGATAAGAGTTGCAGAGATGAGAATGTTAAGGTGGATGAGTGGACATAGTAGACTAGATAAAGTCCGTAATGAGAGTATTAGAGAAAAGTTAGGAGTGGTGCCAATTGAAGATAAGTTGAGAGAAGGGAGATTGAGGTTGTTTGGTCATGTGAAGCGTAGACATACAGAAGCTCTAGTTAGACAAGTAGAGCACATTAGGTTAGAGGATAGAAAGAAAAAAAGGGATAGACCTAAATTGACTTGGAGGAGAGTAGTACAACATGACCTAGAAGCATTACACATTTCTGAGGATTTAACCCAAAATCGTTCAGAGTAGAGAAAGCGAATTCATATAGCCGATCTCAAATTTTTGGGATAAAGGCTTAGTTGGGTTGAGTATGAGTATATTATGTATCTTAATAAAAAATCACAAATATAATATTATTATATTAAGTGAAATAAATATAATTATGAATGTATTATTTATTTATATTTTAGGAAATAATATAAATAAATCTTCAATATTGTCTCTTATTCTAAATATAATTTTGTGAAATTTAATTCAAATACATGTTTAAAATTTTAGCATACTAAATATGAAAATTTATTTATAAATAAATTTTATATAAAATTTATTTATAAATAAATTCATTAATTTGAATTCCAACATGTCAAACGGGGCTAACAAAAATATTGTCACGTTGTAATGATTCGCTTGTTCCTTTAATTTATGGTTAAAACCCTTCAATTTAGATTTGGCAGCACATTGCAATGGAAACAGTTACCCAAAATAGGGCAAAAGCATAAGCAAGATAAAATGGAGAGACACGGAGACAAAAAAGGTCAAAAAAAAAAAAAACTATTGTCTTGTGTAAATATTAAAAAAATAATTCTTTAAATATAAAATGTAAATATAGAAACTATTTTATTAATAAAATAAAATTTTAAAAATATTTCAAATCAAAGGAAAATCACACTATATAATAGCACATGGTGATATGAAAGTTAGGACAGAATTTAGCGTGATTTCACCCGCATTTGTTGTTCATTTAGCGTCGTAGCTCCAAATCCAAGCCCAGCCTCCATCTGTTCTATACGCAGACAATAAAAAATCCAAAATAAAAACAACCAAGAGAGAAAGTTGAAGAGAGACAAAACCCAGTTTCTTCGCTCTAGCCCTATCGATATAAGAGAAGAAGAAGGTAGGTTATCGATGAGAGAGCTGCTGCTGCTGGTGGTTCAAGAGTAAGCAGCAGGCGAAACGAGACGGTTTAATGGCCCTAAAGCATGAACAGCAACTCAAGGAGGTGGGATCGAAACTCGAGACACCTCCTTCTACCAAAGACGCTCTTATTAAGCTCTTAAAGGTACGCATTTTTTTCTGAATTGTTAAATAATTGGTTGAATTTTGTAAGCTTCTTGTGAATTTGGTGAGGAAGAGGAGGTATTGTTGTTGGTTTCTGCTTGTTTGCTGAGAAACTTTGGTGAGGAAGCGTAGAAAACTCAAATTTGGTTTCTTGTTTTTGTGTGTTATGTGTCTTTTGGTGCTAAGCTGAATTTGCGTTAACTAGAGTAACCCAAGTAGTTGCCTTAGGGTTTTTTTTTTTTTTTTTTTTAATCGTGAACTCTGAAAAGTGGGATTTCAATGCTTCAATTTGCTTTCATTTGGGGAAGAATGAATTGTTTGATTGAATTTGATTGAATTAGGGTTTATTACTGCACTGCTTCTTTCAAGGTTTGATTCTAAAAATGAGAAATAGAAAACTGAGCCAAGTGGATTTATGAATTACAATTGGGTTATGTTTACATTAAATAATAGAATCTGTAAGATTCAACATTTGATTTTACTTCTAATTTGTTAGGTTGAATTTCTTGAGCTTAAAAATTATGGCTTTGATGGAAGTATTGAGCATTTCTACTTGAATTGATACGGCTCTTGGATGGGGCTTCTGTGCCCTAGAAACAATTAGGAATCCATAAGTGACCACATTACGGTGCTTCTGACTTTAAGGATTCATTTCTGAATCGTGCCCTTGATCAAATTTATTAATTAATGTTTGGGATGTTTTGTAATATCTAGCAGTTAAAACTTTGGCTTATGAAGTGGAATTAACTATTAAGTTGTGCACCATGCCATAGTGCAACAGATAACAATGTTGTGGTTATATGTCATTGGTGCTGGATACCTGATTTGTAGCTTAGCCTATCTAGAACATGCTTTCTAGGTTTGGGTGGTCTTCATGGATTTCTTTTTTCCTTTGGGCTGAAGCTTAACTCAATGGTTTGTTTGTAAGAGCATATTTACCTTAGACATTTGAGGTAAAATCTATTGAATGGATTCCAAATTATAATTACAACTTCTTTCTTACCATCTTCTGTTGGTAAAATGGGAGTTGGGGAGGACTTGCTGCCATAGTGTTGAACTTAGGCAATCTTTTATAACATAAATCACTACTACTTGGGTAGTTTTTAGGTTGATAGGAGACAATATAGGGCTGTTAAATGCAGGGTTTGGTTTGATGGGGCTTGGGATGGTTTGCATGCATATATGGGCTTCAAAGTAGAGTTTTTGTACTTATCCATACTTGAATGATGGCTTTTTCATTTTGTGGTTGCAATATAATAATCATGAGATGAAACACAGAAGGGAGCTGTGATTGAACAATATTATGTTTCCTCTTTGCAATTATGAAATGTGATATTCTCAAATACATCATGGATAACTAGGTGTAGAATATAAGATTATTGTGTTTATCATGACGTTAAATTTCTCCCATGGCCGCTCAACTTAGCATGTAACTTTAGTGTGGTAATCTAATTTCAATGTGTTGTGCAAAAATCAACAATTTAAGATTTTGTGCAATAGTCGTTGAGGTCACATTCCAGTTAATTGTTGGAAATTTGATGCGGTAACCATCAAAAATCTACTCAAGTGAGAGAAAAGGGAAGAGAAAAAGCAACTGTATTATTGAGGGGCCCACTTTTGCATGTTTTTGAGTAAAATAGGTTTTATAGACTGCCATACTAGATTTCTGGCAAGCTTTTGATCAGAATGTGTCTCCAGTACCTTTATTTAAATTAAAACTATAAATTCAGTATTTTTCCTTAAACTAATTAAAATTTATCTACTGTGTTGAACTTAAGTGTTAAGGTGAGAGGCACGAGTGAGATTTACTTTAAAAGATGATGTAAGATTCATAATCATTGGTTTGAAGTCTGTTGGGTCCCAAAATTTTTTGTTTTTTAAACTGCATGTGAATGGTAGTTATCTAATTTATTATTCCTTACATTAAATTGTTTGCCATGCGATTTAACTGACATCCGCTGTTAAAATTAAGTCGGCTATCTAGAGTCCACTTCTAACCTTCCCTCTGTTCTTCTCTTTCAACTGGCTGATCTCACTGAAGCTGCATATGATTTAGATTTATTTTTATTTTTACCTTCTAAAACATAAAAGAGCCTATTAACTTACCAATTTAATGCACATTATTTTTTTTTTTAATTTATTTATGGCTTTGAAGTTGCTGGGACTGCAGTTGGGCTTCTTTGTGTTGCTCTTCCAATTATTGCTACAAAAATTTATCCTTTCACTCTTAGATTTTTATAGTATTATTATTTTTTTTGGTGGGGTCATCTAGGACCAATTTTCTTTTATCTTTGGGTAATTATCTGTTGAATAATGTTCTGTATTTCTTGAATAGTATGCCATATTGGGTTCTTGGTGCCAAGGCTGTTTTGTTGCGTTGTTCATTGTCGGTGGATTTAGAAAACACTACTTAGTGATAGTGACATTATGATGGACTAAGAAAATTGTACTTTATGATAGTTACATTAACTTTGATGCTCATGCTTGTATTTTTTCATTATTTGGTAATATTTCTGAATTATTTTATTTGCCTGCAGCAAGCTGCTGTATGTCTTTCCGAGACGGAACAATCGCCATCAGCTACTATGATGGAGTCTATGCAGCCTTTCTCTAATGCAATTGTGAAGCCAGAATTGCTGAAGCATCCAGATAGGGATGTTAAGCTTCTAGTTGCTACCTGTATTTGTGAAATAACCCGGATTACAGCTCCTGAAGCTCCTTACAGTGATGATGTCCTGAAGGTGCACATCTTGTATGAAGCTCAGCTGATAAATGCTATTTAGTTGACAACTTGATATATTTTAATATCACGCTAATAATTCCACCTGATGTGTCTATACCTCTCTGCAGGATATTTTTCACTTGATTGTTGGCACTTTTAGCGGTTTAAGAGATACTAGTGGTCCATCATTTGGAAGGAGAGTTGTTATTTTGGAGACTCTTGCCAAATATAGGTCATGTGTTGTGATGTTGGATCTAGAATGTGATGATCTGGTCTATCAAATGTTCAGTACATTTTTTACTGTTACCAGGTGTGTTTTGTTTCATAATTTATTTTCTGTTATGTGAGGGGTTAGTGTTGATAGGATGCTACTGTCCTTTCATGTTTGCACTCTTCTATCAACGTGCCAATATTATTGTTTCTATTGCTAAAATTCCAAAGCCAGGCACCTTAGGATTGCAAATGATCTCACTTTGGCATACTTAGCTTGATTTATTACGAAATAAGATTTAAATTTAAGTTTATTAAATGAGTTGAGGCAAACTGAGTGCAACATTTTTAAAATTTGGCTTTGTTATTGAATGAGCTGAAATCAAGTCAAGGGTATTCTTCATGGACTTCTATATAAATGAAATTATTTACAAATTTATTGAAAAAAATTATTTAAAAGAAATTAATATACATAACTTTATTGGTTCTTTTTAATATTAGTTTGTAGGACAAAATGCCTCCTTGAGGGATTGCACTGTAGGTTTATAAAAATAAATTTATTAGTTTCTTTTAATAAACAGTAAATAAGTACTTTTTTTTTTTGTATATCATAAATAAAAATGCATAAAACTTAACATCAAAATCAAATTATTAGTGAGCTGGCTCACAAGTCTGAATTAGTTGAATTTTACCTAACTAAAGGGTGCCATATTAATTAAATAAGCTTTAAAAGTGAACATGAGCTTTGCTTTTAACTTTGACAAAAAAGTGAGTGTTTACGTAGCGAGCCGAGCCCCCCTTAGTCTGTGAGCGGCTTGGCTCATTCGTATCTCTAATGCACCTTTGATTGCTGCTTTGTCTTTTCATCTATATACAATATTTTTTGTCATTGATGTAGTATCTTTATATCATTGCTCATTGTTTTTGGTTACAAGATCAATTAACATTTTGGACATATTGGCTGTGATGAAATAGTGTATCTGTCAACAAGGTTTATGTGTTAAAAACAAACAGGAAAATACATATTGGCTGTTGCCTCTCTCTCTCTCTCTCTCTCTCTCTCTTTAATTCCTTGTTCTCTGTTTGATTTCTAGTTGTTTCCCCATATTCTAGATTTCATTTACTGATTCAATAACTTTTGATCTGAAAATTTTCACTCACGCAGTGATGATCATCAAGAAAGTGTATTGACATCAATGCAAACAATAATGGTTGTGCTCATAGAAGAAAGTGAGGATGTTCGGGAGGATCTTTTGCTTGTCATTTTATCAGTATTAGGTCGAAATAGATCTGTAAGCAATTTACTGTGCCTTATGTTTAGTGGTAACTTATTATTTTCCTGCTATAATGTTTATATTTGTTGTATTATTGCTTCAGAAGGAGCTCATTTTATGAAACCTGTAATTCCAGGATGTTTCTTCAGCTGCAAGGAGACTTGCTATGAATGTGATAGAGCAGTGTGCTGGAAAACTCGAACCTGGAATAAAGCAGTTCCTTGTATCATCAATATCAGGAGATAATAGGTCGGAAAATAGTCAAATTGACTATCATGAAGTCATATATGACGTTTACTGTTGTGCTCCTGAGATCTTATCAGGAGTCATTCCTTACCTCACAGGAGAACTATTGGTAATTACAGAGTCAGTGGATTGCTTTTGTATATTTGATTTTGCTTTTGGCGTGTAATGATTTTGATTCTGAACTTCTCAAACATTGAATACAACCCAAAAAAGAAAAAAGCTTTCATTATGTCTTATGCAGTTATTATCTTATAATACTTTTTGAACATTGAAACATATACATATACATTCCAAATTTTACTTTATCATTTGCTGAGGTAAAATAACAGGATTTTCATACTTAATTTAAATTCATCTAGAGCTTACTATTATTTCTACTGTAGAAATTCATAACATTGAAATTTGATGAGTTGTTTCTCAGTTTACAAGTCTTCATATTTGCAGACTGATCAGCTTGACATTCGTTTAAAAGCAGTGGGGTTGATTGGAGATCTGTTTGCTGTGCCTGGCTTTGCTATCAGTGAAGCATTTCAACCAATCTTTTCAGAGTTTTTGAAAAGGTTGACTGATAGAGGAGTAGAGGTCCGAATGTCTGTCCTGGAACGTGTCAAAAAATGTCTGTTGTCAAACCCTTTGCGAGCTGAGGCTTCCCAAATAATCTGTAAGTATGTTGCTTGATTTTACAAAATCATATTTGTGATACTCATTTATTTGGATATGTTTAATTGTTTTCCAGCTGCTCTATGTGACCGACTATTGGATTATGATGAGTGTGTCCGAAAACAAGTTGTTGATGTGATCTGTGATGTGGCATGTCATGCCTTGAATTCCATTCCTGTCGAAACTATAAAATTGGTTGTGGAGCGTCTTCGAGACAAATCTGTATGTATGCCCTTTCCTTGAATTAAAGAATCTGTATGTGTGCTTTTTCCTTAAGAATGCTAAATTTTTAATTAGCTGCTACCTATCATTTATTATTTTCCAATTTATATCTTTTTCCTGCCAGCTGCTTGTTAAGAGATATACCATGGAGAGAATGGCTGAGATTTTCAGGGTTTATTGTGTGAAATCCTCTCATGGCTCAGTCGGTCCTGGGGAATTTGATTGGATTCCTGGGAAGATTATGAGATGTTTTTATGACAGAGATTTTAGGTAAGGCAATCTTGGTTATATATATAAGTCTTTCCCAATAATCCTTGATTGTCCTTCTGCCTTTTCATAAACATGTTGGTGGTTTGTTTATCATCTGTACCATTGAGACCCGGACCCCCTTTTTAATTTTCTAGTGGAGCTGCAGTTAATGTAGATGCTCCATTATGTGTATTCTGAATAACATCAATTTTTTGCTTCAACAAAGTGCTTGAGATGATTTAGAACCAACTACAATGTGGAAAGTGCTTTGCTTTTCCTTGGAGTATTGGTTAAATATCTTTCTAACGTGTTGATTGGTTCTGCAGATCAGATACAATTGAATCAGTTCTTTGTGGGTCCGTGTTCCCAACTGAGTTCTCAGTCAAAGATAGAGTTAAACTTTGGGTTAGAGTATTTTCTGTATTTGACAAAGTCGAGATGAAAGCTCTTGAGAAGATTTTGGAGCAGAAGCAAAGGTATGTTATAATTGCTTGGTTAACATCAGGCAACTGCACGTCTGCACCTGACATTTGATAGGCCTACCCTCTTTCAATTTTGTGTATTTTGATGGATTGTGCACTCATTTTCAGGGGATTTCCTCTTGGATTGCAGGTTACAACAAGAGATGCAGAGGTATCTATCTCTCAGGCAGATGCATCAGGTTTGCAAATTTTGGAGATCAAATTATCACTCAATTTGAAGCCAAAAGGTTGAGTTAAGAATATCAAAGTTACAATATTGTTTTCTTGTCTGAATACAGGATGGAGATGCTCCTGAATTCCAGAAAAAAGTTCTGTTTTGTTTTCGTATCATGTCTCGCTCATTTGCTGAGCCTGCTAAGGCTGAGGAAAATTTTCAGATACTTGATCAGTTGAAAGATGCCAATATCTGGAAGATTTTAACAAATCTTCTTGATGCTAACACTGGTTTCCAGCAAGCTTGTACTGGTCGGGTAAGCAATAAAATTATGATGGGTGCAAGTAGGTTGACTGTGAACCAATAGGAGTGAAGATGCTTTGGGTGTTGGATTTGGGGGCATTACATTTTTAGGGTGTGGGTGTGAACATTTGACTGGATTGATGTTTTGACCAAAGAAATGACAGGTGAGGGTGGGTCTTTCATAGAATGCAAAGCCATTAATTTGACGGTCTGTATTTTTGCAAGTTTTACTGATAACAGCATGACCCTTTTGGCTCATTTAACGGATCTTCCCACGATCACTACTGCCATGATTGTTGCCAATGACAGTTCCACACCATCTTTTGTGATTTAGTATAACCATGATGTGCTATTATCAGAGTGCTTCCCCCTACAAATACAATACATGCGTAGCTAGCAACCCGTGTTAATACAGAGGCACCATCTTTTGTCACTGTCATTGCATTACTATTGTTTGTTAGAACCATCAATGTCAGATCAAATGATTGCCTTTAGCAACTTGTTATTGCTTCAGACAGTTCCACTGCAACTAGGCAGTTTTTCAAATTTCTCCAACAAGACAATCTGTCACTAATATGATTATATTTTAATTTTTTTTTACCACAAATGGAAATTGTTTTTTCCTGAAATTTTTGAAATTGGCAAGAATTGGACCCAATATCTGCCTCTTTAGGATGCCATTGTTGCAATAGTACTTCATTAGCTTTTAATTATTAATTCAAACAACTCGATGTTAACTGAAAATGTGATAATTCTTGACACTGACTGAATTGGTGACTTATTTCAATAATTAATAGGTTGATGGTGAAACTACATGTCGCAATTTATTTTCATCGAGTGAAATCCTTTTTTCTGCAGGAGGATCTGCTTAAAATACTTGGTGAGAAACACCGGCTTTATGATTTTCTGAGCAATCTCTCTGTTAAGAGTTCTTATTTACTTTTTAACAAAGAGCATGTGAAAGAATTTCTGTTGGAGGCATCCACGCATAAGTCTGCTGGAAATACACAATTTATTCAGTCGTGCATGGATATACTGGTGGTAAGAGCATGCATCTATGATGAAATTATTCATCAATAACTATACCTTGTGTGCTTGCATGAGATACTTGCCTGGTCTTTTGTGGTCTCTATGAAGGTTTATTGTATAGTTGCATTGCTTGAGTTGGTAACTTTTTAGTGTATTGCTGTATATATGTTCTTTTCTTTTGTGTTCTTATCTTTATTTTTGAAGCTCTATCATGGGCTTGCTTCACCAAAGTCTTCTATTATATGGTAGTATTATCTGAGTCTTCTTCTTCTTTTTTTAATTTCGAATTGTCAGCTTCTTGCACGCTTCAGTCCAATGCTGCTTGTTGGGGCTGAAGAAGAATTAGTAAATTTTCTGAAAGATGATAATGAGATAATAAAAGAAGGTGCTTTGCACATTTTGGCAAAAGCTGGGGGTACCATTCGAGAACAGCTTGCAGTGTCATCGAGGTGCGGCTCTTCATTATTTGACAATTTATAGCCAATACCTTTTATATATGCTCATACTCTTCTTATGGTTAACCTATAGTTCAATTGACCTTATATTGGAGAGGCTCTGCTTAGAAGGTAGTCGAAAACAGGCCAAGTATGCTGTGCATGCTCTAGCAGCAATAACAAAGGATGATGGGCTCAAGTCCCTTTCTGTTCTATATAAGGTTATTTTTGTCCTTGTATTTTTCCTATGCATCATCATCTTGGATATATTGAATTGTGGCAATGCTGATATTCATATTCTTACTCAATTTGAAGAGACTTGTGGACATGCTAGAGGAGAAGAGACATTTACCTGCAGTACTACAGTCTTTGGGATGCATAGCAGAGACTGCAATGCCAGTTTTTGAGACCAGGGAGAGTGAAATTGAAGAATTCATAAAAAGCAAGATTCTCAAATGTAGCAGTGTATGCATTCAAAGATCCTTTCGACCTGTGCAACCACTTTCCATTTATGATAACTAGTTTTAATATAATAGTGTGCTTCATTGTTGCAGAAAGCAGAAGACAATACAAAAGCAAGCTGGGATGACAGAAGTGAGCTTTGTTTGTTGAAGGTTGGTTAGTAATGGGAAGTTGTTTGTTTCTTCTTAATCTTTTCAAAATAGGATATGGAATTGATATCAATTTTTGCTTGGTACTATATTCCTGGATTTGTTGTGCACTCCATCTGTTAGAGGGTAAGGCAGGTGATGTGAAGTTGTGAACACTTAACCTTGTTTGGGAAAGGAATGAAATGGGAGAATAAAGTGATGTTAACACTTAGTTTGTGAATGGAATGGGAAAAGGATGAGAATATTATTTGAGGTTTTCCCATTGCTTTTATGTCAGAATTTTAAAAATCCTTATCCACCTATTTGGCAAGGGAGGTAAAGTAAGTTTGGCTTTAGTGAAACATTTTATTTTATTTAATCAATTTCTGCCTTCCTTTTTCTTTGAGAACCCAAGATTCCCTTTTTCTCATAAACTCATATTTCTTAACTTTTTCTTTGAAGGGAGGAGAGGGTTGTGGGGGGGAGGGGGGGGTATTTTTGTCATTTACTTTTTTAGCATTTTACATCCCTTTTCTTCACCTTTTAATCAAACAAGGTGAGGGTAAATTACCTTTATTTCCTATCTCTCCTGTTATGAGAATAATCCAAACAAGAGGAGGGTAAACACTTCACTTTTCTTCTCCTGCTCATCTTTGTATGACCATCCCTCCATTTCTCTTCGTACTTCCCAAACAAAAGGTTGCTTTATTTATAGTTTTATTGATATACTAATTTGATGATCCTTTCTATGTCGGGTTACACCTATGATTTGCTTGCAGATTTATGGGATCAAGACACTGGTCAAGAGCTACTTGCCTGTTAAAGATGTGCAACTTCGTCCTGGCATTGATTGCCTTTTGGAGATCCTGAGAAATGTGCTTATGTTTGGAGAAGTATCAAAGGATATAGAATCAAGGTCCTGCATTCATAGTTTTCTTTATGGTTTATATATAAATTGCTATTCTTGTAGTTGCAGGTCGTTTTGTGGTTTCTGTATTATTCTTCTATGAGGTTTTCCAGTTCATGTACAAGTTTGTCTTACGTACAGTTCAATTGATAAGGCCCATTTGAGGCTTGCTTCTGCTAAGGCTGTTCTTCGTTTGTCAAAGCACTGGGATCACAAGATATCTGTTGATGTCTTCCACCTAATTTTAAGGATACCAGAGGTGAAGTCTTTAGAAATTCTTCTAACATCATCTATGCATTTTTTAGATCAATTGGAAATCTTCCCCTTCTGTTTTCGTTTGGGTCTTGTAGATCACCTTCCCTCAAGTTAGGAAACTATTCCTGAGCAAAGTTCATCAGTATATAAAGGACCGGCTTCTGGATGTGAAGTATGCTTGTGCGTTCTTATTTAATATAACTGGGTTAAAGCCCCTTGATTTTGAAGAGGTATCTATATTAGAACTAATTGGTTCAAAGTCATTATCAATGACCAAGTCAAGTGTATATTGTGCTTGCTTTGAAGCTAAAACTTCTGATGTTTTCTTGGCTGTATTTGTACTTGTTTGCAATGGCAGGAAAAGCAAAATCTTGCTGATATTATTCAAATGCATTACCAAGCAAAGGCCCGGCAACTCTCTGTACAAAGTGATGCAAATACATCAGCAGCATATCCTGAATATATTTTACCATATTTGGTCCATGCTCTTGCTCATCATTCATGTCCTGACATAGATGAATGCAAGGATGTTAAATCCTATGAGCCAATATACTGGTATATCAAATTTCACCTTCTATTGTTTATTGTATATGTTTTCTAGACATTATTTCTTATGATGTAGTTTTATAAGTTTAAACCAATAAAATTGTATTGATGAGAAAATGGGAACTAGCATAGAGATAACACTGATTCTATTCTGTATGTTTTAGGCAATTGCACTTGATTCTTTCTATTTTGGTGCACAAAGACGAGGATGCAAAGTCAGAATCTAGCACCAACAGAGAGAAAGAGAATATATCTGCAGTAGTTTCTATCTTCGAAAGTATCAAGTCTTCAGAGGATACAGTTGATGCAGGAAAATCTAAGGTTGTTGACAATATGCCAAGTTTGTTTTCATTGCTAAATTTACAATTTTACACAATTATGAAAAGCTGAAGAAAACACACAAAAAACATGAAAAACAATCAACGCGAAGTTCAATGAAATGCAGACCATCAATCTTATCTGTGTAATCATTGACATTTGCAGAATTCACATGCTATCTCTGAACTTGGGCTGTCAATCACCAAGCGCTTAGCTCAGAAGGAGGATGATATACAAATGTTGGCTTCATCAGTTTCCCTGCCTCCAAAGCTTTACAAACCACGTGAGAAGAAGGAAGGGGATGATTCTATGGTATATTATCTCCAACTTAAAATCATCTTCATGGTTCTATTAACACTATTGAGCATTTGGAGAAGTTGCTGATTCTCTTCTATGGACTTGGCTAGATTGGTTAATTTTGTTACGCCACTGTCATTTTATTTCCACCTCATTCACTTGTTGCATATGTATGTAAAAAATATTATTTGTGTTGATGTCTTTGCATATTTTTTGTTAGGCAAGTGAAGGAAAAACATGGTTGGCTGATGAGAATGTCTTGATGCAATTTGAATCACTTAAGTTGGAAGCGGATGGAAAAGTACGCTTTACTCCTTGAGGATGCTTTTTGGCTATGCACTAATATTTTGTGACATGTTGTGCCACTTGTGTTTTTCACTAACTTATTGTGCTCCCATTAATCACATCAGATTAATTCAGATATTGCTGAAGATGAGGTTCTAAAAGACAGTGAAAAAGAAGCAAATGAGGTGCCCCTTGGCAAAATGATAAAACAGTTAAAATTGCAGGGCACTAAGGGTGGCAAGCTTAAAAAGAACAAGCCTTCATCAGCTAAAACAAAAAATGCTGAAAGTGATGTTGATATCTTGAAGATGGTCAAGGAAATAAATTTGGATAATATGGGGCTATCTACTAAGTTTGAATCAAGCAATGGTCACAAACATTTTCCAAGTGAGAAAATAAAGTCAGAACCGGAGCATCAGAAAGCTAAAAAAACAAAGGCTACTGATGTAGCATCTGTTACAGTACCTAAGCGACGGAGATCATCATCTTCTCATAGCGCAAGACTGTCCTCAAGCAGTTTAATTTCTCTACTAAGTGCTTCAGGGGATGATTCAAGCCCTGATTCAAAAGGCAAGAAGTCTATCCCAAAACTTTCGGTTGAAAGCACCGAGTCTGATTTGTTGGTTTCATGCATGAGAAAGAGTATAAGCTTCACATCAAAACATAAAAGCAAAAGCTCTGATTTGGGTCACAATAGCAAAGAAAATGAAGTTGAAGAAGATGGTGATAATCTGAAGGTAAGCTTTTTTATTGGTTTTATTTATTTTTTTTTATAGAAGCAGTAACTGCTTAATAACCTTGGCGTTGTTGATTTTGTGGGTATTTCACCTCTTTATTACTTCTGTTATAGAAATCTGTTGTGTTAGGGGACGCTGACAAGATCAATGCGAGTAATAATTTTAAGTCTTTGACTGGAAGCTTGAAGAAGAGAAAAAGAAGAAGCATTGCAGGCTTGGCAAAGGTTAACACCTCAGCGTGCTCATTGTTTTACTTTCTCATTTGTACATGCATTACTCCTTTAACTAGATTCAATTGTGTTTCATAGCTACTGCACAACTTAGTAATGTGATGCCATCTTTGAGTGAGCAATTTACATATGCCTTTTGTTATGTGTTTCTTGTTATTTGTTTTTCTCTAGTACTAAGCATTCATAGTTCTCTGTTTATTTTCCTGATAAAAGCAGTTTGGGTTTTGGACTCCTTTTTGTTAGCCCAGAATTATTTTAATTTGCTGCAAAATTTGTGCAAATGTTGCTGGCAAAATTTCATTTTTCCTTTCCATAAAAACAATGCCATTGACCATATTGATTTTATTGCCATCTTGTTTTTTGTGTACATTTCTTTTAAATTTTTGTCTAGTTTCAAATTATGATATTTCTCAAAGATATGACAGTTTCTTTCCTTGTCAAGAGCAGTTGGTCTTTTTTCTTTGTTGTTACTTCTTTTTGGTGAACTTGCTTGAGGCTGAAAGTTTGGATAGCAATGACTCCCCTTCCTTCTACATGTGCAGAGGTGGAAATTTTTTAACATGACCTGCAAATGTGGCTAAAATCCCAATTCCAAGCTTGCACTAAACCCAAAATATATATATATATATATATTTTCAACTTACAAAAATTCCAAAATTTTCAAAAGCTACAAAAGCAAACATTCCACAATTTGAAATTTTGCTCAAAAAAAAAAATTATAGTACAAAAACCCAGAAGTTTACAAAATAACCTTAAAACTCAAGTTACCATATATGAATTCCCAAGAATTGGACAGCCTATTTAAGACCCGTCTAAGCTTGAACTGATTTGATTGTCACCTCTTGGTAGTTGAGTTCCATAACTGTTTTAAACATAATGGAAGGTGCCAAGCTGGTATACTTTTTCTCTGGTGTAACTTTAGGGTGTAAATATATATATCCTGTTGTAATTTAATTTAATGATTTTAATCACAAGCATGGTTATTACAATTAATTTTTACCAGTAATATTTCAGAACGTTAATATTTCAGAATGTGTGAAGTGTTTTCCTTTTAAATTTATATATTTGTCAGGTTTTTTTGTTGCTTATAGTACTCTAGATGGTTGCCCTTCTAACATATGATTATGCCCTTCTTTATTTTCTTTTCCAGTGCACAACAAAGAAAAGTGGAGTTGATATTGAAGAACTAATTGGTTACAGAATAAAGGTTTGGTGGCCCATGGATAAGCAGTGAGTGTTCTCTTTATCTTTCTCTGTCTCCCCTCCTCCTCCTTTATTTTATTTATTTATTAGTGGGATTTTTTTTTTCCTTCTTGGGGGGTAGGGGCTTCAAGACTCTCTTCATTCATTGAATGCCATAACATTGTTGAAAGCAATGTTTCTGGGTTTTCTTCTGTGCATTTGTTTGATTTGGTTATGCAGTTAGGTTCACGTGCCTGTCTTAATTTTTTATCTCTGCTAGTGTGCTTATCAAACCAAACCAACCATCTATACCAACTCTTTATGTGAATGACTCACGAGCTCTGCTGCTTTTTAATTTTTATTATTTGATTACACTATTACAACGTGCTCAACTCTGCTAATACTTTTCTGGGTATTTATTTAAAAGATGATACATGACTCTAGAAAGTATTGGGTAGTGATGTGAGCTTGGGTGGACATTGAGATCAAGAGCTGTAGAGTTGGATTTTGTGATTACAGAGGCTTTCCTTTTATTCCAAGGAAATTTAAAATGTTCATATCTAGTACTTGGAACAATGTCCTTATGCTATTTACTTTAATCAACAGGTTTTATGAAGGCACTGTTAAGTCATATGACCCTATAAAAAGGAAACATGTGGTATGCTTTTTCTTGTGTCCTCTCTCTCCCTCTAAGCTTAATTTATTTTTCTCTCATTATGCAACTTTGTGCAGATATTGTATGATGATGGAGATATAGAAGTACTCCGTTTAGAAAAAGAGCGTTGGGAGCTTGCTGACAATGGTCGCAAATCTATGAAGGTTTTGCTATCTTCTTTCTTCTGTAATTTTTCCTTGAAATAAAACAATTGAATGTTTCCAAGGCAACTAGCAGTGACTTTTTTTTTTCTCTGCACCATTTCAGAAGTCAAACTCATTGAAGCATCCTCGCTCAACTAAAGTGTAAGTATTGACTTCTAGTGAAGAATTCAGAAAATCATTCTGAAATTGGAAAATTGTCATAAAATCGGTAGCCATGTCTGACTGACTGACTATAAATTTGTTATGTTGCTATGTTTCATGGCATTATGTCTTTATGTCATTTCTTTTGAATGAAAACTTGATATTTCTCGGAGAATGCCTTCTCATGCCCTTGCCAAAAATTTTTATTATTGTTCTACAGATCACCTGCAAAGAAAAGTAGAAGTCCGGGTAACATACATCAGAACAAGAAATCAGAAAAGATGTAAGTAGAAATTTTTCATCATTTATGAAGTCTATTGCTTGTACTTTTATTTCTCCAATAACATTATTATTATTTTTTTTTTTGCTAGTGTTAAAGGAAAAAGAACTCCTAAGAAAAACTCAAAGCGCATACATAAAGAACCTGAGGACAAAGATGATTCTGATGCATCAAATCCTGAACCTACTGAGGAATCTAAAGGGGATGAGCCAAAACAAGGTGAACTACCCTTTTAACTTTCCAGCTAATGTCAAATGATAAACAAGTGTTGGTTTGCAAAGTCAATATTTTGGGAAATTGTAAATCAATCATGCATGTTTATTTCTTACAAAAGATATATGCAGAAACTCTTATGAGTTGATATAGAGATTATTTATATTTGTAATTTGGGGAGATTATATCATTTAAATTCCGCTTCTGATCTCTCTTTCTCTCTCTCTCTCTCTCTCTTTTCCAATAATTTTTGCTTCAAAATTTAGTTTGAGATAGTGACCCTTTTTTTTTTTGGGTCACAAGTTCTATTTGTACACTATTTACGCATAAACTTGCAGATGCATTCTATGGAGAAATTTGTTTCTATGATGGTGGTTCATAATGATATTGTTCTTTTCTAGGTGGTTCTAATGGGGAACATGATGGAAGGGTCACAGAGCACCTGACAGATGATAAATCTGACAAGGAAGTGACATCAGTTTCCGGAGGAAAACACTTGTGGGATACACTGGAGAACCATAATCAATCAGAGGTATCTGATGGAGAAGCGAAATCCAATTTTGAAGGTAAAGATTTTGCAGATACCAAAAGTATACCTGAAGATGCTCAAAAGGATGATGCAGAAGAGGACACCCATTCAGAAGAATGGGACGTTGAATTGAGTGAAGACATACAAGAGGAAGCTAACAAGGATGGATCAGACTCTGAAGGGAATCAAGATGAAGACATTGTTGGGAGTACAAATAGAAATCCAAAGAAACCGCGTATAGAATCAAGTCCTGATGCGGAGGATGCTAACATATCTGATGATGAGCCTCTTGTACTTACCTTTTGCCTTGCATTTAGTTTATGCATTATGACTTGATCCATGCTAAAATATATTTAACTTTCATTCTATCAAATGCAGAGCAAATGGAAGCATAAAGTACGAAAATCAGGATCAAGGCAAGCAAGGTAAGCAGTTGAGCTTGAAAACTGTCTTCTTGTCTGGAGGAAGAAGACACTAAGCTGTGGTTCTTTCTTAGATTCTATGCATTTTGTTTAGGCAGTGTAGTTGGCAGAAGGTGAAGGAAGATGAAAGCTATTTAATGTTGTAAACAGCAACACAGTAATAAATTTGGCTAGTGGTTGGAACTGATCACATATGAATGTAAAGTTTAGGCACTTATGCTTACGTAGGTATGTTAATCTCAATGTCCTGTAATTGTACTTGGACTAGTGGTAGAAGAAAAGATTGATGAAAATGGGTAATGGGGTGTAGTGTAGCCCATCTTTCTAACCACAAGGATTCATAGATAGGTCACTTTGTACAGTTTGTAGTTGGGGATACTGTTGTATGTTGGCATATTCATGTTTTATTTTTGACACCCATCAAAATGATAAAGTTGACTTCCTAGTTTGTTTTACTTCAATTACTATTCTTCCTCTTATTTTTGTGTTTGAATGGAATTCGTATTCTTCCTGCCCTTTCTTCTTCTTTACTGAATTTATCCCTCCCTGAAGACTACTGTCTAAGATTATCAGGTTGAGTAGGGCAAGGTTTAAGATCTTGTCAAAGTCGAGTGCTGGTTTCATTGCTCATGAATTATTTACTTGAACTATATGAAAGTTTCATATATATGTGTGTGTGTGCGTGCGTGCATGCGGGCTGTTTGAACAAATCCAATCTTGGGTTCATTTTTTAACTGAATAACGTGGTCGGTTAGATCCACGATTCATGCATAATTATAGTTCAAAATTAATGTGGTTGGTGCATTTATGGATGTTATTCTCAAATGAAAGTTAACCCATAAATTTCGATTTTCCATCTGAAACGTAACTATCTTGCTTGGTGGATGAATGTCCCGTCAACTTCGTCAACCTGCAATCTCCACTCAATGAGCTTGTCGCTATCCTGCTGTGTTGTTGCACCTTTTTCAGTCAAGGGTAATGCCCCCGTATCATTAGCAGAAAAAAATGCTTTACTACTACTTTGGGTCCAAAAGTAATAATAAAAAAAGGATAACTGTAAATTTTTTTTTTTTTTTTTACAATTTTACTTAATTCTATAAAAATTGTTAATTAAACATCGAACTCGTATTAAATTCTATTTTATAGTTAACAAAATTGTTATCTCACTAACGAAGAGTCATGTTAGATGCCGCGGAGGTGCTACGTTAGCTGCCATGTTATGTTCAGATAAGGTACAATTGATAAGAGTTAAAAAGTACATGGTTTAATTGGTAATTTTTTTTTTATAGTATGGGATATAATTGTAAAAAATTTATAAGGTTTTTTTGGTAATTTTTTAATTTATTTTAATTTATAAAAAACTTTATAACTTTTTAAAATTAAGAGTTAATTAACAATTTGATTTGGATTAATTTGTTTGACCTAAAAACGGTTTAACATTAAAATATAATAAAATAGTGGTGAAAGAATAGGGTATAGTTTTTTTTTTTTTTGAAATAGGGTACAATTTTAAAAAATTTGTAAGTATAGGTTTTTTTGGCAAATTTTTCAATTCATTTTAATTTATACAAAATTTCAAATTACTTTTAAAATTGAAAGTTAATTAACAATTAGATTTGGATTAATTTGCTTGACCTAAAAATGATTCAACGTTAAAATATGATAAAACAGTAGCAAAAGAAATAAAAATAAAAAGGGAGATACTTAAAATGACATGAAATGAAGTAATAACAAAAAATTTATAACCTTTAAATATTGATCATTTCAAATATAATTGAATGGCGACAAATAATTTATATAACCAATTTAACTAATTTTAGAGACTTAATTGTTATTGTTGTTGTATATATTTTAATTAATTATATATAACTTTTATAGCAAATATTTAGGGAAAATTTATTTTTTAGTCTTTGGATTATGTTAGGATGGCAATGTGTGATGTTTAGGATTGGCAATGAGATAATAGTTTTTTTTAACAGTGGAGTAGAACTGGTAAGAGTTAAAAAGTTTAGGATTTAATTAGCAATTTTTATAGTAGAGGATAGAACTCAAAATTTTGAAAAGTACAGTTTTTTTTTAGCAGTTTTCCCAATAAAAAAAGCCATAAATGGGCATTGAAACCTTTATCAGATATTCATAATCGTTGGACTAATTTAGTCATCGGAGGTTCCTCAATAAGGAACCCACCATCCTTGTTGTAACCTTTTTCTGGCTTGCAGGTCCACGGGGCAAGCATTGAAGACTTGTGTATTTTCAATATGTATCAATTAGTGCCGTTTAGAGAAAACGTAAGTGTGATTTCTTTATTGCTCATATTCTAAAACACTCTCCATCAAAGCTGATACTGTGTCACCACCTATTGAGAACCATGGTTAAAAGGCCATGCAAGCTCTTCTATCACTTCTGCTCCAATAGTAAAGCAGGAATCTACAAACACAAGGAGACCATGCAACTCCTAGATGCTTTACGAGCCCCAAAACATGGGTTCTGACCCCTTATGAATACATCCACCACTAGTAGGCAAAATAAGATGAGATGCAGAGAAACTCTGAAACACCCTTAATTTTCAAATAATTATTTTATATGTAAATATAAATATTTTAGTCTAATCCTTGGTGTTGTGGGCTTTGCATAAGTACTTTCATTTCGTGGCAATTCAACCGTCGCTCGAATCTATAATTTCGGGCTGAGCAGATAAGCTGCCGGAATCACTTCGGAACCGGATCAAAGTTATAGGTTACCCCACCATTTTCATAAGCCTTAGACGCATTTCAAGCATCAAAATTAGCATAGGTAAACCCGAACTCTGAGTTTCTTCAATTTTATAGTGCTGGGTTTAGAATAACATTCCATAAAATATTTATAGTTAGTTAAAAAATTATAATTCCTTTTGTATTAGCTTAGTAATATTTCTACGGATCGCGGGGCAAAATTTTAGAATTTTTAGAGCTCATTTGGGAAGTTTTTGCAAAAAGGGTTAGTTATAAGGACTAAATTGTAATTTTTCAAAATTATAGTTGTTTACTATTGGATGGGCCCAAGAGAGGCCATGTGATGTGATTGAGATATGGTTGTGTGATTTGTGAATATAGAAGTGTATTTTGAGCCCTTTTGCAGGATGGGTAAGTCCTAGGTATAAGGGGAACTCTACTGGATTTTCAACACAACTTAGAGTGTCTTTGATTCTTTTTAAACTTGTATTGAGTCAATTTTATTAAATAATTATAATTTAATTGTTAGGTGAGCTGGGATAGCCTTCCTTCTCTCCCAGCCACCACATTGACCTCGGTTTACATTTGTGAGTAAAATATTGATTTTAATTATAATTTCAATATTATTATATGTTCAGGCATGCCGATGCATCACTTACAAATATATATTTATGTAGGTAAATACTAGGCACTTTTTATATTACATCTTTATTTGATGAAATGTTATGGATGTTATTTTGTGGTAATTTGGAGCAGTGTGAGTGTGTTGGCGTGCGTGTGGTGTGTAATATTACATATGGACAGGACGGGTAGACGTGGATGGAGCTTGATTCGCTAGGACCCGATCCTTTTATGGATAAGTCGAGGTAGGCACGGCTCGAGATAATCTCGCTGGCCCCCGCATTTGATCTATTAAGCGAAAGTTTGGCTTGAGATGTACTCGCTGGCAGAGGTTGGATTAAGAGAGCAGTATAGGGGATCGGCTCCCATATATGTACTGTTTGAATATTATATGGGTGTGTGAGTGCTCCAAATTATCTTTTTATTGTTTATGATGTGATTTGTTTGAAAACTATGAACGTGTTGCATTCCATTCTTTATGACACATTAGCTTTAGATAACTATAGAAATTGTACTTAAAATCAGTATTTTACTCTTTGAGTTGAACATTCACTCTTGTTTGCCTTTTCTTCCAGGATACAGGAGGTCCTTTATTGAGTTTAACCTGCTCTCTTCTTCGCAGGTCTACTATTGGTATTTAATTGTATTTTGTTCTTTTATTCTGTTCTAGAACTCCGCATGTATTATTATTATTATTAATGATGTATTTATTTGGATCTGTTATGTATGTATCAACTAGAATTGTAAGCATGATATATGAGTATGCATTGACGATTATTGGGGTGAATGAGGGAGCTGAGCTCCCATTTGAAATAGTATTATTATGAATATGTGGAGGGTGAGCTAAGCTCCCCAAATTGTTATATATATTGTGCTTACAGGTCGGGTGAGTCAAAAACTCTCCGTTAGATGGTCCATATTATGGCCGGACTCTGTTTAGTTGATTTCTTGAAATTGGGCTCAATATGGGCCTTAGGATTGGGATAAGGAATAGTTAGGCTTACTACGGGCCTCGAGGGCTTTAGGCTAGCCTAGGTCCTAGTGCCGGTCTGGCCCATAGGTTGGGTGGTGATAGATACGGTATCAGAGCTTAGGCTCCAGATTCATGGGAAACACATGTCTTAAGCTTAAGAAGAGTTTGGTTAGGGGTTCACATGTGGAGTATAGAATCCTATTTCGTCTTCTTCTGTAACTTCTTATTTCTAACTTTTGCATTATACCTCGGGTAATATAAGAGTATTTCAGTTAGTGTCTTGGTTTTCGTGAAGTACGTAGAGATGTAAAATAAAGTTAGCAGACATGTTGAGGTCTGCCATGAGGATACGTACTCTAAGAAATACTATGTTTTTGTAAGTATAGGTTTAAGTGGCATGCCTATTTGGTGCAAGGCACAAGAACATAAAGGTGATTTTTAGCAATATAGTTGCCGTAAGTGAGAGTGAGGGTACCACTGTTGGCAGTCATCGGTGAATAGCCTAGTCATAGTAAGTTCATACTATCAGTGGATTCAAGAGAGAAAAGAGATCAAGAGATCTAGTATGTTGATACGTACCGTAGTAACTATACAATATTCTCGATGTTTGTGTTATAAGCTGTAGATTACAGTACCGATATGGGATTATTATGTAGAGCTACGTACTTCCCCGTGGTGCACCATGATTAGGGTGTTTGTAAACAACCTCTGTTTTGGTACAGTTATGTCTTAAACCCTAATTTGAGTCTTGACATAGTTTTATTTCTACAGAGGAGTTGAGAAAACTCCTAATTAGGGTTTAAGACCCTAGAGATTGAACACCAAAGGTCACAGTTGGATGATAACTAGAGTCAGTGACTCAGTTATTCTACTTTGAGTGCAAAGTTAGAGCATAAGTGGCACAAGACTAGAGGTTTTTAGTATGATTGCAGTGTAATGGTACACCTACTTGGTGGGATCATCTGCTCTCCGATATGAAATCATAGGCAGTGTTGGCATTACAGTGCACGTATTGCCTAAAGTTTAATGAAGATAGCACCTCCTTCGTGTGACATTGGAGCGTAAGTACAAATCTACTCCCTAAAGGAGATTGGGGTTTATGAATAATATTCATAGCCTGCGAAATGACATTCTAGGAAGGTTGACAATATAAAAAGAGAGCAAACATCTTTATATAGTTGTGGTAATGGGGTTGAGGTAGTACCTCTCTTGCAGTTGGTTATACTGTAGAGTATGGTAATATTTTCTAAGGAGAGATAGAAGAGTACCACTAATATAATGATTTGTGGAATGATGTCCCAAATGGGACTATAGTGTGATAGGAAATAGTGGCTCAGGTATTCTCTTAGGGAGAGTATAAATTTCGTTGTAAGGATCATAAGAGATCAGATCATGATGGATGTAGAGCTTTGGAGTAGTAAGGGAAAAAAAAAAGGAGATCTTGCAGATTCCCTCCTTGAGGTATTAGAGGGTAGTTTAGAGTTAAATAGAAGAAAGGACAATGATTGCAAGTTAGCGAAAATAAGTCATAAAATATCAGTAGATAAAAGGAAATATAGAAATGAAAATTTGGATAGTTGGTTTTAGATGCAACAGGAGAGAAATTCGAATGACAGTGGAAGTACCAGCCAGAGTGGTTAGAGCACCAATTTTGAGTAACATCAAAGTGTAGATAACTTGATAGAGACAGTGAAGGGATATAAGTTCCAGACATGATAGTCAGATCAAAAAAGAGAGTAACACTAAAGAATACAATAGTCAAGTTCTACTTTGGGTAAGATAAAAGAGATGAATTAAAGAGTAAACCGAATAGCCAAAAATAAGACAAGGTTAGGAAGATCAAAGTGTAATATAAGGTATATAAAATGTCATCCTGAGCAAGGTAAATAGGATGAACTGAAAGGCAATATTAGAAAACCTAGAACGAGGGTACATGAGTGAGGATAACTATCAAGATATATAATTTTGTAGGACTTAGAGCAGGTCATGGTTCGGGCAGTGTCAGGAGCCAAAACATGGGGTTCAGAGTTGCAGGATATAGATCAAACTCTGTCTATTCCTATTTCCAAGATTGAGTAGGTAGCAATGGGATAAGTCCATTTAGACTTCTAACAGTATGAGGAAGGTTAGTTGAGGAATGCAACTAGAGCAAGTTAAAGTTATAGGATGTGCAATAGTGTCTTGAACTATCCTATTAGGCAAATGAGTGAATTAATAAGTAGTAAGTTAAATAAAAGTAAACCTAATGGTTCAAATAGGCATGACGAACAAAAAAGATGGTGGAAAATGGCACATAGGCTCAGGACCTGAGTAGAGGTGGTGAGATAGCAATTATAGGGTCTGTGATCAAGGATTAGGTAAGCATTTTTAGTATAACCAATAGGTCACTTTATAAGGAAACATGAATGAAAATGAGTGACAGAACGACAGAAGCAGATAGAGCAGAAAGAGATATGTATGAGTGACAGTCACAAGTCACTGAGAAGAACAAGGATAAGAGTTATGACAGTAAGCATGATTAGAATCCATTTTGGAAGAGTTTATTACTGAGAGGTATCTTCTTGAATACAGTAAAATATAGGGGTGCAAAAAAGTTAAGGTAGGCATAAAAAGGTAGAAATGGAGTAGAAATGGAGTACAAGTGGAGATAGAAAATCTTAAGATGATATATTAGGCAAATCGACTTAAGATGATATATTAGGCAAATCGGTGGTATAATAGAAGGATTGCTGTAGTTGATATCTTATATAGAGGTGAAGAAATTTCAGGGAGAAGACCAAGAGACATGAATGGTGTGTTGATGTCAGTAGCAGAAGATTTCTCCTTTTCTTCAAGTTTAAATCGTACCTTTGGCTCTAGAAGTCTACATAAGCAAGGAAAATAATGTTGTGATAACCTAGTATTTAATAACTTGATAGGCACCAGTCTGTACACATTCTTCTTAAAAAGAAAATGACGGTAAGTGTGCACCTAATGTTATGTATGAAAGGAAGATCAAAGTAGTAATTGGAATTAAGTCGAGTTAGTTACCAAGGCTCGCAACCCTTCTAAACTATAAGCTAGAGGAAGAGCTAGTTGTGAATAAGTTTTAGTGCATAAAATTATTGCTGATGGGTAACTTTAAGGTTGAAGTCTAGAAAGCCGTGGGCAGTATGTGCAGTTGTATTAAGGAGAATGAACACGTGAAGCATCTTGACTGAAATTATAGCCTAGCACACATTTCCCATAGCCATTTTAGTTCAGTTGCAACTTATAATTTCAAGAGCTCCTATCTAACTATGATGAGCAATTTCCTACAAAGGGTAGTAGGGAATGATAATATTCTAATGGTTAAGTTAGGAAAGGAGACACAAAAAGAATTTTCTAGGGTTAATTACAAGTGTTACATAATGTGAAAGATGTGCGGATAGGAGCCAATCGTAAGGTTAGAATCCCAGAAGTAATGAAACTAGTAATCAAAATAGGACTAAGAGATAAAAAAAAAAAAAAAAGTCAAAGTAGATGTTGGGATGGATATCCTTGAAGGAAAGGCATAAGGGTGAGAGGAGACAAAGGTTAAAGAATAAGTACAATAAGTTGGAAAGATATCAATACTAGCAAAAATAGAAAAAAAAAAAAGTGAATAAGATCCAAAGGATAAGTGAAAAGCTCAGTAGAGTTGGTTACAATGATGAGGATAAGAAGGAATAAGTATGCTAGGGACACATTAAGGGATATTTAAAACAAATTATGGTGAAATGGTAAGATAAAGGAATAATGGCGCTTCAATTTAAGTACCAATATGTCAGGAAGCACGTCAGATAGTAAGAAATTTCAAGCAGAAGGCAAGTAATTCTCTTTTTAGAAAATGATTAGGATATGATAAGTTATTTTGACTGGATGGCTTAGGAATACGTGGAATTTTGTTAGGTTAGAAAAGAGGCCCAGCCCACTTTCTACTATTAATAGATAGAATATGAATGCTCAACACTTGGATAGAGCTCTATATAACTAGTTACATAAGATGGACATGGGTTGATTTGAGGACCTTAGTAATAACACAAGTAAATTAAGAATTCGAAGTATCATCGGAATGAGAAGATGCATAGGTGTTGACCAATGGGGCCATAGGACAAGTAAAGATGTCGAACAAGATACCTATGATAGGTGCTATAGGAAAGCATCTCATAGGATACTATAGGATAAGGAACATAATTCATGTCTGTAGGAAGCAGAGATTGTTGAAACAGAGGTATGGGGACTGAAGTCACTAAGAGATACATTAGGGCACAATGAAGGAGAGGTAAGCACCAAAGCTGATGAAAGGTATGAGATATCAAGTCAAACACAGTGGAGGTATAGTGAGTACTGAAGATGTCAGAAAAAGATTAAGGAGTGGTTTGAGGTATGAGTTTTGCTGTGAAATGATAGCTAGGATACTATAACAGGCAAAAGAGCTATGCAGATCCTAGGCGAAAGGATGTAGAGTTTGCAGTGGGTGATTATGTATTCCTAAAGGTCTCCCTAATGAAAGGAGTCATGACTTTTGGGAAGAAAGACAAGCTACCACCTAGATACATAAGACCTTTTGAGGTCATTGATAGAGTTGGAACAATTGCTAACCAGTTGGAGTTACCACCAAGCCTTTCACATGTCCACCCAATGTTCCACATTTCCATGCTTAGAAAGTACATACTTGATCCTTCCCATGTGTTACAACCCAATACAGTGGAGTTGAAGGAAAACCTAACCTTCGAGGAGCAGCCAATAGCCATAATGGACTTTCAAATGAGGTAGCTATGGTGAAAAACATATCTCTATGGTTAAGGTTTTGTGGAGGAGCCTATCGGTAGAAGAGTGTACCTGGGAGTCAGAGCAGGACATCTCAATAAGTACCTGTACTTGTCCACTGTGTAATCTTGTAATTTTTTTATTTTGTCTTGTGTAAAAAGTCAAGGACGAATTTTTGGTAAGGGGAGGGGAGAATGTAACACCCCTAATTTTCAAATTATTATTTTATATGTAAATATGAATATTTTTGTCTAACCCTTGGTATTGTGGGCTTTGCGTAGGTACTTTCGTTTCGTGGCAATTCAACCATCACTCGAATCTACAATTTTAGGTTGAGCAGATAAGCTACCGGAATCACTTAAAAATTGAGTCAAAGTTATAAGCTACTCTACCATTTTCAGACGCCCTAGACGCATTCCAAGCTTCAAAATTAGCATAGATAAACCCGAACTCCAAGTTTCTTCAATTTTATAGTGCTGGGATTAGAATAAAATTTCATAAAATATTCGTGGATAGTTAAAAAATTATAATTCCTTTTGTATTAGCTTAGTAATATTGCTAAGGGCCGCAGGACAAAATTTTAAAATTTTTAAAGCTCATTTGGGTAGTTTTTGCAAAACGGGTTAGTTGTAGGGACTAAATTATAATTTTTCAAAATTATGGTTGTTGACTATTGGATGGGCCCAGGAGAGGCCATGTGATGTGATTGAGATATGATTGTATGACTTGTGGATATATAAATGTATTTTGAGCCCTTTTGCAAGATGGGTATGTTCTAGGTATAAGGGGAACTCTACTAGATTTTCCACACAACTTAGGGTGTCTTTGATTCTTTTTAAACTTTTATTAATTCAATTATATTAAATAACTATAATTTAATTATTAGGTGAGCCGGGACAACCTTCCTCTTCCATCCAGCCACCACATTGACCTCGGTTTATGTCTATGAGTAAAATATTAATTTTAATTATAATTTCAATATTATTATATGTTCAGGCATGCCCATGCATCACTTATAAATATATATTTATGTAGTTAAATACTAGGCACGTTTTATATTGCATATTTATTTGATAAAATGTTATGGATGTTATTTTATGGTAATTTGGAGCAATATTTGTGTGTTGGCGTGCGTGTGGTGTGTAATATTGGATATGGACAGGATGGGTAGACACAACTGGAGCTTGACTCACTGGGACCCAATCCTTTTATGGATAAGTCAGGGTAGGCACGACTCGTGATGATCTCGCTGGCTCCTGCTTTTGATCTATTAAGCGAAAGTCCAACTTGAGATGCACTCGCTGGCAGAAGTTGGATTAAGAGAGCTCTACAGGGGATCAGTTCTCATATATGTACTATTTGCATATTATATGGGTGTGTGAGTGCTCCAAAATACCTTGTTTTTGTTTATAATGTGATCTGTATGAAAACTATGAAGGTATTGCATTCCACTCTTTAGGATGCATTAGCTTTATATAGCTATGGAAATTGTACTTAAAATCAGTATTTTACTCTCTGAGTCGAACGCTCACTCTTGTTCACCTATTTTTAAGGATACATGAGGTCCTTTATTGAGTTTAACCTGCTCTCTTCTTCGTAGGTCTACTATCGGCATTTAATTGTATTTTGTTCTTTTATTCTGTTCTAGAACTCCGCATGTTTTATTATTATTAGTGATGTATTCATTTGGATATGTTATGTATGTATCAACTGGAATTGTAAGCATGATATAATAATATGCATGGATGATTATTGAGATGAATAAGGGAGCTGAGCTCCCATTTGAAATAGTATTATCATGAGTATATAGAGAGTGAGCTGAGCTCCCCAAATTGTTATATATATTGTGTTTACAGGTCGGGTGAGTCAAAAACTCCCCGTTGGATGGTCCATGTTATGGCCAGACTCTGTTCGGTTGATTTCTTGAAATTGAGCTCAATATAGGCCTTAGGATTGGGTTAAGAAATAGTTAGGCTTACTACAGGCCCGAGGACTATAGGCTGACCCAGGTCCTAATGCCGGTTCGGCCCATAAATTGGTTCGCGACAAACTCTAAGCACATGACTATAGAATTGAATATATAACTATAGAATTATTACAAAAAATATTAAATATACAACTATCGATCTGCTTCCCCCATTAACTAATGAAAAACTTAAGGTCTAAGCTAAAATTTCTATCCAATTGTGAGTTGCAAATTTCCAAATGTAATGTATACCTCTATTTTTATGCTATATTAATTAAAAAAATGCCATATGAAAATAGAATAGTTTTATTTTAATATAACCCAAGCTATGTTTGAGTGAGCTCTGACAAAATGAATAAAAGAAAGGAAGTTGGAGGAGAGCAAGTAAAGGGAAACACTAGAGAATGGAGATCTATTCACCTTTGTCACTGTCGCCACCATTCGATGATCTTGCCGCCATTATCGGTAGGTAAGTCGTTGTCGTCATCCTCTTATTCTTCTTTTTCTTTTTCTTCTTCTTTAATGCGATTCCCAGGTTGCGTTTTTAACCTAACCTTTTTTTTTTTTTAAAGAAAAGTGTTTTCGAATTAAGAAATGCATTTCCTACTTTTTAAAATTTAGGAAATGGCCCCAAAATGCCTCCTTTGCTATGTCTTACAGTTTTCATGTCTAAAACTTTTCTGCATAGGGAAACGCCATCCTTTATCATTTTCGTGCATTGCAGATTCATGAAATAAGATGCAACTCCTTTTCCATTGGCTTCCTCTCATTGGAGAGCATAAATAAGCATGCCACGAAAAGCAATACCTTGAAAATTGCTTTGCAAGTAGGCAAAATGAAGTAATGAGAAGAGAAACAAATGGAACCAAAGAGCTCAAGAATGCTAGCTCCTTCAAAGGGGCCATTCCCATTTGATACTAGCCAAAGTCAACAAAGGAACACTCTAATTAGATATTGGATGTCACAAGTTAAAGAGCTATTATTTGGCCTATCCTGAAGTTGTATATTTTTTTAATTATACGTAATGATATGAGATATGTCTATATTAATGTAGTAACAAGATGAAAAAGGTAAATATGGATATAATTTTTCAATTAGGGATAGTTTTATTTTATTTTTTAACACTTTTAAGGTATATAAAGTGGGAAGCTTTATAATTCAAGTTTTTCCATCTATCTATTTTGAGATTAATCATTTTTAAAGTTTAACTTGCTAATCGTTAGTTGATCCATTAAACTTTCATTGAATAAAAACCATATAACTTACCCACTTGAAAAAAGCAAATCCCTTTATTATTTACTAATTTGCAGGGTGGAACCAGGCAATTGAGTCAGTGGGATCAAAAAAGTTTTATTTTACTTAATTCAAAGGAAAAAAAATATTGTATATAATAATAAACCATCTATTAAGAAAAATATAATAATGCAAGTAAATTTCTATATGTAATAATAATTTAATACAAAAAGAAAATAGTTTTATAAAATAATAAATTCTTGCTCTTATCTTAAATTCACAATTGTCCGTAAGGAGTTTTCATTTTTTGAAATTATTGGATGAACGCCTCATTATCAATGTTATCAAAGACATCTTTCTCCATATACATAATCAAAGAATCATTGAACAACAATCTTCCATTCAATTTCGCAATTGAGTCTTCACAATCCTTAATCTACAAAATGCCCTTTCAATGCTTGTAGTTGTACATTGTAATAAGCAATATCAACGTCAATTTTATAAGCAAGCAAAAAAAAAAAAAAAAAAATTTAATTTGTGAAATTGAGTTTGTCCACTAGTTTTGTTAACACAAAAAAAGAAAGGAAAAAAAAAAAAACAGAGCCAATTGATAGAGAATGAAAGAAAAGAATGAAAAAGAAAAAGAGAGAGCTGTGAGAGGGGAAATAATTATGATTATGTGAATATGAGATGGAGAAAAGATGAAATTTAGAAAAGAAAGAATTAGAGAGAAAAAGATATTACTGTCATTTAGTGTTTTAATAGATAGGTTTTAATTTTTTTTATTATTTATTTTAAAAGATTAAAATAGTAAGTGTCTACGGTGAAGTGTCAAACAATTTTAAATTTATTAAATGTAATAATATTTTAAAAATTTTCAAGGTGTCAAAGAATTATTTTAATGGGATCATATGAATTAATAATTTAATAATAGCATATATGAAAACTTTTTATTTTTAAAAATTTAATAGGTCAATTGACCCTACTTTCCAATATGTAGGTCTGACTGTGCCAATATACCAAGTGCTATTACTGAATGGCTCTTAAAATTTTAGAGGTGCTCATATCTAGTGCTGTGCATTTATTCAGTTCGATTCTAAACCTAAGTAGACAAACCAAAAAGTAGAAATCTATATTTATAGAAACTGAAGCAAATCAAAATATAAAGAAAACCAAATTGAAATAAATAGAACTTGGACAACAAAATGATGGATTTACATGATGATTTAGATAATTTACGTGATGAGTAGAGGTGAGTAATAAACGGTTTTAACTAAAAAATTGTAACGAAATTGATTTAATTTGAATTTTTTTGTTTTAATTTTTGGGTATTTTGGTTATATATAATTTTTTTTAATTTCAATATTCAATTTGTTTTTTTTTTTATACCAATGATAGTTATGTCATTAATAGGCTCAAACATAGCATTACAAAGTAGGCTTTTAGGCCCAATTACAAATCAAGTAAAATAGGTAAAAAAAAAAAAGGCCTTGTTTTCAACTTCAATTAGCTTCGAAAAACACTGCCTATGGCCCCAAACTTTGGAACCCTAGAGTTAGAAGGCAGTAGTCACATTCACCAAACTCAGAAGCAGTCAATAAAAGAGGAAGGCCTGTGGGAATGAGCCAACCGGTGACAAGAGATGGTTTTCAACATCTGATAATTCATGTAATGCAGACAAAACATCAGGAACACAAAGAAGCTGAAGGATTCAAGATGAGCCCTCAGGCCCAAGCACCATCCCATGCCAAATACATAGAGGAAAACGGTAAAAAAAAAAAAAAAAACCAATAGACCTTTGGCCGGTAAGGCAAAGTTCCTCTAAATCTCCACAAGAGAGTTTAAAAGATGAAGCACAAGAAAGAGGAAATCTTAACCAGCCAGTCAAATGCTTGATTAGCTCCAAGGGCTCAAGGGAGAAGAGAATCGAGTAGAAGGAGGCAAAGCCCATGGGGCCTCTCATTCTCTTAAAGTCAGAGGTAGTGGCCACTGAGATAAACATAGCCAATACTTAACACCCTCAAGATGACCCCTTCCTTTTTACATAGCAACAGAAGTAGCATCCCTTAAAGTCAACAATAATCCACTACCATGCCAGAGCATGTGGCCTAAGATAGAATTGGCAAATTGTCACGACCCAACTTATGAGCTCGACCGGCACTAAGACTTAGGCTGGCCTAAAGCCCTCAAGGCCCGTAGTAAGCCTAACTATTCCTTAACCCAATCTTAAGGCTCATATTGAGCCTAATTTCAAAAAATTAACCTAACAGAGTCCAATCATAACATGGACCATCCAATAGGGAGTTTTTGACTCACCTGACCTGTAAGCACAATATATATAACAATTTGGGTAGCTCAGCTCACCCTCCACATACTCATAACAATACTATTTCAAATGGGAGCTCAGCTCCCTCATTCAACCCAATGATGATTCACGCATACTCATATATCATGCTTACAATTCTAGTTAATACATACATAACAAATCCAAATGAGTACATTACAAATAATAATAATACATGCGGAGTTCTAGAATAGAATAAGAGAACAAAATACAATTAAATGTCGATAATAGACTTGCGAAGAAGAGAGCAGGTTAAACTTAATAAAGAGCCTCCTGTATCCTGGAAAAATAGGTGAACAGGAGTGAGCGTTCGACTCAGAGAATAAAATACTGATTTCAAATACAATTTCTACAGCTATCTAAGGCTAATGTATTCTAAAGAGTGGAATGTAACTCCTTCATAGTTTTCATATAAATCACATCATGAACAACTAAAAGGTAATTTGGAGCACTCACACGCCTATATAATATTCAAACAGTACATATATGGGAGCTGATCCCCTAAACAGCTCTCTTAATCCAACTTCTGCCAGCGAGTACATCTCAAGCTAGACTTTCGCTTAATAGACCAAATAAGGGAGCCAGCGAGATCATCTCGAGCCATACCTACACCGACTTATCCATAAAAGGATCGAATCCCAGTAAGTCAATCTCCAGCCGCGTCTACCTATCCTGTCCATATCTAATATTACACACCACAAGCATGCCAACACACACACACTGCTCCAAATTACCATAAAACAACATCCATAACATTTCATCAAATAAAGATGCAATATAAAACGTGCTTAGTATTTAACTGCATAAATGTATATATTTATAAGTGATGTATGGGCATGCTTGAATATATAATAATATTAAAATTATAATTAAAATTAATATTTTACTCACAGATGTGAACCGAGGTCACTGTAGTGGTTGGGTGGAGGAGGAAGGTTGTCCCGGCTCACTTGACAATTACATTACAATTATTTAATACAATTGACTCAATACATGCTTAAAAAGAACCAAAGACATCCTAAGTTGTGCCAAAAATCAGGTAGAGTTCCCCTTATACCTAGGATCCATCCAACCTGCAAAATGATCTGAATGGTACTTCTAAATCACATCTTCCATATCCACATCTCATCAATATTATATGGCCCCTCCTGGACCCGTCAAACTAGTAAAAAATTATATAACTATACATAAAATAATTATTTCAAAATTCGAGATGTTACATTCTTCCACTCTTACAGAAAATTCATCCTTGAATTTTACACAAGGCAGAACAATGACACATAGTTGCATATCAAACTTATGAGTACTTGTTGCACATATCTCGCTTTTACTCCCAAGTGCATTCCTCCATAGATTAACTCCTCTACAAGACTAACCACTGCCTTGACCAAAGTTGTCTCATCTAATAGTCTACTATGATTACTAGTTGCTCCTCAAAGATTAAATTCTCATTTAACTCCACTGTGTCTGATTGCAACACATGAAAAGGATCGGCAACATACTTCCTAAGCGTGAAAATGTGGAATATTGGGTGGACATGAGAAAGATTTGATGGCAACTCTAACTAATAGGCAATTGCTCCCACTCTGTCCATGATCTCAAAAGGTCCTATGTAATGGAGTGCCAACTTGTATTTTTTTTTTTCCAAATCTCATAACCCCTTTCATAGGATAAACCTTTAAGAACACATAGTCACCCATTACAAATTTTTCATCTTTTTACCTTGGATCTGCATGGTTGGTTAAAAATGTTTTACATCTATCTGCCCCTATCGTAGTACGCCAGCTACCATCTTCCTTCTAAGACTAAATCATCACATCTGACTATTTGTTTACCCTTTTTTTTTTGTCATCTCTAGTACTCACTATAACTCCACTGCTCTTGACTTGATATCTAATACCTTCAATCAACTTTGGTGCTTAGCTCACTTTCATTACGCCCTAACGTGTCTCTTGGTGACTTCAATCCTCATTCCTCTATTTCAATAATCTATGCTCACCAAAGACAAGACTTATGTTCCTTATCCTATAGTATCCTACGAGATGCTTTCCTGTAGCACCTATCATATGCATTTCGTTTGAAATCTTTACTTGTCCTATGACCTCAATGGTCAATACCTATCCATCTTTTCATCCCCCATGATACTTTGAATTTCCAATCTACTTGTGTCATTGCTCAGGTTCTTAGACCAACTCCTATCAATCTTATATAACTAGTCATATAGAGTTCCATTCAAGTGCCAAGTGTACCCTGCACCACCTATCAACATTGGAAAGTAAACTGGGTCTCTTCTCCTATATGACAAAAGTGTTTGTATTCCCTGACAACCCAGTTAACATGACCTTATCATTTCCCACTCCTCTGAAATGGAAGTATCTTGACTTCTTCCTAATGCTGCTTATTATGTGATGTACTTTCTAACACATTGGCACTTTGATCGAGGCTCCACTACTTCTTTAGTCTATCATCTCACCATAACTTGTTTTAAATATCCCTTAGTGTGTCCCTAGCATACTTATTCCTCCTTATTCTCATTATTGTAGCCAACTCTACTGAGCTTTCCTCCTGTTTTTTGGATCTTATCCATTTCCTTTTTTTGTTTTTGCTATTGTTGATATCTTTTCAACCTACTATACTTATTCTTTAACCTTTGTCCTCTCTCACCCTTATACCTTTTTCCTTCAAGGATGTCCATCCCATCATTAATTTCAATCTTCTTTTGATTTCTTAGTCCTAGCTTGATTACTAGTTCCATTACTTATGGACTTATAACATTATAATTGGCTCTTATCAGCACATCTTTCACATTATGTAACACTTGTAATTGACCCAAAAAAATTCTTTTTATGTCTGTTTTCCTAACTTAACCATTAGAACATTATCATTCCCTACTACCCTTTATAGGAAATTGTGCATCATAGTTAGATAGGAGCCCTTGAAACTATAAGTTCTACCTGAACTAACATGGCTATGAGAAATGTGTGCTATGCTATAATTCCAGACAAGATATTTCACGTGTTCATTCTCTTTAATATAATCACATATATTGCTCACAGCTCTCCAAACTTCAGCCTTAAATTTACCCATCATCAATAATTTCATCCACTAAAACTCATCCACAAATACTACTTTCTCTAGCTTATAGTTCAGGAGGGTTGCAAGTCCTGATAACTAACTCGATTTAACTCCTGTCATTACTCTAATCGTCCTTTCATACTTAACATTATGTACATATTTGCCGTTATTTCCTTTTAAGGAGAATGTGTATGGACTAGTGCCTACCAAATTCTTAAATACTAGGTCACCTCAACACAACTTCCCTTACTTATGTAGTCTTCTAGAGCCAAAAGCATGAACTAAACTTGAAGAGAAAGAGAAATCTCCCCTTACAATCATCAGCACACTGTTGTTTGTAGAATAATGTTCAACCCATATCTCTTGGTCTTCTTCTTGAAATTTCATCATCTCTTTCTACAAGATATCAGCTACCACAATCCTTCTGTTTTACCATCGATTTGCCTGACATATCATCTTAAGATTTACTATCTTTACTCATACTCCATTTTTATCTTTTATGCCTATCCTCGCTCTTTTGCATCCCTCTATCTTATTGTATTCTAAAAGATACCTCTTACTAACAAACTCTTCCAAAATTGATTCCAACCATACTTACTGCCATAACTTTTATCCTTGTACTTCTCAATATCTTATAATTACATCTATACCTATCTTATCCTATCTTGACTTTTACTAGTATTCTGCTACATATTATCATACTATTATTCATATTTTCTTACATAATTATCTTGTTGGTCACACCGAAAATATTTGTCTAACTCCAATTACAGACTCTAGGTCTCACCATCTTGAATTTTAATGTTAAACCTCTGCGCCATTATCTCTTATTTCTTTCTCCCATCAGGCACATTCGAATCCATTAAGCTAAGTTTTATTCAACTTTCTACCTACTGACTTCACTTCTTTGTCTGCTAAGATTGCTCGGGTTGTCGTTGCACACCTTTAGGTTACTATCTACTTTGGTTACCTACACCACCTAGCTTCCTTCATACCATTAACACTCAAAAGGTCCTTGTCCCATTGCCTCTTATTTTACCTTGGAGATAGAAAATAGACAAATTTTATTACAAATCCTTCAACTCTGAGGTTCATGTTCTAGCTCCTAACATTGCATCAACTATGACCTACTTTGAACTCTGCACTTCTAGGTCCTATACCGTGACAAATGTCCTCCTTAATGTCATCCTTTTCTAAGCTCCCTATCCTTATTATTTAGTTTATCTTGTTACCTTTCCTAGAACTGCACTTTGCCTCCTCTATATATTGACTCTACTATTTCTAATCTTGTCTTATTCTTAGCTATTTGGTTTGCTCTTTAATTCATCTCTTTTATCTTACCCAAAATAGAACTTTGATTACTTTATTCCCTAGCTCTATTCTTCTTTTTAACCTGATAGCTATGCTAGATAACTGTACTTTTTAGTATCTCTGTTAGGTCATATTCATCTTTGTACTACTCATAATTGGTCTGTTAACCACTCTGATTAGCACTTCCACTGCCATTCGAATTTCTCTCCTGTTACATCTGAAACCAACTATCCAAATTTTCATTTCCATATTTCCTTTTATCTACTGACATTCTATGACTTATTCTCATTGAATTGCAATCATTGTCCTTTCCTCTGCTTAGCTATAAACTACCCTCTAATACCTCAAAGAGGGAATCTAAAAGATCCCCTTTTTCCCTTACTACTCCAAAACTCTAAATCCATCATGATATGATCTCTTATGATCCTTACAGTGAAACTTATACCCTCTCCAGGATACTCGAACCAATAACTCTTTAACATACTTTATAGTCCCATTTGGGACACTATTTTGTAGGTCACCATCAATAATAGTAAACTTTTTTGGGAAACTAGATGATTTCACTTTATAAGTGCTACCCTTTACTTATGACTATACTAAAACCTTTAATCTTACGATAACTCCTGATGTAACTCTAACCCAAGCTAGGATAATCGAGTCAGTGACTTTAGTTGCTGCTCACTATAATTTTTCATTTCTAGCTCAAAGGTTTTAAACCGATAGAACTCTATTATGGCATAATTGTACCAAAACAGAGATTGTCTACAAACATCCTCATCATGGGCACCACGGAGAAGCATGCAGCTCTACACAATAATCCCATGTTGATACTGTAATCTACAACTTACAGTACAAACATCGATAACATTACACAGTTACTATGGTAAGTCCCAACATACTAGATTTCCCACTCTTTTATCTATCCTGACTCCACTGATACCGTGAACTTACTTTGACTGGCTATTCACTGATGAATGCTAGTAACGATATCCTCACTCCCATTTAGGGCAGCTATACTGCCAAAAATCACCTTCAGGTCCTCATGCCTTACACTAGATAGGCACACCACTTGGACCCATACTGACAGAAACATAGTCTTTCTTGGAGTATGTATTTCCATGGCAGACCTCAACACGTCTGCTAAATCTATTTCACGTCACCATGTACTTCACAAAAATGAGGTGCTAAACTGAAGCCCTCTTATACTAACCGAGAAATAACGCAGAATCTAGAAGCAAGGAATTACAGAAGAAGATGAAACACAATCCAATACTCCACATGTGACCCCCTAATTAGACTCTTCTTAAAGCTTTAGATATGTACTTCCTATGAATCTGGAGCTTAAGCTCTGACACTATCATTATCATGACCCAATTTATGGGCTGGACTGGCACTAGGAAATGGGCCAGACGCCCGAGGCTCGTAGTAAGCCTAACTATTTCTTAACCCAATCTTAAGGCCCATATTGAGCCTAATTTCAAGAAATCAACCTGACAGAATTCGGCCATAATATGGACCTTCCAACGGAGAGTTTTTAACTCACTCGACCTGTAAGAATAATATATGTAACAATTTGAGGAGCTCAGCTCACCCTCCACATACTCATAACAATACTATTTCAAATGGGAGCTCAGCTCCCTCATTCAACCCAATGATGATTCACGCATACTCATATATCATGCTTACAATTCCACTTAATACATACATAACAAATCCAAATGAGTACATCACTAATAATAATAATACATGCGAAGTTCTAGAACAGAATAAGAGAACAAAATACAATTAAATGTTAATAATAGACTTGCGAAGAAGAGAGCAGGTTAAACTCAATAAAGGGCCTCTTGTATCCTGAAAAAATAGATGAACGGGAGTAAGCATTTGACTCAGAGAGTAAAATATTGATTTCAAGTATAATTTCTACAGCTATCTAAGGCTAATGTATCCTAAAGAGTGGAATGTGACACCTTCATAGTTTTCATACAAATCACATCATGAACAACAAAAAGGTAATTTAAAGCACTCACACAGCAATATAATATTCAAACAATACATATATGGGAGATGATCCCCTATATAGCTCTCTTAATCCAACCTCTACCAGTGAGTACATCTCAAGCTAGACTTTCACTTAATAGACCAAATGCGGGGGCCAGCAAGATCATCTCGAGCCATGCCTACCCCGACTTATTCATAAAAAGATCAGGTCTCAGCGATTCAAGCTCCAGCCGCGTCTATCCATCCTGTCCATATCTAATATTACATACCACACGCACGCCAACACACGCACGCTACTCCAAATTACCATAAAACAACATCCATAACATTTCATCAAATAAAGATGCAATATAAAATGTGCCTAGTATTTAACTACATAAATATATATATTTATAAGTGATGCATGGTCATGCCTGAATATATAATATATTTAAATTATAATTAAAATAAATATTTTACTCACAGACATGAATCGAGGTCACTGTGGTGGCTGGGCGAAGGAGGAAGGTTGTCCCGGCTCACCTGACAATTACATTACAATTGACTCAATATTAGCTTAAAAAGAACTAAAGACACCATAAGTTGTGTAAAAAATCTGGCAGAATTCTCCCTATACCTAGGACCTACCCAACCTGCAAAATGATCAAAATAATACTTCTAAATCACATGTTCCATATTCACATCTCATAAACATTACTTCTAAATCACATGTTCCATATTTACATCTCATAAACATTATATGGCTCCTCCTAGGCCTGTCAAACCAGTTAAAAATTATATAACTACACATAAAATAATTATTTCAAAATTTGATATGTTACACAGATCTTTGAGAAAACTCTCACCAATATCAACACTGATTTGCACCAAAAAAGCAAAAATCAGACTATTTACAAAACCATCCTGAAAAATGGGGAGGGGAAACCCACTTCTTGGCAGGGGAGGAAGCCCCCCTGCCTGTGAGGGGTAGGGGAGCCATGAATCCAACAAAGAAGAGGGTACTGAACCTTAGAAAGACCAAAAAAATTGAAAGAAAAGACTCCTTCTCTCTAAATTTTAGAGAGAGATGGAAGGTCCCTGATTAAACCCATGCATAACCCGTATGGGTCGTCACTTTCTTAGGAAAACAATAATTATTCAATTCAGTTTAGTTATTAATATTAAAAAACTAAAATAAATGAACCAAAATTTTATTACTCTACCTTAAAGCCTCAACCCATACATATAAACCTCAAGTCAGGTTACCAAGGCCCAAGTCCATTTTTCCCATAGCCCAACCCATCTAAATAAATCCTAAACCTACCTTTGCCTACCTTAGCTACACTTCCAATTTTCCCTTTCTCAATTCAAATTTTCCTTCCTCTACCAATCATAACTCTAACTTGTCATCTTCTTCTTCTTTTCACCAATGATAGATCCCTCAAATGTCATATGTCAAGCTAATATCTAATACAAGTCATCATTCTTCTTCTTCTTCTTCTTCTTGATTATCAATGGGTGTTAATCATTGAATATTGACATTTAGGGTTATTGTTTGGGATTTTGTTGTAATTTATTATGTTGAAAATCAAATCTATGTATTAATCTTTTTTTTTTGGTAGAATAATTTAAATTTTAGGTTTTGGATTTATCATTTCTACCTTATGTTATGTGGATGTATTTTTTAAGGGAGATGAAGATTGAATAGTAGCCAAAACAGATAAACCGAACCAACTTGTGTTTTTAAAACAAAGTAAAACATTAAATGAGAAAATTTCTATGGTTAGTTAAAACAAAGTAAATTTATTTTGTTTTTACAAGCCAATAAACAATTGACATGTAACATTTTTAATTAAAATTATAAATATAAAATTAAAATTACCTGCTATAATAAGTCATCCACTAAATGTAGCAAGCAATTTATTAAATACGAAAAATGTTAAAATTACCAAAATGGTATAAAAATTTTATACACCCACATACTTTACAAAAAATAATATCATTTTATGAAAATATAGTGAGTTGAGTTGTAAATTTATGTTAAAGCATTACAGTTTCCGCAACATCTTAAAATTTGCTATAAAATGTTATAATTTTACTTAAAATGAAAAATTTTAATATCAAATATTAGATGATAATATTTTATTTGGGTTTATCTGTAATTAAATATTTTTGTAGTATTACAAAAAAAAATATTATATATGTATTTTATTTTATGTGAAACAAGTTTACATTTTTCGTTAAGTTAGTTAATTTTCCGTAATTAACTACTTTACAGAAAATAGTATCATTTTACGAAAATATTTTGAGTTGAGTTGTAAAATTATGTTAAAGTATTACACTTTCCACAGTATTTTAAAATTTGTTATAAAATGTTAACCTTTTAATTAAAATTATAAATTATAAATGTAAACTGCTAGATGATAATATTTTATTTGGTTTTATCTATAACTAATATTTTTATACAATTACCAAAAAATATTATATATGTATTTTATTTTATGTAAAGTAAGTTTACGTGTAACACCCTCACTGTAGCAATTCCGTACATTCTACTGTTCCGGTGACCAATGTTGGTCCAGAAAGCTAGAACGTTTGGAAAAATATTTAGACTAGAGTAAGGAGTCATAAATAACTCAAATATTAATAAGAAAAATTTAGGAAAAATTTTAGAAATAAAATACAACCAAGTTAAATGAGCCGGTGCCCTAGCGATGGGTGACCGTATGGGAAAGTATCGATAAAGACAGTTACCAACCCCAGACTCGGGAGAAAATTTATGAAATAATTTTTGGGACTCCAAAGAAGAGTCATTGAGGTTTCTATGGCATTAGAATGCCAAGAAAAGGCTTAGGAAAATTTTTCAATTGGTACAGACAATTTTAGTTTGTTAAGCCAAACGGAGGGCATTTTGGTCATATCATCTTTAGAGATGATTTTTGGCCGACTTGTCTAGTTAAGTAAATAATTATTATGATCTAAAATATGAATAAATATTACTAAAAATTAAATTGAAAATGAGTAGAGAAAAGAAGAAAAGAAAATGAAAGAAATACCTAATTATGACATCATATGATGTCATTAAGAACCTATCCACCTATCACTATTCAATAAGCTTACATAAAACTAATAAAAAGAGATAAATTGAGACAAAAATAAAGAAACAAATCTGTCTTCTTCTTCCTTAAACCAGCCGAACTCCATGGGAGAATGGCTTTCACCATTTTCTTGCAATTTAGCTTCAATTCCTCATGCTTCTCACCCTAAAAGCCCTAACCACCTTCATTAAAAATTACACCCACACCAAGGAGAAGTGTTTGGCTGCCAAGAAAATTTGAAGAAAGTGAAAAAAATTCTAAGGTTTCAACAAGCCAAGAGAGTGGTTAAAGAGGTTAGTGCACTAACTATACCCTTTTTTCTTTCCTAAGCATGAAAAGCATGCTTGATTAAGTTGAAATGGCATGAAAAGAAAAGAAAACTTGGAATATGTTGAAGTTTCAATTTGTGGCAGCCCTAGGAAGTAAATGAATTTGATGGTTTTGATGATTTTGATTTAGTTAGTGAAGTTGATTAATGAAGTTTAAGGCATTAGAAATCAAATTGCATGGATGTATGATTGAGATTGAAATTATAGGTTAGGGTTTTGACCTAACTTAGGGTTTTTGTATTATTGCTTGAAATTTGATGATGTTGAGATGATTTAATGACCATTAGAAGTGCCAAATATGTCAAATAAAGTTTGTGGAGTTGGGAGAATTGAATTTGGGAGTGTTGATTCTTATGCAAGAAATTCGGACCTTTGAGTCCAGTGTATTTTTTGAGCTATAACTGGAGTTGTGTTGCTCCAATTGATGTGAGGCCAATTGGAGATAAAACCTAGGATAAAATACCCCATTTTTCATGGAGAAACCATGCCAAATTCTGTCCAAACCTTGACCAATTTATTGTCCCAATCCGAAAATCCAAACACTGAACCTAGAAAATTGACCAAATGAATAGTACATGTTCATTTGGCCATAACTTCCTCTAGACAAGTCTAATTGACCTGAAATTTTACCAGCAGAAAGCTGAGACATAAACCTACAACTTTCATGAAGAACACAAATCTAAATTCTGATCATAACCTAGTCAAATTGCCAACCAAACTTAAGTCACCAAATCTAGTAAAACCAAATTGCCTAGAAATTCTGGGTACAAGTCAATCCAGTCAGTTATAGTAAAATAACCATAACTTGAGTTACAAAACTCCAAATGGAGTGATTCAAAAAAAGAAATGTAACTAGACACAATAAGGAACAACTTTCATGAAGACAATTTTATCAAATTCCTACTGTACAAATGACCAATGGAACAGTAAACTTAGTGCTTGAAATCTGAAAATTGTTAATAACTAACACTGAGCTTTCAAATGGTATTGGCAACCAATACCAACAACTTTAGAATGCAAAATATGGTATCTTGGTGAATTTAGGTTCAATAAATTTATTATGTATAAAAAAGTCAATAATTTGAGTGAATAGTAAGGTGAATAATAATACAAAGACACAAAGTGTAAGGACTAAATTGGTAGAAGAAATTAAGGCATGAAATTTGGAATCCATGAAATGTTCATGGATTACTTGGAATAGGTAATTGAGATTTATACTCCCAATACCAGTGGAATTCATAATATATTAGCAAAACAACTTGAAGTATGAAATGTTCTTTACATGAATGGATTGTTGAATGTATAAATAAGATAAAAGTGCCATTTGGGATTTAAGTTCCCATCAAGAGAGAAAGGAAAAATGTTTTGAATACAATGGTATATGTGAACCATTGTTTAGAATTGTGATCATATAAATTATTAAATGAATGTATAAATTATAATTGAAATTTATCATGAAATAATGAAGTCATAAAACACAATATATTAATATTTAATGATATTATGTGCCCTTATATTGCCTAGACATGTGTGTTAGATTGGATAGATTGGCATGCCAATAGGGTATTTTTTAGCAGTACTGCGAAAGACTTTATGTCCGTATTCATGGCTCAATACCCGATTATGTGATATCATGGCTTTTTAGCCATACTGACTGCATACATGGTTGACATTCTGCGTCCCATGGTATGACGGCCCGAGACGCCACGGTGTCTAATGCCAACGAATCCAGTTTAGTTAGCATGTCGTAGGTTACTTGGGCAGTCTAATTTATTAAAATAAGTTACGAATATTAGCAAATAAAAATGCTAGAAAGTAAATAAATAAGAAGAAGTTCTGAAATAAATTAGATTAGCTCCAAAAATTTGTTCCTTAGAATGATATGAAGTAAATTAAATTAGTTCTAAAAATTTTAAATATTACGAAATGATTGTAAACAACTTAGAAAGTATCAAGGAAGTGATAAAAAGACTAGTAGAAGAATTATAACTTAAATAATATTACAAATGTGACTTTCATAAGAATACAAGTATAAGAATAAATTTTAGATTTATTTGTACATTATATAAATGATTATAGTAAACTTATGACAAAAGAGATTCTAGAGAGCAACATAAATGATGAAAAATATACTATATGGCAAATTTCATTTGAACCCAATAAAATTCTTAAGTATAGAAAATATACTCCAATTATTTTTTTATTTGTATACATTATTTCTTGTTATATTATTGCACCACTAAGCAGCAATGCTTAGCGCGATGGATTTGTTTCCTCACGCAGGTACTGAAGTTAAAGCCTAGCAAATCCCAAATAGAGATTTTGGAGTTCTGATCTGCAGAGTGTTCAAGGTTATCACCTTCTCAGCAATGCATTTAGATAGGACCCATATAGATCATATTATGTATTTTGTACATTATAATTAGTTATTATTTGTAATGTAAACTATGAATTGTATGTTCAAATATAGATTATGAAACTGTAATTAATTTGTAGATCATGTAAATTATGAATTTATGTGATCAGTTTGTAAATCATATAAATTAATGAAACTTGAGAACTTATATATATAAATTGTGCATGAATGGAAATGCATGGAAATGAATATGAAATTGAGCTATATGAATGAGATGTGAATTATGAGATGATTATGAGAATAATTGATGAGATTTTTATTGTAAAGTATCATTGAAATTTTCAAACAAGTGAATAGTAAAACACGTCAACTGATAATAAAATAGGAGAAATTCCGCTGGTTTCTCCGTCTAAAAATAATTGATATTAAAATATAACGAGATCAAATTATTAAAATAATAAAGTAAGACAAGATAGAGTGCTCGGGCACCGAACGTAGCACACTTCGCTAAGCTACACTGTAGTCGGGTGAGGGGTGTTACATTACATTTTTTATTGAGCTAGTTATTTTTCCGTAATTAAATATTTTACGAAAAATAGTATTATTTTTTTATGAAAAATATTATGAATTGAGTTGTAAAAGTATGTAAAATCTTCATGGTTTTTGCAATATCTTAAAATTTACTATAAAATATTATGATTTTAATTAAAATTATAAATTTTAAATTAGAATATTAGATGATATTATTTTATTTAGTTTTATTTATAATTAATATTTTTATAGTATTACTAAAAAATATTACATATGCATTTGATTTGACGCAAAGCAAGTTTACATTTTTTATTAAGTTAGTTAATTTTCTATAATCGACTATTTTATGAAAATTGTATCATTTTACAAAAATATTGTTAGTTGAGTTGTAAAATTATGTTAAATTATCATAGTTTCCATAACATCTTAAAATTTTCAGTAAAATATTATGACCTTAATTAAAATTAAAAATTTTAAATGTAGAGTGTTAGATAACAATATTTTATTTAATTTTATTTATAATTAATATTTTTTATATTATTATTAAAAAATATTTCATATATTATTTATTTTAAGTGAGGCAAGTTTATATTTTCGTTAAGATAGTTAATTTTCTATAATTAACTAATTTACATAAAATAATATCATTTTAAGAATACATTGTGAGATGAATTATAAAATTATGTTAAATTATCATAATTTTCATAACATCTTAAAAGTATTGTTTTATAAAATTTTATAAATTTAATTAAAATTATATATATATATATATATATATATATATATATATATATATATATATATATATATATATATATATATATATATATGGCAAAAGGCTTATTTAAATCCTTAAAGTTATGTAAATAGTCACATAAATTTTTGTTTACACCAAAATAATTTATTTATTTATTTATTATTTTTAGGCCTAAAAATTAATTAAATTAATTTTTTATGAAATTAATTTAATTATTTTTATTTTATTAATTTAATTAATTTATGGCCTAAGATAATTATTAAGTAAATATCTGGGAAGTTATTGAATGGTTATTTGAGATGAGGAGGTTGATAGCAGTTCTAAGTAGTTTCAAGGAATGAGTAGGTAACTGTGGAACATGAAGAAAGTGCTTTCCAGAGTCTTCTAAGTACCTGCAAGGAGAACTATAAGAGTTAGATATGCAGCAACGGGAAGGGCCCCGACACATCAAATAACAACAACTCAAACTTTAGCAGTTTTTTTTATCTTCGTTTATCAGTATTTTATTTTTCTAAAACTCTTGCATTTAATTTCAAGTCTAGTACTTTCCTTTTAAGCAATCAAAGCATTCAATTCCAGTTCCCTTGCCTTTAATTACTTATTATTCGTGAGATTGATAAAGTTGCGTATAGTAGAGTTAATTCCTACAATCATTTGATCCGTGAAGGTAGAGTAGAATCCCAAGTGATATACTCAGTATCTGGCACGCCTACGCAGCCGTAAGCTGTGAGACAGCCAAATTGACTTCTGAAAAGGAAATAATTTTTGGCACGCCTAGTGGGACCAAAGTCTTATCTCAACACACATCACCACTATTTTTCGCAAAATATTGTAAACAAATTTTGGCATGTCCAATGGGATCAAAGATCTCATTTCACACCAATGTCCACTATTCTTACCCAAAAATTACAAACAATTTTTGGCACGCTTAGTGGGACCAAAGTCTCATCTTGACACATCACTATTGTTCTTCATCAAAAATTGCAAATAGTTTTTGGTACGCCCAGTGGGACAAAGATCTCACGTTTCACTATCAAGCACATTCTTATTGAAGTGTCACAAAATGCCTCATATTGATGAAGAAAAACTTGCCATTAGTGATGTCTTAGAGAAAGGCATAGGAAGGCCTTTGACAGAATTAATGTACGTATGGAGAAAATGGTTTCTTCTATACTGTTATTGTTTGAGATACTCGGTTTATCTGTTTTAGTACTTCATGGTGGCCAAACTTCTAAGCTAAAGGAATTTGTTTCGGCATCTAAGAAGTCTAGGGAACTCGAAGGGCAGACTCTATTAGAGACTCCCCAGGTTAGTTCTGATGGAAGTCAAGTTAGTCAAGTTCAAAGTGATAGAAAGTACCAGCCACCTCATAGGAGAGAGGAGCAGGTGGCTAACCATTCCATAACATCAGTTCAAATTAGTTGTCCTAAAGGAAGGAGACCGGTGCTCCTACCCAAATTCTCAACAATTCTAATCTTGTGACTCTCCCAGTAATCTATGATGTAGAGGTAATTGCAGGTTCTCAAATCTCACCAGTGCCTCAGCAGGTGCAAATATCCCAAGTGACATTCAACTCAGGGAGGCAATAGTTATAGAGGAACTAACTTATCTATAATGTAGGTACCTAAACAAACTACACCAGTATCCCAAGTACTAATACCTGTGGTCTATGTTCTTAATATCACAATTCAATTGATAAGACTCTAGACAAGTTGATAATCTTATAGATGATGGAGGGAAATTTTGGTCTTCAAGTTCCTATAGCTTCTAATGACCAATTTCTTAAGTTAAAGGAGCCAAACTTGACTTTTAGGAGTATTAGAGAACTTGGAGGTACCAGCCCAAAATTTCCCTTGGGGGCAGTATAAGAGGAATTAATATTCTCATTGTCCAGATTCCTTTTATGACAATTACAACTGCTCCAGTTTTTAAGGTAACAGTTCAAATAATGCGATTCTATAAGTCCAAAGCTATTGCACCTTGCAGGAAACCGATGGGATAACACCAAGCATAAAATAGCCAAGGCTAACCTACGGCCTTAAATAACCAACCTCATAGCTCTCTTCCTAGAATCCTTGCAGAGATGATAGAACAAGCCATCACAACGACTAAAATTTTAAAGCATTCACTTATAATCGGACAAAGGCTAATGTAATAAGCAGGCCTCCTGGCCACTTTCATTCATAAATAGAAAGCCAAAACACATTTTATTGTTCAACAAGTACTCAAGTGATCAAATGTATGCTAGATTTATTACATCAAAATATAATGGTTATGGCATGCAAGAAAGTTCTAAAAGGAAGCTTGAAGTCAATAACTGACTTTGGAACAAGGTATAATTGGCAACTCTTCAATATCCAATATGGTGCTTGATGAAGAATTGCCAAAGACCTACACTTACATTCTCTGCAAAAATAAAAATAAAGAAATGAAGTTAGGCACCTATGAAAAGCACTTGAGGAAATTAGGTCTTCAAGTATACAGTGGTCTTAGAAGACCCCAAGTACTTACAAGAATCTTAATAAGAGCGGATGAAGGCTAAGCACCAGTAGAGGTACCTGGTTCTAGGTACTTATAGAGGTACCTATAGAGGCACTTGTAGAGACAATGTGAGTTAACAAAGGTACCTGGTCAGTAAAGATTTTGATAGAGTATCCTCTGCAATACAAACATCTAGAAAATTGATTTTTCAATATTTAGTCAATTTTCAACACAACAATCAATACAACTTGCATGGGAACCACATAATATAAAATAGAGCAAGATTCATTTACTAGGCATAAAAGTGATAGAAGTACTTGCACCAAGTACTGGTACTTAAATGCAGGACCCTGCAATAAAGGAACTAGATATCGAGGTACTACAGCAGGAGAGCTGATACTTAGTGGAGCTATAGGTACCTGTGAAGTGGTAGGTGCCTACGAGGTGGTAGGTATTTGTTAAGTGGCAGGTACCTGTGAACTAGAAGAACAGTTTAATGCCATCTGTACAAGCATAAAGGACATATCAAATGTGCATTCTTAAAACAACAAACAAGCAAGTAACATAGGTACTAAAATGTAAATTCCATATACAGTACTTAACAAATGTAAATAGTATGCAGGTACAGAGCAACCTATTATAGCAAGTGCAGGTACCTACGAAAGTTTCAAATCCAGCAAGAATCAATAAGACCCATTCATTGCCCATCAAGTTTATAACAAGAATAATATCAAATGGTAATTGGTTTAAGTAGTACCTAAAGATTGAAAAGAATAAAGCTTGCCATACGAAGAAGAATCTCTAAGTCCTGTGAATCGGCGGTAAGGAGCCCCACTTTGGGTTTTGGCTCAAGCCGACAAATGAAGTAACAGCTGCTTGATTGGCCAACAGTAAGATGTGAGTTGGCAAGGAGAAAAAGCCAACGAGCATATGATGATTGAAACAAGAAATCACACGATGATTGTAGTTCACCAAATAAAGAATCAGCAAGGAGAAGAACCGATGACCATGAACGGATTGCACGATAGTCAGTGAACAAAGCTAAGAATCAAGCAGCAATGGAGAAATGACACACTAAAGAAGAAGAGCAAGGAAAAATGAAGAGTGAGAAAGAAAATGATATAATGAATTCTTTTGATGTGATGGCAGTAGGTGATTCTAGTGGTTGTGAGATGAAAAGGGGAAGTGAATTTGGTTTGAAGAGTCATTAATGTTATGGGAATTATAACTTACAATGATTAGAATTCTATCAAAAATTGGAATCCTATGGGATCAAGCCAATTTAAATTTTAAATTCCCAGGAAGTTCATAAGAGGTTGATAGCAATTCCAAGCCTTTACAAGCGATTTCAAGGAGTGAGTAGGTAACTGCAGAACGTGAAGAAAGTACTTTCTAGAGTTTTCTAGGTACCTGCAAGGAAAACTATAAGAGTTAGATATGCAGCAACGAGAAGGGCCCAACACATCAAACAACAATGATTCAACCAAACTCTAGCAGTTTTTTATCTTTATTTTATCAGTCTTTTATTTTTTTCAAAACTCTTGCATTTAATTTCAAGCCTTGTACTTTCCTTTTAAGCAATCAAAGCATTCAAGTTCAGTTTATTTGCCTTTTTATTCATGAGATAGATAAAAGCTGCATATAGTAGAGTCAGTTCCCACAATCTTTTGATCCTAGAAGTCAAAAGGCAATCGCAGGTGATATACTCAATATTTGGTATGCCTGCGTAACCATAAGCCGTGAGACAGTGAAATTGCTTTATGAAAAGGAAACAATTTTTAAAGTGTTTTGGAATCGAATTAAGCTATCTATTTTTTAATAAAGATTACATAGGTCCTTCAGATATGCAGATTTCTACAAAAATGTTGCAAATCAGATACACAAGTATTGCTGATGAGGACTTTGTGCACTAAAATATCTTTGTGTACCGTCTTGGTTGAATTCATATTAGAGACAAATTATAATTCAATATCTTTTTATTTGTTTAAAAATTTAAAGAGTTTATTTGTTTCAAAATAGGCTTATTTAATATATTTTCAAAAGTAGCTATTTTTTAAATGTGTGTTTCATATTTTCTGTACTCATTGTATGTTTTGTAATTTAATATTATTATATATAATTTTTTTTATATAATATACTATTATAATAATATATTTATTATTATTATTATTATTATTAATTTCTTTTTATTTTTTATGATATATATGTTGTAATTGCTTTTAGATTAAGTTAATAAAAATGAAAGTATATCAATGAAATAAGAAATTATTTTAGTGACATTTATTATGAAAAGTTTATTATTATAACATAATTTTATAATTGTAAGTATTCTATAAATATATAAATTTAACTATTTGTTATTTACTTAGTTCATATGTTTTTGTGTTAAATTTTTCAATAAAAAAATGCATGGGTTTATCAAGACTAATTAGTTTTTAGCATTATATAATTTTTTATGTAACATATATAATTAGCATGAAAAATTTAAACTTTTTTCAATACCATTTAAGAGTTTATACATATAATATTAAAATAAATTAAATTTAATATAATTTCATATATAATTTAATTTATAGTTATTTTTATTGAATTTTTTAATTTTATTTGATAAAATTATCTGTTGATACTCGTATCAATAAATATCAATATTATTAATTTTTATTTGATATATAATATTTTACATAGTTTTATATTTTCTTATGATATAAAAAAACTTTAAAAATAAGATTAATAAATATATTAACACTAATAAATTATTTATAAATAATAAATTAATAATTAATATTTTCTTTTTATATAAAAAATAACAAAATCAATGCCAATAGAATAAAAAATACTAACATTCATATATTATTATTTTTAATTAAAATGATAATATTAAAAATTATATGGACAATTATTCGATTTATAATAAAACATTTTGTTAAACTAACTTATAACGTAATTTTAAAATAAACTTTTTGTAATTATTTTTCTAAAAGTAAGTGTCAAATTTCAAAAAAAAAAAAGTTATTAAATCTAAATAAATAAAAATTCTATTAAATGATGTAATGTTATATTCATAAAAAAATTAGATTATTTTTAAATCAAAATATCAATTTAAATTTATATTTAAATATAAATTTATTTAATTAAAATAGAAATTTTATATTTGAAGTATGATTCCTAATTCTTTTTATATGTATTCACTATTTGTCATGCTAGAATAAGATTATAGTATTAAAAAGTTAAAAAATTAATATATTTTTTTATATGTACACACGTTAGCATTTTTTTAAATTTTTAATAATATACCATTTTAAACTAAAGAAAAAATTACTATTATAAATTTCAATCATTATATTAATTATATTAAATTTTATAATTAAACTCAAGCCTAACTTATTACATTAATTATTAATTTTTTGAATAATATATTGTTCTATTTTTTTCTCAAACATATAATTTATTTTATATACTTTGTATATAATTATATATTATTTAAAAATTTTATATTCATATGATTTTATTATATATCACATACTAATTAAATATTTTTTTAAAAATAATCAATATGGATATTTTTATAATATTATTTATATATATTTGTCATGCTAGAATAAGATTATAGTATTAAAAAGTTAAAAAATTAATATATTTTTTTATATGTACACACATTAGCATTTTTTAAAATTTTTAATAATGTACCATTTTAAACTAAAGAAAAAATTACTATTATAAATTTCAATCATTATATTAATTATATTAAATTTTATAATTAAACTCAAACCTAACATATTACATTAATTATTAATTTTTTGAATAATATATTGTTCTATTTTTTTCTCATACATATAATTTATTTTATGTACTTTGCATATAATTATATATTATTTAAAAATTTTATATTCATATGATTTTATTATATATCACATACTAATTAAATATTTTAAATAATATATAATTATATGCAAAGTACATAAAATAAATTATATGTATGAGAAAAAAATAGAACAATATATTATTCAAAAAATTAATAATTAATGTAATATGTTAGGCTTGAGTTTAATTATAAAATTTAATATAATTAATATAATGATTGAAATTTATAATAGTAATTTTTTCTTTAGTTTAAAATGGTACATTATTAAAAATTTTAAAAAAATGCTAATGTGTGTACATATAAAAAAAAATATTAATTTTTTAACTTTTTAATACTATAATCTTATTCTAGCATGACAAATAGTGAATACATATAAAAAGAATTAGGAATCATACTTCAAATATGTATATATATATAAAGCTTATCAAGAAATATAGTAGTATTTACATAGGATTTATAAATTTAATTTTAATTACAACTAACTTATATATTAATGTAATAATTAAAAATTTTAGAAATATATCTATAATTAAAAAATATAAATTTATTTTATATAAAATATTTTTAAAATGAATTTATAAAAATAAAATAAAAGAAAACTTCAAAAATATTAAAAGAATTAATATCTTTGGCTGGCAAAAAATTTATTTATTTTTTCATTTAATTAAATTTAAATATAATTATATTAAAATATTTTATATAAATAATTATAAAATAGAGATAAAAATATATTAGAATTTATTAAAAAAATTTTATATAAATAAAATATTTTTCTATTTTTATAAATAATATCAATTATGAAGGTATTTTTATAAAATTTTATTTTAAATTATATTATAATAAAAATTTAATTAAATAGAATTTAAATATAAGTAAGATTAAAAATTTTAGATATATATAAATTTTAAAATTATATAAATAATTAAATTTTAAAAATTTTAAATTTATATAAATTTTAAAATTAAATTAAATAATAAAAAATATAATTATAAATATTATAAATAATAAATAATAATTTAAATAAAGTCAATTTTCTCTTCTTTCTACACACATATATATGAAAACTTTTATAACTATTGACCATATTTCAAGGCAAACCAAAACAAAATTATTGGTAATAGGAATCGGGTCATTATTACTCTATATTTAATTGCAAAAATAAAATTAATATAAATGGAGTAATAATTTGCATCACAAAATTAGAAAATAAAAAAGGAAACTGCGAAGCAATCAAGCAAATGCATAGAAAAGCGTATTACGGTTCCGAATGTAGATAAGTGCGAAGGATTTGATCAACTTCTTTTATTTTATTTCCTTTCCCTCCAAAAACTCTTCTCCACCTCCAGCCCTATCTCTGCCAGCAATCTGAGGTAATCCAATTGAATTTCTGAATTTTTTTTCATCTTTCAATTAGTACGGTAATTATAATCATTCCTTTTGACAGGGTTTGATTCCATGGCTTCTTCTTCTTTTTCTTCTTCTTCAGATTCTATGAAGCCTCGATGTCCTTCCTATTTCTTCCCTTTCCCCTTGTTTGCTCTTCAGTTACTCTTCTTCTTGGTGTTTACTTCTAGTTAATTTCTTGTGGTGAATAGATGTTTGTATTGTGGGTGTTGCTCGTACGCCTATGGGTGATTTTCTTGGTTCCCTGTCGTCTCTCTCAGCTACAAAGCTCGGATCCATAGCTATTCAGTGTAAACAAAATTCTTAATCTTGTTACTTTTTATTTCTGTATCCATGTCTTATATATGCAATTGACTTGGAAATGCTTTGCTCTTGTAATTTTGATTTGCCATTTCTAGCTGCTCTTAAGAGGGCAAACGTTGATCCCTCGCTTGTGCAAGAGGTATTCTTTGGCAATGTTTTTTTTGCTAATTTAGGACAAGCTCCTGCCAGGCAGGCTGCTTTAGGTGCGGGTATACCCAATTCAGTGATTTGCACCACCATTAATAAAGTTTGTTCATCGGGGATGAAAGGTAGAGTAGACTCTTCTTTAGGTGGATGTATTTGGATAAGTTTGATCGTTGGATGAATAACATCTAATGATTAATTACTTATTTTTATTTTTTTTTCTCAGCGGCTATGCTCGCAGCACAGACGATTCAAGTGGGTATCAATGATATTGTTGTGGCTGGTGGAATGGAAAGCATCTCTAATGCACCCAAGTATATTGCGGCAGCAAGGTTTGCTTTTGTGTTGTTGATTGGATATTGAATTATGATTTGCTGCCTTTGCTGTTTATTTATTTATTTATTTATTTTTTTACTTGATGATAGGCAAATACAACTATACATGATTATTTTTCCTTCGGGGTTTGATGATCAGAACGAGGACATCGTAGGTGTGAATGTTGATTTTGAGGGAGATACAGGACTACTGATCAGTGAACACAATAGGTGCACCAATCATGATGAATATCAACGGGAGAAAGAGAAAGGATGTTTAGGGGAATGCTAATTGTTCAAGGACAAATGAAATTAAGCTAAAACAGGTCAAGACAGGTTTTGTGGGCACTTCATTTTCTGATAACATTTAGTCACCACTTACCTGTGGTGCATAAAGATTAACGAGTACTTGCTATGTGTAGTTGCTTTGTTAGGAGACATGGATTCCATCAGAGGCTTACTCCCCATCCCGATGGAAGGTAATGAGAGAAATAATCTAGAGCACAGATCCTGTTTGGGAACTTGGGCCTCAAACTTGTTAGTACATCTGATCAAGAGGCTAAAATGATTCCTTTTCCATCAACCTATTTTGGGAAGAAAAAGAAGGTTGAGAGTAGTACAGAAGTTGTCAACTTTTATATATTATGGAAAACTGGGAAATAGTTGGTGTAGAAGGAGATGATTCTCATTGATTTCAATTAATCTGTATATGGGTGTATATATATACAAATGATTCCTATAATTGTGTTCTACTAATTAGGAAGAAATCCTAAATAAGAAATCATAAATAGGAATACAGAATACATAATATACGGAGAAATAATATAGTGATTGACTTTCTATAACATAGTGATTGACTTTCCATAACACTCCCCCTCAAGTTGGAGTATAGATGTTAATCATGCTCAACTTGTTACAAATGTAGTCAATCCTAGCTCCATTAAGAGCTTTTGTGAAAATATCTCCTAACTGCTCTCCAGTTTTGATGTGTCCTGTTGAGATGATCTGTTGCTGAATCTTTTCACAAATAAAGTGACAATCAATCTCAATATGTTTGGTCCGCTCATGAAACACCGGATTAGAAGCAATATGAAGAGCAGCTTGATTATTACACCATAATTTTGCAGGCAGGGAGGTCTTAAAACCTGTCTCATCTAGTAATTGAAGTATACACATTACCTCACATACTGATTGTGCCATGGATCTGTATTCAGATTCAGCACTAGATCGAGAAACTATACTCTGCTTCTTGCTTCTCCAAGACACCAAATTTCCTCCAATAAAAACGCAATATCCTGTAATTGACCTCCTGTCAACCTTAGATCCAGCCCAGTCAGCATCTGAAAAACATTCAACATTCAAATGCCCATAATTACCATATAGCAAACCTCTTCCTGGAGCGCCCTTCAGATAACACAATATTTGTTCCAAGGCTTCCCAATGAGCAACAGTTGGGGAAGACATAAACTGACTTACCACACTAACGGCATAAGCAATGTCAGGACGAGTGACTGTAAGGTGGTTCAATTTTCTTACCAATCTCCTGTATCTCTCTGGATCTTCAAACAACTCACTATCCCCTGCTAACAGTTGTAAAGTTGGAGTCATTGGTGCGGTACAAGGCTTAGCACCTAATTTTCCTGTCTTTGTCAATAGATCGAGGACATATTTTCTTTGAGGCAAGAAAATATCCTTCTTACTTCTCATAACTTCGATACCCAATAAATACTTTAACAATCCCAAGTCTTTGGTCTGAAACTGAGTTTGGAGGAAGGTTTTAAGAGATGAAATACCTGCAGAGTCACTCCCAGTGATGACAATGTCATCCACATAGACTACCAAGAGAATTAAACCAGCCTCAGATTGCCTATAAAATACTGAGTGATCACACTTACTCTTTTGCATACTAAATTCCTGTACTGCTTCACTGAATCTCCCAAACCATGCCCTAGGACTACAAACTTTACCCAACTCCCCCTGAGCAACAAACCCAGGTGGTTGCTCCATATACACCTCCTCCTGAAGATCACCATGAAGGAAAGCATTTTTGATATCCAATTGATGTAGGGGCCAATCATATGTAGCTGCTAAAGAGATAAACAAGCGAATAGAAGTAAGTTTAGCTACAGGAGAAAAAGTATCAGAGTAATCAACCCCATATGTCTGAGCATATCCTTTTGCTGCAAGGCGTGCTTTTAACCTAGCCACAGAACCATCAAGATTTACCTTTACTGTAAATACCCTTTTGCAAACAATAGCTTTCTTACTAGTGGGCAAAGGCAATAGTTCCCATGTACCATTAGCATCTAAAGCCTCTATTTCCTCTTTCATAGCATTACACCAGCCAGGATGAGACAGTGCCTGATCAACAGTATTAGGGATAGGAACAGAGTCTAAAGAAGTAACAAAACACCAAGAACAAGAAGACAATTGATTATAAGAAATAAAAGAAGAGATAGGGTAAGTACATGAACGTTTACCTTTACGAAGAGCAATGGGTAAGTCTAGATCAGAATCATGATCAGTATGAGGTACAGGATCTCCCAACGAAGTAGCTGGTGGAGGATCCGAGTCAGGAATCTCCAATCTCCTGGAATAAACATGAACAACAGGAGGTCGAGTAGGTCTAGAGACAGAAGGAACATGCTGTGGGAGAGGACTAGACATTGGTTGGACAATATATATTAAGAGATCATCCTCCTCCCCCTGACTCTCATACACAGATAATGGAGGAAAAAATGGAGTGGACTAAAAAAATGTGACATCTGCAGAAACAAGATAACGATTAAGAGTAGGAGAGAAACAACGGTACCCTTTTTGAAGCCGGGAGTACCCAAGGAAGACATATTTGAGAGATTTTGGATCAAATTTAGTAACCTCTGGACGAACATCATGCACAAAATAGATACAACAAAAAATACGGTGTTCAATAAGGAACAAAGATTTTGTAGGAAACAAAGTAGTATAAGGAATATCCCCATTAAGGACAGAAGACGACATACGATTGATAAAAAAACATGCTGTAGAAATTGCATCCGCCCAAAAGTGTTTAGGTACTTTCATCTGAAAAAGAAGAGCACGAATTACCTCAAGAAGATGACGATTTTTTCTTTCGGCCACGCCATTTTGGGATGGGGTATCCACACAGGAAGACTGATGAAGAATGCCATTTTGTGTCATATAAGGCTGAAATTGTGCTGAAAAGTATTCTTTGGCATTGTCACTTCTTAATATGCGCACAGAAATATTAAATTGAGTTTTGATTTCATTACAAAAGGAACAAAAGATAGAAAATAACTCAGAACGATTTTTCATTAAATATAATTAGGTAACACGAGAGTAATCATCAACAAAAGTAATAAAATAACGAAATCCAGTTTTAGATGTAACAGAACAAGGACCCCAAACATCAGAATGAACTAACTCAAAAGGGGATGAAGCCCGTTTATTGACTCTGGACACAGAAGGCAAACAATGATGTTTTGCAAACTGACACGACTCACATTCTAGTACTGATAAAGACTGAAATTGAGGACACAGCTTCTTCATGGTAGACAAAGAAGGATGACCCAATCTACAATGAGCTTCAAGAGGTGTTAAGGTACTGGAGCAAATAAGCGACCGCGGTACATGATTTTCTAGAATATAGAGACCACCTGACTCGCATCCTCTACCAATAATCTGCTTCGTCGTAAGATCCTGAAACAAACACTGGTCAGGAAAAAAGGAAACAGAACAATTTAAGGTACGAGTAAGTTTACTAACAGAAAGTAGATTAAAAGAGAATTTTGGTAGACACAAAACAGAAGACAAAGAAATTAACGAAGTCGGGTTCGCAGTTCCAGAACCCATGACACAAGAAGTAGAATTATCAGCTAAAGTAACAGTAGAGGAAGTGAGATTAGACTGAAAAGCAGATAGAGGACTAGAATTACCTGTCATGTGATCTGTCGCACCAGAATCAATAACCCATTTGGATGAAGAAGACACAAGGCATGTAGTGGATTTACCTGACTCAGCGATCGCAGTGACAGGGGAACTGGTAGGCTTTAGAGATGCCTGATACTGGGAAAATTGTGCAAAATCCTCTGCAGATACCAAAATAGTTTTCTCAGAGGAAGATACTGTAGAATTCTCTACTGTCATATTTGCCATCTATGATCGCTGATTTTTCCTCTGAAGTTGCAGACAATTATATTTTGTATGGCCAGGCTCATGGCAATAATAACAAATGACTCCTCTTGAGTCATGATTAGAACTAGCCTCTCCATTACGCTAATTACTTCTGTTGCCTGTAATTCCTCCTCTACTTCCTATTCTATTACCCTGTTGTCCATTTGGATTACGGCTAATAAGAGCACTACTGGTAGGTTATGAAGATTGAGTAATCTCTGTACAAAGGACTCGTGTGAACGTTTCATGCAAAGAGGAAATCTCAAAACTGGAGAGAATCTGAAATTTAGCAGTCTCATACTCTGAAGGAAGGCCTGCAAAAAAACTCATAACAGCCAGTTGCTCCCGTTGGGCCTGCTGAACTTTCACATCAGGACTAAAAGGCAATAATACATTAAGTTCCTCATATACCCGTTTAAAATCCATAAAATAAGCCGTGAGAGACTTATCCTCTTTCTCAGCACGGTAGAATGCCTTACAAACATCATAAATACGGGAGATATTCCCTTTACCAGAATATAGAAAATCTAAGTAATCCATCAATTCCTTAACAAATTCACGGTGATTAATTAAATTAATTACCTCACTATGAATCAAGTTCCGAAGCTGCAAAAACAACCGAGCATCCTCCCTTAGCCAAGTTTGTCGTGTATCATCAGTGGGTGGATCTTTAGTAAGGTGATCATCCTTATCAATGCTACGCAAATAGACCATAAAAGTCTTACTCTACTCCAGGTAATTCGAACCATTAAGTTTGTATTCCGTGATTTTAGTCATCACCGGAATCACATCAAAAATAACATTCTTATTGTCTGCCATTTGTTGAGACAAAGAAAACTAACCGAAACGCTAATCTAAAGTGCTTATAGCAGCAAAATAATCCAAAATCACAAATCAAGCAAATACTGAAATAGGATCTGAGAGCCAAACCTCAGAAGTCCTTTAATGGTATACTGGATCAAGCAACAGCACACAGTGGTGGAATGAGGGGGTTGAGGCGATGCCGGATATGTTGATCGGGGTTGAAACGGCCGGTCGGCGGCCAAGGTCTCTCTTGAGCTGGGTAGTGAGAACAAATAGTTACCCTAGATTGATGACCTGCTCTGATACCATGTAGAAGGAGATGATTCTCATTGATTTCAATTAATCTGTACATGGGTATATATATACAATTGATTCCTATAATTGTGTTCTACTAATTAGGAAGAAATGCTAAATAAGAAATCCTAAATAGGAATATAGAATACAGAATATACAGAGAAATAATATAGTGATTGACTTTCCATAACATAGTGATTGACTTTCCATAACAGTTGGGATAGGAGTAAAAGATTTTTTCCCTGAAAGTCCTTAGTTTGAATTTCGGGGGTTCAAGGGATCAAATCCTCCTTTTACATGCTTCATATGAGATTGTTGCAAGGGCTTCGCATATTCTCACCGAAGTGGAAAAGTGAGGAGTTGGCACTTTAATTTTGAGGAAAATTAAAGAAAATCATTTATTGTTTGAAAAGAATTTAATCACTTAAAAAATAAGGACTCTGGGTTCGGATCCATATACGTATGGGGAACACCCCACATCGTCCCTTAATGAGGGCAAGTAGATTCAAAGGTGTGCTATTTATATTACTGGGATTTTCAAACTACCATGTTGATTCTCGTATCTATCACAAGAACATTTTATTTTTCACTAATTAGAGTAATCCAAATACGGGGGTAAATGGGGAGTCTTTAAGGTGGGTTGTAAGTCTTATTACGATTTTATATTTTATTTATTATTTTTTTGCTGAGTTTTCCTCCCTTCTCATGGAATTAGAACTCTAAATCTGAGAGGGTATCACTTGGCCCTTAGAGATTCATAATAAGTAAGGAGGACTCTCATCTTACTCCTTATTTACCTTGTCATTGGCGTGCAAATGATAGAGGGCATGACGCGTGTAAGGAAATTGGATTAATACGGATAAAGACTTTCATTCCTTTGAATTAGGACTCTAATTCAAAAGAGTGTGCTAATTATAACCTAAAGAGTTTTTTTCATTAATGAGGACTCTCTATTAATGAAGAAAGGTCCCATAATCGGCATAATTATTTATAAGGCATTACCAGCATTAATCCACTTCCAAATTATTTACGTGTTTATAAAATAGTTGGTTAATTTTGGATGTTCTTTATGGGAGAACTCTCCCTCATATTTAGATAGATCACAAATGCAGGAACTCTAAGAAGGACTCTCCATTGGACCCAAACAAAAATTATAAAGCATGAGGCTCATGTAAGGACTCTCTCGTGAACCCATAATGTTGAATTGCAAAATTCTTAAAAATCGTTAAGAAAATTTTAGAGGGAGGACTCTTCCTCTTTTTGAGAAATTTTTAGAGAACATTAACGGATGCTAACTTGGTGCATGATGTTTGCGGATGATATTGTTCTGATAGATGAGACGCAAGAATGAGTCAATAGAAAGCTAGAGCTTTGGAGAAGTACTCTAGAGTTAAAGGGCTTTAAGTTAAGTAGAACGAAGACAGAATATATGCATTGTAAGTTCAGTGAAGGCTAAACTAGTGATAGGGAAGGAGTTAGTTTGGATGGAGTGGTACTGTCCCAAAGTAATCACTTTAAATATCTCGGCTCAGTCTTTCAAGTAGATGGAGGATGTGAGGAGGATGTTAGTCATAGGATTAAAGCCGGATGGTTGAAGTGGAGACATGCTACGGGAGTTTTATGTGATCGCAAGATTCCCAATAAGTTGAAAGGAAAATTTTACTATACAGCCATACGATTGGCTATGTTATATGGTAGTGAGTGTTAGGCACTGAAAGAGTCGTATGCGTTTAAGATAAGAGTTGCAGAGATGAGAATGTTAAGGTGGATGAGTGGCCATATTAGACTAGATAAAGTTCGTAATGAGAGTATTAGAGAAAAGGTAAGAGTGGTGCCAATTTAGGATAAGTTGAGAGAAGGGAGATTGAGGTGGTTTGGTCATGTGAAGCGTAGACATACGGAGGCTCCAGTTAGACAAGTAAAGCACATTAGGTTAGAGGATAGAAAGAAAAAAAGGGGTAGACCTAAATTGACTCGGAGGAGAGTAGTACGACATGATCTAGAAGTATTACACATTTCTGAGGATTTAACCCAAAATCGTTTAGAGTGGAGAAAGCGAATCTATATAGCCGACCCCAAATTTTTGGGATAAAGGCTTAATTGAGTTGAGTTGTTAACGGATGCTAACTCTTGTAAATATGAGCTCAAGGAGAGAACTCTCTCCCAAACTCTCATTATTTTGAATACTGTAGGCAGATAAAAGACATGAATATTTATAAAATGATGTAAAGAATAAGATGGTTCTACTTTCTAATTCCTATGTGAATATGCGAATGATAAATTGTGCGTGTTATTTTCTGATCTCTTTCCTATTATTCGAACTCCTTTTCTGCTCTCTTTATTTTCGATCTCTTACTGGTCACCCGAACTCTCCATGTTCATCCTGACTCGTCAAACCCTCATACTCACCATTTCTGATCTCTAATTAGATCCGAATTCTTTATGCCAAGACCCCCTCTTATTATTTCCGATCTGTCTAATCAAATCGAAATCCCTACATCAACATCGTTTTCACTCATTATTTTCGACCTTTTCGAAACCGATCCGAACTCTCGATGTCAACATCTCTTTTCACTCATTATTTTCGACCTCTCGTCCATCCTATCTGAGCTCTCCTCTTTCCCTCCGAATTCTAAACACCATTTATTATTATCTGAACTTTATTTCTACACTACTAAAAGGAAACACAAGCTTTTCAAGATAATGACATAAATGCTATTATAACAGAAAATAGTAATATTTGTGAGGTATGCCAGTCTAACCATAATCTACTATAAAAGTTCGGCATGATTAGACATTTTAAAAGTCCAGATTCTAGCTGACGCCACTAACGCAGCATAATCATACCCAATAAGAAGAACTATTTTAAAGCATTTACCTGCAAAGAACTCTAGAAGTGATGGGAGAGCAGATATTGATATCTTGCGTCACAATGGGATCGCTGGGGGCTGGGCCGACCAAAGCACCTTTTGAAGTGACGAGAGTGACGGGGATGGGATCTTGATGACTAAAACCTCAAAAATGGACCACTGAGCTGTTGAACAAATCTATTGAAGATGGGGACCAGGGTGTATTGGGATTTGTAGAGTCAAGATTCTTTAGAAAACAGGTTTCTAAAGACCCTCTTTAGCGTCTCTACATTCAGGAGAAAAAAAAAAGAACTTAGGATTGGAGCTTAAAGATTAAAGGTCAAAGACTGAAAGAAATCTCCAATAAAGCAAAGACCAAGAACTCCAGACTTAACCCCCAAAGGCCCCTTCTACAGTGAAGATTTTAAGTATTTATAAGGAACGGGAGTCTTTAAATGGATGGCTAAGATTTTTGATGGCAAGATTGAAAGTGCAGATTTTGGAGAACAAAATCTGAGGGTCAAGAATTAAAGAGACCAAGAATTGAGGGCCGAGATTTAGCTCATGACTCTTGTCCTTTTCTCTCTAATCCAATGGCTGGGGATTCTGCCTTACAGAATTGATCAAAGGGCTGGGAATGAAAGGTGCTGAATCTGTTTATTACTTTTAATCGAACGGCTCAAAATCGATCCTTACAAATGAGATCAAAGGTGCGGATTGGGGCATACTAAAATTCTTTAACTGCCTCAAATTCAGTGGTTTAGATCCTTCCTTACATATGGGTGGATGGTGGAGATTGGATCGTACCCCAAATGCTTTAACAAACTCAGATCCGACAGTGGGGAAGCTGACCTAATAAGTCAAAGGTCATGATCCAAAGTAACTTCTGAAGTTGATTTTCTAAACCTTCCGATCTTTATTGGTCATCTCCTTGATCTATATGATCTCCTGATCTCTTTTACCGATCTCTCATGTCTTAAAACTTAGTAGTCCGGTCTCTGTTTCCCCCTTCACATCCAATCTCTTAGTAGTCGGTTATCTTAAAGCTTACTTGCCCGACCTCTGTACCTTTCCCTTTCACTTTCGATCTCCTATTGCTTCTCCGACCTCTTTTCTACCCATTCTCTTCTCTGCGCATCGAATATCGGAAAGGTAATAAATTCCTCGCTAACCGATGTGCCGCTTCGAGTTTCGCGAGCATTAAATGCTCGGGCTTATATATACCAAGGGAAAGGCTGTCATTTTTACATTTCCACTTTTCGTCTCCGGATAGTCTCCGGCTTGTTCTTCCCCCCATGCCTTACCTTTCCAGCACTGATTTTCACTATGACGACTATTTTGATCTTTTTTCGTCAACTTCCCTTATTTTTCACTTAAAAATGGATGACACTGACAGTCAGAGAGTTACGAGGGCTTCATTTGACGAAAGCAGGGAGATCGGACCAATTGGCCAATCTGGGACTAAAATAACCACTATTTTGATCTCTAGTCAGCCTCCCGGTCCGAGCCAAAATCCGATCATGAGCAATGGGACTGCTAATTTCAATCTTGACATCGATGACCGCCTCTAGAAGTTTATTTGGCTCCTAACGAGCTCAGGGGTCCCGATTAGAGCTCGGTTCTGGTTGATGACATCGACAATAACAATGAGTTTTTCCGTAGTCTGTACCATAGTTGACGAGAGCTACCTTCTCGATCTCCACGTATCTCTTAAACGCCATCTTGAGATTGGGAGGAGTCCGAACTGTGGGAGCAAGATGGGTAGAATGTATTTACATCTGTAATTAATAATTGGGTTGGGGAGGACCGCCCAATGATGTAATATGATCTTTTAGAAATGAAATGAACTTTTATTTAAGCTTGATTTTATTTACTTATTTATTCTATTTTTATTTATTTATTTATTATGTTCTTTATTATTTGTATTGTTCTGATCATCCTTCCGATCCCTCTCTTATTCAGCCGATCTCTTTCGTTTGGACCCTTTCCTATCCGATCTCTAGTCATACCTTTTTCAACCAATCTCTTTCGTTCAGCTCCTCCTATTCGATCTCTAGCCAAAACTCTTTCAACCGATCTCTTCCATCCAGCTCCTCTCCATTGATTTTTTCTTGGTGCACATGGAAAATTGGGATACAATTAAATTTTTTGCTGACCGATGTGCCACCTAGGGTCTCGCGAGCATTTAATGCCCGAACCTGCATAAAGGGGGGAGCGGCTCAGTCATTTTTTCACTTTTGCTTTCTTCATTCCCCTTAAGCCTTTCGACGACTCTCTCCTAATTTCTTAGCTTTACCTTCACTACCTGAAAATTAGCGGCACTCAGTGATAGCTTTGTATGCTGTAGCAGATATAGAGACTAGATGAGCAGTAGATTGAGCTGTTGAGGACAGGAGAGCTACCTGCTTGAAGTTATCGGGTATATTTTATACCCTGATTGTAAATATTCATTTTGATATATGTATTGCACGTAATTGTATGGACATGTAAAATCGGTCTTGAGCAGCTTGTACAAAGTTTGTATAAAGTTGTAATAAATTTTATTTTGGATTTTCTTAATGTAAGTTTCTAATATGATGTATATATAAATTATTTTGTCATTAATGAAATATGATTGGTAGTATTTTATTTTAAATTGAATGAAATTCATTAATGGTATTTTGATAATTGTTGGATATTGGAAATGGTGAATTTGAATTTTGGAAGTTGATAAATGTGTTGAAATTGATTGAGATGATTGTGACTTTTGAAGAAGTTGTTGAGAAAAAATTATTAGAAGTGTTTTTTTTTTTTCAGGTATTTGAAGAACTATTTTCTCAAAATACAGGCGGAACTCTAGCAAAATTTTTATAAAATTTGTGGAAAAATAAAATGGACTAAAAATATTAACTAGTTTTAATTTTAATTAAATGTTTTAAATACCTATTAGAAAATGCTCACCACTTATCAAAAATAAGAAAATTGTTTTAAAATCCCTTGTAGGGTACTTAATGAGTTATCGGTAGATGAAGTGCGGTAGTTCATTAGGTATTCTACGGGATCAAGCTATGCCTTACAGAGGGGTAAGGTGTGACAATAGCTACCATTCTGATCACTAGTCAGCTTGTCGGGTCAAGCCAATAGCAGGCTCCAGTCGCAAGGAAGGAGACTCTACTCATGGACGAGCTCTCCTTAGTCCTTGGGATATCCGATCTTGAACTAATAAGCCAAAAGTTCAATCTTCCAATCGACTCATTCGAGCTCATTCTGTGCCACGAGGATCTTCGAGCCGATCACTTCTTCGAGGAAGTAGATCTGATTATAGTGTATGAAGAACAATTGAAGGCTGAGCTGTGGTTTCCTCTGGACCAATTTTACAAAGATGTCCTAAGATACAACAGAGTTTGCGTCGCTCAAGTGCATTCGAACTTCTAGCGAACTCTGATGGCCTTTAGAGAATTATGCTGAGCTAAAGGACTCGAGCCCACAGTGAAGGTCTTCGCTGAATTACACAGACTTGCTTGGTGAAAAGACGATGAATTTTGGTTCTTCCAAGAGAAGCTGCACTGTGGGCTCTTCACCGATCTCCCTTCTTCACTAAAAAATTAGAAAGATCGGTTCTTCGTCATTCGGAGTAAAGATCCCTGTGCCTTCGAGGGGATCCTATGAAGTTAGAATTATTTGGCCGAAAGGTCTAAGAGAAAGATCGTCCTAAATTATGTCAAGAACGCCATGGTGAAGGAGCTTAAGAGCCAGGCGATCTCTCGTAGATATTCATGCTTAGATGTGATTACGGCCGAACTAAAGTGGTGGATAATGAACGTGATTGCCCATGAGAAAATTTAGCTGCAACTCTTTGATCTCGGCCCTAGGACAGGTAAAGCCCAGCTCTTTGGTCTTTTAGTCATAGCGATCAAACTAATTTGCTTTTCTGTGCAGATGTGGCAAGAGGCGACGCCGAAACTCGAAAGTGGAAGAAGGAGCTCGCCAAGAAGGTACTAGAAATGAAAGAAGCTGCCGCCGCTGCTGAGGCCCAGAAACGGGCTTGGGTGGAGGTGGTGAGCTCTCCAACCCGAACTCAAGAGCAATCGACCTCGGAAGTGCAGATCCTCACTGCGGAGCCTCCCACTCAACCTCCTGAGCCTCCTTCCCAACCTCTGGTCTCTTCGGCTGCAGAGAGCGGATTCTCAGGGCAGGCAGTTCTGGCCCGGTGACCACTCTCCCGAGGTGCCTAAGTCTTGCTTCAATCACTGGAGAAGAACCACTCGGTACGAGGGAACACTGACTTGGCCAAAGTCTTGAGCGCTACAACCTGTTTCCCTGAAGACCGAACTCGGATGGGCCTAGAGAGCTGGAGGATCTCCTTACTCAATCAATGAGCTTGAGTTTGGAGGCGATTGCGAACCAACACATGCTCAAAGAAAAGTCCCATCTCTTAAGGAGGGAGATTTCAAAGGCAGTCCAGGATACAGCGGCTGCGAAGAGCCAACTCTTTGCTGCGAATGAACAAATCATCGAATTGGAGGTACAAGTGAGGTCTCACGAAGAGAGGACAGCTCGGTTGGAGAAGGAACTTAAAGATACCAGGGCCTGTCGAGCTTCTGACCTGGCTAAGTTCTCTAAAGAGATCAAAGCAAAAGAGGATGAAGCTCTAGTGAAGGAAGCTGGCTCTTACGTGAACGCTCATAGTGATCTCTTAGTCGAGTTGGTCAAGCGCTATCCCGAAGAGGACTTCACCTGGCTCGAAAAGCTTGCCCCGAGTGTTGAAGCTGAGGATGAGGACGAACCAGAGAGAGAGGAGGGAGTGAACGATGAGAAGGTAGATGAAGGTCGGGCTAGGGAAGACCCGCCCGCTGAATGAATGTAATTACAAAGTTTTGAGATAAATAATGTAACTCTTTTTGCATGGGCAGTCTCGTACTTTCTCAACTCAATTCAACTTAATTCAACTCAACTAAGTCTTTATCTCAAAAATTTGGGGTCGGCTATATGGATTCGCTTTCTCCACTCTGAACGATTTTGGGTTAAATCCTCAGAAATATGTAATGCTTCTAGGTCATGTTGTACTACTCTCCTCCAAGTCAATTTAGGTCTACCCCTTTTTTTCTTTCTATCCTCTAACCTAATGTGCTCTACTTGTCTAATTGGAGCCTCTGTATGTTTATGCCTCACATGACCAAACCACCTCAATCTCCCTTCTCTCAACTTATTTTTAATTGGCACTACTCCTACCTTTTCTCTAATACTCTCATTACGGACTTTATCTAGTCTAGTATGGCCACTCATCCACCTTAACATTCTCATCTCTGCAACTCTTATCTTAGATGTATATGACTCTTTCAGTGCTCAACACTCACTACCATATAACATTGCCGGTCGTATGGCTGTACGGTAAAATTTTCCTTTCAATTTATTGGGAATCTTACGATCACATAAAACTCCCGTGGCACGTCTCCACTTCAACCATCCGGCTTTAATCCTATGACTAACATCCTCCTCACATCCCTCATCTACTTGAAGGACTAAGCCTAGATATTTAAAGTGATTACTTTGGGACAGTATCACTCCATTCAAACTAACTCCTTCCCTATCACCAATTTGGCCTTCACTGAACTTGCAATGCATGTATTCTGTCTTCGTTCTACTTAACTTAAAACCCTTTGACTCTAGAGTACTTATCCAAAATTCTAGCTTTCTATTGACTCCTTCTCGTGTCTCATCTATCAGAACAATATCATCCGTAAACATCATGCACCAAGGAATACTCTCTTGTATATGTTTCGTCAGTTCATCTAAAACTAATGTAAAAAGGTAAGGGCTTATGGCTGATCCTTAGTGTAATCCAATTGAGATCGGAAAATCTCTTGTGTCCCCTCCCACTGTGCGCACAATAGTAGTTGCTCCTTCATACATATCTTTCAATACTTGTATGTACCTAATAGATACCCTTTTTTGTTCTAACACATTTCATAAGACCTCTCTTGGAACACTATCATTAGCCTTCTCCAAATCAATAAAAACCATGTGTAGATCTTTCTTCACATCTCTATATTTCTCCATCAAGCTTCTAATGAGAAAGATCGCTTCCATAGTTGAACGACCGGGCATGAAACCAAATTGATTGAGAGAGATAGAAGTATCATGACGTAGTCGATGCTCCATAACTCTCTCCCACAACTTCATAGTATGGCTTATGAGTTTAATTCCCCTATAGTTTGAGCAACTCTGTATGTCTCTCTTATTTTTAAAAATAGGTATTAAAATACTTTTCCTCCATTCATTAGGCATTTTCTTTGAGTTTAGGATCTTATTAAATAATTTAGTTAACCATGCCACTCTCATATCTCCCAAATACTTCCATACTTCAATTGGTATTTCATCAGGTCCACAGGCTTCACCCACTTTCATTCTCTTAAGTGCTTCATTTACTTCTAAAGATCTAATCCTTCTAGTATAATTCACATTTTTTTCTATTGTTCTATAATCTATATTCACGCTATTACCATTTTGACTATTATTAAAGAGATTATTAAAATAATTTCTCCATCTTTCTTTAATGTCCTCATCTTTCACCAACACTTTTTCTTCTTTATCCTTAATGCACCTAACTTGATTGAGATCTTGACATTTCCTTTCTCTCCTCCTTGCTAATCTATAAATATCTTTCTCCCCTTCTTTAGTTCCAAGTTTCTCATATAACTTTTCAAAGGCCTGTGCTCTTGCTTGACTAACTGCCTTTTTTGCCTCTTTCTTTGCTATCTTGTACTGTTCATATGCCTTATTATTATCACATTTAGGTAATTTCTTATACCATTCACTTTTTCTCTTAACTGCCTTTTGTAATTCCTCATTCCACCACCATCTCTCTTTTGAGGATGGTCCATGTCCTTTAGACTCTCCAAGTACTTTTCTAGCTAATTCTCTAATCTTTGATGCCATCTGTATCCACATATCATTAGTCTCGTACTTTCTGAGATCGGATAATTACTTAAGAGATCGGATAAAACATTAACCTTTATTAAAACAAGTGTTTGCATAATTAAGATCGGATAACTGAACACAACATCGCAATTTAGAATTTTGACATATTTGAACACAATGTTATTGAAAACGGAAAACAACAAAACGTAGGATCGGATGATCCAGAGATCAGATATCGATCAGAACAGGACGAATATAGATGAAGAGATCGGAAAACAACCGAACATAAAAGTGCATGGGATCAGATAATCCTGAAACTTGAACATATGAACACACGATGAAAAGATCGAAAAACAACTGAACATAAATGTGCATGAGATCGAATAATCTTGAAACATTTATTTGGAAAGCAACTTGGACCATTGCCGAGTTTGTAAAAGTGACCCATGATCGGGCCACAATTAAAGTAACTTGGGTAATGTTTAGATCGGAAATCCATAACATTTTTATGAAATTAAAACTGCATTACAGCTTTTAAAGAGAAAATTGTATATTAATTACACAAGTTATGAATTTAATGGTCGACCAAAATATGGTGTCCATAGAGATCAAGGGTGCTTTTTACTTTTTGCCCCCTCCTTAAGTCCAATCTTTTTGTGTTTCATATGGGCTCAACTCTACTCTTTTTGTGCTGGACATGGTATCATGTTCTGTGTCTTGCATTTTGTACTTTATGTGATCAAGTCCACTCCTTTTGTGCTTCAAGTCTACTCTTTATATGCTTTGTGCACATGCTACAAGCTCTCTTTATGATCAAATAAACTTCTTGTGATTTGGTTCTCTCTTCCATGCTTCAAGTGCACTTTAAAAATGACTTATTAGTTTTGGCTCCAACTTGCCCATTCTTTTAATCTTGAACATTCTTTTGATAGTTGTTTCATGTTAACCATATATGACATAAATATGGTTTGATGATGTTACTGTAGGCGCTTTGTTAAGAAGGTTGTCTATGCTTCATTAAGAAAGTTGGCTATCTGAATATAAATGAGATAGAAGATTTGTTTTTCCCATAGGAGATGTATTGTATTTTATATTAATGTGGTAATGTTTGTGGTGTTGCTTTATTTCTAATAATGTGATCTGCTGGCTATATTCTTTCCAATGGCTAAAATTTTTATTTATCCAAATTTATGTTATAGTGATACCTATCTCCATGATTCCATTCTTACCTTGTTTTCCAAACAGAAGGGGTTCTGGCCTAGGCCATCATGCCATTATTGATGGCATGATCAAAGATGGTCTATGGGATGTATATAATGACTTTGGAATGGGAGTTTGCGCAGAAATATGTACTGATCAATATAGTATTACAAGAGAAGAACAGGTGTGATTGATCATTCCCTTACTTCAACCTTCTTCCCTCTTTTTTTTTGTATATTTTCCACCTATTGATATGTATGACTTGAATGTCTACTGTAAAATTGTTCACTATAACCATATATCTATATTTGTGATGTTAGGGTCTTTCCTTGTATGTGCTCACACAATTTTATAATGCTGACTGAATTGCTGATTTGTGTTGTGATTTACAAGTTTTTCTTTCTTTTAAATCAGATATACATTGCTCTCCAATTCTTTACATATTTCTGACCTTGTAAATCTTTTATATTTTGATGTTTGTGGATTTTTTGCTGCTGGTATAATGATGCTGCAGGATGTTATGCCATCCAGAGCTATGAGTGTGGAATTTCTGCACAGAATGGTGGTGTTTTTTCCTGGGAAATAGTTCCTGTATGATTTTTAACTTGCACTGATTTGAGGGAAAAAAAAAAAGGTTTTGGTATAATGTCAGTATTGATCCATTATTTTGTGCATGCAGGTTGAAATTTCTGGGGGATGAGGGAAATCATCCACTGTTGTTGACAAGGATGAAAGTTTGGGAAAGGTAGACAGAATAGTTAGGGATTCAATTTGTCTTTCTAGATGGGATTTATGAAGTTGTTGTAAGATATTATTATAGATTGCCTTATTTTAAAAACAAAGCAATTACTTTCATGTGTTCAGTGTTGTAGGGGATTCAATTTGTCATTCTAGATGGGATTTATGAAGTTGTTGTAAGATATTATTATAGATTGCCTTATTTTAAAAACAAAGCAATTACTTTCATGTGGTCAGTGTTGTAGAATTTTTTTAGTACAGGTTGAAGTGTTGGATTGATTGTTTGTTGGTCTAGCCATCTAGTATGTGAAGGAATCAGCTCCCTTTGTGCCAATGTGGTTTCAATTTTTTATTATTAGATTTGCTTTGCATAACATGCATGGTAATTTTCTTCTCTCGTGTTCAAATATTTAGATAGTGTGTCTGGGCCATTTATATCAAATTGTTGTTTATGTTTCCAGCTTATGGCTGATCAAGTAAACAAAACTTGATGTTGATTATGACTTTGAAACTCCTTTCTAGCTGAAAATTCTATTTATTTTGTTCTTCCATTTTGTCTGCTAGTTTGATGCTGCCAAACTGAGGAAGCTCAGACCAAGTTTTAAGGGGAGTGGTGGTTCGGTTACAGCTGGAAATGCTTCTACCATAAGGTTCCCTCTCCCTCTCTCTCTCTCTCTCTCTCTCTCTCTCTCTCTCTCTCTCTCTCTCTCTCTCTATATATATATATATATATATATAGTTAGTTAGTTAGTTAGTTAGTTAGTTAGTTAGTTAGTTCATCATACCCCTCTGACCTTACCAAGTGGGATTTTAAGCTTATGACCGTCTTAATGGAAGTTGGATTGTTGTAGACCACATTGGCCTATATGAAACTAATGTGATGATTAAATGTTATGAAAAGTCGATTATTATATTATTTCTCTGTATATTCTGTATTATGTATTCCTATTTAGGATTTCTTATTTTGGATTTCTTCCTAATTAGTAGAACACAATTATAAGAATCAATTGTATATATATACCCATGTACAGATTAATTGAAGTTTGGGGTTGGGGGGAGGGGGGGGGGGAGCGTGAGGCGAAATATCATCCATTAGAATTATATAAAAAGTACTAGGTAATGCCCAGGAAAGATGGTGGAGCCACAATGGTCTCACTTAAGTACCACCTCTTTAGACAACATTTCCTAGAAATGCACTCCATACAATCCTAATAGAATCAAACCACTGGTAAGTACCGTCTTTCCATGACACTACCACGGTACTAAGGATTTATGCCACGAAGGCATAGATAGACAGGAGTCGTCACTCGGGTAATAACCGTGACATATTCAGTGTTTCTTTCAAGGGTCATGGATGGCAACTTACTCATTGCAGAGTTTCTACAACCGTCATTACCATAGCCCAATGTCTAGGTTCGGGATAGTGGGTACGTAAGGGGAAGATGTTAGGCATCCCTTACGCTTGGTCTAACATCGTTAATTCGAGTGTCAGTCCTCTCTAATCTTTCTAAAAGTCTTGTTTATTATTCCTTTATTGAACTTCATCCTAAAAAATGCAATTCTAATACTACACACACAAGTAATACACAAAAGGGCTGTTGTTTACAAACAATTTTAATGCACAAGTAATTCCTATCTATGGGGTTGCTAATTATTTAAATGATATTTACCAGATGACTAAAATTAATTTATTGTTGAAAATTTAATTTACAAACAAATTCAATTTCAAATAACCCTACGTTTCTATTTAACCTAATTAATTAATTTTCACAAAGTTACCTTAAGGATAATTGAACTAAGTTAATTATATATATGCTTAATTTATTCTAATATCACATAAGGCCCAAACAATCACAACCTAATAAAGATTTCTAACATGCAAATTTATTTTACAATTACTAAGTATTAAATTAAATTTATTTTACATGCAAATGTTAGTTTAATTTACAAACAAGATTAATTTTAATTTACAAAGTATTTATTTAAATTAATTAAATGCAAAGGTCAGTTAAATTAAAAACAAAGTTAATTTTAATTTACCAAATAAAAATTCTATTATTACTACGATTTCATGCCAATGGTTATTCAAGGAGTTTATGGCTACTTACTTGTTAGTAAATGCAGTTGCCATTGGGGTAAGCTACCCTTAAAAAAGGTCTTCTTTTCTAGTATGGCAATGATATCCCTGGCTTACTCTTGTTTAGCTCCACATAAGCTTCACGCAAATGCCCTCTTTGGTTTTTACCTTAGGGCTACTTACCAATTTTATTTGTAATAAAAAAAAATAAAGAAAATAAGAAAATACTAATAACAATTTACATTGCATTCTAACTCTAGTCTCCTAAAGGGGTTAAAATTCCTAATCAACTATAATTAACTAATGGTCTAAGTCTTCTAACATTATCCAAACAGTTCATAACACCTCTTGAATAAAAAAAAATACAGAAAAATAGATCAAATATCAATTAAAGCCCAAGAACACATAAGAACACACATAAATATACAATTATCAGATTCAGGCAGATTGACAGTAGGAAGAAATTTGATTTTTGAAAAATAGTTAGACACACCAAAAAAATATGAAAAATTTACAGAATATAGCCAAAACATCATACAACATCATAAAATTCATAGATTAAACAAAATTCTAGCCAAATGATCTACAAAAATCGTAAATTTTCCTAATGACAGAATTACACTACTTTTTTGTAAAATTCATAACTCACCAACCATAATAGATATGAATGCGAAACCAATTGGAAAAGATTTACAAGATTCCAAACTTAATTTTAGACACTAGATTTGCACAAAAATATTAAGAAACAAGGGAGATATGGACTCTATAAGTCGGGTATCCTGCAAATTAGATTTGACAGGAACCCTAACTTCAAACAGCCATAACTTACAAAATATTAAAGCTTTTTTAGTAATTATTGAGCCTAAAATTAATAGAATTTCATGTAGAATATGAATATAACTTTTTCAAATTTTTTACAGATTCTGAAAATAATGAAAAATAATAAAAATATGAGAGATAGAAAACTAAATATGTGCAGAGTTATGTATCTCCTCAAATTAAACATAATTACATGATCTATATGAACATATAAAATAAATTTAAAACAAGGAACATAGAATTAAACATTACATGGCATAGATCTTGAAAAGGAAAATAAAAAAACTAACCTTCAAGAAATATCGCAAGAAAGAAAGAAGAAGTCAAAGAAATTCTGACTATTTCTCTCTTTAAATTTTTTTCTTTTTATTTTTTTATTTTGTCTTCTCCTCCCTTTTTTTTTTCATTGGGGAAGGCACCAATAGAGAGTGAGGAAGATGTGTGGTAGGGTTTGAAGTTCTAGTGTGATAAGGTTCAGATAACTTAAACAAATGGGATTGAGGAATTTGGGTGAGACTAAGATATGGGTGAGGTGTTTCAACCAATAGAAAGAGAGGGAAAGGGGGTGGTATCAATAGAAAGTGAGGAAGAGAGTAGGGCCAAAGGGGAAGATAGAGTTTGTATGGGAGAGGGATAGAGAAAAAGATATTTTTCTTATTTTAATTTTTAAAAAATAAATTAAATAGGTCATATTTAAAATTCTTAGCTAGACTTTCTTAGGCCCATGGAGCCCAATTAAACTTAATTAGGTGCATTTAAAAATTACCTATATTAAATTTAAACAAAACAAAATTTTATTTAAATTTAATTAAATTCTCTTAAAAAAAAACATATTATTATTATTATTTTTTTCAAGATCATGCCACGGAATTAGTAATTTAGCTTCATGCCTCCAATTACATTTTATAGTCATATAATTTTTCATCATCGGGTTTCCCATAGGCTCAATGCACATACTCATCACAAAATAAAGGTCTACAGAATGATGATGTTATTTAAGATGTGTTAGATGTCAAAGAAGTTTGATCCATATGTGGCAATTCGTATAGAAGATTCTTGGTGAAGTGATTGTATGGACCAGCGACTGAAAGCACTTGGATTGCTGAAGAGGTGCTGAAATGAGTTGATCCATACATCTTTGCAAAGTATCTCCAAGCTTGCTCATTGGAGCTGAGTCTTTCTCTTAATGCTAGGAGATAGATGAAGGAGCATCTGGATGTGGGTTACGTTTTAATTTTTAAATTAAATGTGGCCCATTATTTTCCCATAAGTTATAACACTTATGTTATAACCTTCATTTCCCATGAGTTACAATTTTTGCTGCCCATGAATTATAACCTATTCTCTTTTGATTGGAAAGAGGATATATAAAGAGACATACCTATTGTTTTTGATATAGTGTTCTGGTCTAACAAGAAAGTTTGTGATTCTCCATCAACTACATGGATTAAGGTCTTGGATAGCCTAGACAAAGCTTTCTCAATTTTTTTTTTTCAATAGATTGGCACTTGTGTTTACTTACAATTGGAATTTGATTGCTATGTGTTCTTGGACTTCCGGTTAAGTTTACTGAAAACATTGCCAACACTGAAATCTTATTTAGTTTTGGATTTTGCTCAATTTTCATTCAGTTGTGGATTTTATGTAGTTTTTCCCCTTATATTTAGGATTCTTGTCCATTAAGTCTTTATTAATTAGGATTAGTTTTCAATATTTGAATAGTGTTTATCCTACGTAGTATAAATAAGATTGTTACCAGACATATCAACAGTTTTTATTTTTATTTTTTTTAAAGAATTTATCAAGAGGTTTTCTATAAATCTTAATTATCTTTTCTTTGTTCCAACCACAATCACCCCTTACCCGTGTACAGTATACCCGAGTAAGCAATGTCACACGGTGTACCGGCACACTCTATTTTACCTTAATTAATTTTTATCATAATTTTGAATATAACTTGTGAAATATAGTTCATTTAAGCTATTTATCGAAATTATAATTTATTTGAGGTTTCGAAAATTTTAAAGAAAATCCGGCAGAGTACCGGCTAAAAATGGAGAAAACAGTTCTTCGGAACCTGTTAAAAACACTTCTAATATTCATATCTCATCACGCTCAAACTCCAATATCAAAATCTCAACATTTTTCAATTTCATTTCTCAATCATTCATCTCATGTAATAATCAAGTATAAATCACAAATAAACATTCTCTTTTCCATTCATAAACACAATTCTCATTATTTACATGATCATCAAAATACATTTCATAAGTTCAACTACATATGAGAAAATAGAAATTTAGTTACAAAATACCAAAATGACACCTAGTGTCCTACTAATGCACTGCAGAAGTTGAGGTGACACGGACACTGTGCAGAGCTGCAGGATGGACTCACCCAGTCTGCGGTCTACTGGGCTCATGTTCAGTATCTCCAGTACCTACGCGTGGCAAAAGCAACGCGCTAAACAATGATACTTAGTGGTGCAACAATAAAATACAAGAAAATAGCAGAATATAAATATGTATTTAATGTATATGTCTTATTTGTTTTGTATCTGTTATATTCATTTATTTCTTTAATTTTATCCATTTTCATTCATTTGGTTGCCCAAGTAACCTATGCTAGACGACTGAACTTGATAAACGGGTAAACTGGCACTGGGTATCAAGTACCTCGGGCCGTCACACCATCGGTCACATATGTATCTCCCGGTGTGCAGCAGAACAGCTAACAAGCTGTAAATAATATTAGGCACGAGGCCACATCTCAATACAAGTTCAGAATGGCTAAAAGCCATGAAATCACAGAATGGCATATTGCCATGTGCAGTACTGCTAACTGAACCCTATTGGCATGCCAAACTATCCAAACTAATCTTGTTAGGTATACTAGATCATTTGATACTTTTGAATTCTTCAATTTTTGAATTTCAAGTTTTTGTGTCACTATTCACCTCATTGGTCAACAAAAATGTAACACCCCAAAGTTCGGTAGTGCGTTCTGCTGCTCCGGTGACCAGTGTTGTCCGGACAGCTAGGATGCCTAGAACCGTACCTCAATATGAGTGAGGAGACATAAAATAATGAAATAAAAGAAAAGAAAAACAAAGGAAAAATCATAGTAAAGAAATGTAACCGAGTAAGTGAGCCGGGAAACCTAGCGATGGGTGACCGCACCGGGAAGTCACGGCGTGGACCGTTGACTAACTCCCCGCATGGATCATGAACCTGGAAAACATTTTTGGACATAAATAGACCCTTATTGAAGTATAAATCTCATTAGAAAGATTAAAGAAAAATTAAATAATTAGTACAAAGAAAAGTGAGAAATCGAAAAAGCAGACAAAATACGGTGTTAAAAATCGGAAAGCCACGGCATGATGGTCATTTGACATCCCGAATTGTCTTTTGACCTAAATGTCCATTAAAAATAAATAGTATTACACTTAGAAAATGAAATGAAAAATTAATTTGGTGGTACCTAAAATAAATAGTGGAAATAATGGGTTAAATGTGGATTAGTTGAAAGTTAACTTATAATATGTTTTAATTTTAGTTAGTGGACCACTATAGGATTAATTAAACATGAAATATGGCTGAAGTGGTCCACTAACCATCTGAAATCCCATCTTCCTCAAATCCTCTCAAATGGCCGAATTGAAGAACCCTTGAAAACCTCCATTGACGTTTTCTTTGAGCTTGATTTCCTCTCTCCATTTCAATTCCATTCACTTAGGTTCTTTCATGAAAAATGGTCTACACACCACAAGGAAGATATTAATACCAATTTTGGGAAGTTTGGTGAAGGTTTAGCAAGTTACAAACAAAGGTAAGTTTGCATTTTTGAGAAATCCTTTGTTAAAGTTTTTGTGCATGTTATGGGTATTAGTTTGGTGAAGGAAAATTTTGAGTTTGAAAGGTTATTGTTATTTTCATTTTGGACAGCCATGGGTCACGTTTATGATGAGGTATTTGTGCATATAATTGATGGGAAAGAATGTTAATAATGGTGATTTAGTAACTTAGTGAGTTATTGCATGTTTATATGGTGAATTATGCACTTTGATGGGAATTGGCATATGGTACGGCAATGTGATGTTGATGAATGATTTGTGGCAGCTTGTGGACACTTGAGAAATGGTGTATATTGAAGGAAGAGTGGGCAGAATATTGACCTAGAAGGATTGATGATATGTATGTGAATGAATGTTGTAAAGTGTATGTAAAGTTTGTAATGTTTAGGTGTGGTTGTAATGGTATTTAGAAATTGTAATTGTGAATGATATTTGGTGTGTTGAGGGTGATTGGAATCTGCCCAAAATAATGCTAATGTAATGTAGAAAATTTTTTTGGTAATGTGCCAAAACAGTTTGGTAGGGTATGGAAGTAAACCTTGCAAGGTGAGTATGTGTTTGAAGTTGGGGTGTGAAATGCATATTGAGGGCAGTGTATATTTTAGCCTATAACCTTGAATGTGTAACCTCAATTGGTATGAGACCAATTTGGGGTGAAACTAGGCACAAAATGTGCCAACTTTCATTGAGAAACCATGCCAAAATTCTGCTTGCAAGGTGACCTAAAAATTTGACCAATTTGGATTAGGTGCAATTAGGACCTGAAAAATGACCAATTGGGCAGCAGTGAGTATTTAGGCCATAACTCACTCAAACCAGGTCCAATTGACCTGAAATTTTAACCATGAATAGTTAAGACCCATACCTACAAGTCTTATGAAGACACCAAAACCCAGAAATGACCATAAGCAAGTCAAACAACTTGCACAAGTTCGGGTCCAAAAACTGGCCGAACCAGAATTGACCAATTTGACCTAAAATTGACCTAAAATGGTACCACTTGACCAGCAATAGTGTAATGACCATAACTTGGTCTACTTAACTCGGATTGACCTGAAATTTTGCACCGCGTGCAATAAGACCTAGATCTACAAGTTTGTAGTTTCGACCGAGACCCAAAAACCGAGGAAACTAGATCGTCCGGTTAGGTCAAACTAGTGTTCCGGAATCCAGCAATTTGCATTAAAATGCACTAAGCGAGGAAATGACTTTGGTAAAACATACCAAACCTAAAACCCTATCGAGTGTGACATATTAACGACACTAATACCTAATTTACCTAAAACTCATCGAGGGTCTGTATATTTGTTGATTAAGCGAATAATTGAGTTCGCATTATTTACCAAACCCCATCGATAGAGACAGTTTAATTTGGTATCAAACACTTCAAATTGTGTTTCTCGTTAACAAGGACTCAAAAGGGAAAGAAATCTGAGTCAAGACCAGAGACAAATATCGGAGGTTTGTGCACAACAACTGTTTCTTTTGAATTATTTTCAATGGAAATAAATATTGATTATTTGTATATCATTATTTTAAATTGTGGAAATGTGTTTGAGGAATATTTATTGATTGAAAAATATTGTGAATAGTTTGAAACTGTGAAAAATGGTTTGAATGGCATTGATGGATACTTATTGATTAAAAAGCATTAGAAATGGTTTGAAACCACAGCTATCATGTATATTGATTGTATTCCTCTCTAGCTTGTCTAGTGGGATGAATTGAATTCCCTCTCGAAGTGTTGAGGTGTGTGCTGTTGAGGACGAATAGAATGAGTACTCATATTTTTGCTAGCTAGCCATGTTATTCCTCATTAGTCATCGACTTTTGGGATGAATTGAATACCTCATTAGCCATCGGCTTTTGGGATGAATTGAATTATGGATCATGATTAAGCTGTGTGTGATTTATTGATGTGTATTGTGAGATTGTGAAATGGATTTTAAACTCTCATTGACATATACTGTCTTTTGAATTCAAACCTGATCTGACTTATGGAAAATTATTGTGATATTGAGAAATGGAGTTTAAATTCTTATTGACCTTTATTGTCTTAAATTTGACTATGGTTTTAAGTATCCACTATTTACATGATTTATGAATTGTGATTTAAATTGTATTTAGTTAATGTTGTGCACCACTGAGACATTATCTCAGCGATAGCTTTTTATTGCTGTCGCAGGTAGAGAGACAGACAGGGCAGCAGACTAGGCTGCACATACCTCCAGCGAGAGATTTTTCGGGTATAACGAGTATACCGCTTTTTGCATTTTGTACTGTAATGTATGACACTGTATGTATATTTTCTTTTTGGTTTTGAGCAGTTGTAAATTAAATTGTACCTTGAAGTTGTAAATTAATTATGAGTGTTTTGGATTGTAAAAGTTGTATTATATTTCCTTATCTCGGACTTTGAAAAATTCCTATGGAATTGTGTTGATAAATTGTTGTGATGAGAAATGTATTGGAGTTGAGATTTGGGAAAATTATTGAAGTGCTTTTTGAGTTTTACAAGAACTGTTTTGTCCAAAATACAGATGGCACTCTGCCAAAATTTTTACAGAAATTCCAAATAAACCAAATGAGTTAGTGGTTTCACTTCAGTTCACCAAAGTTTTTAATACCTGTAAATAGTGCTCACCACTGTAAAAGAAGTAAGAAAAGTTTTTAAAATCCCTTGTAGTGTATTTAATGGGTTATCAGTAGACGGAGTTGGTAATTCATTAGGTATACTACGGGATCATGTTATGCCTTACAGAGGGGTAGGGTATGACAAAAAATGTTGACTTTTTGATAGAAAATAGGTACAATGGTTTTGACACTCCCAACATACCACATTTTGCATTTAAAACTTGTTGGCATTAAGCATTAATACCATTTCTAAGCTTAAACCAAGGGAAGCAGAAATTTCAGTTTTTGTAGCCCAATTTTACTGTTCCATTGGGCACTGTTGCAGTGGGAATTTGAGGAAATGGTAAACATGAAAGTTGTTCCTTATTTTGTCTAGTTGAATTTCTTTTTTTGAATCACTCCATTTGGAGTTTTGTAACTCCAGATATGGTTCAAAAACCACAGCTGGCCGGATTGGAAAAACTACAGAATTACCAAATCTACAGTAGCATGACCAGTGATTGTGACTGCCATTTGGGTTAGGTTCTGGTCATAATTTGGGGTAGGTTTCTTCATGAAAGTTGTTTTTCTATGTCTTAACTTGTTGCTGTAAAAATTTCAGGTCAATTGACCATTTCTACAGTGAGTTATGGCCAAATGAACAGTACTGTTCATTTGGTCATTCTACAGAATTGGCTTGCAGGGTACCCGGATTGGGGCCAACTTTTGGTCCTCTTGCTTTGGTCTTTTGGGCATGGTTTCTTCAGCAAAAATGTGCCATTATAAGTCTAGTTTCATGTCCAATTGGCCAAACACCAATTGGACCTACACAGCCAAAGTTATGGCTGTCTAAGTGGGCTGGAATCACAGCCTCATTACTGCTGTCTCTAGGCAGCTGCACATTTCACTTTGCCATGCATTAGCTCACTTCAAATTATGATTAACTTGCCTCAAATGGTCACTAATTGACCATTAGAATGTCCTTTAATCATTTCATAAGCCAAGTCCACATTTTACTCCCAAAACCCTAGTTCAAATTCATGGTTTACACAATTTACTTTAGTTAGCTACTAATTCATTATTCTTATGTTTATAAACTTCAAACATGATTTCTAGTTCACTCCAAGTTCATTAAAAATACTCATTCCTATTCCTTCAATAGGGATGCCGAAATCCATAGTATGTATACACATAATTTTTGTTCATTTAAGTTGCAAACTCTTACTCAATTCAAGTTACTAACATGGAAATAAAGAGTTTAAGGTATATATGTGCACTAACCTTTAAGTGGCAGAATTTTTCCCAAACTTAACTTCACTTTCCTTTCTTTTCTAGGCTGCCAAACACTTTCCCAAGATGAGTGGACAAGTTTTAATGAAGAGTGTTTAGGGTTTAGTAGTGTAAACAAGAGGGAAATGAAGCTTTTGTTGCAAAATCAATGGAGGTTTGGGCAAGCTAGGTTTCGGCTGGTTTTGGGGAAGGAGATGGCTTCTGGCTTTTTGATTTTTTTTTTTGGTCTCAATTTGTCTCTTTTATTAGTTAGTTAATTGGTTGTTTAAAGGTGATTGGTTATAGCTTTTAATGACATCACATTATGTCATAAATAAGCCCTTTTTTTCTCATTTTCTTTTCTTTTCTTCTCTACTTATTTTCAATTTAATTTTTAGTAATGTTTATTCATATTTTATGTCATAATAATTATTTACTTAACTGGACAAGTCGGCCAAAAATCACCTCTGAAGGCGAAATGACCAAAATGCCCTCTGTTTGGCTTAACGGGTCAAAATTGTCTGTACCGATTGAAAAATTTTTCTAAATATTTTCATGGCATTCTAATGCCATAGGAACCTCAATAACCCTTCTCTGGAGTCTCAAAAATTATTTTATGAATTTTCTCTCGGGTCTAGGGCTCCTAGTTGCGAGAACCGCAACTTCCCTCTGGTTACCCATCGCTAGGGCACCGGCTCGTTTAACTTGGTTGTATTTTGTTTCTAAAATTTTTACTAAATTTTTCTTATTAATATTTGAGTTAATTATGGTTCCTCACTTTAGTTTAAATATTTTTCCGGACGTTCTAGCTGTCCGGACCGACACCGGTCACCAGAACAGTAGAATGTACAGAGTTGCTACCGGGAGGGTGTTACAACTCTTCCCCTCTAATTTAAATTTCATCCTCGAAATTTACCTGATGCAAACAGTTGAGGGAACTGTTGCCTCATCGTCTCTTCACTTTCCCAAGTTGCCTCTTCGGTGTTGTGGTGCCTCCAAAGCACTTTCACCAGTGGAATCTGCTTGTTCCTCAACTCTTTTACTTCCCGAGCCAGGATCCGTAGAGGTTCTTCTTCATATGTCAAATCCGGCTGTATTTCAATTTCTTCCCTGGAGATGACATGTGAAGGATCTGAGCGGTATCTTCTGAGCATGGATACGTGGAACACATTGTGGATTTTGTCCAGCTCTGGTGGTAAAGCTAGCCTATAGGCCACTGGACCCACACGTTCAATGACTTCATATGGGCTAATGAACCTAGGGCTTGACTTACCTTTTCTTCCAAACCTCAGTACTTTCTTCCACAGTGACACCTTGAGGAACACTTTGTCGCCAACAACATATTCTATTTCTTTTCTCTTCAGGTCGGCATAAGATTTATGTCTGTCTGAGGCAACCTTCAGATTGGCTTTGATTAGTTTTACTTTCTCCTCAGTCTGTTTCACCAGGTCTGGCCCCACTAGTTTGTCTTCGCCCAATTCAGTCCAGCACGCTGGAGTTCTACATTTCCTCCCATACAGTGCTTCATATGGGGCCATTTGGATGCTAGCTTGGTAGCTATTGTTGTATGCAAATTCTGCCAGTGGGAGGTATCTATCCCAACTTCCCTCAAACTCAATGACACAACTCCTCAGCATATCCTCAAGGACCTGACATATATTTCATGTTATTATTATCATTTTTAATTCAATATTGGTATCAATTCCATTGGTTGCAATTGTTTACCTGGATTACTCTTTCTGATTGCCCATCCGTCTGAGGATGGAAAGCTGTGCTAAAGTGGAGTTGTGTACCCAAGGACTCATGCAACTTCTTCCAAAATCTCGATGTAAACCTTGGGTCTCGATCAGATATGATGGAAAGTGGAATTCCATACAGTCTAACTATCTCACTGATATACAATTCTGCTAACTTCTCCAGTGAGTAGTCAGTCCTAACTGGCAGAAAGTGTGCTGACTTTGTCAATCTATCAACTATCACCCATACTGCATCATGTTTCTTCTGGGTGAGAGGTAGACCACTTACAAAATCCATGGTGACCCGATCCCATTTCCATTCAGGTATGCGTATAGGCTGTAGCAAACTTGATGGAACTTGATGTTCTGCCTTGACTTGCTGACATGTCAAGCATTTAGTCACGTAGTCAGCTATGTCCTTCTTCATACCAGGCCACCAATACTGAAGCTTCAGATCATGATACATCTTTGTGCTTCCTGGGTGCATAGCATATACACTGGTGTGTGCCTCTTTCAGAATACTGGCCTTCAATTCCCCATTATCTGGTACACACAGTCTTCCTTTGTAGTAGAGACACCCATCTGCTTTCACCTCATAGTCAGTTGCTTTTCCCTCGGAGATTTTGCTCATAATAGCCATTAGCTTCTCATCTACCTTCTGCCCATCTAAAATCTGTTGTAACAGGGTTGGCCTCACTTGCAACTAGCTCCATCTCGAATCAAAGTTAGACAGGCATTCAATGATCTCAAAGTTGTCATGGTTTTTCTGCTCAAAGCATCAGCAACTACATTTGCCTTCCCAGGATGATAGTCAATCACACAATCATAGTCCTTCAAGAACTTAATCCATCACCTCTGTCTAAGGTTGAGCTCCTTCTGAATTGGCAAATATTTCAGACTTTTGTGGTCTGTGTAAATGTAGCACTTTTCACCATACAAGTAATGCCTCCATATCTTTAGTGCGAAGATAATTGCTGCAAGCTCTAGATCATGGGTAGGGTAGTTCTGTTCATGTGGCCTTAGCTGCCTGGAAGCATAAGCGACCACCTTCCCCTCTTGCATCAATACACACCCTAACCCATTATGAGAGGCATCACTGTAGACCACAAAGTCCTTTCCTGACACTGGCTGTGTTAACACTGGTGCCTCTGTCAACATAGCCTTTAACTTCTCAAAACTGGTCTGACACTTGTCATTCCAGTCAAATCTGACATTCTTGTGTAACAACTTGGTCATTGGAGCAGCTATTAAGGAAAATCCCTTCACAAATCTCCTGTAATACCCAGCTAGCCCCAAGAAGCTTCTGACCTCAGTTGTATTTCTGAGAGGCTTCCATTCCATCACTGCTTCTATTTTCTTGGGATCCAATCTAATCCCATCAGCTGACACTATGTGTCCAAGGAATGTAATCTCATTCAACCAGAAGTCACACTTGGACAACTTAGCATACAGCTTCTTTTCTTTCAGGGTTTGCAGAACAATCCTCAAATGCTCATCATGTTCTTCACTGGTCTTGGAATACACCAAAATATCATCAATAAAGACCACTACGAATCGATCTAGGTATGGATGAATGATACGGTTCATAAGGCCCATGAATGCCGCTGGTGCATTTGTTAGGCCAAAGGGCATTACCAGGAACTCATAATGCCCATATCGGGTCCTGAATGCAGTCTTTGGCACATCTACATCCTTCACCCTCAACTGATGATACCCTGATCTGAGATCAATTTTAGAAAATACTCCTGCTCCCTTCAACTGATCAAACAGATCATCAATTCTAGGCAATGGATATTTGTTCTTCACAGTCACTTTATTCAACTGCCGGTAATCGATGCATAGCCTCAAAGTCCCATCCTTCTTCTTCACAAACAGCACTGGAGCTCCCCATGGTGACACACTGGGGCGTATGAACCCCTTATCAAGCAACTCTTGCAACTGAGTTTTCAACTCCCTCAATTCCATGGGTGCCATCCTATAAGGAGCAATGGAAATGGGTGCTGTACCCGGCAGTGTCTCAATAGCAAATTCAACTTCCCTTTCTGGTGGCAAACCAGGCAACTCTTCAGGAAATACCTCTGGGAAGTCTCTTACTGTGGGTATATCACTCAGGTTTGGCTTAGCCTGCCTAGTATCCACCACATGTGCTAGGTAGGCTTCACAGCCTTTTCTCATCATTCTTCTTACAACTGTGGCTGAGATGACATTGGACAAGAAATCTGTCCTTTCCCCCACAACTGTGATCTCATTACCCTCAGAAGTTTTCAAAGAAATTCTCTTCAATTTGCAATCAACTATTGCCTGATGACGTGACAACCAGTCCATTCCCAAAATCACGTTAAACTCGTGGAAGGGCAACTCAATCAGGTCTGCCAAGAATTCATACCCCTGAATCCTTAACGGGCAACCCTTGTATACTTTGTTCACCACTACACTGTGGCCCAATGGATTAGTGACCAGAATGTCTTGGTCACTCTCCCCTACTAGTATCCCCCTTTCTACGGGTAGATTGATGCAGATGTATGAATGAGTGGATCCTGGATCCACCAATGCATGCACAGATGTATTGTAGAGGGAGAACGTACCCCTGATGACATCCGGGGCATCTTGCTCCTCCTGAGCTCTAATAGCATAAGCTCTGGCAGGTGGTCTGCTGTCAGGCCTCTCTGCTGGCTCAGACGCAGGCCTCTGTGATGGTCCCACAGCCTCAGATTTGCCAGATTTTCTACCCCTCTGTGGTGCAGGAGTAGGTCTGTCTGCTTGTGTTGGAGCAGCTGTAGTAGTTCTGCGTGGACAGTTCTTCAACTGATGCTCTGTTGACCCACACCTTAAGCAGGCACCAGTCACTCTCCAACACTCCCCCTTATGCCATTTCAAATAGTGTGGACATGCAGAAGATGCTGGGGCTGGTCCCCTGAACCCCATCCCTGGAGAGCTGCCCACTGATGGTGTGGACTGACCTCTCCTAGGGGTAAACTGTGGCCTGGGCCCCTGAGACTGACCCTGACCTTGTGGCTGGCCTGAACTCTGTGCAGATGGACCCTTGAACCTCTTCCCAGGTGCAGGAGATGAACTAGACTGACTCGGGCCCCTCTTCTGCTGTCTATCCCTTCTGGTCTGCTCACTGATTCTTACTTTTTCAACCTTTATTGCAGCTTCCACTAACTTGGTAAATTCTGTGATTCCCAGGGCAGTGAGCTGGATCTTTATGTTGTCATTTAGTCCCTCTTCAAATCTCTTACACCTTTCAGCTTCATTAGGGACTATCTCCCTTCCGTAGCGGCTCAATCGGACGAATTCCTTCTCATACTCAGCCACTGACAACTGTCTCTGCCTCAGATTAATAAACTCTCTTCTTCTCTCTTCCAAGTATACAGTACCCACATATTTCTTCTTGAATTCTGAGAGAAAGAAGTCCCAAGTTATAGCTTCTGGCTACACTTCACTGGATACTGTGTCCCACCATTCATAGGCATCATCTTGCAACAGAGATATGGCAGCCTCTAGGTTTTGTTCAGGAGTGCAGTGGAGTTGTTTTAGGACTCTGCCTGTTCTGTTCAACCAATTTTTGGTACCATGAGAATCATCTTCTCTCTTGCCGAAGAAGTCCACTGCTCCAAATTTTCTCAATCTTTCCAGGTGTGATTTCTGCTGTGGAGCTGGTGGTGGTGGTGGTGGTGCTGCTGACATTACCCCAGCCATTTGTCTGAAAAATTCGGCTATTTGCTGGAACATGGCCTGTGGAGGTTGAGCAGGCTCTGCTTGAGCTGGCGGAGTAGGTTCTCCTCTACCCCCAGTCTCAGCTGCTGCAGGTGGAGCATAACTCTCCACTTCCTCCTCAACTGCCTTCTGAGATGTAGGGTCCATATCCTATTCAAAATAAGAAAGACAAACAGATCTGCATTAGTGTCACTCTTACAAATGCAATGCATGGTATGGACTCAATCTAGGCCCAGAAACGCCTAAACCGTGCTCTGATACCACTAAATGTGACACCCCTTACCCGTGTACAGTATACCCGAGTAAGCAATGTCACACGGTGTACCGGCACACTCTATTTTATCTTAATTAATTTTTATCATAGTTTTGAATATAACTTGTGAAATATAGTTCATTTAAGCGATTTATCAAAATTATAATTTATTTGAGGTTCCGAAAATTTTAAAGAAAATCTTGCAGAGTACTGGCTAAAAATGGAGAAAACAGTTTTTCGGAACCTGTTAAAAACACTTCCAATATTCATATCTCATCACGCTCAAACTCTAATATCAAAATCTCAACATTTTTCAATTTCATTTATCAATCATTCATCTCATGTAATAATCAAGTATAAATCACAAATAAACATTCTCTTTTCCATTCATAAACATAATTCTCATTATTTACATGATCATCAAAATACATTTCATAAGTTCAACTACATATGGGAAAATAGAAATTTAGTTACAAAATACCAAAATGACACCTAGTGTCCTACTAATGCACTGCAGAAGTTGAGGTGACACGCATAATCGCAGAGTCAGAGGATGGACTCACCCATCTGCGGCCCATCGGGCTCACGCTCGTATCTCCAGCATTACACGCGTGGCAAAAGCAACGCGCTAAGCAATGATGCTTAGTGGTGCAATAATAAAATACAAGAAAATAGCAGAAAATAAATATGTATTTAATGTATATGTCTTATTTGTTTTGTATTTGTTATATTCATTTATTTCTTTAATTTTGTCCATTTTCATTCATTTGGTTGCCCAAGTAACCTATGCTAGACGACTGGACTGGATAAACGGGTAAACTGGCACTGGGTATCAAGTACCTCGGGCCGTCACACCATCGGTCACATATGTATCTCCCGGTGTGCAGCAGAACAGCTAACAAGCTGTAAATAATATTAGACACGAGGTCACATCTCAATACAAGGTCAGAATGGCTAAAAGCCATGAAATCACAGAATGGCATATTGCCATGTGCAGTACTGCTAACTGAACCCTATTGGCATGCCAAACTATCCAAACCAATCTTGTTAGGTATACTAGGGCATTTGATACTTTTGAATTCTTTAATTTTTGAATTTCAAGTTTTTGTGTCACTATTCACCTCATTGGTCAACAAAAATGTTGACTTTTTGATAGAAAATAGGTACAATGGTTTTGACACTCCCAACATACCACATTTTGCATTTAAAACTTGTTGGCATTAAGCATTAATACCATTTCTAAGCTTAAACCAAGGGAAGCAGAAATTTCAGTTTTTGTAGCCCAACTTTACTGTTCCATTGGGCACTGTTGCAGTGGGAATTTGAGGAAATGGTAAACATGAAAGTTGTTCCTTATTTTGTCTAATTGAATTTCTTTTTTTGAATCACTCAATTTGGAGTTTTGTAGCTCCAGATATGGTTCAAAAACCACAGCTGGTCGGATTGGAAAAACTGCAGAATTACCAAATCTACAGTACCATGAACAGTGATTGTGACTGCCATTTGGGTTATGTTCTGGTCATAATTTGGGGTAGGTTTCTTCATGAAAGTTGTTTTTCTATGTCTTAACTTATTGCTGTAAAAATTTCAGGCCAATTGACCATTTCTACAGTGTGTTATGGCCAAATAAGACATTCTGCAGAATTGGCTTGCAGGGTACCCGGATTGGGGCCAACTTTTGGTCCTCTTGCTTTGGTCTTTTGGGCATGGTTTCTTCAGCAAAAATGTGCCATTATAAGTCTAGTTTCATGTCCAATTGGCCAAACACCAATTGGACCTACACAGCCAAATTTATGGCTGTCTAAGTGGGCTGGAATCACAGCCTCATTATCTTTGTCTCTAGCGTTGCACATTTCACTTTGCCATGCATTAGCTCACTTCAAATTATGATTAACTTGCCTCAAATGGTCACTAATTGACCATTAGAATGTCCTTTAATCATTTCATAAGCCAAGTCCATATTTTACTCCCAAAACCCTAGTTCAAATTCATGGTTTACACAATTTACTTTAGTTAGCTACTAATTCATTATTCTTATGTTTATAAACTTCAAACATGATTTCTAGTTCACTCCAAGTTCATCAAAAATACTCATTCCTATTCCTTCAATAGGGATGCCGAAATCCATAGTGTGTATACACATAATTTTTGTTCATTTAAGTTGCAAACTCTTACTCAATTCAAGTTACTAACATGGAAATAAAGAGTTTAAGGTATATATGTGCACTAACCTTTAAGTGGCAGAATTTTTCCCAAGCTTAACTTCACTTTCCTTCCTTTTCTAGGCTGCCAAACACTTTCCCAAGATGAGTGGACAAGTTTTAATGAAGAGTGTTTAGGGTTTAGTAGTGTAAACAAGAGGGAAATGAAGCTTTTGTTGCAAAATCAATGGAGGTTTGGGCAAGCTAGGTTTCGACTGGTTTTGGGGAAGGAGATGGCTGCTGGCTTTTTGATTTTTTTTTTGGTCTCAATTTGTCTCTTTTATTAGTTAGTTAATTGGTTGTTTAAAGGTGATTGTTATAGCTTTTAATGACATCACATTATGTCATAAATAAGCCCTTTTTTTCTCATTTTCTTTTCTTTTCTTCTCTACTTATTTTCAATTTAATTTTTAGAAATTTTTATTCATATTTTATGTCATAATAATTATTTACTTAACTGGACAAGTCGGCCAAAAATCACCTCTGAAGGCGAAATGACCAAAATGCCCTCCGTTTGGCTTAACGGGTCAAAATTGTCTGTACCGATTGAAAAATTTTTCTAAATATTTTCTTGGCATTCTAATGCCACAGGAACCTCAATAACCCTTCTCTGGAGTCTCAAAAATTATTTTATGAATTTTCTCTCGGGTCTAGGGCTTCTAGTTGCGAGAACCGCAACTTCCCTCTGGTTACCCATCGCTAGGGCACCGGCTCGTTTAACTTGGTTGTATTTTGTTTCTAAAATTTTTACTAAATTTTTCTTATTAATATTTGAGCTAATTATGGTTCCTCACTTTAGTTTAAATATTTTTCCGGACGTTCTAGCTGTCCGGACCGACACCGGTCACCGGAACAGTAGAATGTACAGAGTTGCTACCGGAAGGGTGTTACATAGCATAACTGTCAGGTCAAGAACAATGAAGCTAAGGAATAAAGTAATCAAGGGTTCATTTTGGGATAAGATAAAAGAGATGAATTAAAAAGCAAAGCAAATAGCCAAGGATAGGACAAGACAAGGAAGATCAAAGAGAGGTATGAAGCACATAAAGTGCTATCTTGGGCAAGGTAAATAGGATGAACTAAGAGGCAATATTAGAAAGCCCAGAATGAGATTACATGAGTAAGGATAGTTGTCAAGATATAGAATCCAAAAGTGTAGGACTTAGAGCAGGTCATGGTTCGGGCAGTGTTAGGAGCTAAAACATGGGGTTCAGAGTTGCAGGATATGGATCAAACTCTGTCTATTCCTGTTTCCAAGATGGAGTAGGTAGCAATGGGATAAATCCATTTAAATTTCTAATAGCAGGAGAAAAGTTAGTTGAGGAATGCAATAAGAGCAAGTAAAAGTTATAGGATATGCAATGGTGTCTTAAACTGTCTTATCAGGTGAAGGAGTGAATTAATAAGTAGTGAGTTAAATCAAAGTAAACCTAATGGTTCAAATAGGCATAAAGAGTAAAAGGGATGGTGGAAAATGGCATATAGGCTTAGGTCACAAGTAGAGATAGTGAGATGGCAATTATAAGGTCTGTGATCAGGGGTTAGATGAACATTTTCAGTATGACCAATAGGGTCCTTTCATAAGGAAACGTGAATAAAAATAAGTGACACAATGACAGTAAGAGAGCGAGAGAAGAATATGTATGAGTGACAGTCACAAGTCACTGAGAAGCACAAGGATGAGAGTTATGACAGTAAGTGTGATTGGAATCCATTTTGGAAGAGTCTATTAGTGAGAGGTATCTTCTTGAATACAGTAAAATATAGGGATGTAAAAGAGTTAAGGTAGGCATAAAAAGGTAGAAATGGAGTACAAGTAGAGATAGAAAATCTTAAGATGATATATTAGGCAAATTGGTGGTATAATAGAAGGATTGCATCTTATATAGAGATGATGAAATTTTAGGGAGAAGACCAAGAGACATGAATGGTGTGTTGATGTCAGTAGGAGGAGATTTCTCTTTCTCTTCAAGTTTAGATCATACCTTTGGCTCTGGAAGTCTACATAAGCAAGGAAAATAATGTTGATATGACCTAGTATTTAAGAACCTGATAGGCACTAGTCTATACACATTCTTCTTAAAAGAAAATGACGGTAAGTGTGTACCTAATGTTATGTATTAAAGGACGATTAGAGTAGTGACAAGAGTTAAAATGAGTTAGTTACTAGTACTTGCAACCCTTTTGGATCATAAGCTGGAAGAAGTGCTAATTATGGATAAGTTTTAATGGGTGAAATTGTTGTTGATGGGTAAATTTGAGGCTGAAGTTTGGAAAGCCGTGGGCAATATATGCGGTCATATTACGAAGAATGAACACGAAAAGTATTTTGTCTGGAATTAAGACATAGCACACATTTTTTACAGCCATGTTAGTTTAGATGGAACTTATAGTTTATGGGGCTTTTATCTAACTAGGATGAGTGATTTCCTACTAAGGGTAGTAGGGAATGATAATGTTTTAATGGTCAAATTAGGAAGGAGATACAAGGAGGATTTTCTATGGTCAATTATGAGTGTTATATGATGTGAAGGATGTGTTGGTAGGAGCTAATCGTAAGGCTAGAATTCCAGAAGTAATGGAACTAGTAGGCAAGATAGGACTAAGAAATAAAAAGAAGGTTAAAGTCGATGATGGGAAGGACATCCTTAAAGGAAAAGGTATATGGATGAGATAGGACAAATGTTAGAGAATAAGTACAGTAGGTTGAAAAGATATCAACAATAATAAAAACAGGAAAAGAAAGTTGATAAGATCCAAAGGACAAGAGGAAAGCTTAGTAGAGTTGGTTACAATGATGAGAATAAGAAGGAATAAGTATGCCAGGGACGCACTAAGGGATGTGTAAAACAAGTTATGATGAGATGATAGATTAAAGGAGTAGTGGAGCCTCAATCTAAGTGCCACTGTGTCAGAAAGTATGTCACATAATAAGAAGCTTTAGGAAAAAGTCAAGATACTCCCATCCTAGAGAAGGAGTGGGAAATGATAAAGTCGCGTTAACTGGGTTGTTAGGGAATACAAACACTTTTGTTATATAGGAGAAAGTTGATAGAGGGTGTAGAATACGCTTAGCACTTGGATGGAGCTCTACATGATTGGTTACATAAGATGGACAGGAGTTGGTCTGAGGACCATAGTAATGAGATAGAGTAGATTGGAAAATTTGAAGTATCATGGCAGTGAAAAGATGCATAGGTGTTAGCCGTTGAGGTCAAATGACAAGTATAGATTTCAAATAAGATGCCTATGATAGGTGCTACAGGAAAGCATCTCATAGGGTACTATAGAATAAAGAACATAAGTCATGTCTTTGGGGAGCAGAGATTATTGAAATAGAAAAATGGAGACTGAAGTCACTAAGAGATACATTAGGGCACAATGAAGGAGAGGTAAGCACTAAAGTTGATGGAAGTTATGAGACATCAAGTCAAACACAGTGGAGGTATAGTGAGTATTGAAGATTTCAGAAAAAGATTAAGGAGTGGTTTGAGGTATGAGTTTCGCTGTGAAATGACGATGATAGCTAGGATACTACAGCAGGCAAAAGAGCTATGCGGATCCTAAGCGAAAGGATGTAGAGTTTGCGATGGGTGATTATGTATTCCTAAAGGTCTCTCTAATGAAAGCAGTCATGAGGTTTGGGAAGGAAGGCAAGCTGCCACTTAGATACATAAGACCTTTTGAGGTCATTAATAGAGTTGGAATAGTTACTGACCAGTTGGAGTTACCATCAAGCCTTTCTCACGCCCACCTAGTGTTCCTCATTTCCCTACTTAGGAAGTACATACATGATCATTCCCATGTGTTACAACCCAATACAATAGAGTTGAAGGAAAACCTAACATTTAAAGAGTAGCCAGTAGCCATAGTGGACTTTCAGATGAGGCAGCTATGGTCAAAATAGATCCTTATGGTTAAGGTTTTGTGGACAAGCCAATCGATAGAAGAGTGTACCTGGGAGTTAAAGCAGGACATGCGCAATAAGTACCCGTACTTGTCTACTGTGTAATTTTATAATTCTTTATTCTGCATAGTGTAAAATTCGAGAACGAATTTTCTGTAAAGGGATAGAATGTAACACCCTAAATTTTTAAATAATTATTTTATATCTAAATATAAATATTTTAGTCTAACCCCTGGTGTTGTGGGCTTTACATAGGTACTTTCTTTTTGTAGCAAGTTGATCATCGCCCGGATCTGCGATTTCGGGCCAAGCAGATAAGTTATCAGAATCACTTCGGAACCAGGTCAAAGTTATAGACTATCTCACTATTTTCAAACGCCCGGACGCGTTCCAAGCGTCAGAATTGGCATAGATAAATTCAAACTCTAAGTTTCTTCAATTTTATAGTACTGGGTTTAGAATAAAATTTCATAAAATATTCATGGATAGCTAAGGCTTGTAGTTCTTTTTTCATTGCTTGATGCCACAAAAGATAATTAAATGCCTCCTTTAGGATGAAGGGTCATGATAAGAAATAATAACAGAGTAACAATGAAAATCACAAAAATAAGATTGTTGCTGACGTACTATGGGGGTAAATTGCACCAATCGTCCCTCAACTTATATAGTTATCTCATTTCATTCACTCAACTTCAATTTGCTTAAACAAAATCTCTCAATTTTAGTTTTGTTTCATAAAAAAGTCGTTGACATGAAATAATAGGTTTTCAGGTTAAAAAAAATAAAATTTTATTTTATCTTTATGATTAAATTAATTAATAATTATTATCAATAATATTATTTTATTTTAAGTAAATTTATTAATAAAATTATAATTATATATATGTTATTTATTATTATTAAATTTTAATTTGTAACACCATGGATTAATAATAATAAATTTTTAAATTTAAAATAATTTTTATTAATTTATTAGTTTTTCAATATTTTAGTTTTTATGTGAAAAATAATAAACAATAAATAATAATTTATAGATTTATTTTGATCAAATATTAATTTAGCGTTAATTTTAAGATAAAAAATAATCTGAAAACCTGTTATAGTAGGTTAAAGGGACTTTTTTCTAAAGGCCTTTTGGTCGAATAAATCCAAATCTTTACGTTAGTTACTGGTTACATCAAAAACTTTTAATTTTGAACAATTTAATCATAATTTTTAAAATTGAAGAATTTTTGTTCAAAAATCAAAAACCAATTTGGGTATTTTGAATTTTTATATCAGGATTGCCATGTGGTATGCTTATCACATTTTCTAATTTTTTTTATTTGATTTATCTCTTTCTCCCTCTCTCTCTCTCTCTCTCTCTCTCTCTCTCTCTCTCTCTCTCTCTCTCTCTCTCCACATAAAAAAATAGGGATTCCACACTAAGTGAGCTTCGATTGCCATGTGATATGTTATATCACATTTTCTCATTTTTTTATTTGATTCATTTCTTTCTCCCCCTCGTTCTGTTTCTCTTGCCCTCTCTCTACGTCATTCTCTCTCTTTTCCTCTCTTTCTCTCTCTCTCTCTCTAAACAAAAGAATAGGAATTCCACACTAAGTGAGCTTGATTGTTTAGAAGGGGGAGAGAGAGAGAGAGAGAGAGAGAGAGAGAGAGAGAGAGAGAGAGAGAGAGAGGGAGGGGAGGGGGGAGATAGATAAATCAAATAAAAAAAATTAGAAAATGTAAAAAAAAAAAAGAAAATGTGTAAAAGGTCAATATCCCCAAATTGATTTTTGAATTTTGAATAAAAATTCATTAATTTTGAAAGTTATAATTAAATTATCCAAAATTAAAAGTTTTGGATGTAATCAGCAACTAACATAAAGGTTTGGATTTATTTAGCCAAAGCCTTTTAGAAACATAATAAAAATTGAGAAATTTTATTTTAACAAATTGTAATTAAATGAACAATTAAAATGAAATAAACACCTAAGATGAGGGATGATCGATGAAATTTATATCGTAATATAGTGATCTTGAAATTAGAGAAAAAGGACTAAATGACAAACATCTATAGATGGATTAGATAGCTTAAGTGATGCTGCAATGTACTATATTAGAAATGGCTGGTTTCCTTGCATCAAAAGCATCGAGAGAAGATGCATGATTTTATTGTATTATAGTAGAATTCGTTGGAGAAGAAGGAAGGTTCATTGGGAGGAACAATATCTAGAAACAACTCGATAAAAAAAAAAGAGTAAAAAAGGAGGATTACTACTAGACAAGTGAAATTGATTAATCTCATTTTTCAAATACTATTTTAATATCTTCTCTTTAATTAATAGAAAATAGCTAAATTTGAAGATGCTACCTCAGCTTATGTTTTGAAATATTTTAAAATAGTTATAATGTCTGATGCTATTTTCCCGTTTTACGGGTAATGGATGTTGGATAGGATCTGCAAGAGAGAAGAATACCAGGTAGGTTAGATGACCATTACTCTAATACATAGGCAATGGGATGAATGAATAGAATAATAAAAATTGGTTGGTATTCATATCCGATAGTCTTTATATAGGCTTTTATTATAGTTTTCTATTAGGATTAGAAGTTCTGTAGTTGAATAGTATTAGGAATCTGCATGATCTGAGTCCTTTATGTGGATAGGGCTCTGATCAAGGTAGATATCTCGAGATCTTTATTTTTGACAGTGATATGAATATAGTTGAGTGAGTAACTCTCTTATCCGGGTATCTGAGTATTGTGTTGCTCAAACTGCTCCTTGCTCGTATATTCGATTGTTCATTACTCAGTGTATAGTATTATTTTAGTGATTATAGTATCATTAATTTCTCTGCAAGTATCTAAGTCTTTAGGCTTAGTGATATTTGTTATTTTGTGTTAATTTTCTCCTCCGCTTGTCGCTTAGGTGTCATCAAACGGGAGGATGATTTGAAAAGTTATAAAATATCTTTTCACTTGGAGAGCTGTGTACCAATCATATCAGCACCATGTTTGGTGTTTCGAGGAGTTTTTGCATTTATTGTCTCTGTTATATATATACAAGATGTTTTACACTATTTTATTTTTGTATCTTTTTTACTTCTAATCTTGTTTTCTCTCCTTTTCATCTCCCTCTTTTTCGCCAGAGATCCTCCTGTCATCATCGGCAAGATTGTGACCTAAGGTAAAACTTTTTATTTAAACGTTCTTGTTATATCCTTTCCTTCTATTTCTTCTTTCAATAAGCACTTCTACTCCAAATTTGGGCCAAGATACTACAGAGGATTCGTTTGATTTGGCAACTCCTCCTCGGGAGGTATTAATGACCAGAGATGGTGCTTTTCTGCCACCTACTGGGCACCCCGAGGTTGCGATACTAGCTGGTGAAGAAGGTGAGATGGCCGTGGGAGTCGTTCCTTCAGGACCTTCTGGATCTGGAAAGAAAACTCCTCAATATAGTAGGAAATAAGCATGAAGAATGAAGGATTAGGGACCATATGAGTTTTGTGGATTCTGGATTTTTGGGCTTTTAAGGTTAGGTCTTAATTTTGATTTTAATGAAAGATAATAAATATTTTTAATATTTAATTATAAAGTTAATATTTTATTAATAAAATTTTTTAAAATTATTGTTTTAATTTTTTTGACAAAAAATGGATTTATTTGAAATTAAAGGGAAAGTTTTGGGTTTATTTGATCTTTAGTGAAAAGTTTAGGCAGTTGAACTTATTTCCACATTTTTTTCTTTTAAGAGAGAAGGGGCCCGGAAGACGTGGGGCACACCTTAACACCTAGAAAATAGATTACGGGCAAATTTTTTAGAGAGTCGAGCTACTAGTACATCATTGACCTATAAAATGGCACTTCTAGAGGGCCCAGTGAGGATGATATCATCAACATATAAAAGAAGGTGGACCACGTGATTATTCCTAGATAAAATTAATAAGGAGTTGTCAAAGCGGGAATTTACAGAATTGTAAGAGAGTAGATAAGTTCGTAGTTCCATGTACCATGCCCGAGGAGCTTGTCGAATACCGTAAGTAGCCTTGTGAAGTTTACAATCATAATTTGGATACCTTTTGTCAATATAGCTAGGGGGTTGCTGTTTATATACTTTGTCCTTAATAGTGCCTTGTAGAAAGGCATTGTTTAGATCCAATTACTATAGAGGCCTTTTTTTAGTGAGTTGCAAGTGTCAGAATAAGCTGAATAGTTGTTGGTTTAATGATCGGGCTGAAGGTTGAATTGAAATCAATGCCTGGATGCTGATGAAATCCCTTGGCAACCAATTGGGCTTTATTTCTGTCAAGAGAGCCATTTGCCTTTTGTTTGATACGGAAGACCTATGACATTTTGGGAGGAAGAGGAGGGTATAAGTAGGGAGCGAGCAGATTTCAGTTCAAATAAAAAAATTGAACCGAATAGAATCAATTCGATTCAATTGGTTCAGTTTTAAAATTCAATTGGTTCGATTTTAAAATTTAATAGTAATTTTATATATTCAAATTGAATTAAATCGAATCGAATCGATTTTTGAATTGATTTATTTTTATGGAGAATTTATGAATTATATTTAATTATATATATATAAATTATTTAATTTCATTAATTAATGGTTATTAGGTTCAAATCAAAGTTAAATTTAGACTAAATAATTTAAAAATTAAGTCTAAATTAAAAAATAATCAAAAATCAAAATCGATCAGTTTGAACCGAATCAAAATAAAATGGTTCAATTTGATTCGATTTCTAAAATATAGAATTTAGTTTTCATAATTTAATTCGGTTCGAACCGAATGCTCACCCCAAGGGATAGGAGACCAAGTTTTGTTGTGCACTAAAACATCAATTTCATCGAACATAACATCTTGCCAATGGTTCAATTTAGTGACCTAGTTATGTGTGACGTACCGCCATATTGGTAGTAGAAACCACAAAGCGTAGTAATTTGGAGGACTCTTTGGTTTAAAAATATTATGCTAAAACCTTGTAACAATACGATGTGGAGGTGAGGGATCCATACTTACCTGTTGAGAGGTAAAGATAGCGATAGACTCACTCATGGTCGTGCAGTCCACATCTTCCAAATCTTTTGGCTTTTTAGGTGAAGATTGTTATGAGGCAGGTTGTGGGTGTAGTGACTTGGGAGGTGATAATGGGGTGGCAAAAGATGAAGTATAGTGGTATAGTTGGGATAGTAGCGAGCCATTCAGTGAGAGTGGCGTCTGAGGGTTGTGGTAGATCACGAATATGATGGGCAAAGGGAAATGAATTTTCTAAGAAAATTATGTCTTGAAAGGAAGATCTCGAAAGTGGTAGGGTTAAAGCACTTGTCGTGTTAATGTGTGATAGAATACCCAAAAAAGGCACATGGTTTGGATTTATGATTAAGTTCGTGATAGTTATAAGGTTTAAGCCATAGATAGCATAGGCAACTGAATGTGCAAACTGGTATAATTAGGGACAGTGTTAAAGAGTAGCTCAGATGGAGACATGGCTTAAGGATTGGGGTTGTCATTTGGTTGATCAAGTAAACTACTATTTGACAAGCATGGGTCCAGAATTTTAATGGAACTGAGGCATGATGAATAATGGTGAGGGTTGTCTCCATGACATGGCGATGTCGTCTTTCAGTAATGTTAACTCTTCGTGGGGTACAAGCAGGGGAATAAAGATGCTAGATGCTCGTGTCAATAAGTGTGGCACGTAAGCCTTCGTTTTCTCCAACTCCATTTGTGTACACAATAAGAATGGGTAAGTTAAAAAATTTTTCCCTAAGAAGTTTAAATTTCTTAAAAACTGGAGTAACATCATGTTTCCTTTTTTGAGGAAAATTACAAGTGTATTTAGTGAAATGATAAAAAAATAAAAAAAAATAAAAATATAAAATCGATACAACCCTTGCAGCATGATTGTTGCTCATCCGTATAATTCCCTATAATTCGCTGCTACTAGTTAGCTTGATTTGAAGTTGTGAGATAAGATTGAGAGTGATTAATTGATTAATTGGATTGATAGGATTGATCACTATGTGAGAGGGTGAAGGGGGAGAATTGGTTACTGTGTTTGATGTTGCTATTGCGGGAGGGGAGATTTTGTCCTAGGAGTTTTTAGACATATTGGATGGCTAGAAGGAAGTTTAAAAAATGTATATTGCTCATGGAGCTTGAATAGCTCTGATACCATAAATAGTTTAAAGATTGTGTGAAATTTCTCTCTCTCTCTCTCTCTCTCTCTATATATATATATATATATACTAGCTGGCAAAATTGTTTGAGCTAAGAAAAGAAAGAATCACGGTTAGAATTAGAAAGATTGAAGAAATAGAAAAAGGAAGGACAAAAATTAGCAAATTATAGGGAACTAGCTAAATGTCCGTATTTTTGCACTTGGATATAATTATTTTTTCGTTTTAGTATTTAGATTATTAATATATTTATATTTATAATTAACACTAATCATGATGGAGGCGTGAAATTAGGGGATAATGGGGAGGATAACAAGGATGGAGACGTGGGTCAAGGAGACTTAAACTCTAATGATCTAATTCCTGGTGAAATTGGACAGGAGGGAATTACAATTAATGATACAAAAAGAAGAAGGATGAGCTTGGGCAAGCAATCAAATGTGGACCTCAATACTTCTTCAGATCCAAAAAATGGACCAGCGGTGGGCCTCCAGGAGAGGACCCGCCGAACCCAATGAGTTGTTTAAGCTGGAACTGCCGTGGGCTGGGCAACCCATGCGCGTTGGAGACCCTACAGGAAATAATTAGGGAAAAGAGGCCTCATTTTATTTTTCTTGTTGAAACAATTTCTTCTTCTTTAAAAATTGATGAAATAAAAAACAATTTGGGTTATGATGGTTGTGTGGCTGTTGATAATGTGGGCCATAGAGGTGGCCTGGCTTTATTATGGAAATCTGTTCAAACTGTTTCTTTACTTAGTTCCTCGTTTTGGCATATAGATGTGTTAGTAGAAGTTGCTATGTTGGGTGAATGGAGGATTACGGGCTTCTATGGCAGGCCCAATAGGAATGAAAGGAGAGCTTCTTGGGCTCTCTTGAGGGAATTAGCTAGTCAATACTCTTACCCTTGGGTTTGTTGTGGGGACTTCAATGCCATTTTGACCCAAGATGAAAAAAGGGGTGGTAATTTTTATCCTACTTATTTGGTTCAAGACTTTAGAGATGCAGTACTTCAAGCTGGGCTTTCTGATGTCAACATGAATGGATACAAATATACTTGGGATAATGCAAGAGATGATGATGATTGGGTGGAAGCCAAGCTTGACCGTTTTTTGGCCAATGATGATTGGAAGCGGCGATTTATACTGTCTAAAGGCTCATCTGGACTGACTCATCTGATCATTTGCCCATCTTATTACAGGTTCGTATTTTCTTGCCTCGCCATTCCCCTCGTTTATTTCGTTTTGAGAATACTTGGGGCGCGGAGAGTGGTTGTCGCGAAATTGTTGAGGAAATCTGGTCGGATCCTTCCCTGGGTTCGGTTTTGGAGAAGTTACAATTTTGCAGTGTTCGTTTGGGTGAGTGGGGAGATAATCTGCGGAAACTTTATAAGCAGGAGATTGACGATTGTAAGCGGGTAATGGGTCTCTTAAGGGGTAAGAGAGATGCTCATAGTCGAGAAAGCTTTAGGATGGCCAAAAGCAAATTTCTAGATCTTCTTCGCAGGAAAGAATCTTATTGGCGTCAGAGAGCAAAGGAATTTTGGTTGAAGGAGGGCGATCAAAATACAAAATTTTTTCATCGCAAAGCTACTATCAGACAAAGGAAAAACAGAATTGATCGCTTGAAGGACGATAATGGGAACTGGTGTGATTGGTCGACAGGGTTGGAAGCAATGATTACGGATTATTTCAAAAATATTTTCACTTCTAATGCTGGTTCGTCTAATGATATTATTGATCTTGTGCCGGCTCTAGTCACAGATGACCAGAATGTTGATTTGATGAAGCCGTACACCGTAGATGAAGTCAGGGAGGCTGTTTTCAGTATGCAAGCCGATAAGTCTCCTGGGTTGGATGGTTTCAACCCCGGTTTTTATCAGAAGTATTGGACTATCATTGGGGATCAGGTATCTAATTTTTGCATCTCTTGTATCAGAGATAGAGAATTTCCTAGCGAGCTGAATGATACGGCTATTGTCCTAATCCCTAAGAAGGAGCACGCAGAACGTATGTCGGATCTACGCCCCATAGCCCTTTGCAAAGTTCTCTATAAAATAATCTCCAAGATGATTGCTAATCGGCTTAAGGTAGTTCTTCCTTCTATCATTTCACCCTCTCAGTGTGCCTTCGTACCTGGTAGAAATATCCAGGAAAATTCTGTAGTTGCTTATGAAACTTTACACTACATGAGAGGTAAAAGGCGTGGACGAGATGGTTATGCAGCTTTAAAAATTGATGTTAGCAAGGCCTTCGACAGATTGGAATGGAAATTTCTGACGGCTATGTTGATGAAGCTTGGCTTTGACACAAATTTTGTAGAGTTCTTATATCTCTGCGTTTCTTCTGTCTCTTTTAAGGTTCTTCATCAAGGGATGCTTACGGATGCTATTTTGCCGGGAAGGGGATTGCGGCAAGGAGATCCCCTCTCACCTTATCTTTTTATCCTTTGTATGGAAGGTTTGTCTCGGTTAATTCACAACAGAGTTGCTATTGGTCGTCTGAATGGTGTAGCTGTTTGTGGAGGGGCCCCGGTTGTATCACACTTATTTTTGCAGGCAATGACCTTTTCTTTTTAAGGCAACTCAGAACAAGCTTTAGCCTTGAGAGGTGCTTCATGTTTATGCCATTGCAAAGCGGCCACTTATAAATTTTGACAAATCTCTGATTTGTTTTAGTGCTAATGTGCATGATGAAACTCGCCAGAATATTTGCAATATCTTGCAGGTCTGTGAACAAGATAATCTGGGCTCTTATTTGGGTCTTCCCATAGCAATTGGTCGAAATAAACAGGAAGTCTTCCAATTTGTGAAAGACAAATTCTGGAGGCGCATCAACTCTTGGAAGAACAAAGCCTTGTCTAGAGCTGGCAAGGAAATTCTTGTAAAGACGGTCTTACAATCTCTGCCAAACTATGTCATGAACCTTTTCCTTCTCCCAAAAGGTATATGTGATGATTTGCAACAAATTATGGCAAGATTTTGGTGGGGGACAAAGGTTGATGGAAGTAGAAGTTTACATTGGTTGGGTTGGGATCGCCTTGCTTGCCATAAACATTTTGGCGGTTTAAGTTTCAAGAAGATCAGACAATTTAATATCGCTATGCTTGGTAGGATGGGTTGGCACTTGTATATGAACTCTAATTCTTTGGCTAGCCGAATACTTAAAGCTAAATATTATCCTAATGTTTCTTTCTTAGAGGCTCCTATTGGGAATAATCCCAGCTATGTTTGGAGAAGCATTAGAGAATCTCAAAGTTTAATTCGTGATGGTCTTCTATGGCGTGTTGGGGATGGCAATGATATTGCTATCTGGCTAGATAGTTGGCTGCCAGATGTTGCCTTCCCTATGGTTACTACAACCTTTGACTTTAATTTTGGGGTCTATATGGTTTCGGATTTGATCACTGATGGTGCTTGGAACATTGATTTGGTGAATCGTGTGTTTAATGAAAGGGATCGAAAACTTATTCTGTCAATCCCTTTAAGAAGGAGCTCTAGCATTGACTTGCAATTTTGGAAACATGATAAGAGAGGCAGTTATTCAGTTAGCAGTGCTTACAAGTTACAGACTCAGGAATCTGACACAGCTGTTGGCAATAAAAAATTCTGGAAGAAGCTTTGGTCTATCCCAGCGGCACCAAAAATCAGAAACTTTCTTTGGCGTGCTGTATCTGGTTCTCTACCGACCAGATCAAGACTTTGTTCTCGGCATGTTCCGACCACAGAGGTTTGTCCATTATGTAATGTTGATTGTGAATCTGTAAAGCATGTTTTAGTTGAATGCTCCTTTGCAAGGCATGTTTGGCTTGCCTCTCATCTTGGTTGGTTTTCTCCTTCAACCCATTCCTTTCAAGACTGGTTAATGCGAGCTTTAGCTCTCTTCAATCCAAATGACTCTGCAACTTTGGCGTACCTATGTTGGTCTATATGGGAGGAACGCAATTCAGTGGTTTGGAAATCTGCTCAGCCTGCTGCTAACTCCTGCAGATTGAGAGGCCTTCGTCTCAAACGAGAATGGGACGATGCTCTGGTTAGTATACGGGCTGCTATTCCACCGACTGCAGATTTGCCTACACCACAGGAATGGAAAAAGCCAGGCCCTAACTGGGTGAAGCTCAATGTTGATATCGCTACCAATGTCAATTCTGGATGGACAGGAATCGGAATGGTGGTACGTAATGAAATGGGCAGTTTTGTGGCTTGTAAGATTTCGCGCATGGTAGGATTATTCTCACCTACAATTGCTGAAATTATGGGAGTACGAGAAGCTTTGAGCTGGATAAAGGACAACAATTGGCAAAACGTTATTGTGGAATCTGATAATTTGCAGGTTGTTAATGTTCTCAATTCCATGAATGTGGAAAATTTCTCTATGATGGGTGGTATTGTTTCTGATTGTAGATCTCTTATTAATGAGATTAGTTGTGAGATTCTGTTTTCTCATGTTTTCCGTTCGGCGAACGGGGTGGCTCATGCCCTTGCTCAAGCTACTCGTTCCTTTCCGAATGCTATGGAGTGGACTCTTTCTCCTCCTGAATTTGTATCTCTTCTTTTGCTTTAATGAAATCCCATTTATTATCAAAAAAAATAATTAACACTAATCAATATAATATAATAAATATTAATTTAATGTTATATAAATTATTAAAAGAAATTTCTAAATGCATTAAAAATATACAAGATGTTAAAAGAAATAATTATTAGTATAAACTTACATTAATATCTCAAACAATTAAAAAAATTATAAATAAAAAGCAAAACAAAACATAAAAAAGTACTTCCATATAAAAAATTGCAATCAATTTAGTTTAAATATAATATTATCAATTAAAACATTTCATTATTTTCTAATTTGTAATATTTAAAGTTGATTGTAAAAATTTTGAGAGTTGAATATATAATTAAATAATATTTTCAGAGTGTAATACTATGAGATTGTTTAAATAATATTATGTAAATTATATATTAATTATATATAAATAGGTTTAATATAAGAAACATTTAAGGAGATAATGTTATAATAACAATACAAAATTCTTTCTAAAAATGAAGCAGGTTTCAAATAGTAACAATAATATAAAGATCATATTTATTCTTTAATTAATATAAAATAAATTATAATAATTTTTTTATAAAAATAAAAGATATTTCATTAATTAAAAATAAAATAAAAACGTAAAGTATAAATTAACATATAATGTTTTTACATAAATGAATTAAAATTTATAAAAAAATATTTTAATAATATATTTAATTGTAAAGGCCTTATTTTTTAAAAAAATTAATTTTTAAAGAAAATAATAATTTAAATAATAAAAATTAAAATTGTAATGTCAATAATAAGAATAATAATTAAAAAAATAAAAAAAATAAACAATTAGTATAAAAAAGAATTATGCACTCATTCTTTATGGATGGTGATATGTGATAAATAATATTTTTACAAAAATGAATTTATAAAAAAATGGCAATATAAAAAATTTTTAAATAATGCACATTTAATTATGAAAGCATTAATTTTTAAAAATAAATTTTTTTAAAAAATAATAATTGAAATTATAAAATTAAGTTAATAATGTCAATAATAATACTAATTAAAAGAAAAATAAAAAATCAAATAATTAGCATAAAGAGAGTTATACACTCATTTTTTTATCGATGATAACATGTAGCAAATAATATTTTTATATAAATGAATTTATGAAAAAAATAATATAAAAAGTTTTTAAATAATGCATTTAATCACAAAGGTCTTAATTTTTAAAAATGAAATTAAAAAATTAATAATTTAAATCATAAATGACTGTTAAAAAATCATTAGTATACTTGATGTAGTTTCACATCAGCTGCCATATTATCATTAGAAAAGTCACATCAAAAACCCCAAGTTTGTGTTAATTGCCAAAAAAATTATGAAATTTGTCAATTTTTGTAATTAAACTATAAAATTTGCATAATTATCAATTAAACTCTAATATTTTATTGATATTTTAAATTGACATAACCATCAATAAATTATTAGTATGCTTCAACAAATTAGAAATTACATGTTCTGCAGATATAATGACCCTATTCCATTTTAATCAACTTATACATTCATGCCAACATTAACAAAGTTAATTTACTATTACTATACATATGCACAACAACATAATAAAACCTTGGAAATAGAGTAAAATAAAACAAAATCAAATTGTTCCTCTTCTGCACAGTTAACTCTTTCTTCAGATAAACTATATCTTCCTTTAATTTTTTTTCTTGGTCCTTGTCAACACTTCAACTCTGCTTTGCATATCATTAATTAGTATACAATTTTGATTACACTTTTCACTAAGCTGTATCAAATTTTCAGTGATTTTATTATAAATCTTATCCAACTCTATAACTTTCTCCTTAAGAATATTTCGTTGTCGAAGTAAATGTGTATGTAGCTTATTCTCCCAGCCATTGCAAGGTAGATCAAACCACTAGAAGAAAGAACAATCATTCCTTTAAATTAATTGCTCATTAATATAAGCTAATAATAAACTTATAAAATACAACTCTCAACCAAAATAGTCAGAACAAAAGCTATTACAATTATCTATCAAGCACCACATACTAATGGTTTATCGACGGTAGGGTCAATTTGAGACATGAATCAAAGTGAGGGTTTAATCGGTAATTATACAAATTCTAGAGTTTAATTGCAAAAATTAGCAAACTGCATTTCTGATGTGGCTTCTTCAGTCATGATATGTCAGCTGATGTGAAATTTTTGTTAATTATACTAATGGTTTGTTGACGCTCAGGTCAATTTGAGATATCAATTAAACGTGAGGGTTTAATTGGTAATTATGCAAACTTCAGGGTTTAATTATAAAAATTAACAAACTTCATAGTTTTTTCAACAATGAACCCTAATAAAAACTACTGTTGGATGTAACTAGGTTTGCAAGATTAAAACTCAAATGGATTAGGGGTGAGTTTTAAAGCTTGCAAAGTCACTTGAAATTGTTTCAAATTGATGCCAAAAGAGCATATCTTAATGGGAATCCTTCTGAAAAAGTTTACATGTTGCCTAGCTCTTGTTATGACCACCCAAATGGAAAATTTTGTTACCTTTGGAAATCCTTATTTTGTTTTTGTCAAGCACCCCAAGCTATGGTTTATCGATCTTTTTAGTTTGGAAACTACTAGAGGACACATGAAATGATTTAAAGAGTACAAAAGTGTTGAGACAAATACTTGGTCAACAATTTGAAATAAAAGATCTTCGTCGTCTCAACTAGTTTCTTAGGTTGGAAGTTTCATTTGATAAGACAAGTTATTATTTGTCCTAGGCCAAATATGTCATTGATCTCTTTTCTTGTGTTGGCTTGATAGATACCAAGCCTACTAATAACCTTATTAATGCTAACATGAAACTTATCCCTACATATGGAGCACCTTTAAATGATTCAAAGTCCTATACTTTATCAATAATTGATTGAAAGTCTTGTTTGGCTCAGTTACCTAACATTGCATATGGTTAGCCAATTATGAAAAGTTAACAGTTCTAAAGAAGGTGACCATAAGGGGACAACTGAACCCTATAAATCATATATAAGTAGCAAGGGATTTAAGCTAAATGGATAACTTGAATTTCGAGTTAATTCAAGTTATCAATTAGATTGTTATGTAAAAAAGATTTTGATCCGAGTCAAATTTGGATTAATTTATTAATTACAGATGATTTTAAATCAAAATTTTAATTTTTCTAAATTTAATTTTTGAGTTAAATATAGAGTTGATTGACTTGAGTCAAACGTTTTAGCTTTAGGTCAGATCGTAAGGGTTTCTGAATTAACTCTTAATTGAACTTGAAACTTTAATTTTGTGATTGTTCAAGTTGAAAGTCTAGTTAATCAAAATTTGTGAGGCTTAATGGCAAAATTCAAACGGTTGTTTGTTGCTCATTTTATCCAACCTTTTAATTTTATCCAAACATTTTATTCAAGATTTGTGATTGTTCAAATGAATTTTGCTAGCATTCCTATGGGAAGTGAAAGTTATCTTATTTTCTTATTCAGTTTTTTTTAATGGGTGTAAATTTACACTCATCAAAATTCATTTAATGCACCTCACTAATATAGTTTTAATGATAAACCGTATGGAGAATTGCAAAGTACATTTAATGAATTTCAAATTATAGTTCCCTATGCTAGAGGGTTGCATTAGGTGAATTTTAATAGACACAAATTTGCACCCATTTGAAAAACCATTTCTTATTTATCTGACTTTTGATTGGGCCAATCAAGGAATGGAAGGTGATGGATCTCTCTTTCCAATCTAAATTTCTAGCCAAATCAATAGCCAATATAAGCATTGGGATATGTTTTGTCCATTGGGATTTCAAAAAAAGGTGAGATTTAATGGTGATCGTCCCTCTTTTGTATTGTTTTATTTTCTATAGGCTAAAAGGTGAAATATGAAAATTTCATAATAATATGAATTCTAATTATTATTGAGTTGGTGTTTAGTCTAGTTTAATCTAGTGGTTGAAGGTATATAATTCAGTATAGAATATTCACTCCTCTAATCCTTTATTCAAAAAAAAAAAAATTACTTAACAAATCCAAATTCTAATTCCTACTCTCTCAATCCCCTAAAAAAAAAAAAAAATTAGCATCATTTTTTTTTTCATTGAGTGTTTATGTTCTTCCACCATTTGTAGTTATGCATATGCTTTTGGGTTGCCTTTTTGAAGAAACTTTCAATGTATTCTTAGGATTTGCAAGGTTGTTTATCTTGCTGCCGTGTATTTTGCTTTGGTTTATTTTTTTGTTCAACTGTTTTTTGTTTATTTTAAACTATAAGTTTTCAAGTTCGAGTTTATCAATTGAGTTAATTAGACTTGTTAAATTTTCCTACTTTTCTCTTTAATAATATTATTTTTAGCTTATATAAAAAAAATCAACAATACAACCATCACCATTACATTAATTAGTGATAATGTAATTAATTGTAGAGAAAAGAAAAGTTTTGATTGAGCAGCTTTGAACATAAGTATGTGAACACACAAAGTAATTGGTATGCCTAATAAATCTATATATATATATATATATATATATATATATATATATATATATATATATATATATATATATATATATATATAAATAATTAAAGAAATAATCAAAATGCTCAATAAAGGGAAATCTTCATAAATGAAAATTAAATATTAGTATATATATATTCAATAGGAGACTGGCTATGCCTCCTATTGAATATATATATACTAATATTTAATTTTCATTTATGAAGATTTCCCTTTATTGAGCATTTTGATTATTTCTTTAATTATATATATATATATATATATATATATATATATATATATATATATATATATATATATATATATATATATATATATATATTCATAACGAACTGGCTATGCCTCCTATTGAATATATATATACTAATATTTAATTTTCATTTATGAAGATTTCCCTTTATTGAGCATTTTGATTATTTCTTTAATTATTTATATATTGTTCAAGATTTAGATTGTTATTTCTTCCCTGTTAGCTTATCCTCCTTTCGATTTTGGTGCGTCCTTGGTATCAGAGCCTGGGGAGGAAAAGGTTCTATTTAAGGTTCGGATTTATATTTAAACATTTTTGAGAGGTTGGTAAGATGATCTTAAGGTGATAAGATAGCTTTTTTAGAGGTGTAAATAGGTATGGGTTATAAGTCTCGTCTTTGTAGCCGAGAGGGCGTGTTTAGGGTAGTGATTCATTTGACGATTACCTCACTTAACTCAAAAGATCAACCTAGAAAAATTCTTTAAGTATGAATCCTATTTTCTGTAGGTCTGTTTCTTCTTCAAACTCTTCTACCTCATCCTCTAAGTCAAGAAAGATAGTTAATAGTGAAGAAATAATAATAAAAAATTTTGAAAAATGTATAGATAATTGAGAAATTCTAAAAGTATAAAAGGATAAGATCTATTAGACTACAAAATTCAATTTTTTCAAAACTGATTTCACAATCAAAACTGAAGAAAGAGATCATCAGATTACAAAACCCTTTGAGACGATTTCTCTTCTGTCAAAAAAATCCTTACAAAAACACCGTGAAAAACAATACAAATACATCCATATAGGTTTAGTCCAAGTTGAATTAAACCGCTTACAAAAGAAGGATTGAACACTTCGATCCGAGCAGTTCTTAGAGATACTAGGTTCATAAACTTACAGGACTCCTTGCTTAGTTCAGTCGAGTTTAGTTTGTGCAGTGAACTAATTTCTTTCAATTGCTATCCAAATTTTACTGTTTCGTTGAACGAAAGTAACATTACAAAATCCCTTGTCTTACAAATCAAAACCCACAATTACAAAATGTTTGATGGATCTATTCCTCTTGCACTGATTTACAAAGTCCATTACAAAGCTATGGTTTCTGCTTTGGCTACAAAACATATGTTTCAGAGTAAAAGAGGAGAAACATTGCTTTTGCAAACTGATCTTACAAAATCCAACACTGTAATCCCTAGATCTATCCAGTGGAAGGACATAACCCTGCCAGAAGAATGGATCTTAGAAGTTGTAGTAGAGCTAGAATCTTCAAAAATAGTTGAACCAAACTATCAATTAAGGCAAATAACCCAGTTTGAAGATAGAAAAGTCAGTCTTAGCTTTAACAGAAGCCTTAGGTTTTCAAATGATTCTTCAACATCCAGTACGGTAGATATACGAAAAGTATCCTGTATACCTTCTGTTATCAGTTTGCCTATTATAAAACCAGTTGAAATACAAAACTTTCAACCTAGGTACTCTACCTCAGATTTACCTAGCTCTTCTAGGTCTTCTACCTTAGAAATACCTAGATTCACTTTACAAAACATAGATTACTCTACAAATGTTTCTCATCCAGTCTATACAAATTTACAAAACAAGTCTGTTCAGATTGAAACCCAAACAAAGTCTGTTCAGATTGAAACCCAAACAGAGTCAAAACCCACTTCACCTACTTTTTCGGCCATTACAGAAAATGTAAACTATGAACTCAATGTGCTTGAAAAAGAATTTGAAGTAGACAAACAGTATTTGCACGATGATTTTTATTCTCCTAAAAATCATAAAAAGAAAATTTAGTTTTTCAAAAATTTTAATGATCAAAGGAAAGAAATTCGAAAGGAATATTATGACTTTATATAAAGTTCATATTCTTTTCTTTGACCGGTTTGAAATGTATGCAAAAAACATAACATTTAATATCCATTTTCCAAAACTCCAAAAACTTCAAAAAAATCAAATCCAGTTTCAAAACCTTCTCAGATTTCAAAACCTAAACAACAGGAGTCAGAAGATAATTAATCAGAGTTCATTGAGGCTCTAAAAGATCTTATAAAGAAAGCAGAAGAAAAACTCTCTGTTAATCATGTTACTATTAGAAACAATGTTCCTGAATGGGAAATTTCAGATGGTAGAAAAATACAGTCTGAACATCCTCCTCTTAGGAAAGTAAAAATTCCCCACTTAGAACAAACAGCAAAAGCAACCCCTTACAAAATTCCAATGAAAATGATTCTGTGAATATAAAAAATATTGTTCTACAGAATAATTTTACAAATGCCCATTTGCATACCATAGGTAAGCAATTACAAAAAATGGAATAAAACCAACAGGCTATAGTTTTCCAAGTTGAAACTAAGCTGGATACAAAATTGAAAAACCCAATCTTCAAACCATTCCAAGTTTCCAAAAATAGTCAAAAAGATTTACAAAACAACAATGATTCTGAATTTATCCAAGCTTTGAGAGACATGATAACTAGGCTAGAAGCTTCGACTTCTACTCCAGTAGCACTTGAAACACCTCAAACTTCCCAAAAGAAGTGTCAATATAATTGAGGAAGATTCAGATTCAGATGTCAAAAGTCAAGAAAACCAGCTTAGGCAAGCTGAAGAAATTTAGTCTTCGAAATCTTTACAAATCAATAGACTTTATTGGCCGCGGATAGCAACACCCCTCCCAATAACAGCTCCAGACTTAGGCATAGAAAATAGATCTAAAATTCTGACCCAGTCTAAATTCAATGCCTCCACTGTCTATGAATGGAACATAGATGGTATGTCAGAATATAACATCTTGAATTTGCTCCAGCAAATGACCATGGCAGCAAATGCTTACAAAACCCAAACTCAAACCCCAAACATAGCTATTGTTGAACTCCTCATTGCAGGATTCTCAGGACAGCTCAAAGGATGGTGGGATTATCATCTCACGAACCTGCAAAAATATGAGATTTTAGAATCCATACAAACTCAAGAAGATGGCGTGCCAATTCTTGATGAGTTAGGCCAACCAATCCCAGATGCAGTAGCCACCTTGATTGTAACAATCTCCTTACATTTCGTAGGTGACCCATCTCATCTTAAGGATAAGACTGCTGAACTTTTTTCAAACCTTAGATGCAAAAAACTGAGTAATTTTCAGTATTACAAAAATACCTTTCTTACTAGGGTAATGCTTAGAGAAGACTCTAATCAGGCCTTTTGGAAAGAAAAATTCCTTGCTGGACTTCCAACCCTTTTAGGAGAAAAAGTTAGGAATAAAATCAAGGAAGCATTTGGAAATCAAATCCCGTATGATAAATTAACCTATGGTGAACTAGTCAGTCTCACTCAAAAAGAAGGTTTAAAGATTTGTCAGGATTTGAAATTACAAAAAAATCTGAAATGGGAAATGAGAAAAAACTCGTCAAGAGTTAAGATCTTTCTGCAAACAATTTGAAATAGGAACCAAGAATCCTACTCCAGACTGTGGAGGAAGTTGTAGCAGAAAACCTTACAAAAAATCATCCCAAAAATAAAAAAACTCTTCAAAATCAGAAAAAGATTCCTATTACAAAAATCCTTCAAAGAAGACTAGTAAACCTAGTTCTCAATCCAAAACAAAGTTTAAAAATTTAACATGCTACAAATGTGGTAACAAAGGCCACACTGCAAATTTTTGCAAGATAAACCAAAAACTTCATGAGTTGCAATTAGAAGAAGATGTTATTAATAAGATAACTGCCATTTTAGTTGAAACCGAAGGTGAGTCCAGTAATTCTGAACCCATAGAAAATGATGAAGGATTAAAAATTAATAAATTAATCACAAGTTTATCATCCAGTTCTGATTTTGAAACAGAAAATGAATTGTTTACAAAACCCAAATTGAAAATCAATGTTCTTTCAAAAGATCATAAGTTACTCTTAGAAATCCTTACACAGGTTGAAGATTCTCAACTACAAAAGGAATTTTTAGGAAAACTTTTAAAAACCTTTGAAGAACAACCAATATAAAAATCTTCTATTTTGCCCTCTGTTGCAAAAAACATATATAACCTTACAATCATATTGGGTAGAAAGAAGACTTCAAAACAATCAATTGTTTTAGTCCAAAGCCTCCATGAAGAAATAAAAGCTGTTAAGGTTGAGCTTAATGAGCTTAAAGAAAAACAGGCACAGGACTCAGAAACAATTCAAAAATTACTTTCAAAAGAAGAACTCGAAGAAGAAGAAGAAGATGAAAAAAATACTTTAGAAATTCAAAATCTTGAAAAACTTACAAAAAATTTTCTCTTCATTCTTGATGAGATTTCTTCCAGAAAATATTTGATTAGAATTTCGATAGTTTTTTCAAAATATTTCAAGATCGATATAATTGCCTTATTTGATATAGGTACAGATTTAAATTGTATTAAAGAAGGTATTGTTCTAGAGAAATTTCAAAAAAAAAACTACTGAAAAACTTTCAGCTGCAAACAATTCCAAAATCAAGATTAATTATAAAACAGAGGCTTCAATAGCAAATTCAAATACTCTTTTAAAAACTTCATTTGTTTTAATTAGAGATATTAGCTATAGTGTTATTCTAGGGACATCATTCATCAATTTAATTACCCCCTACAGAGTAAACTATGATAGTATTTCTTTTAAAACAAAGAATCAAAATCTTGTTTTTCCTTTTATTGAAAAACCCAAAACAAAGAATTTGAATATCATAAAAGCTTATTCCATTTTTGATAATCAAATAAATGTGTAACACCCTCCCGGTAACCACTCCGTACATCCTACTATTCCGGTGACCAGTGTTGGTCCGGACAGCTAGAATGTCCGAAAAAATATTTAAATTAAAGTCAGGAACCATAATTAACTCAAATATTAATAAGAAAAATTTAGTAAAAATTTTAGAAATAAAATACAACCAAGTTAAACGAGCCGGTGCCCTAGCGATGGGTAACCAGAGGGAAGTTGCGGTTCTCGCAACGAGGAGCCCTAGACCCGGGGGAAAAATTATAAAATAATTTTTGGGATTCCAGAGAAGGGTTATTGAGGTTCCCATGGCATTAGAATGCCAAGAAAATACCTAGAAAAATTTTTCAATCGGTACAGACAATTTTGACCCGTTAAGCCAAACGGAGGGCATTTTGGTCATTTCGCCTTCAGAGGTGATTTTTGGCCGACTTGTCCAGTTGAATAAATAATTAATATAACATAAAATATGAATAAACATTACTAGAAATTAAATTGAAAATGAGTAGTGGAGGAAAGAAAAGAAAATGAGGAAAATGGGTATTTATGACATCATGATGATGTCATTAAGAAAAACTATGACCAATCAAAATTTAGCCATTATTTGACTAACTAATAAAGAGATAAAAGAAGGACCAAAATAAGAAAAATGTCATCTTCTTCCTTTGAACTCCCAACCAGCCGAAACCTCTATCTCTCCTCCCTCCATTGATTTTCAATCCAAACCTTAAATTCCCTCTTCATTTCACCCTAAAACCCTAGAGACCTTTCACTAAAATTTACCCTAGCACCTTACTAAACCTTTTGGCAGCCAAGAAGGAGAAAGAAATTGAAGTTTGGGGCTTGGAAAAATTCTGCCACTTGAGGTTAGTGCATCTATATCTTAAAAACTCATTATTTTCATGGTTTAGGATTTGAAACTAGTAAGAATTGTAATTTAAATGAACCAAAAACCTGTGTATGACATCTTGAATTTCGGCTGCCCTAGCTATGGAATAGAAGGGAGTGTTTTTATGCGCTTAAAGTGAACTAGAGTTATGTTGGAAGGTTATGAACACAAGAATAATGGATTAAAAGTTAACTAAGATAACTTGTATAAAACATGAATTTGAATTAGGGTTTTGTGAGCAAAATGTAAATTTGGTTTAGGAAATTATTAGAGAGCATTTTAATGGTCAATTAGTGACCATTTTAGGTAAGTTGACCATTAAATGGACTGAAAAATAGGATTGCAAAGTGAGGTTGCAAGCTGCCCTAGGACAGCAGCAAATGGACTGAAATTTCAGTCCAATTACACAGCCATAACTTTGGCTGTGTTGGTCCAATTGGTGTTTGGCCAATTGGACATGAAACTAGGCTTATAATGGCACTTTTTTCTGAAGAAACCATGCCTAAAAGACCAAAGCAAGAGGACTAAAACTTGGCCCCAATCCGGACACCCTGCAACTGATTCTGCAGAATTGACCAAATGAACAGTAACTGTTCATTTGGCCATAACTCACTGTAGATTTGGTCAATTGACCTGAAATTTTCACAACAACAAGTTAAGACATAGACAAACAACTTTCATGAAGGAACCTACCCCAAATTATGGCCAGAACCTAACCCAAATGGCAGTGGAAGTCACTGTTCCTGTTACTGTAGATATGGTATTTTCTGCAGAATGGGCATTCGGCCAGCTGTGGTTTTTGGACCATATCTAGAGCTACAAAACTCCAAATGGAGTGATTCAAAAAAATAAATTCAACTAGACAAAATAAGGAACAACTTTCATGTTTTACATTTCTTCAAATTTCCACAGTAACAGTGTCCAATGGAACAGTGAAGTTGACTCACCAAAACTGAAAATTCTGCTTGTGTTGGTTTACATTTTGAAATGGTATTAACACTTAATGCCAACAAGTTTTAAACACAAAATGTGGTATGTTGGGAGTGCCAAAGTCAATGTACATATTTTCTATCCAAAAGTCAACATTTTTGTTGACCAATGAGGTGAATAGTAACACCAAAACATGAAATTCACAAATTGAAGAATTTAAAAGTTTCAAATGCCCTAGTATACCTAACAAGATTGGTTTGGATAGTTTGGCATGCCAATAGGGTCCAGTTAGCAGTACTGCACATGGCAATATGCCATTCCGTGATTTCATGGCGTTTAGCCATTCTGACTTTGTATTGAGATTTGGCCTTGTGCCTGATATTATTTACAGCTTGTTAGCTGTTCTGTTGCACACCGGGAGATGCATATGTGACCGATGGTGTGACGGCCCGAGGTACTAGGTACGCAGTGCTAGTTCACCCGTTATCCAGTCCAGTCATCTAGTGTAGGTTACTTGGGCAACCAAATGAATAAAAGTAAACAACGTTAATGAAATAATGAATATACCAATACTAAACAAAGAAAGCATACACATTTATTTTCTTGCTATTTTCTTTTATTATATTATTGCACCACTAAGCATTATTGCTTAGCGCGTTGCTTTTGCCACGCGTAGGTACTGGAGATACAGATCGTGAGCCCAGAGACCACGCATCGGGTGAGTCCATCCTGCTTTCGCACGATGTCCGTGTCACCTCAACTTCTACTGTGCATTGGTAGGACACTAGGTGTCATTTTGACATTTTGTAACTTAATTTTGATTTTTCTTCATATGTAATTAAACTTGTGTAATGTATATTGATGTATATGTAAATTATGAAAATTGTATTTGTTAATGGAAAAGTAAATGTTTACTTGTGATTTATATGTGAACATCACATGTGAATGATGAATGAGAATAGAAATTGAAATGTTGAAATCTTGATATTGAGTTTTGTGTTGATATTGGAGTTGAGAATGAATGAATTTGTTTATTGGAAGTGTTTTTAACAGGTTCCGAAGAACTGTTTTCTCCATTTTTAGCCTGTATTCTGCCGGATTTTCTATAAAATTTTCAGAACCTCAAATAAATAAAGATTTTGCTAAATGGCTTAAATAAAGTATATCTCATAAATTATATGCAAAAGCATGATATAAATTAATTAAGGTATATTAGAGTGTGCCGGTACACCGTGTGGCATTACTTACTCGGGTATACTGTACACGGGTAAGGGGTGTCACAAAATGTTTTGGAACAAGAAACAAAACAGTATTTGTAAAAAGAAATTTCTTTACAAAACAAGTTTGTTTTCAAAAATCAATTCTTTGATTACTGCTTATTACAAACTAACCCTTGTGAGTTTTTGCAGATGGCAGAATCATCCAACAATGGTGATTTAGTCCACTTTGGACTGATAGTCCTCTCCAAAACTCCTGCTCAAAAATTCAGAATTAATGTAGCCAGAGCTGCATATGTTCCCACAGAAAGACACCAATATTTATTAGATAATCTTTGGACTTTAATACAAAACAAACGGTTGGGAGTAACAGCTCTCAATGCACTTTGTATTGAGTTTGAGGAAGCTAATAAATATGTGGCTGATCCCCTTAGCAGAATTAAATATCATGAGGATCATATCATGGTAGCTCAATCATTCATTGAGTTTTTACAAAACCAAATTTTATACAAAACTATTACATCCAGAATTAGTCCATCAGATCCATCCACTTCTAACCAAAATCATTACATTGAATTACAAAAACAGGAATTTGAAGGCCTAGGATCCTCACTGGATTCTAGTGTAAAAATACAAAAATGAAGGACTAAAGGCCTAGGATCCTCACTAGATTCTAGTGTAAAATTACCATTGGCCCCACTGGTCAATGTGAAAAATTATCACCATAGTGAGGTCCTTTTTACTTGACTTGGTGTCAATAGGTCCTTAAAACATTTTCAAACCCGTTGTCTTTCGAAGCAATTCAGGCAATAAGTTCTCAACGGTCTTCCTTAAGAGATCCGCGAGCAGATATTACAAAATATCATCTAGTCCAGAACTAAAGAACAGCTGGATGTCCTCCAAAAATGTCTCAATTTTACAAAAAGCAATCAGCAAGGTCACAATGGATGGTCATGGGAATGGCAATATCATTCAAAACCCCATTTCCATTACACTCAGGAACATCCTAACCGATATCCTCTGTGCTATCCAGATTGTGAACATAGCTTAGATTTCAGCATCCCCCGTTTCAAAACAACTCAGATGTCTGGAACTCGATATCTAGACGCCATAGAACTATTCAAATGGGGTATGTTAGCTGGAGTCTGAGTCACAAGCTCTGATTGTGAAATGACAAGGTTTTTGGAAAATAAAGTCCTCCAAGAAGTCAGAAGACTATTATTACGCCAAAAACCAGTCAACATACAAATCATTTTAACACCTTCAGAAGTATTAGCAAATGAAGAGCTACAACAAGCGATCCATTACTTCTACCTAGATACAAAACTTCCTCCTCTTTATCATCTTCCAGATTGGCTATGAAATCACGAAGATCACTTTGTCCAACTCAACAAATGACGAGCAAAGACAGTCGTCGATAACTGGCAAAAATACCGATATCTAGAATATGCGCTAGTCCATACAGATACATATTCTTGGATATTTGTTCACTATGAACACTTGCCAAATCCAAAACCCTTTCAAATTGAAACATAGTATGAAAATTACATGGTTCAATATGAAAGTTATTACAACTTACCTTCTGTCTCGTCAGATGATGAAACAAGTGACGATGAGGAGACATGGCACAACCTACAAAACATGATGGAAGGATGACACGAGTGGTCCTAGCTCCACTCCATTAAAAAAAAAAGGAAAAGAAAAGAAAAAGGAAAAGAAAGAAAGAAAAAGAAAAGAAAAGAAAAGAAAAAGAAAAAGAAAAAATTTAAGACCGACAAAAGAAATTTATATCAGCAAAATTATCCATTTTGCTTTTCATTCTCTTTATTTTTCATTCTGCTTTTATTTTTACTCTTGTAATTTTGCACTTTTACTTTTCTTTCTTACAAAAAATCTAACAGGGTACTGTTCACCTATCACTGTTCACTTTTTACTGTTCGCATGTGAAGATAACAGGAAGCACTGTTCGAGCACTGTTCACCGGACAGGAAGAACTGTTCAGACAGTACTGTTCACACGTGAAAAAGCAAGTGGCAGATACTATTCAAGATTCTAAAAAATTACAAAATTGCCCCTGGTCGCTTCTATATAAGGAGGCACCTATCTAAGGCAAAACTAAGCTTCTTCAATACAAGCTTCAAGCTTCTTCAACCCAAGCCTCTTCAATACAAGCTTCTCCCTTTTCAAGCTTCTTCCTTTCAAGCTTCTTAAGCCGAGAGAATCCGAAGAAGGTCCTGAAGGAGTTTCACCTTGAGGCGAAGAAAGGAGCAAGAAGGTCGATTTACTTCCCATCCTGCCCTACCTCTACCTCACCTACAAACACTGTAACTTCCTTGTAGTAGATCTTAGGAAGCTCATGTGTTGAGCAACCTTTGTAAGTCCTATCCGAAATTACATATCTAAAACCTCTGTACAAAACTTTCAAAAAGTTTATAAAATTTCAAAGTAAGTTTCTTTGAAATTTCTTATAAAATTACAAATATTTCTTTCTTTTGCATGCATATGGTTGGTTCAACCACCTGATCTGCATATATATATGTATATATATTCATAACGGATTGGCTCTGCCACCTATTGAGTATATATGTGCATATATTTCATATTTAAATTTCATATTTATCTTTACAATATATATATATATATATATATATATATATATTCATAACGGATTGGCTCTGCCGCCTATTGAACATATATATACTAATATTTAATTTTCATTTCTAAAAATTTCCCTTTATTGTGCATTTTGATTATTTCTTTAATTATTTATATATTGTTCAAGATTTATTTAGGTTTTAGGGTTTATATATTGTTGAACCTAGGGGTCTTAATCCATGTTTTGATGATAATAAACAATTAATGTGCTACTAATCTACCTTGAAAATGTTTGTGTTAAGATTATAGGTCCCAAGTTCAAAATTGATAAATTGCTTCAAATCAAGATTGAGAGATCAAGAAATTGAAGCAAAGATCAAGGAGATACTACAATGTAAATTTTTCTTTTATCTTGTGAATCTCAATTAGTTGGTTATGTCGGCTCAAGTCTAGGTTCCTCTAAATTTCTTAGTGTTCTCTATTTTTAACTTTTTCCTAACAAAGGGGAAGCAAAATGAAATTTTCACTTTGAAATTTCTTATAAAATTACAAATATTTCTTTCTTTTGCATGCATATGGTCGGTTCAACCACCTGATCTGCATATATATATGTATATATATTCATAACGGATTGGCTCTGTCACCTATTGAGTATATATGTGCATATATTTCATATTTAAATTTCATATTTATCTTTACAAATTTATATATATACATATATATATATATATTCATAACGGACTGGCTCTGCCGCCTATTGAATATATATATATACTAATATTTAATTTTCATTTCTGAAAATTTCCCTTTATTGTGCATTTTGATTATTTCTTTAATTATTTATATATTGTTCAAGATTTATTTAGGGTTTAGGGTTTATATATTGTTGAACCTAGGGGTCTTAATCCATGTTTTGATGATAATAAATAATTAATGTGCTACTAATCTACCTTGAAAATGTTTGTGTTAAGATTATAGGTCCCAAGTTCAAAATTGATAAATTGCTTCAAATCAAGATTGAGAGATCAAGAAATTGAAGCAAAGATCAAGGAGATACTACAATGCAAATTTTTCTTTTATCTTGTGAATCTCAATTAGTTGGTTATGTTGGCTCAAGTCTAGGTTCCTCTAAATTTCTTAGTGTTCTCTATTTTTAACTTTTTCCTGACAAAGGGGAAGCAAAATGAAATTTTCACTTTTGAGAAATGCAAATTTATTTTTGAAAGTGTTTTTATTGAAAAGTTTATCAAATTAGCTTTTCAACGGTTTAAATGGATCGAAAATCCAAGTTTGGGTCAATAAGTTATGAGTTTTTAAAGGCTAAGTGCCCTTTTTGTCCACAGAGCACTTCGGTAGCTGAAGTTGAAAACTTTGGCAGTCAAAGTTCACTTTTTAAATGATATTTTTTAGCACCCCAACCTTCGACAGCCAAAGTAAGGGACTTTGGTAGCCGAACCTGGGTCTCTGTAACTTGATAAAATGGGGTTTTGGGTGGTTGAACAGCTATTTTTGTATTTAATGCCCCCCAAAGGTCATTTTCTTACCAAAACTATAAATGGAGACCATTTATTACTAGAGGGAAGTTACAACAACTATTTCTTTGAGAATTTATTATGTTCAAAAGATTTTTTTCTTCTCTCTCCCTAGAACTTAAGCTACCATAATTTATTGTTGAGAGCTTGATAGTTTAAGCTGTAATTTCTTAGTTCTGAGAGTTTATTCAAGGTTGTTGTGAGCATTTATTATAACTTGAGTGTAATAGAGTATTAAATTGCTCTTGAGTGTAAAGGGATTTGTAAAAGAGCAAGGATTTGCTCTTGTGATAATTATAAGGGTTTTATTCTTCACCCAAAGAAGAATTTTAGAGGAGTTAACTCTTAAGGAGGGCCTGGAGGAGGGCCTTGAGGAGATGACGTAGGCTTAAGATAGCCAAACTTCTATAAAATCTCTTGTGTTCTTTCTTTCCTTCCTTTTTCTTTTGCATTTCACTTAAAAATCTCCACCTACCCTTAAATTTTTTTTTAATTAACACCCAATTCACCCCCCCTCTTGGGTTGCTATAAGGGATAATAAGTGGTATCAGAGCAAGTCTCCATTTTACAAAGATTTAAGCATCTTAGAGCAAAGATTAATGGCAACCCTCAATGCATAAGAAGGTCAATCGGTGGTAAGATCTCTCTTCTTTGATGGCAATGACTTCTTATATTGAAAAATAGAATGTTCTATTTTCTAAAATCAGAAGGAGTTGACTTTGGGATGTTGTAGAGAATGAGCCATTTACCCCAATTAAAATTGTAGATGGTGTGCATGTAGCTAAGCTAATGGGTGAATGGAGTGAGCAAGAGAAAAGAAAAGTAGCTCTAAATGATAAAGCTATTCATGTTTTATTTTGTGCACTAAGTAGAAGTAAATATAATAAAGTGTGTATGAAGTCTAACATAAAAAAAAAAAAATTGGGATGCTTTGGTGGTTACTCATGAGGGTACTAATCAAGTCAAGGAGAATAAGATGGATTCCCTCATCTATCAATATGAGCTATTCAAGGTGAAGTCGGATGAAACCATAAGTCAAATGTTTGATAGATTTATGGAGATCATAGAGGGAATCAAATCTGTAATGCCCCAAATTTATAGACCGCATTCAGTATATTTTAGTAAGAAATTCAAATATTGAATATAGTATGTAAATTAGATTAAGTGAGAGGCTAAATTAAAAATTTGTAAAAGACACCTATGGACTTTGTTGCAAAGTTAATGAAGTTTGGGTGTGGACCAATGGTAAAGAGACTTATGTAAAGAAGGGATAAATATCAAAAGCATATAAAAACAAAAATTTTCTTCTTCTTCCTTTCTTCGTTCAGCCGACCCATCTCTCTCCTTCTTCCCCATTTTCTTTCACCCAAACTCAAATACAAACCCTAATTCAACAATTTAAGATATGTGTTGGAATTGAAGGAATTGATGATCAACACTTGAAATCAAAGTGAAAGGGAAGAAAGAATCAAGAGTTGATGAGCTAATTTCAAGAGGCAGAATTTGTTGGTGTGAAAAACCAAGATCAAGCACTGAAAAGTACTTACAATTGGGAATAATTTGCTGAAACTAAGTTGAGGTAAGTGTTTGTCTAAGCTTGTAGTTTAAATTATTACTTTTGAATCATAAGTTGTAAGTTGCCAAAATTAGTATGTCCAATTAGCATTCTGTACTAATTTGGCTATAAGTTGAGTTATAGAACTCTAATTGAGATGAAACTTGTACCAAAATTTTCAGACCTACAATTTTAATGTTTTGACCCGGACCTTGAGGGTAACATGGTTGAAATTTTAGAGTAAATTGGTATTGCAAAATTGGAATTTCCTGGAATTCAGTAATTTAGCCTTGTGACCTTCGTATAGTAAACAGGGCATATCTCCCTCTGTACATCTCCAATTGAGGTGCAACAAGATGATTTGGAAACTTAAGACATAAGCCTAAAATTTTGCTTTAGAGACCCTGTACAAATTTTGGGTGTAAAGTGCTTGAATGTTGAGTGCAAACTTGAATTGGAAATCTGAAAACCTAGAATTTTCAGGACAATGCATTTGTGAATAGTAGTTGATAATTTAGCTATAACTCATAATATAGGCCTCCAAATTAGGTGATTCTTGAATCGTTGAAAAATTAAAACATGTAGGAAGATATTTCATGAAGACTACTTTAATTGAATATGTTTTTAGAATGGTCAAATTAGCTTATGAACATGAACTATGAATTCTGTTTGTAACCAGAACTGGTTATGTAAAAACTAGACAATATGTAGAAATTGGAGCATAACTTGAGTTCTAGACCTTGGAATGGGGTGATTCCTGATTCAAATGAAAGTTAAGACCCTAAGCTATAAATTGTATGAAGACCATAAGAGCTAATTCTGTCTTTAGAGTACCCAAGGAGTTGCTAGAAAACAGGGTACCAAATAGGTGTTCCCCTGAAATTGTAATCTACCTTCTTGAATAGTTTGCACATAAAGGGCTATAAATGAATTTTTACACGTCTAAATTGGATCAAATTAATTTCGAATGAAAGTTAAGACATAAATTGACATGTTTTATGAAGGGAACTAGTATTGAAAATATCTTTCTCTAGGTTTAATTATGATTGCAAAATGAGTTTGGGAATCTGCCTTATGGGGAATTAACATGATTGATTCTAAGTGCTGTGTGCAAATGGTTATGTCCTTATTTTGAATATGAAATTAATTATATGATGATGCCAATTGGTGTTAAAATGATGAATGTCAATCCTTATTATAAATATGTAAACAAGTATATGATAGTGACAAATGATATGAATATGATGAGTGTCAATCCTTTATGGATGCATGAATATTTGAATTACCTAATATCATGAAATAAGACTATTGAGGCCCAAAATTCTACCTAGATTGAAAATAGAAACCGGATAGTTTGGCGTGCCAAATAGGGAGATAAGCTAGCAGATCTCCAAACAAAAATGAATCTATATCTATGAGTATGTAAAGATGACATCTGAAAGATGGTATCGCAATACATGTATTGATTCTAAAAAGGCACGTAAAACGATACCTGCAAGAAGATGTTGTTGTAGTGTAAAGGACACATAAGATAACATTCGAAAGAAGATGTTGCTGTGGAAAAGAGAAAATGTAAGATAACATCTAAAAAAGGTGTCACATTAAAATTCCAGTATCCGGAATAAGGAAAGTTATACCAGGGAGGAATTGGGCCATTAAACAAAAATAATGAAATGACAAGCCTTCAAGTCAAATGAGTTGCTCTTTTGTCTATAAATTAGATTTTACTTTTGTTAATGGATAACTTGTTGCCATATGCACATTCCATGAGCAAGATTAATTAAATTTAATTAAAGAGTTAACAATGAAATGTTTTATTTACCTTTGTAAAAATTGTTGTGAATTGTTACATGATTGAAATTACCTTAATTGCTTGGTTAAATGTTGACAGAATATATAGTTACAGACGATTATTAATTAGCCATTTTAAGCTAGATATGCACCACTAAGCTATATGCTTAGCACGATGGGTTTTTAAATCGTGCAAGTACTGAAGTCAAGGGTTCACAAAGAGTATATCATTAAAGTCTGCATCAGAGGAGCAGTATTTTGTCAAGAGTCTAATTAGGGTTGGCTCTCTTTACTTGTAATGATTCTTTTTGTATAAGTTGTATAAGTAAATAAATGATGAAAAGTTGTATCTAAGTAAATGACATGTTATGTAAAGTTTATATTTTTCTTAAATCATTTTTGGCACTAATTTTATGTGATGAGTGTGGAATATTCATATGAAATTAAGATATAGTTCTTATTATAGATTGTGGAAATTATAGGTAACGCTCTAGGTTCTGCTGTTATGCTACCGGATCGGGGGTTGTTACAAAATCTCTTGAGAAGACACTCATAAATAAGAAACTAGTAAAGAAGATACTAAGAAGTCTTCCTAAGGAGTGGCTACCCAAAGTAACTTCACTCAAGGATTCCAAAGACTTGAGCAAGGTACAATTTGATGAGCTCTTGGGAAATCTCATTGACTATGAGATAACCCTCAAAAGAGAGCAAGTGGAGGAATCTAACAAAGACAAGAAAAGCATTGCCTTCAAAGTGTCTTTGGAAAACTTAAGTGATGAAGAAGAAGAGTTTAATGAGGAGGAATTGGCTCTAATAATAATGAAAATAAGGAATATGCTCTTCCAAAATAGAAAGTTCATCCCAAAGAGGAACTTCAAGAAGGACAAGGGTGAAAGTGGCAAGTGGGATCCTCCCATATGCTTTGAATGCAACAAGCTGGGTCACATTAGAATGGATTTTTCCAAATTAAAGAAGCCTTTGAAGAAATTTAAGAAGAAGGCTCTCAAAGCAACATGAGATTAATAAAGTGACTTCAAAGATGAGTAGATTGGTGATCAAGTTGCCTAAATGCGCTTCATGGCAATGGAGGAAAGCTCCAATGAGATAACTTTAAATGGTAATGTTGTTGAATTTTCTTATTATGAACTAGTTAGTGCTCTTAAAGTTATGAATGATGAACTAGAATTAAGTCATAAGAAAAATAAACTTTCGAAAAGTGAGCTTGCTAGTTTGAGGAAGGAGAATGAAACCTCAACTAAGGATGATAAACCTTTAGGTAATGATATGCAAAAATCCTTAGATGAGCTCTCATTAGAAAATGAGAAGTTGAAGAATGAAATTGTTGAGTTATGAACTCTCTTTTTTCAAATTTGAAAAAGGAAAGGAAAAACTTGATGCAATTTTGGATTCTCAAAGGTCTCCAAGCTTCAAGTATGGACTTAGGTATAGCAAATTTGCGCAAGCACCTTCTTCCAAGATCATCTTTGTTAAAGCATTTAGTTTTAGTGAGCCTAGTCTCTAAGTGCCTAGTCCAAAGGTGTCCAATCCTAAAGGACAAGAACCAAAAATATCTAGTGTAAATAAAACTAGAAAGACTTTTTTCATCAACTTGCTCTTAGACAAAATGTAAATAGGACATATACATCTAGGAGAGTTGCATCTAGGCCAACCTACATAGGGGACATGCTACCAAGCATCACAACTATCATCACGCTCACCATGCCTCATGCTCACATGCACATAATGGACAAAAAAAAAAAAGAATGGTCAAATGAGACCATATGCACACTCTCATGCATATAGGCTAAGAACTAGAAGGTTCAATGATCATTATCACTGTTGTGGCAAGTTTGATCACACTAACTATAAGTGTGCCATTAGGAAAATCCATCTTGGATATGGTAGATTATTTGATTCAAATGATGAAAATACTAACCCTCAAGGACCCAAGTACATTTGGGTATCTAAAGTAAATTGAATTATTTTATGTAGCTGTGCTTGAAGTTCTCAAAGCTTGAAAGTAAATGGTATTTGGATAGTGGATGTTCAAGACACATGATCAGTAATGCCAACCTTTTCTTTTCACTTGAAAAGAAAGATGGAAGTGGGCAAGTGACCTTTGGTGATAATGGTAAAGATAAAATTGTGAGGATGGGCAAGATTGATAAGAAAACTCTCCAATTCTTGACAAAGTTTTTTAGTTGATAGTTTAAAATATAATTTTCTTAGTGTTAGTCAATTATGTGATAAGAGTCATAGAGTCATTTTTTAGTCTAAATCTTGTTTTGTATGTAGAATGTGTGATAATAAAATGTTGTCTGTTGGTGAAAGAGTAGAAAATATATATGTTATTGATTTGTATGCTTTTTTTAACAAAGATGTCAAATGTTTTGTTTCTATTAGTGATGACTCTTGGACTTAGCATAGAAGGCTTGCACATGCTAGCATGGACCTTCTTGCAAACTTGAACAAGGATGAGCTAGTTGATGGGCTTCCAAAGATCAAGTTCCAAAAGGATAAGGTGTGTGATGCATGTTAAATGGGTAAGCAAGTCAAGAGCTCTTTTAAATCTATTCATAAGGTATCTACTTCTACACCCCTTCAATTGTTGCATATGGATTTATTTGGTCCTACTAGAGTAGCTAGCTTAGGTGGTGCATATTATGCTTTTGTGATTGTTGATGACTATTCTAGGTATACTTGGGTTGCATTCCTTGCTCATAAGGATGAATGTTTTGATGTTTTTGAGAGATTTTCAAAAAAGGTTTGAATAAAAAAAGGTTTTAAAATTTCTTCTATTAGAAGTGATCATGGCAAAGAATTTAAAAATGAGAGATTTGAAAAATTTTGTAATTCACTAGAGATCACTTACAACTTTTCTTCTCCTAGGAACCCCCAATAAAATGATGTTGTTGAAAGAAAAAATAGGACTCTTTTAGACATGGAAAAGACTCTGTTAAATGAATATAACTTGCCTACTTTTTTTTGGGCAGAAGCCATTAATACGGCTTATTATGTTTCAAATAGAGTTTTAATTAGACCTATTTTGAGAAAAACTCCTTATGAGCTATGAAATGGCAAGAAACCTAAAGTAGGTTATTTTAGAGTTTTTTTTTTTTGTTTCAAATGCTTCATTTTGAATACCAAGGAAAATTTAGATAAATTTGGCTCCAAAATTAATGAAGGTATCTTCTTGGGGTACTTTATATCTAGTAAAGCATATAGAGTCTTCAATAAGAGAACTTTAGTTGTTGAAAAGTCAATGCATGTTGTATTTAATGAAGCTAACCCCTTTGGTCCTAAAAAGGATATTTTTGGTGATGATGACGTTGTAGGTAATCTTGATGAGTTAACTCTTAGAGATCCTTAATTTAGTGAAAATCAAGATCAACTCAAGGAAGATCTCTTGAAGAATTTGGAAGGTGATGAAGTTGAGCTTCAAGAGTAACAAGGTAAACTAGTTCCTTATCAAGGCGTTCAACAAGATCTACCTAAAGATTGGACCTTTAAGAAGGATTATCTTAAGGACCTAATCATTGGTGATACATCAAAAGGAGCAATAACTAGATCCTCTCTTAGAAATATATGAAATAACTTTACATTCATTTCTTAAATAGAACCTAAGAGCATAGATGAGGCCATTAATGATAAGGGTTGGGTTCTTGCAATGCAAGAGGAACTCAACCAATTTTAAAGGAATAAGGTTTGGACCTTAGTTCCTAAGCTAAAGGATCATCCATCCACAGGCACCAAATGATTGTTTAGAAATAAGTTAGATGAGGATGGAAACATAACTAGGAATAAGGCCAGGTTAGTAGCCAAAGGCTATAACCAAGAAGAGGGCATTGACTATGATGAACATTTGCTCCTGTAGCTAGATTATAAGCCATTAGAATTTTGCTCGCATATGCATCATACATAAATTTTAAACTTTTTCAAATGGATGTTAAAAGTGCTTTTCTAAATAGTTTTATTGATGAGGAGGTATATGTAACACCCCTACATGCATAATTCTGTACATTTCACTGTTCCGGTGATCGGTGTTGATCCTGATAGTCAAGAGGTTTAGAACTATATTTAAGTCACCTAGAAAAGCCACAAACAAAAATTAATAGCAATTGCATGAAGGTAAAATAGAAAACAAGAAAACAAGGTATAATGGGTTAAATGAGCCGAGGCCACAGTGATGGGTGACCAAAATGGGAAGTGATTGCGAGGTCAGTCGCTATCCTATTTTCGAGTGGGACATTGTGGCACCCCAGGCTTAAGAATTATTGTGAAGCTAAGGGTACTATGAAAATGATAGAAAAGAATCAAGAACCAGCTCAAATAATTGAATCAGGATTTCGGAAGTAATTAAATATTACTGGAGAAACGGATCAAACCACTAAGGGGCAATTTGGTCAATTCACTCTTAGAGGTGACTTTTGACATAATTGTCCACAAAATGTAAGAAATTAAAATATTGAAAATTTAATTCAAATTGAAGAGGTGTATGGAAGAAAATGAAAAAGGAAAAGAAAATTCCAAAATTTAAAAGAGTTATGACATCATGCATGACACAAGCATGATGCAATAAATTTTAATTTTAAAAATTGGAAATTGGGATAATTTCTAACAATTAAAAGACAAATTAAGGAAAAAAAAATTGATCTTCTTTTCCTCATCTTCAACCCGTCTCCCATCTCTCTCTTCTCTCTCACCACTTCCTCTCCAACCTCCATTAACACACCCTTGCAAGCTTCATAAACCTAAATTCTACTCTAAACCCCTTATAAAAAATTGTAAAAACCTTCAAAGTAAACTCCAAGAAGAAGTGTGGGAGAAAGAAAGTTGAGGAAACTTGAAGGGATTTGAAGATTGAAAAGCTATACAAGAGGTAAGTAGAAAATCCTTTTGCTTTTCATCCTATATTCATGAGTAGGCATTTAAGTGAATGAGAATTGTTGAAAATTAAAACAAAATGACAAGTTAAGGAACCATAGAGAATTCGACAGCCATGGGATGTTGGGGAAGATGATGTGTTTTATTTCAATTAATCATGTATACAAGTTCAATTGAGGTAGTAGATGTGATTTGAGTACTTTAATTTCATTAATTGTGCTACTTGGTGAAATTAGGGTTCTTGACATTAGGGTTTTAGGGAAAAATTTAGGGAATTAGTGAATTGATGTCAATTGACCAAATTGATGTTTAAAGTGGTCAATTGGTATGTTTGATAGTTGATTTAATGCATGGAAATTGAAGTGGGATTGTAGTTGATGCTGCCTCAATATGGACAGCCTGAAGATGGTCAATTTAAATGGCCATAATTAAAATTCTGTTGCTCCAATTGGTGTGAGGCCAATTGGAGATGAAAATTAAGACCCAAAGCTACAATTTTCATGCAGAAATCCTGCCCTAAAACCGACCACAAGTGGATGAAAAATTAGGTTAAATTCGGATTAGGTACCCTGCACTGTACAGAATTAACCATATGAACATTACTTGTTCAAATGGTCATACCTTGGTGTAGAAAGGTCAAAATGACCTGATTTATATACCATTGGAAAGCTATGACAGAGTAGAATAACTTTAATGAAGAATACAATCTCAAATTCTGAACACAATCTCAAATTCTGACCATAACCAAATCGATTTGCCACCTAAAGTTGGGTCACCAAATTTGCCAGAACCTAAAAATTTCCCAGAAATCTGGACTTTAGTCAATCCGGCTAGTTATGGTTAAATGGCTATAACATGAGCTACAAAACTCCAAATGGAGTGATTCAAAAAGAGAATTAAAGATAGGACACTAAGGACCAACTTTGATGAAGGAAAGTCAACCAAATTACCACTGTAGAAGGTCCAATGAAATAGTAGAAACAAGTGACCCAAAACTGAATTTTTGGAATTTCACTTAAGTAGCTTAGAAATTCTATTGCAATCAATGCCAATATAATTGTGACCCAAAATGTGGTATGTGTGATTAATTAGGACTAACACACTTATTAAAGATAAAAAAGTCAATTTTTTAATTTGAATAGTGAAATGAATAGTAATCACCACCATAACAAGAAATGCAAAGGACTTAAAATGTTATAAATTGCACGGGGTAGATTAAGTCTATAAAATTTAGTTGTTGGATTATTTATTAGTTAGAAATAAATTTAATGAGTATTGAAACACTTGAAATTGTGTGTTTCAGTAGAAAGAGACAATGGGAAAGATAAGAAAAAAGTGAGTCAAGGTAGAGAGGCAACTCATTAGAGGTTTGTGCACAATAAATTTTAACTTCTCGTTTTCTACATGAAAAATCTTTTGAAGATATGTTGTGAATAAATTGTGTTTATTATGGCCTTGTTAAATGTCGTATTGCCTACTTTATATGTAACACCCTCACTGTAGCCATTCAGTACATTCTACTGTTCTGTGATCGGTGCCGGTCTGGACAGCTAGAATATCTGGAAAAAAATATGTAGACTAGAGTGAGGAGTCATAAATAACTCAAATAATAATAAGAAAAATTTAGGAAAAATATTAAAATAAAATACAACTAAGTTAAACGAGCTGGTGCCCTAGCGATGGATAACCTAGTGGGAATTTGCCGTCTTTGCAGCTAGAAGCCCTAAACCCAGGGAAAAATTTATGAAATAATTTTTGAGACTCCAGAGAAGAGTCATTGAGGTTTCTATGGCATTAGAATGCCAAGAAAAGGCTTAGAAAAATTTTTTGATCGATATAGACGATTTTGGCTCAATAAGCCAAACGGAGGTCATTTTGGTCATTTCGTCTTCAGAGATAATTTTTGGCCAACTTGTCCAGTTAAGTAAATAATTATTATGACATAAAATGTGAATAAATATTGCTAGGTGCCATAGGAAAATTCTGGATTTTCAACCAAGGTTAGCACTTTAACTTATATTTATTTTTGTGTTTTATGGAAGAAATTAGTAAATCTTACAACTAGGTGCCATAGGAACTTGTAGATGAGTGAAAATTTGGAATCTTTACAGTATATGCGTGAGCAGTAAATTTTAAAAATTCATAACTGGAGTTAGGAATCTCATATCAGAATGGCTAAAAATTCATAACTTCAAATGGGGTGATTCAAAAAGTGAAATGTAATCAGACACAATAAAGAACAACTTTGATCAAGAACACTTGGCCAAATTCTCACTATAGAATGACCTAATGGAACAGTGAACTCTAGCACCCAAAATTAAAATTTTTGATTTATTTTCTATTGGTTAGAAGTATGGATTGGCAACTAATGCCAACTCTTTTGGAAACTAAAATGTGGTAAATCTATATGATTAAAACTCATGTAACTATTATATATGAGAAAGTCAATATTTTGACTTAAATGACCATATAAATAGTAACCTTACATGTTAAGTACAAATAATCAAAAAATAACTTTGTAATATGCCCTAGTAGGCCTAGTGTGATTGGTTTAGATAGGTTGGCATGCCAATAAGGTTCTGATAGCAGTATTGCATATGTTGTATGGCTCCATGCCATTCTGTGATATGATAGCCTATGGCAATATTGATTATGATGTTATACTTGGCTTTACGCCTTATTGCTTTTATGGCTTATTAGCCATTCTGTCTGCACACCGGGAGACACATTGTGACCCATGGTGTGACAGCCCGAGGTACCTGGTACCCAGTGCTAGTTTACCCGTTTATCTAGTATAGTCAATTTGTATAGGTTACTTGGGCATGGAAAAGTATAAATGTAATTGAATTGATTATTAAAGGAAGTAAGAAAATTAAATATCAAGATAAAGAACAAGAATGATTGCAATAAAAAGAGGCTCAAAATCATCAAGAAAACAATTAATAAAATGCTAGAAAGAGTTAATATCATAAAATGTAATTAGCCTTCGACTAAACCTTAAGTTAGTAATTATTTATTTCTTATAAGCACAATAACTAGGAAATTTTTACTTTTATTTGTATATTATATTTTCTTGTATTATTTGCACCACTAAGCTTTATGCTTAGCGCGTCGCTTTTGCGACGCGTAGGTTCTGGAGAGATTGACAGAGAGCCCAGCAGACCACAGACTGGGCGAGGCCTGTTCACATATCTGCATAGTATCCGTGTCACCTCAGAGACTTCAGTGCATTGGTAGGATACTAGGTCCCATTTTGGTATTTTAAATTGTTTGTACTGTTTGTAATTAAACTTTTATTTTATCATATATAAATTGAAACTTATGTAATATAAATTGGTATGAATATCAGTATTTGTAAATTTGTGTTTATAAATGAATGTATATGATTATGATGTTAAACGAATGAATGACAAATGGAAGAATTTTTGAGAATTGATGTGAAAATTGGGAGTTGTGGAATTGAATGACTATTGAAAGTATTTTTCACAAGTTCCGAAAAACTGTTTTATTCATTTTCAACCAGTATTATGTCAAATTTTCTATAAAATTTTCAGAACCTCAAATGAATTTATAATTTCAGTAAATGACTTAAATAAGTCAAATCTCACAAATTGCATTTCATCATCGTAAAGAAATAAATTAAGGAAGGATAAAAATAATTGAGATAAAATATGGTGTTCTGGTACACTGTGTGGCTTATCTTACTCGGCTACACTGTAGACGGGTAAGCCGGGTAAGAGGTGTCACATTTAGTGGTATCAGAGCACGGTTTAGGCGTTTCTAGGTCTATATAGAGTCCATACCATTCATTACATTTGTAAGAGTCGAGGTGACACTAATGCAGATTTATTTTCTCTGGTAAGGTGAAGAAATAAGGAGGTAGTAACTCCATGATTACTTAAGTAAGGTAAATTTCGAGGACGAAATTTAAATTAGAGGGGAAGAATTTTAACACCCTCACTGTAGCCATTCTATACATTCTACTGTTTCGTTGACCCGTGTCAGTCTGGACAGTTAGAACGTGTAGAAAAAATATGTAGACTAGAGTGAGGAGTCATAAATAACTCAAATAATAATAAGAAAAATTTAGGAAAATTTTCAGAAATAAAATTTTACCAAGTTAAACGAGCTGGTGCCCTAGCAATGGGTAACCTAGTGGGAAGTTGCAGTCTTCGCAGCTAGAAGCCCTAAACCCAGGGAAAAATTCATGAAATAATTTTTGGGACTCCAGAGAAGAGTCATTGAGGTTTCTATGGCATTAGAATACCAAGAAAAGGCTTAGAAAATTTTTTCGATTGGTACAGATGATTTTGGCTCAATAAGCTAAACGAAGGGCATTTTGGTCATTTCGTCTTCAGAGATGATTTTTGACCAACTTGTCCAGTTAAGTAAATAATTATTATGACATAAAATGTGAATAAATACTGCTAAAAATTAAATTAAAAATGAGTAGAAAAGAAAAGGAAAGAAAATGAAAGAAATTTGGAAATTTGACATCATTATGATGTCATTATAATACTCCTACCCAATCATATTGTGACACATAGCTATAACTCACTTAAAATGAGTAAATGGGAAAACAAAAAAAGGTTTAAAGGATTAATTTGCATAAGAGGAGAAGTTAGGGGTAGAAATTAAAAGAGGAAAAGTGCTAGCCAATCGGAGGTTGACAAAGCACCAAAGAAAAATCAAAGAAAAAAAATATTCATAAAGGGAGAGAGAGGGGACGGATGCTTAGCTATTCTTTCTCTCATTTTTTTTTCTTTCTTCTACTCTTGTTTCTCTCAAGGAAAAAGGAAAGAAACCCTAAGAATTCAAGAGCATAAGTAATGTTTAGCAAGAGTGCTTGAAGACCTTAGCTAGAGGAGTAAATTCTTGAAGGTTTTGGAGACGGCTTGGCAAAGGGAGTGACTAGCTAGATTTTCAACCAAGGTTAGTGCTTTAACTGTTGTTCATTTTTGTGTTTTATGGAAGAAATTAGTAAATCCTACAACTAGGTTCTATAGGAACTTGTAGATGAGTGAAAATCTGGAATCTGTACAGTATATGCGTGAGTAATAAATTTTAAAAATTTATAACTGGAGTTAGGGATCTCAGATCAGGGTGATTTTTATGTCAAAAGAAACCTTAAGGAATGTTCTAAGACTTTGTAATTTTATGTCAGACCTGATTCTAATGTTAGGTTAGGGTTTGAGGATAAAACATTTTATTGCTCAGATGTAGACTCTGTTCTGTTGATTTTCTGCAACAGGATAGCCACCTTCAATAAATCATAACTGGAGCTATAAAACTCAAAATGATGTGATTCTTGAGTCCTTGAAATGCTTATTGAATGCTCTAAAACCTTGTAGTTATGGCTAAGAGCTAATTGTAGTAGCTGCTGGGTGATATTTTTACATTTCCTTACTACTATCCTGTATGTACTGGATTCTGGACAAGTTGCACCTTTTTAATTAGTTCTGCAATTTCCGATCTAATTTCGATGTGATTCCAATTGGAGATTGAGTTAGACATATGAAGGTTGAGTTCTGGAAAATATGGTCTTGAAATATTGTTTCTATAAATTATGGTGATTATTTGTGCACCTTATTTCTGCATGCTGATTGTGCACTGAGTGCACTATTCATTTTAGTAACATGCATATTGCATGAGCTGGAAATTTTAGAGGAAAAATGATTAAGCATGCTTTGATTTAATGAAGTTACATGTAGAAATTAATAAGGTGGAGGCCCATTTCAGGTCCAAAAATGGGTGACATGAGGAAATTGAGTGAATGGTGCCAAGGGAATGGAGGTTGGGTGTGCTGCCTTAAGTGCCTTGCAGGTCTGGATGTGAGTCTAGCAAGTTTGGGCAGCTATAACTTGAGTTGTGTTATTTCAATTGGTGCAAGGCTAATTGGACATGAAATTAAACACATAATGGCACAACTTTGATGAAGGAAACCTGTCCAGAAAATAAACTTAGGATGCCCTAAAAATTTACCAAATTCGGGTAGTACCAATTCTGCCTGGGCAAAATGACCAAATAAACAGTGTTCATTCATTTAGTCATAACTCAATGTAGAAAGGTCTAATTGACTTGAAATTTATATCAATGGAAAGCTTAGGCAAATTAGAACAACTTTCATGTGGAACACAAACTCAAATTCTGGACTTAACCAAATGAAATTGCTAGCTAAAGTTGAACTACCAAATATGGCAAAATCAAAATTGCCCAGAAATTCTGGGTAAAGGTAATCCGACCAGTTATGGTGAAATAGCCATAACTTGAGCTAGAAAACTCCAAATGGGGTGATTCAAAGAGTGAAATATAACTAGACACAATAAAGAACAACTTTGATCAAGGACACTTGGCCAAATTCTCACTGTAGAATGGCCAAATAAAATAGTGAACTCTAGCACCCAAAATTGAAAATATTGATTTATTTTCCGTTGGTTAGAAGTATGGATTGGCAACTAATGCCAACACTTTTGGAAACTAAAATGTGGTAAATCTATGTGATTAAAACTCATATAACTATTATATATGAGAAAGTCAATATTTTGACTTAAATGACCATATGAATAGTAGCCTTACATGTTAAGTATAAATAATCAAGAAATAACTTTGTAATATGCCCTAGTAGGCCTAGTGTGATTGGTTTGGATAGGTTGGCATGCTAATAGGGTTTGGATAGGTTGGCATGCCAATAAGATTCTGATAGCAGTACTGCGTATGATGTATGACTCCATGCCATTCTGTGATATGATAGCCTATGGCTATACTGATTATAATGTTATACTTGGCTTTATGCTTTATTGCTTTTATGGCTTATTAGCCATTCTATCTGCACACTGAGAGACATGTGACCGATGGTGTGATGGCCCGAGGTACCTGGTACCCAGTGCTAGTTTAACCGTTTGTCCAGTCTGGTCAATTTGTATAGGTTAGTTGGGCATGGAAAAGTATAAATGTAATTGAATTGATTATTAAAGGAAGTAAGGAAATTAAATATCAAGATAAAGAACAAGAATGATTACAATAAAAAGAGGCTCAAAATCATCAAGAAAACGATTAATAAAATGCTAGAAAGAGTTAATATCATAAAATGTAATTAGCCTTCGACTAAACAATAAGTTAATAATTATTTATTTCTTATAAGCACAATAACTAGGAAATTTTTACTTTTATTTGCATATTATATTTTCTTGTAATATTGGCACCATTAAGCTTTATACGTGGTGCGTCACTTTTGCAACGTGTAGGTTCTGGAGAGACTGATACAGAGCCCAGCAGACCATAGACTGAGCAAGGCCTGTTCACATATCTATATAGTGTTCGTGTCACCTCATAGACTTCAGTGCATTAGTAGGACACTATGTCCCATTTTGGTATTTTAAACTGTTTGTACTATTTGCAATTAAACTTTTATTTTATCATGTATAAATTGAAACTTATGTAATATAAATTGGTATGAATATCAGTATTTGTAAATTTGTGTTTATAAATGAATGTATATGATTATGATGTTAAATGAATGAATGACAAATGGAAGAATTTTTGAGAATTGATGTGAAAATTGGGAGTTGTGGAATTGAATGATTATTGGAAGTGTTTTTCATAGGTTCCGAAGAACTGTTTTATTCATTTTTACCCGGTACTCTGCCAGATTTTCTATAAAATTTTCCAAACCTCAAATGAATTTATAATTTTAATAAATGACTTAAATATGTCAAATTTCACAAATTGCATTTCATCACCATAAAAAAATAAATTAAGAAGGATAAAATTAATTGAGATAAAATAAAGTGTTCCGGTACACTGTGTGGCATATTTTACTCGGCTACACTGTAGACGGGTAAGGGGTGTCACATTGCAAATGGAAATTGAAATGAAAATTGCTTAGTGTTTGCATGAAGTGTTTAAGTAACTTGATTTTTAGTTTGGTTTTGGATTCACACTTAGCATGACAGTATCATTTTATTCCTCCTTCATTTATGGGGTTGAGATAAACTATGTTCCTCCATCTCTGGCTTGCCAGTTTGAGGTTGAGATCGGATGAGTACTCATATAACTAGCTAGCCACCTACCTCATTGATTTCAATTAGTGGGGTTGAGATTGCTTTGTCGTGGTGTACAATACGGCATTAGTTAGAAATTTTGTGTCATGACCTATGTTATGTATTGTTTGACAACACTGTGATTTATAAATTATTTTAATGAAATGGTATTGTAAAAGTTGACACTAATTTCATGAAATGTGATTGTGAAAGGATTTAAAAATGTGTTTTTCAATGTATGCTTTTATGTTCAGCTACTTTAAATTTTTATTGTACACCACTGAGTAAAAGTTACTCAGCGATGACTTTGATTTGCTATCGCAGATAGAGGAAAGGATAAAGCAGCAAAGTGAGATGCTTTGGTGACAGGAGGACATTTTGAGGATTTTTGTACGGGTATATTATTTATATCCTTGTAATTACTTTTGATTTAAATATTTTTGTTCATATATATCTTTTGTATTAGTTGAGCAGTTGTACAGTAAAATTTGTAATAATATTATTTCTAGTTTTCTTTCCTTTGAACTGAGACTTGTGTATGTAAATCAAATTAAATGAAAGAAATTTGGTGTTTATTTCAAATGTGTTGAATTAAGAATTGATGAGTATTGAAAATGTATGGAGTTGTGTTGATTGAAATGAATTTGTGTTAAATTGAGGATTTTTAGAGTTGGGGTTGTGAAATGAATATTGGAAGTGCTTTCTTTTTAGGTTTTGAAGAATAGTTTTCTCTAATTATAGTCGCCACTCTGTCGAAATTTTTATAAAATTTGATGAAAAATCGAATTAACCAAAATGTTCGCTTATGACATAAACCCCACTTAAAGGCTTTTAATAATGTTTTAACATTACTTTCCAATTTAAAATGAATTGAATTTGTGTAAAATCCCTTGTAGTATATTTAATGGATTATCGGTAGGTGAAGTTCGATAATTCATTAGGTATACTACGGGATCATGTTATGCCTTACGGAAGGGTAAGGTGTGACATGTTTTTGTGGTATCAGAGCTATGTTTTGAATGAGTTTTGAACTATGTATTTGAATTATTTACTCAATTAGTCCAACTGCTCAATGTCATTTTTGATACATATGATTCATTTACATCATGAATGTCAACTAATGGAGATAATCCTCCTTGTATTTATTGTCAGGGAGTAGATAATCTCTTTAAATCGGAATGGAATAAGGAGATCATTCCATCAAGCAGTTTGTTAAGGCTGAGACACCGAGGGAAGCCCCAGCTCTCCAGAATGTGAGTGGTCAACCACTCCAGATCCTCTAATGCTACAATTTCCTGCTCAGTTTGCTTAGCAGATGGCTGCATTGTTTCAACAAATGGCTGGAGGTATACCCACCCAAGCCGCAATTCAAACCCTAGCAGCACAACCACAGCCTCTAGCTAGGCAGTATGACAAACTAATGAAGTTTGGGGCTACTGAATTTAAGGGGACTATGGATCCACTGGAAGCTAAGCAATGAATTGAAATGATGGAGAGAGTATTCAAGAAGCTACATTGTACAAAAGAACTGAAATTTGAGTACTCTGTTTCTCTACTACAAGGGGATGCTTATGAGTAGTGGAAAACCATCCCCCACAACTTAATTGAGCCTCCAGTCCTCACTTGGTCAGATTTTCTACGAGAGTTCAGGCAGAAATGGGTCCCCGACACTTATGTTGATATGAAATTACAAGAGTTCCTGAGCTTGAAACAAGGGGACAGAACAGTAGCAGAGTATGAGAGAGACTTCTCCAGGCTTAGTCATTATGCTGGAAGCCTGCTTACCACTACCTAAGATCGGTGCAAACGTTTTGAGGCCAGGTTAAGGCCTAATTTGAGAATGCAAGTAGTGGGGTTCCGACATCAGAATTTCTCAGAGCTAATTTCATAAGCTTTAAAACTAGAGAGGATTGAAAAGGAAGGAACAATTAAAAAGGTTTATGAACAGAAAGAGAAAAGTGGAAAGGTTACTAGTCAAGCTCCTGATAGTGGATTAGGAAAAAGGAAAAATTATGGGGGATCCATTTCATGCAAGTCGGGTAGAGGCAGATCTTCTAGACAGAGACCACCCCGATCTGGTCAGCAGACCCAGCAGACACCCAGAGGTGCACTATCAGTCTGTCTATGTGAGACATGTGGCAGCACACATGGTGGAGTATGCTATAGAGCCACAGGAGTATGTTTTAATTGCGGAGGGACTAGTCATTTTGCCAAGGACTGTATAAGTGCACGCTGTTCTGGACCATCTGCTACATCAGAGGGATCAGCCCAAGCTTCTCACCAAGGAGCCCACCAGCAGTTAGTAGAGGCAGAGGCAGAGGCAGAGGTAGGGGTAGTACACCTGGGAGTCCGAGTACTATAAACCAACCAGAACCCAGTGGCGCATCGACTAGAGTGTACACGATACGTTAAAGAGAGGAGGCTGAGACATCAGACATTGTAGCTGGTACTTTCTTTATCCTTAACCAAGATGCATATGTATTGTTTCATCCTGGCTCCACACATTCGTATGTCAGTGCTAGTGTTATCTGTTCTACTGCTATCTCGTGTATGAAAATGGACTTTGATGTGCTAGTAACTAGCCCATTAGGCCTGGAAGTCAGGGTAAATATGGTGTATAAGGATTGTCCTTTGGTGATCCAAGGACATACTTTTCTATCCGACTTGATTGAAATACCCTTCAAAGATTATGACATCATCTTGGGCATGGATTGGTTAGCCAGGCATTACGCCATGATTGACTTAGATTAAAGACAGTCACTTTTGGTCTCCCACAGTATAGTGATATGGTTATATATGGGGAGAGTAGTTACTGCCATCAAACCTTATTTCTACTGCACTTGCCAGAAAAATGATCCGAAAGGGGTGTGAAGCTTACTTGGCCCATCTAATAAACACCCAAGTAGAGAGTCCCGCATTGAGGGATATTCCTATAATATGCAACTTTCCGGATGTGTTCCTTGAAGAGTTGCCAGGATTACCTACGAAAAGAGAGGTATAGTTTGAAATAGAGGTTATGCCTGGTTTGGACCCAATTTCTACTACTCTGTACAGAATGGCACCTGCTGAATTGAAGGAGTTGAAGATGTAGTTGCAAGAGTTACTTGATAAGGGCTTCATTCGCCCTAGTGTGTCACCTTGGGGAGCACTAACATTGTTTGTTAAGAAAAAAGATGGTACTCTTCGTCTATATATTGACTACAGATAGCTAAATAAGGTGACAATAAAGAACAAATATCTGTTGCCCCACATAGATGATTTGTTTGATTAGTTGAAGGGTGGAGCTGTGTTCTCTAAAATTGATTTGAGATCGGGCTATTACCAGTTGAGGGTGTAAGAGCAGAGTACTTTCTTTATCCTTAACCAAGATGCATATGTATTGTTTCATCCTGGCTCCACACATTCGTATGTCAGTGCTAGTGTTATCTGTTCTACTGCTATCTTGTGTATGAAAATGGACTTTGATGTGCTAGTAACTAGTCTATTAGGCCTGGAAGTCAGGGTAAATATGGTGTATAAGGATTGTCCTTTGGTGATCCAAGGACATACTTTTCTATCCAACTTGATTGAAATACCCTTCAAAGATTATGACATCATCTTGGGCATGGATTGGTTAGCCAGGCATTACGCCATGATTGACTTAGATTAAAGACAGTCACTTTTGGTCTCCCATAGTATAGTGATGTGGTTATATATGGGGAGAGTATTTACTGCCATCAAACCTTATTTCTACTGCACTTGCCAGAAAAATGATCCGAAAGGGGTGTGAAGCTTACTTGGCCCATCTAATAAACACCCAGGTAGAGAGTCCCGCATTGAGGGATATTCCTATAATATGCAACTTTCCGGATGTGTTCCTTGAAGAGTTGCCAGGATTACCTACGAAAAGAGAGGTATAGTTTGAAATAGAGGTTATGCCTGGTTTGGACCCAATTTCTATTACTCTGTACAGAATGGCACCTGCTGAATTGAAGGAGTTGAAGATGTAGTTGCAAGAGTTACTTGATAAGGGCTTCATTCGCCCTAGTGTGTCACCTTGGGGAGCACCAACATTGTTTGTTAAGAAAAAAGATGGTACTCTTCGTCTATATATTGACTACAGATAGCTAAATAAGGTGACATTAAAGAACAAATATCCGTTGCCCCACATAGATGATTTGTTTGATTAGTTGAAGGGTGGAGCTGTGTTCTCTAAAATTGATTTGAGATCGGGCTATTACCAGTTGAGGGTGTAAGAGCAGAGTATTCCAAAAACTGCTTTTAGAACTCGATATGGCCATTGTGAGTTCCTGGTTATACCATTCGGGTTAACCAATGCTCTAGCTGCTTTTATGGACCTAATGAACACTATCTTTAGGCCATGCCTCGATCACTTTGTGGTTGTTTTTATTGATGACATATTGGTATATTCGAGGAATGCGGAGGAGCATGATAGGCACCTAAGGATTGTGCTACAGACTCTAAGGGAGAAACAACCATATGCTAAATTGTCGAAGTGTGAATTTTGGCTAAAAGAGATTTCTTTCTTGGGGCATATTGTGTCAGCTGAGGGTATAAAGGTAGATCCCAGCAAGGTTGAAGCTATCCTTAATTGGAAGCCGCCTAGGAATGTTACAGAAGTTCGCAGTTTTCTGGGTTTAGCTGGATACTATCGCTGTTTTGTTTAGGGATTTTCTATGTTGACGTCTTCACTGACCAAGCTGCTTCGAAAGATGTGAAATTTCAATGGACTGGAAAATGCTAGCAGAGCTTTAATGAATTGAGGAGATGTTTGACTGAAGCTCCAGTCCTAACTTTACCTACTCCGGGTAAAGAATATACTATTTATAGTGATGCTTCTCACAATGGGTTAGGCTGTGTACTAATGCAAGACCGAAATGTCATTGCTTATGCACACGTTAGCTGAAACCACATGAAAGAAACTACCCTACACACGATTTAAAGCTTGCAGCTATTGTATTTGCTCTGAAGATCTGGAGACATTATTTGTATGGGGAGAAGTGTTATATCTACACAGATTACAAGGGTTTGAAGTATTTGGGCATCTAGAAGGAGCTGAATTTGACGCAGAGGAGCTGGTTAGAATTGATTAAAGACTATGACTGCTTAATAGACTATCAGCCAGGGAAAGCTAACATGGTAGCAGATGCCTTAAGTCGCAAGACTATGGCTAGTCTAAGGCTTTCTCCTTTGTCTATGGTACATTAGTTAAAAGCATTGCATGCTAGTTTGGAGATTGATGAGGAGGGACAGATGGTAGCTACATGGCATGTACAGCCAATGTTGATTGATCAAATAAAGATGGCTGCATTGAATGATGAAAAGTATCAAAGATTGATGAAGGGAGCTCGGGATGGCAAGAAACCTGGATTTTCTATAAATGATAATGGGTTGCTGCTATACCAGGGTAGAATGTGCATTCCTAATGATGTAGAATTGCGACAAATCATTATGAAAGAAGGACATGAGTCTCCTTTTGCTATGCACTCTGGTGGAACCAAGATGTACAGAACGGTCAAAGAGCACTATTGGTGGATGGGTATGAAGAGGGACATAGCTGATTTTGTATCTAAATGCCTAACATGTTAGCAAGTGAAAGCTGAACACTAAGTGCCAGCTGGTTTGCTATATCCACTGCTAGTACCTGAGTGGAAATGGGAAAGAATTACGATGGATTTTGTGATGGGACTTCCGAGAATACAGAATAACCATGATGCAGTATGGGTCATTATAGACAGACTAAATAAGTCTGCACATTTTCTACCTGTGAGGATGGATTATAGCCTAGATAGATTGGCTAAGTTGTATATTGATGAGATAGTGAGACTTCATAGAGTGCTAGTATCAATTGTGTCAGACCGAGATCCTAGGTTCACATTTAGATTCTGGGGTTGTGACATCCCTTACCCATCTACAGTGTAGCCAAGCAAGATATGCCACACAGTGTACCGAAACATCATATTTTATCTCAATCATTTTTATCATTCCTTAATTTATTTCTTCATGGATATGAAGTGCAATTTGTGAAATTTAACTCATTTAAGTTATTTATTGAAATTATAAATTCATTTGAGGTTTCGAAAATTTTATAGAAAATCTGACAGAGTACTAGCTAAAAATGGATAAAATAGTTCTTCAGAACATGTGAAAAACACTTCCAATACATTTCCAATCATTCTCAAACTCCATTTGTATCAACATAATCTCAATATTCTCAATCATTTCTCACAACTTCTTCTATTTGACAATCATTCATTTCACATGATAATCATGTTCAAATCATCAATAAATACTAAAATTTCATTTATAAACACAAATTATAAATATTTGCATTAATACTAAAATATATTACATGAGTTTCAATTTATACATGAGAAAATAAAAATTTAATTACAAAATACAAGCAGTACCAAATACCAAAATGGGACCTAGTGTCCTACCAATGCACTGTAGTCTGTGAGGTGACACGGACACTATGCAGAACTGTGAACAGCCTCACGCAGTCTGTGGTCTACTGGGCTCTCTGTCCAAATCTTCAGAACTTACGCGTTGCAAAAGCGACGCGCTAAGCATAAAGCTTAGTGGTGCCAATAATACAAGAAAATGTAATATGCAAATAAAAGTAAAAGAAAATTTCCTAGTTATTGTGCTTATAAGAAATAAATAATTACTAACTTATTGTTTAGTCGAAGGCTAATTATATTTTATGATATTAACTCATTCTAGCATTTTATTAATTGTTTTCTCGATGATTTTGAGCTTTTTTTTTATTGTAATCATTCTTGTTCTTTATCTTGATAATTAATTTCCTTACTTTCTTTAATAATCAATTCAATTACATTTATACTTTTCCATGCCCAAATAACCTATACAAATTGACCGGACTGGATAAACAACTAAACTAGCACTGGGTACCAGGTACCTCGGGCCATCACACCATCGATCATAATGTGTCTCCCGGTGTGCAGATAGAATGGCTAATAATCCATGAAAGCAATAAGGCATAAAGCCAAGTATAACATCATAATCAGTATAGCCATAAGCTATCATATCACGGAATGGCATGAAGCCATATGCAGTACTGCTATCAGAACCTTATTGGCATGCCAACCTATCCAAACTAATCACACTTTTAATTATGCAGTTCTTTGAAATTGAAGTTCAAGTATTACTATTCATTTCATTAGTCAACTAAAATGTTGACTTTTTCATAGATAATAAGTATATTGGTTATAATATCACCAACATACTATATTTTACATTCTAAAATTGTTGGCATTGGTTGCCAATACCATTGCAAAGCTTAGTATTGGTTATTTACAATTTTCAGATTTTAAGCACTAAGTTTACTGTTCCATTGGTCATTTGTACAGTGAGAATTTGGCCAAATGTTCTTCATCAAAGTTGTTCCTTATTGTGTCTAGTTACATTTATTTTTTGAATCACTCCATTTGGAGTTTTTTAGCTCAAGTTATGGCCTAAACGCCATAACTAGCTGGATTGCAAATTTTCCAAAAATTCTGGGCAGAATCAAATCTGTAGTTTTTGTACACTAATTGTAGGTCGGTTTTTGGACATGTTATGTTCAAAATTTGGGTTTGTTTTCTTCATGAAAGTTGTAGGTATATGTCGCAGCTTTCTACTGGTAAACATTCAAGTCAATTGGACCTTTGTACACTGAGTTATGACCAAATGAATGAATACTGTTCATTTGGTCATTTTCCAGGGACTGTAAATTGGTCACCCGAATTAGGTCAATTTTTAGACAACTTAGGTTGGTTTTCTGAGCAAGGTTCCTTCATCAAAATTGTGGCATTATATATCTAGTTTCACTTCTAATTGGACTTGCACCAATTGGAGCTACACAAGTTTAGTTAAAGCTCTCCAAACACACTGGACTCCAAGAGTCCAGACTGCAGCACACAAGGCAGCATACTCTTTCCAACATCCAATGACTCAATTCACTTCATAGTAAGTTTAAAACTTACCAAATGGCCACTAATTAACCATTAAAATGTTCCTACACCATTATAGGAGCAAAACCTCAATTTGGTCAAAGCCCTAAATTCTCTATTTCTCTATTCTTCCATTAACTTACAATTTAGGGTGCTAAGTGTTAATTTCATATCAAAGGACAGCTTATATACTCATTTAATCTAAAGAAATCATCAAAACTCTCATAAGTCCATGGGTGCCAAAAATGGTAAAAATTCATCATGCAACTTTTGTTTAATTTCACTTAATTTTCACACTTAATTCCTACTCCACATATGATATACATAAAATTTCTAGAAGGAATTGGCACTAACCTCACTTGGTGACTTGACAACTTCACTTCTACTCCTTCTTTTTACTATCAATGGCTTCCTTATGAGGTGAGGAAAAATTTTAGTGAAGGCCAATTAGGGTTTTAAGGTGAGAAAAGCTTAAGAAAATAAGCTTAAAAGAAAAGAAAAATGGTGGATTTGGTTAAGGGAGCTACAGCCATGGAGTGTAGGAGAAGAAGAAATGTTATTTTTATTTCATTCTAAGTCTTTTTAAATACATAATTATCTCCTCTTATTTGCTTGTTGAATTTCCATTGGCTGCAAATTTAATTTTATTCATTTATGACATCATACTTATGTCATAAATAAAATTAAACTTCATTTTCTTTTCTTTTCTTTTCTTTTTTACTCATTTTTAATTTAATTTTTAGCAATATTTATTCACATTTTATGTCATAATAATTATTTACTTAACTAGACAAGTCGGCCAAAAATCATATCTGAGGACGAAATGACCAAAATGCCCTCCGTTTGGCTTATCGAGCCAAAATCGTCTGTACCAATCAAAAAACTTTTCTAAGCCTTTTCATGGCATTTTAATGCCATCGAAACCTCAATAACTCTTCTCTGGAGTCTCAAAAATTATTTTATGAATTTTCTCTCAGGTTTAGGGCTTCTAGCTATGAAGACCGCAACTTCCCACCAGGTTACCTATCGCTAGGGCACCGGCTCATTTAACTTGGTTGTATTTTATTTCTAAATTTTTCTTACACTTATTTGAGTTATTTATGACTCCTCACTCTAGTTTAAATATTTTTCTAGACGTTCTAGCTGTCCAGACCAATACCAGTCACCGGAATAGTAGAATGTACGGAATGGCTATAGTGAGAGTCTTAGAACTCTTCCCCTCTAATTTAAATTTCGTCCTCGAAATTTACCTGGTGTAAATAGTCGAGGAGCTACTAACTGATACTTCCTTATTTCTTCACCTTACTAGAGAAAATGGATCTGCATTAGTGTCATCTCGACTCATATGAATGCAATGCACGTTATGCACACAATCTTATTCAATCTATCGATGCCTAGGAATGCCTAAACCGTGCTCTGATACCAATAAATGTGACACCCCTTACCCATCTACAGTCTAGCCTAGCAAGATATGCCACACAGTGTACCGAAAGACCATATTTTATCTCAATTATTTTTATCCTTCCTTATATTATTTCTTCATGGATATGAAGTGCAATTTGTGAAATTTAACTCATTTAAGTCATTTATTGAAATTATAAATTCATATGAGATTCCGAAAATTTTATAGAAAATCCGGTAGAGTACCGGCTAAAAATGGATAAAACAGTTCTTCAGAACCTATGAAAAACACTTCCATTACATTTCCAATCATTCTCAAACTCCATTTGTATCAATATAATCTCAATATTCTCAATCATTTCTCACAACTTCTTCTATTTGACATTCATTCATTTCACATGATAATCATGTTCAAATCATTAATAAATACTAAAATTTCATTTATAAACACAAATGATAAATATTTGCATTAATACTAAAATATATTACATGAGTTTCAATTTATACAAGAGAAATTAAAAGTTTAATTACAAAATACAAATAGTACCAAAATACCAAAATGGGACCTAGTGTCCTACCAATGCACTGTAGCCTGTGAGGTGACATAGATACTATGCAGAACTCTGAACGGCCTCACCCAGTCTGTGGTCAACTGGGCTCTCTGTCCAATTCTTCAGAACCTACACGTTGCAAAAGCGACACGCTAAGCATAAAGCTTAGTGGTGCCAATAATACAAGAAAATATAATATGCAAATAAAAGTAAAAGAAAATTTCCTAGTTATTGTGCTTATAAGAAATAAATAATTACTAACTTATTGTTTAGTCAAAGGCTAATTACATTTTATGATATTAACTCCTTCTAGCATTTTATTAATCGTTTTCTCGATGATTTTGAGCTTGTTTTTTTTTTTTTTTTTATTGTAATCATTCTTGTTCTTTATCTTGATAATTAATTTCCTTACTTTCTTTAATAATTAATTCAATTACATTTATAATTTTCCATGCCCAAGTAACCTATACAAATTGACCGGACTGGATAAACGGGCAAACTAGCACTGGGTACCAGGTACCTCGGCTCGTCACACCATCAGCCACAATGTGTCTCCCGGTGTGCAGACAGAATGGCTAATAAGCCATGAAAGTAATAAGGGATAAAGCCAAGTATAACATCATAATCAATATAGCCATAGGCTATCATATCACATAATGGCATGAAGCCATACACAGTATTGCTATCAGGACCCTATTGGCATGCCAACCTATCCAAACCAATCACACTAGGTCTACTAGGGCATATTATACTTTTAATTATGCAGTTCTTTGCAATTGAAGTTCAAGTGTTACTATTCATTTCATTAGTCAACTAAAATGTTGACTTTTTCATAGACAATAAGTATATTGGTTCTAATATCACTAACAAACCACATTTTGCGTTCTAAAATTGTTGGCATTGGTTGCCAATACCATTACAAAGCTTAGTATTGGTTATTTACAATTTTTAGATTTCTAGCACTAAGATTACTGTTCCATTGGTCATTTGTACAGTGAGAATTTGGCCAAATGTTCTTCATCAAAGTTGTTCCTTATTGTGTCTAGTTACATTTATTTTTTTGAATCACTCCATTTGGAGTTTTGTAGCTCAAGTTATAGCCTAAAAACCATAACTAGCCGAATTGCAATTTTTCCAAAAATTCTGGGCAGAATCAATTCTATAGTTTTTGTACACTGACTGTAGGTCAGTTTTTGGACATATTATGTTCAAAATTGGGTTTGTTTTCTTCATGAAAGTTCTAGGTCTATGTGTCAGCTTTTTACTGATAAAAATTTAGGTCAATTAGACCTTTCTACACTGAGTTATGACCAAATAAATGAATACTATTCATTTGGTCATTTTCCAGGGACTGCATATTGGTCACCCAGATTAGGTCAATTTTTAGGGCAACTTAGGTTAGTTTTCAAGGCAGGGTTCCTTCACCAAAATTGTGGCATTATGTATCTAGTTTCACTTTAAATTGGCCTTGCACCAATTGGAGCTACACAAGTTTAGTTAAGGGTTTCCAAACACACTAGACTTCAAGAGTCCAGACTGCAGCACACAAGGTAGCCTACCCTTTCCAACATCCAATGACTCAATTCACTTCATAGTAAGTTTAAAACTCACCAAATGGTCACTAATTAATCATTAAAATGTTCCTACACCATTATAGGAGCAAAACCTCAATTTGGTCAAAACGCTAAATTCTCAATTTCTCTATTCTTCCATTAACTTACAATTTAGGGTGCTAAGTGTTAATTTCATATCAAAGGACAGCTTATATACTCATTTAATCTAAAGAAATCATCAAAACTCTCATAAGTCCATGGCTGCCAAAAATGGTAAAAATTCATCATGCAACTTTTGTTTAATTTCACTTAATTTTCACACTTAATTCCTACTCCACATATGATATACATAAAATTTCTAGAAGGAATTGGCACTAACCTCACTTGGTGACTTGACAACTTCACTTCTACTCCTTCTTTTTACTATCAATGGCTTCCTTATGAGGTGGGGAGAAATTTTAGTGAAGGCCAATTAGGGTTCTAAGGTGAGAAAAGCTTAAGAAAATAAGCTTAAAAGAAAAGAAAAATGGTGGATTTGGTTAAGGGAGCTACGGCCATGGAGTGTAGGAGAAGAAGAAATGTTATTTTTATTTCATTTTAAGTCTTTTTAAATACATAATTATCTCCTTTTGTTTGTTTGTTGAATTTCCATTGGCTATAAATTTAATTTTATTCATTGATGACATCATGCTTATGTCATAAATCAAATTAAAATTCATTTTCTTTTCTTTTCTTTTCTACTCATTTTCAATTTAATTTTTAGCAATATTTGTTCACATTTTATGTCATAATAATTATTTACTTAACTGGATAAGTTGGCCAAAAATCATCCTTGAGGACGAAATGACCAAAATGCCCTCCGTTTGGCTTATTGAGTCAAAATTGTCTGTACCGATCGAAAAATTTTTCTAAGCCTTTTCATGGCATTTTAATGCCATCGAAACCTCAATGACTCTTCTCTAGAGTCTCAAAAATTATTTTATGAATTTTCTCTCAGGTTTAGGGCTTCTAGCTGCGAAGACCGCAACTTCTCACTAAGTTACCCATCGTTAGGGCACCGGCTCATTTAACTTGGTTGTATTTTATTTCTAAAATTTTTTTTTCTAAATTTTTCTTACACTTATTTGAGTTATTTATGACTCCTAACTCTAGTCTAAATATTTTTTCTGACGTTCTAGCTGTCCAGACCGACACCAGACATCGGAACAGTAGAATGTAAGGAATGGCTACAGTGAGGGTGTTATAGGGGTAGTTTGCAAAGAGCTTTAGGAACTAGATTGAACTTCAGTATGACATTCTATCCACAGACAGATGGCTAGTCTGAGAGGGTGATTTAGATATTGGAGGATATGCTACAGGCTTATGTGATTGAGTTTGAAGGCAGTTGGGATACACACTTGCCTCTAGTTGAGTTCGCCTACAATAATAGCTACCAATCCAGCATAGGGATGCCTCCATATGAAGCCTTGTATGGTAGGAAGTGCAGAACTCCTCTGTGTTGGGGTGAAGTGAGTGAAAGGAAGTTGATTGGCCCAGAGATTATTCAGCAGATAGAGGAGAAGATTAAGCTCATCAGATATTGACTCAAGGCTGCATCTGACAGGCAGAAGTCCTACATCAATTTAAAAAGGCGAGATATTGTGTATGCAGTGGGTGATAAGGTATTCCTCAAAGTTTTCCCTTGGAAGAAAATCATGAGATTTGGCAGAAAGGGGAAACTAAGTCCTCATTTAATTGGGACGCATGAGGTTCTAGAAAGAATGGATCCTTTGGCATACAGATTGGCACTACCTCTAGAGTTGGAAAAGATACATAATGTCTTCCATGTATCTATGTTGAGGAGGTATAGATTAGACCCATCTCATGTGTTACCAGTAGAAGAGATTGAGGTGAATCTGACCTCACTTATGAGGAAGAACTTATTGAGATTCTAGCATATGAGGTGAAGCAGCTGAGGAACAAGCAGATACCACTAGTAAAGGTGTCGTGGAACCATCATTCAGGCCAGGAGGCTACTTGGGAGTGGGAGGAGGATATGAGAAAATAGCATCCACAGCTATTCAGAGACTAACCTTAGGTAAAATTTTGAGACAAAATTTATTTTAAGGGGGGGAGAATTGTAACACCCCTATATGCATAATCTTGTACATTTCACTATTCTGGTGACCGGTGTTAGTCCGAACAGTCAAGAGGTTTAGAACCATATTTAAGTCACCTAGAAAAGCCACAAACAAAAATTAATAGCAATTGCATGAAGGTAAAATAGAAAATAAGAAAACAAGGTATAATGGGTTAAATGAGCCGAGGCCACAACGATGGGTGATCGAAATGGGAAGTGATTGCGAGGTCAGTCGCTACCTTATTTTTGAGTGGGACATTGTGGCACCCCAGGCTTAAGAATTATTGCAAAGCTAAGGGCATTATGAAAACCATAAAAAAGAACCAAGAACCAGCTCAAATAATTGAACCAGAGTTCCAAAAGTAATTAAATGTTACTGGAGAAACGGATCAGACCAGTAAGAGGCAATTCGGTCAATTCACCCTTAGAGGTGACTTTTGGCATAATTGTCCACTAAAATGTAAGAAATTAAAATATTGAAAATTTAATTCAAATTGAAGAGGTGTATGGAATAAAATGAAAAAGGAAAAGAAAATTCCAAAATTTAAAAGAGTTATGACATCATGCATGACACAAGCATGATGCAATAAATTTTAATTTTAAAAATTGAAAATTTTGGGATAATTTCTAACAATTAAAAGACTAATTAAGAAAAGAAAAATTGGTCTTCTTTTCCTCATCTAAAACCTGTCTCTCATCTCTCTTTTCTCTCTCACCACTTCCTCTCCAACCTCCATTAACACACCCTTGCAAGCTTCATAAACCCTAAATTCTACTCTAAACCCCTTATAGAAAATTGTAGAAACCTTCAAAGTAAACTCCAACAAGAAGTGTGGGAGAAAGAAAGTTGAGGAAACTTGAAGGGATTTGAAGATTGAAAAGCTATACAAGAGGTTAGTAGAAAATCCTTCTAATTTTCTTCTTATATTCATGAGTAGGCATTTAAGTGAATGAGAATTGTTGAAAATTGAAACAAAATGACAAGTTAAGGAACCATAGAGAATTTGGCAGCCATGGGATGTTGGGGAAGATGATGTGTTTTATTTCAATTAATCATGTATACAAGTTCAATTGAGATAGTAGATGTGATTTGAGTACTTTAATTTCATTAATTGTGCTACTTGGTGAAATTAGGGTTCTTGATATTAGGGTTTTGGGGAAATTTTGGAGAATTAATGAATTGATGTCAATTGACCAAATTGATGTTTAAAGTGGTCAATTGGTATGTTTGGCAGTTAATTTAATGCATGGAAATTGAAGTGGGATTGTAGGTGATGCTGCCCCAATCTGGACAGCCTGACCATGGTCAATTTAGATGGCCATAATTGAAATTTTGTTGCTTCAATTGGTGTGAGGCTAATTGGAGATGAAAATTAAGACCCAAAGCTACAATTTTCATGTAGAAACCCTGCCTAAAACAGACCACAAGTAGGTGAAAAATTAGGTTAAATCCGGATTAGGTACCCTACCACTGTACAGAATTGATCATATGAACAGTACTTGTTCAAATGGTCATAACTTGGTGTAGAAAGGTCCAAATGACCTGATTTTTGTACCATTAGAAAGCTATGACAGAGTAGAACAACTTTCATGAAGAACATAATTCCAAATTCTGACCTTAACCAAATCGATTTGCCACCCAAATTGGGTCACCAAATCTGCCAGAACCTAAAAATTTCCCAAAAATATAGAATTTAGTCAATTCGGCCAGTTATGGTTTAATGGCCATAGCTTGAGATACAAAACTCCAAATGGAGTGATTTAAAAAGGGAATTAAATCTAGGACACTAAGAAACAACTTTGATGAAGGGAAGTCAGCCAAAATCTCACTATAGAAGGTCCAATGGAACAATAGAAATAAGTGACTGAAAATTGAATTTTTGGAATTTCATTTAAGGAGCTTAGAAATTCAATTGGCAATCAGTGCCAACATAATTGTGACCCAAAATGTGGTATGTGGGATTAATTAGAACTAAGACACTTATAAAAGATGAAAAAGTCAACATTTTAATTTGAATAGTGAAATGAGTAGTAATCACCACCATAACAAAAAATGCAAATGACTTAAAATGTTATAAATTGCATGGGGCAGATTAAGTCTATAAAATTTAGTTGTTGAATTATTTTTTAGTTAGAAATAAATTTAATGAGTATTAAAACACTTTAAATTGTGTGTTTTAGTAGAAAGAGACACTGGGAAAGATAAGAAAAAAGTGAGTCAAGGCAGAAAGCCGACTCATTAGAGGTTTGTGCACAATAAATTTTAACTTCTTGTTTTCTACATGAAAACTCTTTTAAATATATATTTTGAATAAATTGTGTTTATTATGGCCTTGTTAAATGTTGTGTTGCCTACTTTGCAAATGAAAATTGAAATGAAAATTGCTTAGTGTTTGCATGAAGTGTTTTAGTAACTTGATTTTAATTTGGTTTTGGATTCACACTTAGTATGACAGTATCATTTTATTCCTCCTCTATTTATGAGGTTGAGATAGACTATGTTCCTCCCTCTCAGGCTTGCCAATTTGAGGTTGAGATCGAATGAGTACTCATATAGCTAGCTAGCCACCTCTCTCATTGATTTTGATTAGTGGAGTTGAGATTGCTTTGTCGTAGTGTACAACATGACATTGATCGAAAATTTTGTGTCATGACCTAAGTTGTGTATTGATTGGCAACACTGTGATTTATAAATTATTTTAATGAAATGGTATTGTAAAAGTTGACACTAATTTCATGAAATGTGATTGTGAAAGGATTACAAATGTGTTTCTCAATGTATGCTTTTATGTTTAGCTACTTTAAATTTTTATTGTGCATCACTGAGTAAAAGTTACTCAACGATGGGTTTTATTTGCTGTCACAGATAGAGGAAAGGATAAAGCAGCAGAGTGAGCTGCTCTGGTGATAGGAGGGCATTTGGAGGATTTTTGTACGGGTATATTATTTATACCCTTGTAATTATTTTTGATGTAAATATTTTTGTTCCTATATATCTTTTGTATTAGTTGAGCAGTTATACAGTAAAATTTATAATAATATTATTTCTAGTTTTCTTTCCTTTGAACTGAGACTTGTGTATATAAATCAAATTAAATGAAAGAAATTTGGTATTTATTTCAAATGTGTTGAATTAAGAATTGATGAGTCTTGAAAATGCATGGAGTTGTGTTGATTGAAATGAATTTGTGTTAAATTGAGGATTTTTGGAGTTGGGTTTGTGAAATGAATATTGAAAGTGCTTTCTTTTCAGGTTTTGAAGAACTGTTTTCTCTAATTACAGCTGGCACTCTGCCGAAATTTTTATAAAATTTACGAAAAAATCGAATTAACCAAAATGTTCACTTATGACATAAACCCCACTTAAAGGCTTTTAATAATGTTTTAACATTACTTGCCAATTTAAAATGAATTGAATTTGTTTAAAATCTCTTGTAGTGTATTTAATGGATTATCGGTAGGCGAAGTTCAATAATTCATTAGGTATACTACGGGAACATGTTATGCCTTATTGAGGGATAAGGTGTGATAGTATATGTTGAGCAACCTCCTAGTTTTGAAAATCATTAGTTTCCTAACCATGATTTTAAATTGAATAAAGCCTTGTATGGTTTGAAACAAGCTCCTAAAGCTTGGTATGAAAGGCTTAGTAACCTTCTTTTGCAAAATGAATTTTCAAAAGGAAAAGTTAATACAACTCTTTTTGTTAAAAATCATGAAAATGACATCCTTGTGATGCAAATATATGTTAATGATATTATATTTAGTGCTACTAATGAGTGTTTGTATGAAGAGTTTGCTAACACTATGAAGAGTGAGTTTAAAATGAGCATGATGGGAGAACTCAAGTTCTTCCTTAGGCTTTAAATCAAGCAAGCTAAGGATGACATCTTCATCAACCAAGCCAAGTATACTAAAGAATTGATCAAGAGATTTGGGATGGAGAATAGCAAGCCAAGTAGAACTCTAATGAGCACAAACACCAAACTTGACAAGAATGAAAAAGGAAAACTGGTTAATGAAAAGCTCTATAGAGGTATAATAGGTAGTCTACTATACCTCACGGCTAGTGGACCGAACATTGTGTTTTTCGTATATTTATGTGAACGTTTTAAAACAAATCCTAAAGAGTCTCATTTGCATGCTGTTAAATGCATTCTCAAATATTTGAATGGTTCATTACATTTAGGTCTATGGTATCCTAGAAAAACATCTTTTGATTTGTGTTCCTACTCGGATGCCTACTTTGCTAGAAGCATCCTTGATAGGATTAGTATCTCAGGTACTTGTTAACTCCTAGGACACTCTTTAGTTTCTTGGTGTAGCAAGAAACAAAACTCGGTTGTACTTTCCATGACCGAAGCCGAATATGTGGCTATAGGTCTTTCTTATAGCCAAATTCTTTGGATCAAACAACTATTAAGGGACTTTAAAGTGTCTCTTGATCATATTCGCATTAAATGTGATAACACAAGTGCAATCAATTTGACTAAGAACCCTATACGACATTCTAGAACCAAGCACATAGACATTAGACATCATTTTATACATGATCATGTGTTGAATGGTGATGTTGTTCTTGAGTTTGTTAATACTAATCACTAATTAGCTGATATATTTACAAAACATTTATGTGAAGATAGGTTTAATTTCATTAAGAGAGAATTAGGCATGCTTGATAACTTTGATGCTTGAAATTGTGATGATTGAATGTGTATATGCTTTTTGAAAATTCTTATTGAATTGATGTATTGTTTGAGTTTTTAAAGTTTGTCTTAATGTTTTAAAATTTTTATGCGTAAGAAGTTTTAATTGTTCAAAAAGGAGAAGGTTTTAGCAATAGAAATGGGCTTGAAAGCATGTTTTTAAAATAAGTTTGAGCAGTAGTAAGTTCGGTAGCCAAAGTTATGTTGTCCAATAGCCGAAATATCTTAAGCTTTTGTCACTTTCAAGCTGAGGAACTTTAGGCAGCTGAAAGTCCTTGTTCTAGTACCAAACCTTCAATTTTTTTGTAAAAAATCAGGCAGTAGCTATAGCACAGCCGAAAGCCTAGGTTCTAGCTATCAAACTAGGGATCTTTTAAAAACCCTCTATTTCTTTTGGCAGCCATTCATTCTCTCTTGCGCTTTCTCTCCCTCACTTTCAAAATTCTCTCCTCTCCCTCTCTAATGATCTTTTCTCGTATTTTTTCCTCGAAATTTCATCTAAATTGCCTAAAGCACTATCTTTAAAGGGTTTCTACCATTTTTTTCAAAGTAAAGTCACTTTTAGGGTTTTAAACACAATTTCAAGGTATTTCTTTTCTCTATGGCTTTTCTAATCAAAATTATTGGTTTCTTTTATGTTTTTATGCTTATTAAATGTGCATTTTATGTGTTATTGCTAGTATTAAGGAGATTTGGGCTCTATTGTGTTTTTTTTTTCCTTCTCTCTATTCTGCATTTTGGGTAAGTTCTAATCACCCAATATCAATGTTGCTAAAGATTATCTTATAGCTTCTCTTGGAAACCTTTGCTTGAACAAATTGTATGAAAATTTTGTACTATGATGTATCCTTTTATGCTATATATTAGGTGTGCTATAAATGGTTGTCAAGGTAATATATTATTTTGTTTTTGGTTGCTTAATAATGATTAACTAGGACATGTATTTAAATTTGAGCTGGTAAGTGTTATAAAGCATGTAAATTGGGTGTAATGTACATGCCTTGAGATACTTAGATGCTGCTTTAGGCATGTACATTTTGATCCTTTGAACTCATCATTTTTGTTGCTTTAAATACATATAATGTTGGTTTTGCAGTTCCTATTCACATGAACGATTAGATTTGTATTGAGGCAGTATATATATTGCTGTTTTTTACTCTTTTTGAGATGCTCTTGTAAATTGATAAATTAATGTT